>NW_026522030.1:625000-1250000 GCF_021234435.1 Artibeus jamaicensis
GGTGCAGAACTGTGTTTAAACACGGAAATGCTTTGTTTTTGCAGATCAGCACTGAGTGTGTAATTAAAAAGATCCCTTCATTAGCAGAACTAGACAATGAAAGCTTAAGTTGGCCTTCCCTGCTAATTTGGGAGGTTATAAAACAGAGGCTGATACAACCACTGATTACAATTGTCACATAGACAGTGTGACAGGATCTGCCCAGTGATTAGGAGAGAAAAAGAGGAAGATTCCTTCTGGCCACCAGAAGCGGAGGGGTTAAAAACGTGACCTCTGCAGACAGACACTGGCTTCGGTCTCAGCCTTATCCCTTAGGCAGCTGGCTTAACCTCTCAGAGATTCAGCATCCTCACATGTAAATGTTAACCAACAATGTGTCTAAGGAGTTAGATTATCGTGAGCACTCGTGGGAACAATCACTGTATTTACTGCCAGATATTGGGAGCACCGACTGCGTGCCAGGCGTGTGTTGGGGAGACCAGCACAGTCATAACGAATGAGAGCACCCCCTGCCCTCTCAGGCGTCCAACCTGGTGGAAGAAGCAGGCATCAGACAGTTGCACTAATCACCTTCCCAGTTGTGATCATGACTATGAAGGAAACAGTGCAAAGCCTGGAATGTTATATACAAAGGGGTGGTCGACTCTATCTCCTAGAGCTCTGGAAAGCTTTTTGGGAAAGGTGACACGGAATCTAAGGTTTGAGGGATGCGTGTTTTTCAAGTGGATCATTTGGGAAAGATCATTTGGAACAGGAGAGGGCAGAGCTCAATGGGGGAGACAAGGCAGGAAAAGCAGGGGCCGGACAGAGTGGGACCGAGGGCCCGAGCTCTCCCCTCAAGAGCCTGCCACGGGCAGCCAGCGCAGGCAAGGCTGAGACTTTGAAAAATCGTTCTCTGGGTTTCAGTGAGAAGCTAGACAAGCCCGATCAACCACAGAAAGACAGCGGTCTTCAACTCACAGCGCTAAAGAGGGACTCTGCCTCCCTTTTGGGTGAAAAGAATCTACTCGTCACTTCTGCCCTGCCCACCAGAGTGACGGGTAGAATCTGAAGTGTCTCATTTAGCATCAGAATCGTGGCCGCTCCGGCATTTGCACTCAATGGTGGTATTGTTTTGTTCCTTTCTTCTCTTTCTTTTTTAAGGGCTCTGGACAGGGAGTCAGGAGAACTGGGCTCGTCTTTGCCACCCACCTCAAGCAAGTAACCTCGCCTCTCCTCCCCCATAAAGCAAAACGAGATCATTGCTGGGGCCCCTCCTAGGTCTGCAGTTTACCTCGTTCCGTACGTGGAAAGATGCGACAATTTTGTGGCATCGTTCTGTGACAGCAGTAATCCTCCACAGAGAACCAGGGTATCAGAAAAGGGGCAGGTCTGCGGTGAGGCCAGAGAAGATGAGACTCTCGGGGCGTTGGTTAGGTGGGGACAAGAGGCAGGCATGGTCCGAGCCCAGGCAGCCTGCAGTGACATTTCGGGGACTGCCTGGGAGGAGCACGGGCACCATCTGGTGTCTAGTTATGAGGGCCAGGGTGGCACGGAATGTCAGAAAGTGGTTAAAGAAACCCCGCAAGGTCCTGAGTTCCCAGAGCTGTGTGCCAGCCTCTCCCCTTGAGGTTGGTGACTAAGATAGCCTCCCAAGACAGTGGCACATGGAAGGTGAAGAAGTTGGTGATTCTAATCACAGTGTCTAACAGGTATTGAGGCTCTGTGCTAAGCACCCTGCATCCATTTTCTCTGTAATCACATCACTTCTAAAGGTTAAGTACCGTTATTATTCCCATTCTATACAAGAGGAAACAGAAACTTTGAGGTTATCAGACTTGTCCGAGGTCACCGGGCTTGGAGTGCAGGTCTGGGATTCCAGTGGAGCCCCAGGCGACCCCGGGGCCCCTGCTCAAGCACCAGGTGGCACCCCGTGGGGAGGGGCTGCTGACGTTGCCTCTCCCTGCCCGTGATGGTGAGGTGGAGAGCAAGAGGGTGGAGGCGAAGACACTCGCTCTGTGTGGAGGGGCCAGCAGACGGAGCCCTGTTAGAGAAGTGTACTGGGAGGTCGTTGTTAGAGAAGTGTAGTGGGAGGCCATTGTAAAGTGAGCTGTCAGTTCCTTCATCCAGAAAATTGGAGAGGCTGGGCCCGGTGACCCCGAAAGGCCCTTCCAGCTCTGCAGCGGTGCAGGCTCCGGTCCGTGGGAACGGGCCTTAGAGCAGGTCCTCGTGTCTGTCCTGTTGTTAGTTTGTAGCTCGGTCTGGCGGGAAGATGCTCCTGCAGAACCCCAGGCGGGCAGCTCTGGAAACTCATCCTGAACAAGGAACGAGATGTAGTCCGCTGCCTGCTGCTGCGGGGCCTTGGTTAATTCATGCGCGCCGCGGGTACCGTGCATCGGTAACATGCCAGAGCCCGTGGCTGCCAAATGGGGGTTGATTGGCTTGGCGATCACAATGGAACAACCTCACTCAGGTAGGTGCTGGTCCCTCCCAGGTCATCACCCTGAGTTTGGTTAAAGCTCTCCCAGCAGGTTCCCCCAGATGATTTCTAGAAAGGCTGTGTTTTTGATTCTAGAGCAACCATCTATGCTAGGGTTAGATAGACTAGGTGCCCTGCTGGCCACTCTCCCTCATGAGCCCCACACAACCTCTCGGTCAGAGTCGTCTCTCCATTGTAAGGGAGGGGAAGGGAGTTCAGAGAAATCGCGTGACCACAATGACTTGTAGTGGGACCGAGTGGAAAGTGCCTGGGCTTTGGACTCAGACAGATCCAGGTTTGAATCCTCATGCTCCTCTTGGCCACTTAATAGCGGAGTGATCTTTGGGAAGCAGTTTAACCTCTCTGAAGCTATGTTTTCTCATCACTAAAAGTGGGGCTGCTTATAGTACCTGACTGACAAAATCATTGCCAGGGCCAGAGGAGATGTGACACGTGACCCGCCTGACCCTCAGGTGCCCGGAGCCCCTTAGCCGCCGTGCATGGAAGCAGTGCCCTGCAGTGGCTAGAACCGAGGTCCCTGCTGGCCTGGCTCTCTGTCCCAGATTCACAGCCTATTAGTCTGTGTCTCTGTGCCTTGGTTTCCTCATCGGTAAAATGGGAGTGATAAGAACTCCAACTTTGTAGGATTTTATCAAGATTCAATTTTTTTACATTGCAGTTTCCAGCACATAGTAAGTCCTCCCAACGCCATCACCACTGTGTGTGGCGCTGCCGGCGTTACACCCTGCTACGGAAGCAGGTGACCGAGGGAGGTGGAAGTGGCCAGGTGGGCGTTGGAAGGCTGGCGGCAGGAAGGGAAGCTGGTGGGAACAGAGCCCCTGTGGGTCTGGGTCCTGCACGGACTTGAACGTCAGACAAAGGTCCCTCATCCAGTCCTTTTCCTCATCAGTTTGGAAACACATGCCTCACCCGTTTCGTTGTCTTGTCGCCTTCTCTTCAAATAGCAGAGCATCACCGTCAGGCAAAGGGAGCATCTGTGCCAGCAGACATTTGTCAAGTGACGGAGCTGGGCCGAGTGGTGGTTATGCTCATTTTTAGTGACTTCATCCTCCAACTCTTTAAATTAGCAGCTGGGCTAATTGGAGGGGCTTCTGCGGCCCACGTCTGGCCGTTTCTTCAGGAATGCCAATGCGCACTTGAAATCCCCAAGTGGCTGCGGGGACAGGTCTCAGCCGAACTGTGGGGAAGGAAACCTGCTCACCCTCCTTGGCCAGAACAGCACCGCTGCCCACTAGGCTCTCCTGCCGAACCATAGGATCCCCAGGAACCGGAGCCTGGGCTTTCTGTCCCCCATGGCCAAGCAGTTACCAAAGTCATCTCTCAGTGAGACTTGGGCCTGCATCAGTACCACTGCAGGGCTTCCCGGAACAGCGTGCCCGGCCCACTCACAGGCTCCCGGGCCATAGGTCCGGGTGGAGCCAAGGAAGTGCATCTCTAACAAGTTCCCAGGCCATGTTCATGTTGCTGGTCCAGGGACTGCACTTTCCGACCTCGTCCATCCCCCACCTGGATCAGGGTACATCCACACCGCTGACAGATGCCTTCATCTTCACGCACTTCTGATCCTGCCACTCCTCTCCCTGAAACTCATCACACTCTTCTCGCCTCCTGCACTACCAAACCCAAGCCCATTTGTCTGCCATTGCAGAGCCTGTCGGACCCAGACGCACGTGGGCATTCAGATCATATTCCCACCCATTTCCTCCCAAGGTCTGCCGCCAAGGCCAGGCAACCCTGCTCCTTCCAAGTGCTCCGGGCCCCACCTCTAGACACTCGCCTGGCCACTTCCACCTGCCTCAGAGACTATTTATGAATGGGGCTTGTCTTTCCCCCTTGAGCAAGTGCTTCTGGGGCGGGGACTGGGTAGGGGACTCACCCGTGTGTCCCAGGTCCTCGGGATGGCTAAGTGCTTGGAAAGTGGCTCATGAATAAATAAATAAATTATTGAAGGGATGCTTAACTAAGAATGAAAACTATTTCTCTGAGAGAATTTGAGCACCTTCTCTGAATCTGCAACCTGACCTTGCTTTGTCTGCCTTCCTCTGGTGTTCATTTCTGGGAGTATAGACAGCTTATACAGAAGTATAAATTCTGATTCCACCCTTGGTTTGTGTTATCGGGCATGTAATCAGGTTCTCTGGGCCTCAGCTTTCTACTCTGTAAAATGGAACCAGTTTCTACCTACCTCCCAGAATTGCTATGAGGGACAATTGAGGTGATACAGGCAAGTTGTTTGGCCTGATGCTTGAAATGTACGTAGTAGGTTCCCAGTAAACACTGGTGATTTTTGACAGTAGGCTTGCCAGGCAAAATAAAGATAGGTGTTTTTCTCACAAAAGGTTTGATAAAAAATAATTCTACTTTATTTGAAAAACGATGATAAATAGAACATTTGAGATTCTTTCCCCTGTTTTAATGAATTCATGGATACACCAAATTCAATTTTTAAAATTACCCCAGAGGACTAGTAAACTTGATTTATATTTTCTTTACTAGTCACTCTTATTTTTATAAGCCTGACATTTTCATTAAAATGCTATTAAGTAAAAACAGGATTTTGTAGTATTTGTGATAACCTGGATCTCAGTGCGATAGTTGAAATTATCTCCAGCAAAAGTACTATTTCTTGTTGTTTTACTTCCTCTTGTACATCAGCTATATCTTTACTGCCTTCTTCCAGTTGAGTAAACCCATTTCCCCCTGAATGTGTGGTTTTGAGTCCATGACAATGACAGCATATGGTTTGTAAGGCCCTTTGCATCTTGAGGTTATTAACTGGGGTCAGGAAGGGAGGGAAATAGGAGTCGTCCTATTGGACACACAGCAACCCTGGAAAGCAACGTGAAAGGCCATCATGTAGAAGAGAAAGCGGGCTCATTCTCTGTGGCTCTGGGGCAGGGTGGGGTGCAGGCTGCAGACGCTGGAGGGAGACCGCCTCTGACTGCCACCGGGAAAACCTGAGCGGGTCCCCATCACCAGGGCAGCCCAGGCTGAGGCCACCACCTGGGAGATGCTGCTGATTGAATGACCCATGGGCACTGATGTCCCCGTCTACGTAGGATTAAGGTGTCTCCTCTAAAATGACATCGTTATGGAAATGTTCTGGAACTGGAGAGGGTCCCACAACATCGCGGAGGTCATACTGCCGCTGAGTTGTACACTTTATAATAGTCAAAAATGGCGAATATCTGTAATGTGTGTTGGACATACTAAAAGAAAATAGAGGTGTCACTGGACAGAATGACCTCCAGCACTGCTCCCAGTGGTGCCACGGTGCCTCTGAGGGATCGGCCATCCCTCTGTTCGGGGCAAGCAGGCCTCACAGACACTCACTCTCGAACTGAGGGGGGTGGCTGATTAAGGGATGGCTCAGGCGTAATACGGAATATTACATGTCCATGAGAAATTACGCTCCTGGGAACATATCTAGTGCTGTGGGAAATACTTGTAATGTGTCAGAAGAAGGATTTTAACTGCATGTCGTGTGACCCTAACTTTACAGATAAATCAGAACGTTAATACTGTTCATCCCTGACGTGTGGGATTACAAACGGTTTTGATTCCTTTCTGCATTTCTCAAGTTGACTGCCGAAGGCATGAATCACTATTAGAATCTATAAAAACAATTTCAAGAAAACAGTAAATAGCAGTGCTGAGGGTTTTGTCGCGCCCAACGTGAAACATGATTTACTGTTGAGTAATGGTGGTAAAAGGGAGCGAGCACAGGTTAGAAGAATGGGTTTATAATTTGGGGTCAGCCAGGCATCGAGGTGCTTCACCTGCTGCGCCTCAGTTTCTCCATCTGAAACAGCAATATAGTAATAACAGTCTACTTCCCAGGGCCACGTGAAGAGCAGACGAGATAATACGGGCAAGATGGTTGTGTTGATGGAAGACACAACCCGAGTGCTTTTCCTGGCTGCCGAGTGTGTTCACACTGTACATTTCCAAATCTCCCGTGTAACAAAAACTTAACGAGCGCTTACAAAGTCGGTGATTGCCACTTACCCAGTGACTTAAAAGCTAATTTCCAGTAACAGTGCTGCTTTCTTTCACTCAGCTTTTCCCCTTATAACCTCAACAGGAGAACATTTCATTTCATCCGAGGAGGAGCCAGGGGGGCTGCAGGGAGCCTGTGCCCCACCCTGGGAACCCCGGCTCCTCCAGAGGAGTTGAGCTGCACCCCTTTGTGGGGGGAGCATTTGCTGCCCCAGAGCTTTGTGCACTGCCCTGGTCTGCCCCTCTGTCCTTTCTCTGAGACCAGGGCTAAGACCCACTTAGAAGGAACTATGAACAGAACTTACAGGACTTTGTAGTCACAGGCAGGGTTCTCTTCCTCAGAGGCTGGCTCCTTGGACTGGGCTTAAGAGAAGACCACTTCGGAGGGCTGTCAAGCACTCAAACATCCTTCCCATTTAAAAGAGCTTATGGGATACAAATGGTCATAACCTTGATTTTTTATTTGAGGCTTACCTTGCTATTAAAAGCAAACTCCCCCGACTCAACAAATTTGATGAAACGTTTCCCAAGGGCGCGTGGAATACGTGCCAGGTCCTACAGAAGTAGAGTTGAATGAGATGTGGTCCTTGCCTTCAAGGAGCTCACAAAATAGAGGTATTGGCGTGTAAACAAATTCAGCGCACCTAGACGAGGGAACAGAGAAGCAAGTCCAAGGGACAGGAGTGGGGCACGGGAGAGAGTCATCAGCGTGGTGAGCAGACATCCGAGCCGCTTCTGAAAGTGGTCCAGAAGTGTGTCCGGCATCCAGGGTCAGGGGAAGGCCTTAAACACCGAGAAATGCAGGTACCAAGAGACCAGGATGGTGCAACTTGGAGCTGATGGAGTCCTTGAAAGTGGGAGCACCAGGGACAAGGCCATTTGATAGAGAAAAGAGTAGAAAATATCCTTGACATTGCGCTCAGTACCATGAGATGTGCTTCTAGTTCTCCTGCATCAGTTAATCATTTAGGCAGTATTTACTGTCCATGTTCAATGGGCTCAGGATTCTGTCTCAGGAATGAGCATGGGTGCACACAGGTGGGAAAGGGTTGCACCTGGCCCCAGGTCAGCTCTGGGCAGGACAAGAGGCAGGGAAGTGAGATGAGGGCCAAGAGCAGAGAGAAACGCACTGAGTGGAGAAGGGAGCTGGTGTCCAGTGAGCACCAAGTGTCTGCTTCCAGGCCAGGCCGAGGGGCAGAAGGGAGGGCTCAGAGCCTTGACAGGTATAGGGTGTCTAGGGCAGTGATAGGAAATGAGAAAGGGTGGGGAAGACATCGGGAATGGCCTTGAATGCCACAATGAGGAGTGTGACTTCATTGTGTGGGCTCTCAAGGGTCACAAAAAGCTGCAGCAAGTGGGCGACCCAAGCAGGTTTGCTTTAAAGGGGCGCTGTGGCTGCCATGTGCAGGATGGAGCTGTGGTTGGCAAAGGCTGGAGGCAGGAGGCTCTGTTGCCACAGTTCAGGTGAGAGTCCAGGTAGGAGTGAGAGGAGCTGGTTTCAGGGGACACTAAGGAGCTGGGCTGGCTGCAGAGGTGGATGGGGAGGAGGTAGCATTTATTCTAATGCCTCCTGCTTGGGTAACTGGCAGATGTCACATTCAAGGAGACGGGGAATGAGGGTTCGGAGTGAAGGGCAGTGGTCACTCCAGGTGGAGGTTGGTGCCTGTAGGTAGTTGGATATGTGGATATGGAGGTGAGAAGAACATTCTAGGACAGAGGCGGATATGTGAGCGTTATTAGCTGTGAATTTTCTTGAATACCAGAATTTCAGAATAAAACACCCAGACTAAGGAATCACAACACTAGAATCATTTTTTGTTATTGTTGTTTGAGTTCCAAATAAGAAAATAGTTCAGCCAGAAATGTGACTGCGCCTGTTCCCAGAATTGGGTAGCTGGTGCATCCTTGCAAATTGTTTGTTGAACTGTGCTGATGGCTTCTTGCCAGCCCTCAAGGAGATATTTATATTTCTTAATAATTCAATTACTATCCATAAGTAGGAGTTTAAAATCAAACCCAGGCTGCGCCATGAGAGAGTGTTCTCTTGAATTATGAGTACAGTAAAGGAATTGTCCACACTGGGAAGCCCGGATTGCAGAATGGGGGAAGCATACGTTTCCTGTCCTCGCTTTGTCCTGAGTTTCAGTCCTGCCTTTTGCCATGAGTGTGGGCAGGTCCCTTCTCTGAGGTCAGTTTTCTGGTCTGTACGATAAAAACAGTGACAATACCCACCTCCCGAGGTTGCTGTAAATCTCAAGGAAAGGAGAATATGCAAGAGAAACTGCTCCCTGTCTGGGGCAGGGCTCACCCCAGTTGTCGGTCCGATCATTAATGCCTTGTGTGCTTCAGGTCTCAGCAGCTGGAGAAGCCGGAAGCTGGAAAGGAAGATCCTTCTGACAGTGATCTGGCCATCGCCTCAGACGCCAACCCCAATCCCGAAGCCCACCTGCCCTCCATCTGCCTCAAGCAGGTGTTCCCCAAGTACGCAAAGCAGTTCAACTACCTGCGCCTGGTGGACAGGATGGCCAATTTGTTCATCCGGTTCCTAGGAATCAAGGGGACAATGAAGTTGGGACCAACAGGCTTCCGTACCTTCATAAGGTCAGTGAGCCCAGCCCCTCCAGCTTGGGCTTTGGGCTTGGGTAGGGTCCAGCCCCACCTCTGGCTGGTTCAGTCTGTCTGACTGCTCCTGGCAGGGGTCTATCTGTCAGCGTCCCCTTTGGGGTGGGATCGGCCCAGTGTCTTATTTGTTGAATGAAGTAATGAATGTTTCAAGTGTGGCAGCAATCACAACCTTATGCTATGGTTAAAAACAATTCTGTGCTACCTTGAACTAGGTCCTTAAACCTCCTATAAAAAATAAGCCCGTGGGCTCAGACAGACCTGGGCTTCGTAAACCCAGCGAGTGTCCTCCCAGCGGCACGTGGCTGAGTGTGGAGCGTTCATGAAGCTGCCGCAGAGAAACAAGGCACATATTCCAAAGTGTCGACTTCAGGAGGAAAAAGTTAAATAATTCAGTGGATAAATAATTTAATACGTTTGTTCTACTATAAGAAATAACAAGCTTGTATTATAGAGTATAATACAAATTTTGCATGATTTTAAAGATAAAACATGAGATTTTTTTTCTTTGCTGAAGCCTACAAAATAAGCCATTGCCACTTGATCTCCTGAGATTATTTGCTCTTTGTCTCTGCCTTTGGGGCTCTTGGGGCGATCCGGCAGTGCTTATCAGCATTAGCTGCGTAACCCGTAGGCAAGTTAAGGACACCTCAGAACCTCAGTGGTCCTGTAAAATGGGGGGAAGCTGCCTGCACCCCAGGGTAGTGTGGTGTACACCTCAGAGAAACTGTCTGCCAACACTCAGTGTCATCGTTGTTTTTCTCATCGTTGGTTTTAATATTTCTACCATGCACCCAAAAGTCACGCTCTTCGTGGTTTGTTCACTAAAGCAAATAATTAGGAGTCTGGAATCAGAAAGCAGTTTTGTCACACTTTTCTCTAAGAGTGTTTTATAAACTCTACAGCCCTCAGATATTTCTGAGGTAGGATGGTAAACAAGAGTATGAGCGGAATTTTTGCCTTTGCAGTAACCCTGAAGTAGTACTTGCTTAGTGATTTTGAGGAGGACTTTATGTTCATTCCAGGGGCAACAGGAAAGCCCAGGGGAAGAGCACAGGATTTGGGGTCTGGCTGCAAAGCCAAGTGCATCACTGTGTGGCCTTGGGCAAGTCCCTTGTCTTCCCTGAGTCTCAGGCTTCCCTCATCTATGAAGTAGGCATAATGCCCCCTACCTTGCAGGGTTACGATGAGGTTGGGCTGTAACATATCACAGACCACAGGGCCCAGGGCCTGGTTCAGGGGAGCTGTTTGTTAAATGGGAGTTTGATGGTTATTATTCCCATCGGGCCAAGGAGATGTTCAAGAAAGACAACAGATATGTGTTATTTCCCCAAGAATACCACCTAACATGATGCCCTCTGACTCATTTAGGAATTGCATTTGTGTAGTAATAGATAACTACCTATAACTGGTTGAGATAGTGCAATTAGTTTTTGTCATACAACAGGAAGTTTGGCAATGGGGCTTCTAGGGCTGGCTAATGACTCCATAAAGTGATCAGCACCCCACTTTCTTTCTTTCTGCTCATCCCTCCTAAGCATGAGCTTCCAGCTTCAGAGTTGCCTTCTGGTCACAAGGTGGCTGCTCAAAATCCAGCCATTACAGTCAAGTTCCAGGCAGAAAGAGGAAGAAGGGAGGAAGAGCAAAAGCCCTCTGCTAAATTAATTAGACCCTTTTAAAAGCTTTCCAGAAGGTGTGTTCAATGACTTCCACTTCCGTCTGTCTCCTTGGCCTCCACCATCTGCATGGAAAGCTGGAAAGTAGAACTTGCTAACTGTGTATACCACTGTCCCAATATAATGAAGAGGGGGAGGAGAAAAATAAATAGATATTCTCTGTCCCTTTGTGACTACTGTGGCTTGGGACATAGGGGAACAGCTCTGTGACAGGGGCCACAAGTCATGAGGGCCCCTGTGGCACTGTGGAAGTGTGCAGAGTCCCAGGGGAATGGTGAGGGTGAGCTGTCTTCCCTCAGCATCACAGGTCCAGGGGCTGAGAGCTTCTGGAGCAAAAACAGGAGCTTCCTGGGCCCTTCCCACCGCCTGCACTGCTGCACAGAAGAGTCCATTCAAGGCACATGAGAGTGAGGGATGGCTTGGCTGCATGGGGACCACAGTCTGGGTGCTGCAGGGGACCTTGATCCTGGGACACCTGCTCGGTCTCAATCTTGTGTGGGAGAGGACCATGTCTGGTATGACCCAACAACTTCTCCTGAGTACCCAGTAGCCACTGAGCAATTAGAGGTCAATAATGGCACCCCACCTACCCTCAGGGGACTCTCAGCCTAACAGACAGCTCGTGGGGAACAAAAAATTAAATGCAGTCCTTTGGCAGAGTCATGGGGTAGCAGACAGAATAGGGGACCCTTTGTCTGCCGGGAGGAATCAAGGCAGCCCCCCGACGGAGGAGGCAGGGTTTGGACTGTTGTAAACGACGTTCACCTGGCATTGAAGGGGGGGGCCACCCATCGGGCGGCGGGAGAGCCCGGGGATGGCTTTCTGCAGCGTCCCACCTGTCCAGAAGCTAGAAAAGGTCTGTCATCCAGGCTAACTGGACGGTGGAAACTGAAATGCTTCCTTTTTATTTCTGATAAAATGCTACTAAAATGTGAGAGAGGGAAAGAGCTTAGAAAAACTAGTAAACCTGAAGAATCGCAGTCCCGGGAAGCCGACAGGGGTGCGGGGCGGGGTCTGCGTGGGCGGGGTCTGCGTGGCGGCGGTGCGCATGTGCTGGGGAAGGAGAGACCCCCCCGCGGTGCTAGTAGCCCCAGCGCTTTTGATTTTTCAAAAGAAACTGGAACTACCGACTTTTCTGTAAAACTTCAATACGTGTATATCAATGTTGGCCATTCAGGAGAAATTTTTAAACCCTTGGTGGGTTCAATCAAAGCGTGGCTGCCCACGGAGACCGCCAGTGTGAGAGAAGCCAAGGCGCAATGGAGAGGGCCGCTGTGTCCACACGCCGCCCTGAAAAGAACACTGAATCGGGAGCGTCCTAGGAGAAGATTCCTAAAATGCGCTCAGACTGGGCCTGGGCTGTGTCAAAAATACCGCTAACAAATCTGCCTCTACCGTGATCGACCTTAAGCTTTTCCATCCCTTTGTTCTCTATAATTAAGGGCATGTGCGCGAAACGCTGATTTTGTGATGTTAGAGACTATTAGCTCCTGCCGCCGTCATTCCCGATCTGTGTTAGCAGGAGTGACAGTGACCGTGAGAAGGGAGCACAATGGGGACCAGGCAGCAGAGCCTACGGACTCAGACGGCGAGCCCCTCCCCCGACGCCACCAGCAACTGTCCTGAGTAATTAAGATGCAGGAAGAAATGGAGAAAACGCCGCACAACCGTTAGCGGGTTTTTCCTTTTTAAAATGTATCAAGAGATCCCAAGAGCAACTTAACTGTAAAAGAAGGTACTCTGCTTTTAGATTTACCTGAGTCTGCTCAGCCTTGCCAGCTAAATTTAATAGCAGGTGTTTTCTCTTGCTAACAGCTCTTCTCTCTCCTTCGTGCTTTGTTTAAATTTTGCTTCATTATGAATTAATAATATTTATGCCATATGTTGAGTTGAACCAAGTGCCCTCCTCTGCAGCGCTGCGCAGGAGACAGACGCTGACTGTTCAGAGCCTCCTTTCAGGGCTGCCACTCACAAGGCAGAGGTCGAACTTGGCTTTCATCTCCACCACCCACTCTCTCTCCCAGTTCCTCCAAGAGAACTGGAAGGGACAAAACAGTAAACATTCCGGTTGAGTTTTTTTTCCAGTGGCCATCTCTCATAGCACGCGCTGCACAGATCAGCAATTTCAGGAGTGAATTATGCTAACACCAGCCTGGCCATATTCTGTTTTCCTCTTCCACCAAAAAATGAGAAATAATGAACTGTCGCTCTATCTAGACTGAACTCTGTCTAACCAGCTTTTTGCGTCATTTCTTCGGGAGGCACATAATAGTAGCACAAATTACCATGAATTAAGTGCCCCTTTTCCCTATCTCTTTATTATTATTATTTCACAGTAATTGCTGGGGTGTGGAGACTTCTCCGTCTCTGAGAAACAGAAATGATCTGATTCTTTAGTGCAACAGCTTTCTTGGAGGGAAGCGCATTTTGGTTCTTTTCCTGCCCCTGGATTACTAATGCGGAGGGGCGTCCTGTGGAATGCGCTAAGAACGTGGTCTCCAAGTGCATCCTACTCAGGATTTGACATCCGTGTACACGTGCTGCATTTTCCATCTCGAAGCCTGAAAACCAGGCCACTCCCCACAGCGAGCTGATTTCTGGGAAGCGGAGGCAGCCACTCCACACCCCGCACACTCTGGCTCCGTGTGGGGCGTTGCCTCTCGGAGACCCCTGCTCACCACCCCTTTTGTGGCCTCTGAGCCTGGTCTCCTTTTAAACTAAAGAACAGTTTCCTCTTTCTCCTTTTTACTCCCTTCTGCCTCCTTTTCTCATAAGGAGATGTCAATATGTTTTCTAATTGGTAGTTGTGGGGGGGGGTATTCTCTTAAGAGGCAACGTGGTGTGTAAGAATGTTCTGGAATGGAAGCTAAGGGGCCTTGCCTCTCCTCTGTCATTAACTCCTCTGTGACTGTGGAAATCCCCCTCTTCTGCGATGACCTCTTTTTGGCACCATTGTGAGTACTGGGAGATCAGTGACCTTTAAAATAATGTATACATTATAACCTGGAGTTTTCTTTTTCCCCTCCTTAGATATTTAAGTGGTAGTTTTTTTTGTATGTTTTTAAACAAATATTGGTCATCTGTTAGCTTTCACCTTATAGACACCTCTCCAGGAAAAATAGGCTCCTTGTCTGCACAGAGAAAGATGGACACACAAAAATTCTATAAATAGGATTTCATGGAGTGGAAAAAGTTGGTGTCTACATTTCCCATGAGATGCCAGTAGTTGTTGAAAGGAAATGGGGATGATAGTTTCAAATCTTTCTATACTTAGGGTCCTAGTGAACTTGAATGATTTGCGACTCTCTCCCCATCACACGTGACCAAATTCCTTTGATTACAAAAACAAAACAAAGCAAAAACTGGTTCTGCATCATGGAGGAAGGCTGGGAGCTGCTATTTGTCCTTTCCCCACAGGTACCAGCACTAAGCTCGTCCTTAAAATAGTTTCATACAGTGAGTAGCCTGATTCTTGTTGTAGGAATAAGGGAACTTAGATGCAGAGCGCTTCAGTGACCTGCTCAAAGTCACACAGCAAACTCAAGGTCCCAACTCAGGTGCATTGGACTTGAATTTCACAGTGCATTTCTTCTGTGTACATTTCTAGCCCGTTTTTTTTTTCCTTAGGAATGTTTCTGGCTTCTCATGTTACCATATTGCTTGGGCTTCTCTTCTACTGAAGAATTTATCCTTTAGTCATTTGAAGAACTGCATTCCAGGACACAAGGGGAAACTGTTTTCAGTGGTTAAGAGCTACCAAGACTTCACGTTTTTACCCCCAGGCTCTCAGATCACTTCCACTTCTGAGAGCGGTACCCAAGGCCCAGGATACTGCCTTGGTGTAGTGGACACAAAATAAATTCTGCATTTAGTGGATGGGTGGATGACAGTTCATTCCCTTTCGGAGTCTATCAGCATTGCCTGATGACCACAGGGACACATCTGGGAGAACCTGGATCCCAGTGACCCATCCTCTTCCCACAGGGCTCTCTGGAGGCTCCAGCTTTCCTGGGCCCCTCCTGAGACTTTGTGTCTTGAATCCCGGGTTCCTCCAGGGGCCCTGGGCCTGGCCACTTCCTGACTTCTCCTCAAAACTCCCAAGTCCACTCTCCTCCGGGGGAGAAGAGAATGTGAGTCCCAACTGTGAAATTTCAGGCAAATCATGTCCTTTCTCCTGAATCTCAGCTTCGCCATCACTGAAATGGAACTAAGAACGCCTCCCTCATAGAGTCGTAATAAAGATCCAGAGCACTAAATGGGCAGGAAAAGGCCTGGCTTGCAGATGGTGCCCCCCCCCAAGTGTCTACAGAATCAAAATCCTTTTGCAGCACTTCCTGTCTGCTGCAGCCAGCAGGATCCCTCCCGTCCCCGCAGCAGATGTTGCGATCGACGGTACTTGCGGGTGTCTCGAGGGAGGATGAGTTTCCTTGGAAAAGGGATAAATGGAGAATTCTTTCTGATAAATTACGGCTCCTGCTAACGGTTTGACACTTCCATTTTCTACCTGTCAGGGAAAAAATAACTATATACCAGCGGTCAGTTCGGTTTTGCTCTTTGTACTCTATTAACCTGCAGAGGCAGGCAGCGGAGCTCCTGTCCTGCGCAGGAGCAGGAGCCCAGAGGACCCTGAAATGATAATTAGAGAAAACCATGGCCGTTCCTGATGAAGCTTTGGAAATGAGCCGAGCAGGTTGTTCGAAGGCCTTGGGAGACACGGAAGCCCCACCCCGGCGGGACCCAATAGAGATAGCCATCTCAGTGACAGGGGACATGAAAAGCTCTGTGTCCACTGACATGTTGTTACTGGGGCTCAATAACTGTGTGCTGATGTACTTTGAAGTCTGCCATGGTGACTTGTGATTGAAATACGGAGCCGGCCCAGGAGGAAGCAGGATGTGAATGGATGGCTTCAGAAATATGTGTGGGGCGGGAAGAAAGGAAGGCGGGGCGGGAGCCAGCAAATGTGCCAGCATGCGAGGAGCCCCGGCCGCGTCCAGGCACCATGCTGGCACGCTCCCAACCGCCCTTGTTAGGGGCGTGCGTGGATTTGGAGAGGGGCCTCTGAGATGCCCAAACCCTGCTTGCCAATCAATCTCTGGCCTGCCGGGTTCCTCAGGGAGCTAGTCACACAAGGGAGGATGATAAATGGGAAACCAAAGAACCACTTTATCATTAGCTGCGGCAATGGATGTGCACACGTTTGGAAAGTTGAAAGCAGCATTGAATGCAGTTCAGTCAAATGGACAGCTGGCCCCGGGGTGCAGCTTTCAGGATTTTCAGGGCAGAGTCAGCCAGTGCTAGGGCTCACCTCACAGCACGATTCTGTCTGTGCGCTGCGCTGGGCAGAGCGCAAGCCCTGGCACGCAGACGTTGACCGGCGAGCAGCGTTTCTCCAGGACAGACAGGGCCACTCGCCTGGAGGGCCACTCGCCTGGAGGGCAGCCTCGGGCAGCCTCCGATGGGCCGAGATGGCGCCAGTTCTGGAAGAGGAGAAGAGGAGAAAAGGGGAGAGAGAGACCAAGAAGGCAACCAGCAGTTGCTGGGAACCAGCCAGGTGCCAGGCACCATGCTGGCTCCTCACCTCATTTTCACAACTGCCATGTAGGCGGCTATTATTATCTTCATTGAAGGATCAGCAAATAAAGGCTCAGCGGTTTAAGTAGACGGCTCGGAGTCGCAGGAGTTCAGTCCTGGTCTGGCGCATGCCCTCATCGTGCTCTTTTCAGTGTGCCAGACTGCCTCCCCACACTTCCAGACCTCGCCCCTCTGAAAAAATACAAGTGGGGAGAAGGAGGATTCTAAACATCCCACCGTGGCTTGGACAGGGCACACACCACTGCTGACATCAGACTAAAAGTTGGCCATTTCAGCCTCTCTGCTCCCAAACCAGGGCACACCTAAAACTCAGAAGCCTGCATCTCCCTCCTCCTGTCCTTTCCAGTGACTGCCCTAAAGCCGGGAAGGAGCACTGAGCCCCCCACCCGACCCCGAGCAGTGCTGCCTCAGCCCACGAGATGGGGCGTGGGGAGCCTGTGCCACTCTGCTCTGTGAGTCTTTGGCTTGCTGTGGCGGATTCGGGCCTCCATAAAACCTTCAGGTGACAGACAGATGGGCGAAGTACAGAGGCCCCAAGCCCCAGCCTGCAGATTTGGCCCCAGGATCCTCCTGGTGAGCATTTTCAGGGGGGAGTCACTCTGCACAGCAGTGACGCTGTCAGTGGGTCCCGGTAATGTGCTGCCATCACTGGGTCCTCTGAGCGTGCGACCGTCAGCTGCCTGGACACTGGCAGGGGAACACAGCACTGCAGGTCCAGCTCGTCTCCTCCAGAGACTGGTGGAGGTGAAGGTGCAGACGTTTTCCCTCTGAGCAGACAGAGCCTGAGTAGGCTGTGCAGGGACAGGCCAGCACACGTGACTGTAGGGAAGACCACCTGTTTTATAGGTGGGGAAACTGGTTAACCAGGGCCATCTGGCTTGCAAATAGAGGAGCCAGGTTTGACTCAAGACTTGCCCTCCGAAAGTCCTTGCCTTCTGCAGCCCATTAAAGCCCTAATTAGCCCAGCTGAAGGAGCCCACATGCTCTAACCTGAAGTCACGGTACATTTCCAGCCTTCTCTCCCACCATTCCCTGCCATGCACCCTTCATTAATTCCAGCTTTGGGAAGGGGGGGGCCTGTTGGGCAGGGAGTGCAGCCCGGGCAGAGGCATGGATGCAAGAGGGACCAGGACCAGTTTGGTGCTGTGGTGACATGTCCCCTCCTGTCTTCTGCAGGAATTGCAAGCTGAGCAGCAGCAGCCTGTCCATGGCCGCCGTGGACATACTGTACATCGACATCACAAGGAGGTGGAACTCCATGACCCTGGACCAGCGGGACTCAGGTACCCAGTGACTGACCTCCACCACGCCCTGAGTTCAGAGAGGGGTGGGCAGTACATTTTCTATTCCTTCTCTTTCAGGGTCAAGATGTGGGGAGGAGAAAGGTTATTCTCTCAGCTTGAGGGATTGAGCAGAATTTGAGTGCAGGGACCCTGTCTGCCACAAGGCTGTGACCACCCAAATTCTGACTCCCACATTGGAATCCCTCATTCTTGCTAAGGCTTTTGATTCCATTCACATGGGGAATACTCTGTTACCTGTTCATTTGCTCATCCCTCCACGCACACACACTGAGCACGTGCTGCGCCAGGGCCTGGACAGACTGCAGTGAAGAGCGCTTGTTCTCAGCTTGAAAAAACTCTCCGTCGATTGGGAGGCAGAGAGGAGCAGGTTCTGTGCTGGGAGGAGGGAAGTGCAGGGGCTCTCAGGGCACCAGAGGGGGCCCCACGGCAGTCATCCCGTAGGACGGGATGCGATAGCTCGTGAACAGGGTAGGATAGACCCCGCTCTGGCAGGGCTGCTGCCTGGTCTCGGCACCGACAGCTGTGAAAGGCTCTGGGAACCGCAAGCGGCTTAGGGGGGCTGGAGCAAGAAGGGAGGGCGAAGGGGCAGAGATGGGGTTGCAGGAGCTGCCAGGCCCTGAGGGCCACACGGAAGTTTGCTCCTGGTCCTCCAGGTTCCGTGGGGTTAAGGCTTCAGTTGGAAAGATCCACCGTTAGGTGGATGAATTTCTGATCTTTTTTCACACAAAGGGCATTTTTCTACAAAGTCACAATAATCGTACCTGACGTGTACAGCTAGCTCCTCACACAGGTGCCAGGCACTTTCATGCACATGCCCTCATTAGATGTCCCCGTGCTGCAGGCATTGCCAGCCTCACTTCACAGGTGAGTAAACTGCAGCTCAGGTCACCTGGCACCCAGCTTGCCCTCCCAAAGGGACTCAGGGGAGGGGGCACCCAGGGGAGCAACTTTCTCCCGAGATTTGGTGGAGAGGACATGAAATCGGAAGCTGGGAGATCCAGGTTAGAACCGATGGTGCCTTTTGTACGATGTAAACTCGAAAAGCCATCTCACCTTCTCCTCTCCATGCCCAGTTCCATAACTGGTGCCAACAACCCCTGCTCTGCAGGGTGCCCGAGGCCTCCTGTGTCCGTGCCTGCGGAAGCCTAAGGAGCCCTCAGTGCAGTTGCAGGCAGTGAATTGTATTAGCAGGCACCACCTGCACCGACGGCTCCCTAGGCCCGTCCGACCGACCGCTGACAGCAGAGCCTGCACGCACCTGCGGTCTGCCCTCTCCTGACTGCAGGGACCGGCAGGCTTCGTGCCCAGGCTTCCTTTGCTGACAGGCTGCACAGTGGTAACGATGCTCCCGGCTGCCCACTGTTGCGAGTCTCCCCCATGCCAAGCCCTCTGCCGGGCCCTTTATGTGCGCAGCGCTGGCTAGCATCCTTCTGGATGCAGGCACGATTATCTCCATTGTACAGAGGAGGAGACCGAGGCTCAGAGGCAGAGATGGTGGGTCAGGCTCTTGGTTGCTTTGTCCTATGAATTGGTCCCAGAGTCAGATGACCACCCAGCTCCCAGCCCTGGGGAACACCAGCACTCGATGAATACACAGGGTGTGTGTTCCGAGGTGTCTTTACAGCGGTCGCTCCCTCACAGCCTTCCCTGGCAACCGGGCGAGGCTGGAGATGGAGTGTCTTCAGGAGAGGCAGGCAGATTAGTTATCATCGCGAGGGCCAAGAGCGCTCGTGTGACAGTCGACAGTCGAGCAGAGAGCTTTCTGCTGACGCCTTCAGAAAGTGAAGAAGTGTGTGCTCTGTGAGCTGAGTGAGGGGAGCCATGGCGGGATCCTGTGGGGGGGGCCGATGAGGGGGCGGGGTGCCAGTGGAATTATTAAATATTGAAATTGATCAGGAGTAGCAGCAGGAAGCGATTTATCATGTTTTATTGCTTCAAACTAGCATTACCATCTGGCCCATTGTTAATTGCGAGTAGCTTTTCCTGTTTTGTTTGCCTCTTAAATTGCTCCCTTTAAGCGGAATCCATGGGGGCCGTCGGCAACACAGCCTTGGTGAGGTTTTCTGAGGTCTGCCAGCTTTCTGGGGTCTGCTGACCAAGCCAAGGAGATGAGGAAAAATACTTATTTTTAGCCCATTCTGACAAACAAATCCTGGGCTGGGACCTTCCAGGCCTTTCCCCGCCTCTGCCTGAGTGCGTGGAATAAGAACGGTGATCACTACAGTTTCGAGACCATCTCCTAGGTGCACAGTTGCGGCTGATTCTCACACTGACCTTCGAGAAGGGTGACTGTACCTCATTTTACAGATGAGGATCCTAAGGCTCCAAGAACCAAAGGGACTTGTCCCATAGCCACTGAGTAGCAGAAGTCACATTTGAACTCAGGCCTCCTGCCTTCTGGCCCTCCCGGCCCAGGACATGTCCCCAGTCCAGGGTCCACCCAGCAGTGCTCTTTTATTTGATTGACTGAGGAGGGGTGGGGCTTGTGAAGCAGGGAGTTGAAAAGTCAACTCCCAGAGCACAAGACCTGTGGAGGAAGGAACAGGAGTGGGAGGCGGTGTGGAGTCCAGATGCCTGTCTCCCCTTCCTGCCCCCTTGCGCTTACGCCCCTGTTTTCATTGCTCCTGAAAGGAGCCTCCAGGGCCTGGGGCAGAGCTAGTGCAGGCTGTGCTGGTGATCTCAGGACACTGCCATCTCACGCTGGTGCCAGCCAGGGCCCTGTCCTCGCCTTGGGATGCCCTGATTCTCAAAGAGAAGGAGCTTCCGAAGCCTTTCACATTCTTAGGACCATTCAGGAAGCTATTGGATGGCCAAAGAAGACATCTGTGGCTGATTGGTGGTTTTCCTTTTGGCAAGTGGCAGCAAGGAGACGAAAGGGCCCTTCCTTCCCCCCACGGTGCCGAACCCAGGGCTTCTCAGATAACTCCTGGCCAAAGGGGTAGGTACCGTGTCCCAGAGCCCCCGTGGGGCTGACAAGAAGGAAGTCAGAATGGTAGTAGGACATGGGATCTCATTCTCAAAGGGCACACACTCATTCATTCACAAAGAGTACTGAATGTTTGAAGGTGTTGGGCCCTATGGAAATATAAAGAGTGAATTTATATTTACAGATCCCACTTTCAGGAAAATAATAATAAGAGACCATTTACTGTGTGACATTTACTATATGTCAGAACTGAAAAATGCTTGTTCAGAATTATCTCCTTTAATCTCACACCACCCTGCGAGATAAGGGCTCTTATTCCCTGTTGACAGATGAGGAACCTGAGACTAAAAGAGGTGACTGTAAATTGATGTGGCAAGTGTTCCAATGAGGACACTGCATTAGAACCAAAAGCAGTCAGCCCATTGCCTTTCCATTATACCCGGAGTCTCTAGCCTTGCAAGTGCAAAGGATGCACAGTTGACACATGTAATCAGGCATGGGCAGAGCTCCATGGGGGAAACAAGGGAAAGTTCTGTGCAGGTTAGAGACAGAACAGGTATAAAGCACTGAGGCTCTCAGTTGCTTTGTCTCCTAACTGGTCCCGGAGTCAGATGACCACCCAGCTCCCAGATTTTGGGTAATGCCAACACTCCCCAAACACAGTGTGGCATGCGAACCAGAACAGGCACTGCGTGCCCTGTAGCCCTGAGGGCCCGGAGCATGCAAAGAGGAGCTCGCTCAGTGCCCAGTAAATGTCTGATGAGCAGATGAATGCCAAAATTTAAAAAGCCCCCAGCCCCAAAGCAGGCAGTTCTGAGTGTGAGAACCTTGGCTCAGGGTAGCGGTGGTCTGTTTGGCAGGGTCTCCCTTTCCTCTCCTCACTGTCCAGCGTGAAAGGCCAGCCTATCTGGATAAGGTCACCACCCAGCACCCTCAGCAGCTGTATCCAAGTGCCCACGCTCATACTTCGCCGTCCCCTTCCCAGGGGCCAGCTCAGATCAGTCCTGATGAGACTTAGGTGCCCGCTAAGGGGGTTGGTTAAGCAGATTCCTAAGGCTTGAGAGCTTTTAGAGCCTATTCTTGAAATGGAGAAGGAAAATGATGGTTAAAAAGAAGGGGGGAAAATAGTGAGGAGGAAAACTAATAAGAATAAGCATGCATGTTCTAAAATCTAAATCTCAGACCATCCTTTTGAATAAGCTTGTTTTCAATTGTCTTGTTTTGCTTTTTAAGATTGGGCCAGGTGCATAAAATTGGATTAATCATAATCCTTGGTTCATGAGACACTTTCATCCTGGCCCAAGCATAGCCTACTTTTACTGAGTTAGCTGTTTGAGAACTAGTTCTTTTTTTAAGTATATTTTATTGATCATGCTATTACATTTGTCCCATAAGGACTCTTATTCCATTAGAGTGTCCCCCTCCACCTTGCACCTTCCTTCCTCCCTCATCTCCTGCACCTTAGTTAATGTCCATGGGTCATACATATGTTCTTTGACTTCTCCATTTATCATACTATTCTTAACCTCCCCCTGTCTAGTTTGTATCTACCATTTATGCCTCTTATTCCCTGTACCTTTTCCCCCATCCTCCCTCTCCCCCTTCCCACTAATAACTCTCCATGTGATCTCTATTTCTGTGGTTCTCTTTCTATTCTAGTGGTTTACTTAGATGGGTTTTTTTTTCTGTTTAGGTTCAGTTGTTGATGGTTGTGAGTTTGTTGTCATTTTACTGTTCATATTTTTTATCATCTTTTTCTTAGATAAATCCCTTTAACATTATTTCATATAATAAGGGAGCTTGGTGATGATGAACTCCTTTAACTTTACCTTATCTGGGAAGCATTTTATCTGCCCTTCCATTCTAAAAGATAACTTTGCTGGGTAGAGTTATTTGGGATGTAGGTCCTTGCCTTTCATGACTTTGAATACTTCTTTCCAGCCCCTTCTTGCCTGCAAGGTTTCTTTGGATAAATGAGGTGATAGTCTTATGAGAACTGCTTTGTGGGTAACTATCCCCTTTTCTCTTGCTGCTTTTAAGATTCTCTCCTTATTTTTTATCTTGGGTAATGTAATTATGATGTGCCTTGGTGTGTTCTTCCTTGGGTCCAACTTGTTTGAGATTCTCTGAGCTTCCTAGTCTTGCATGTCTATTTCCTTCTCCAGATTGGGGAAGTTTTCCTTCATTACTTTTTCAAGTAAGTTTTCAATTTCCTGCTGTTCCTCTTCCCCTTCTGGTACCCTTATGATTTGGGTGTTAAAACATTTAAAATTGTTCCAGAGGTTGCTAAGCTTCTCCTAATTTTTTTTGAATTCTTGTTTTTTCATTCTCTTCCAGTTAAATGTTTATTTCTTCCTTCTGTTCCAAATTGTTGATTGGAATCCTGATTTCCTTCCCTTTACTATTGGTTTCTATACATTTTTCTGTATTTCACATTTCATAGCCTTCACTTTTTCCTCTATTTTGCTACCATACTCAACCATTTCTGCAAGCATCTTGGTTACCAGTGTTTTGAACTCTGCACATGATCGGTCAACTATCTCCTCATTGCTTAGTTCCTTTTTTAGAGTTTTGATATGTTCTTTCATTCAGGCCATATTTCTTTGTCTCGGCATGCCTGTTACTATTAAGGAGTGGAGCCTTAGGTGTTCACCAGGGCGGGGAAACCCACGTTGCTGCATTGTGGTGCTATATGTGGGGAGGGGTCAGAGAGGGAACAATGCCACTTGCTCGGCTCTTGCCCAGCTTTCAGTCCCTTCCCCGACTACCCACAAGTGAATTGGGCCCTTCTGGTGCAGATTCCTGGGTGGGTGGGTTTGTGTATTTTCTACGATCCTGTAGGTACCTCCCACAGACTCTCCTGTGGGACTGGGAATTTCTTCCACCACTGCGATACCCCTGATTTTGACAGCCAGTGGTTTGGAGGCTTCGTTTCCCGGTGCTGGAACCCTGGTTTTCAGGGTCTGTCTCGCTCCCCAATCGTCCCTCCTGGTTTATCTGCATGGGAATGTGGGACTGCCAGTCCAGAAGCTGCTGTCTCACCTGTCCTGGGCGGTCACCCGCCACCTTGCCTCTAGTCCTCTCCACCTGGACTTCCTGTGTTCACCCCTCCACGAGTCTGGGTGAATTTTTCTTCTTTAGCTGCTTAGTTGTTGGGCTTCCATACAGTTTGGTTTTATGACAGTTCTGGTTGTTTTTTGTTTTTAAATGTGTTGTTGTCCTTCTTTTGGTTATGCAAGGAGGCAAAGTGCATCTACCTATGCCTCTATCTTCCAAGTGTCTCTGGCTTAGTTGTTTTGAATAATGGCATAAGCATTCATTACCTCACCACCCAAGACAAAAACTCGGACTTGACAATAACCCACACGTAACACGTGGCTCTTCTCAACACCAGCCCACGCCCCACCTGTCCCCCCCTCCCCCAAGGAACTCTCCTCTGCGTCCTGTGCTCATCGGTCCCTAAATAGGCTCATCTTCTTCTCTGTTAGAATGCCAATGACTTTTCGAGAACTGGGTGGAATTTAGTAATATGCAATCTCAGTCTCCATCAGGCCAATGTAATTGTCATTGAAAAAAATGAAAGACTTCAGTTTCCAACGTTAGAATTTCTGGGAGAGCACAGGAATCCAAATGAGGGCGTTATCCGCAAAGTGGGGGTGTGGTAGCCCTCTTATTGCCCAGCGCCAGATGAAGAAACAAATTTGTCAGTGCAGGTGAAGTTATTTCATGTAAACTGCACTCACAAGCCCCTCCTCTTCCTCACTGAGAGACTGCTCTCAACTCTTCCTGGAACGGAATTTCATTTCTCTGTGGTGAGAGACCAGAGCGGAATCAAGAGTAGACCATATACTTTAAAGGACGTATTGCTGGTGTCATCCCGGAGAGGTAAACACCTCACTAGCCAAGGGGACACTGGAGCCCAGCACCTGGGCATCTCATCCATGCCTCACACAACGGGTGTCTCAGGGCTTCTGACCCTGAACAGCTCTGTCTACTTTGCAGCCAGACATGTTGCTGTTTTGAGATATCAGCTAACGGTCTCTCCCAGGGAGCAAGGGAAACGTGGTGGCCAAGCAAGAGAAAATGGACTGGAGAGTTTTTCCCACACCCCCTCCTACTCTACCAGTGTAAGCATGGGCATGCCACACAGGTGTGTGTGCAGCACACGTGAGCACACACACACCCCTTGTTTACAGAGAGAAGTCTAGGGGTGGCATGGGTTAATGTCTGATGTATGCTACAGACTCCTTGACCAAAGTAAGAAATATTTCTTCCACTGCTTGGAGACCACCTGAGCCATGCCGCCTCCTTCCCGGGGCTGCCTGGGTTTGATTGGCAATGTACCCAGAGCCCGTGGCTCTGGGAGCAGCCAAACCTGCCCCCGAATCTGGGCTCACTGACTCGTCAGCTGTGTAGCCTCTGCAAGTTACGTACCTGCCTCTGCGCCTCGTGCTCACACTCTGTCAAGTGGAGATAATGATGCCACGGACGAAGTGGGACAAGCCTGGGAGGCACTCTGAGTGCAGTCCGCTGGGGACACCCAGGAAGCGCGGCCACTACTGTTGTCATGTCACTCGAATGGTGCCCCTGTCTCAGGACAGGCGTCCTCACGCCTACTCATGCTGGGCGCTCGGAGGTGCTGGGGACAGAAAAGGAGTGCCTGCCTCAAGACACATCATGGGAGAGGGAGGGGGCCCCCGGACTGTGCCGGGCCTCCTCTCCTGTTTCCCGAGACCACCCTCGCCCGCCTCGGCCTGCACTGTTGCTGCGCACGGCCTGGCACCTGGCTGCCCCTCCGTCCTACACCACACTGTTGGGCTGGGAAAAGTAACCCCGGGGCCTGAGAGGGGCCCAAAGGCAGGGACGGCAGTAGGAAAGGCACCAGCACAGAGGCCTCGGGGCTGTGGGTCTGAACAGCCAGGACCAGTCTCCCTAGCACCTGCGCTGAGGTGGTCTCCGGGCGACTGGCCCTCACCATTCCTCTGTGTGTCTGCTCTCACACCGGTGAGCACAGGCTGGCTGCTCTGGAATGGCCATGGCTGCCCGCAGCCCTCCCTTGGCGTCACCTCTCAACTCACAGCAGCCTGCCAGTCACTGGTCTCACGACTCCAACTCAGGGAGAGCACCCGAATGAGTGGGGCCTTGCAGATGCCCCGCTATCACCATCCCCCAGCACACTCGCTGCAGCCAGGCAGCCGGCTTCTGTGGAGGTTCTCCACTGAGGTCGCTGGGCTGTGCAGAAAACCCCCTCCCTCTGCACACATTGCCCAGGCTGTCTCCTCCAGAAGCCTTCCTCAGCCCTCAGGCTGGGCTGGGTCTGCCTTCCTATGCGCCCCAACAGCACCCAGCCTTCCTCCTTGACCACACGGCAAGCATGTTCATTAGGTGCCGGAATGGGAGTATGGTGTCTCCCTGCTAAGCCGGACTCTGAGGCAGAGCTCTTCCCGCCTTACGGAAGCCTGGCACTGTGCTTGGCACACAGTAGGTATGCGGCGAACCCAAGGCCCTGATAACCAGCTGATCCTGTGGGTGTCTGAGTCACATTAGTGTCTCCCCCCAACTTTCCTCGGTGGACTCCAGATCCGACCCTGCCTCCTAAATTTCCATCAGCTGGAATGAGCCCCACCGAAATGTATTTGGTTAACAAGGTACTTATTTTTACTTGGAATGTTTAGCACAGCCTTGCTTATACATACACGTGGACGGCCCCCTCCCTCTGAAACTTGGGGGCCACAGATAACAAGGCAGGTTGCACACAGCGCCTCGCATGATGTGTTTGGCACAAGGGACATTCTCCAGCCCTGAAATCATCTTGGAGTCAGATAGGCCTCTCCGGATGCGTGCCTTACACGCTTACGAAACAGTCGGAGTCAGAATTATTTTTAATAAGAGCAAGCGAGCCAACAGAAACTCCAGTTCCCTCTCCCTCACACAGACACTTCTCTGGGGTGTCACAGGCAGGCAGTGCTTTCTGTGATTACACGTCCTCTTGCTGAGGGGCCGCCAGGAGCCCTTTGTTCCCACCCCAGCCCCTTCGTCAGGCCAGCGCCTGTCCTTCATCATCCTCTCCGTCAGCTCTGGGATGCAGGTACCAGGATCCCCGCCCATTGTCTGGCTGACAAAAGGAAAACAAGATGGTTGCTATGCAGCCGTCCCCTTTTCTCCCACTTGTTGCTCACCCTCCCCAGACCTCGCAGGAGAAGCAGCAGCAGCGGGGGAGCAAGTTATGGGGAGAACGTGAGCAGCAGGACAGACAGGCAGGTTCAAGACCCTGCACTTCCCTTGGGAGCCCTGAGAGGGGACACTTCAGCTCTGGGAGCTGCAGCTTCTCTTAGAGCAGGGCAGGAGACACCCACCTTGCCTCCTGAGGATTTAGTAAGGCAGTGAACAGGAGCTCTTTTCTTCTTTGCTTTACCCACCATCATCATTCCTGACGTGTGTGTGTGTGTGTGTGTGTGTGTGTGTGTGTGTGTGTGGTTTACAGGTTACACAACACTTTTTCAGTCCACTTGTTCATACCCTGGTGAGCTCGGTCTTATTCCCAGGACTCCGTGTCAGGAGGAGGAAACCAGGTCTCAGGGGGGGGGGGTAAAGAGGGAGTCGGGGGCAGAGCAGGAGCCCAGTCCTAAACCTCGGTCCTGTGCTGCCTTGGGAAGTGACAACGGTCACAAGCTTCTGAAAATGGAAGAACCATGCCAATCCCAAATGTCCCCTGGCCCAAGAGTCCAGTTCAGTGGTTGAGGCTTCCCTAAGGGTTGGGCAGGTACCTGGTGTCTCTGAACAGTCCTTTGGATGGACGTACCAGTTTGTTAATCCATTCACCTGCTGAAGGACACCTTGTTTGCTTCTGAATTTTGGCAAGTATGAATAGAGCTGCTGTTTGCAATAGTCTGCAGGGGTTTTGCGAACATAAATTTCCAACACAAGTTGGAATCAACACATGATTGCTGGGTTGTATGTAAAAACTGTTTCGCCCTGGCCAGGTGGCTCAGTTGGAGCGTCAACCCACACACCAAAAGGTTGCAGGTTTAATCCCCAGTTGGGTGTGTCTGGGAAGCAACTGATTGCTGTTTCTCTCTCTCTCCCCACCCACCCCTGCCCCACCCCCATGTCCCAGTCCCTAAAATCAATAAACATGTCCTCAGGTGAGGATTTTTTTAAAAACTGTGTTTAGATTTTTGAGAAATCGCTAGTCTTCAAAGCAGCCTCACCATAGCAGATTCCCATCAGCAGTCAGTGAGACTTCCTGTTGTTCCACACGCTGTCAGCACTTAGTATTGTCGGTGCTTTGATCTGGCCAGTCTAACAGGTGTGTGGTGTGTCGTGAACGTTCCTTATTGAGCAGAGGAGTGCCCTCTGTCCCTAGTTTGCTGGGAGGTAGTGGTGGTGGTGTGAGTGGGTGTTGGATTTTGTCAAATGCTTTTCCTGCATCTGTGGATGTGGTCATACGACTGTTCTTCTTCGGCCTGTTGTTAGGAAAGATTTCATTGTTTGATTTTTGGAGGTTGAAGCAGCCTTGCTATACTTACAGTAAATCCCCCTGGTCACAGCTCAGAACTCTACTTATACATCATGGGATTTGATTTGCTAACGTTTTGTTGAGTGTTTTCACATCTATGTTTATGAGAGATATTGGTCTGTAGTTTTCCTTTCTAGAAATGCCATGATCTGGCTTTGGAATTAGGCTAATGCTGACCTCATGAAACAAGGTAGGATGCTCCCCTCTGCTTTGTGTCTGGAAGAGGCTGTAAAGAATTTCTATCATTTCTTTCTTAAATGTTTGGTAGAATTTATCAGTGAAACCATCAGGGCCTAATGCTTTCTTTTTTAGAAGGTTATTAATTGTTAATTCAGTTTCTTTAATACATACATAAGCCTGTTCATATTATCTATTTCTCCTTGTGTGTTTCAGTAAATTGCATCTCTCAAAAAATTGGTCCATTTCATCTAAGTTACCAAATTTGTGGGCATAGAGCTATTCATAGTATTCCTTTAATATCCTTTTAATGTCCATAGGATCAGTAGTGATGATCTGTCTTTTATTTCTGCTATTATTAATTTTAAGTTACAAATTAGTAGTCTAGCACTCTTCTCTCTTTATTTCTTGGTTAGCCTGGCTAAGGGTTTACCAACTTTATTGACCTTTTCATAGACTTACCTTTTGGTTTAATTAATTTTCTCTGTTGAGTTCCTATTTTAATGTTATTGATTGGTGCTCTAATTTTTATTATTTCTTTTTTTTTGCATACTTTGGACTTAATTTGCTCTTCTTTGTCTAGTTTCCTAAGGTGGAAGCTCAGATGATTGATTTTAGATCCTCTATCTTGCCTAATATGGGCATTCAGTGCTAGAAATTTCCCTCTAAGCACAGCTTTCACCACATCCCACAAAGTTCACTAAGTTCTATTTTCAGATTTATTTAGTTAAAAGTATTTTAAAATTTCTCTTGAGACTTATTCTTTGGCCCGTATGTTGTTCAGACATGTGCTGTTTCATCTGCAGGTAGCTGGGGACTTCCTAGCCCTCCGTCAGTTATTAAGCTCTGGTCTAACTGCACTGTGGTCTGAGAACATGCTTTGCATGAACTGCATTCTATTACGTTGTTAAGGTGTGTTTTACGGCCCAGAAGGCAGTCTGTCTTGTGACGGTTCCATGTGGACTGAAAAGAACCTGTGTTCTGCTCTCTTTGGACGACGCATTTTACACATGTCAGTGAGATCCGGTTGATTGATGGTGCCATTCAGTCCGACTGTCCCCGTACCGATTTCCTGCCTGCCGGGTCTGTCAATTCCTGAGAGCAGGGAGTTGAACTCTCCCAGCGTGGATTTGTCTGCTTTCCCATGCACATATTCTGGCACTCTGTTTTCAGCTGTGTACCTGTTATAAAGACTGTTATGTCTTCGCAGAGAATCGACCCTTTGTTATTATGCAGTACCTGCTTTTATCTCTGATGATTTCCCTTGTTCCAAAGTCCGCTTTGCCTGCAATGAATGGAGCAATCCCAACTTTGTTTTTGGCTGAGGTTAGCATGGCCTTTCCCCATCTCTTTACTTTTTAATTCGATGTCTGTGTTTAAAGTAGGTTTCTTATAAACAACATAGAATTGGGCTTTGGTTTTTTAGCCACTCCAATGGGGAAAAAACAGTTTCTTTTTATCGATATATTTAAGCCGTTCACATATAAAGTACTTAATGATATAGTTGGGTTAATATCTACTGTGTGTACAACTGCTTTCCATTTGTTGTACTTGCCCATTGTTTTTTGTTTTTTTTTTCCCCATCCTCTCCTCTTTTCTGCTATCTCTGGGGGGAGGGGCTCAGATTTTATTTACTTACCTTTAGAAGTGAAGGGAAGGAGAGAGGGAGAGAAATATCAATGTATGGTTGCCTCTCATGCGTCCCCTGCTGGGAACTGGCCTGCAACCCAGGCATGTGCCCTGACTGGTAATCGAACCACAATCCTCTGGTTCGCAGGCCCACACTCAATCCACTGAGCTACACTAGCCAGGGCCCATCTCTGGTTTTAACTGAGCATTTTGTATGATTCCATTTTCTTGTCTTTTAACATATCAGTTATGCATATTTTTAAATGCAGCTGTTGTCCTAGAGTTTACAATGCACTTTTCCAGCTAATAAGTTCATTTTCAAATAAGACTGTGCCGTTTCACAGACGGCACAGGGACCTTGTGACAGAACCTTCCCATTCGTGCCTGGTCCCATTGCTGTCACCCACGTTCACTCATTCCTGAGACATCATCACCCAGTACATCGTTGCTGTCACCACTTTAAACAGTAACCTATTGAATCAACTAAGAATAAGGAAAATTAAAAGATTTTATTTTGCCTTCATTTATTCCTCCTTTGGGGTCTGTCATTAATTTGGAAACATCTCCTGTCTTCTCCTTCTGGTCTTCCCATTGCGTGTATATAACACCTTTTATAACTGTCCTGCTGCCCTGGGCATTCTCCCTTTTTTTGCATTCTTTTTTTCTCTTTGCAGTTTAGTTTGTGGTGCTTCTATTGGCGTAGCTTCAAGCCGACTGATTCTGTCTTTGGCCACGTCCAACCTACTGACAAGTCCTTTGAGGGCATTCTTCATTGTTGTTACGGGGTTTTTACTTCTAGCATTTGCTTTAGATTCTTTCTTAGCATTTCCATCTCTTACCTTACATTGCCCATCTGTTCTTGAATAGTGCCTACTTTCTCCATTACAGCCCTTATCATTTTAATTATCTTTATTTTGAATCCCCCACCAGATAATATTCCAACACTGGTGTCACATCTGAGCCCAATTCTGATTCTTCCTTTTTCTGTTCCGACCATGTTTATTCTTGCCTTTTAGCAGGCCTTGTGATTTTTTTGTTGAAAGCTGGACGTGATATATCTGGTACTAACTAGAAATCAAGGTAATCAGGCTTTTAATGCGAGGTTTTATGTGAACCAGGTTCAAGGCTGAACTCTACTTAATGTTTGCTGCAGCCGTAGGCACCAGAGCCTTTCGTTTCCCGGGTTTGCTTTCTTCCCCTATTGTCTTCGGGTTTTCCTGAAAACTCCTTAAATAGAGTCTTGTCCTGCAGCCCACTCGTCTGTCCGCCGCCGCCGTCATGTGGCAGCCCCGTTGGTGTGGTGCGAGGTGCCGGGCAGAGCGAGCGCACTGCAACCCTTCGGTCAGATCACAGGTTCTAGGTGCGCCTGTGCACCTGGGCCACGACTTCCGGAAGTGTTTCTGACCTGAAATTCTTAGTCTTCAAACTCCAATGGCCTCTGAGAAACTGCACCAATCACAGACATTCCAGAAATGTTTATTATGTAGGCACTTTCAGAGACTTTCCATGGGATTCCTGGTGAAATAGGGGCTTAGTCATTTAACCTGAGAAAAAACGGCCAAGCCCTGAGCGTGGGCTTGGTTGGTTGAAGCATCATCCTGTTCACCAAAAGGTTGCTGGTTTGATTCCCAGTCAGGGCCTAGGAACATGCAACATGCCTGGGTTGCAGGTTCGATCTCCAGTTGGGGTACCTATGGGAGGCAACCAACTGATACTTGTCTCTCACGTCAATGTTTCTCTTTCTCTCTCCCTTCATTTCTCTCTCAAATCAATAAGCATACCCTCAGTTGAGGATTCTAAAAAACTGGTCGATTTAGCTGAGACAGAGCCTCACACAGACCACAGTTCACCGTCTCTCACACGGGCCAACTCCAGGATTCACTGGCAGCGTTCTCCAGTGCGTGCTCATCTTATTGCCATGGAATCGCAGTGTTTAAAACCAGGAAGGCCTCAGGGATCATCTGTTCCAATGCCCGTGCTTTGCAGGTGAGGGACTCTGAGGCCCTGGCAACTTAAGGGGAGAACCACCTGCTGTCTGTCGGCTTTCTATCTTCCCACCCTGCTCTTTCTCCTAGATCTTCCTGGGGCGTACATCCCACACTTCTTTTTGACAGAGTCAGTAAACAAGTCTGTGATGAGACCTGCACTCTGCTCATCCTTGACCACTTGGAGAGGAGAGAAGGCAGGGTTATGCACTTGGGGTAGCCTACCTCCCACTGGAAGTCATGGAAGACTTCCAGTGGTCAAGAGTCCTTGACCTCCATGTATTCCCTGAGGTCTAGATAAACCAGTGATTCTCAGCTGGGGCTGATTTTGCCCCACCCCCACCCTCAGGAACATTTGGGGACAGCTGACATCCAAGACATCCTAGGTTGTCACAGCTGGGGCAGGAGGTTGCCATGGGGATCTGGTGAGTAGAGGCCTGTATGCCTGGGGCAGACCCCACAACAAGGAATTCTCTGGCCTCAAGTCTGAAAGGGAAACCCTGAGATAGAGCAAGCCCCCAGGACCTGCACAATAGCTCCGTGTGTACTTGAAAAAGCCATATTTCCCTTTTGCTTCCCTAAAAGACAGCTCCCAGGGCCGTGGGGGCAGCTCCCTGGGCCCTGCCGCAGTCACACGCTGCAGCCGCCTCCCAGCTCAGCTGGAAAGTGGCCTGTGGGGAAGGGGAGCGCCCCTGAACCGTTCTGTGAGACCTTAGGTGACTGAGGTGCTTTCTTCGTGGTAGCAGGTGGGTGTCTCTGCCCACACTTCCCCACTGATCGCGTCTGTGAAGGAAGCAGCGGGCCTTATGTAAGCACAGCCTCACACAACCTTCTGTCACTTTGGCACTCCAGGCCCTGGGACACCCCCTCCCTCCTGAAGTCTCCAGGGAATGTGGTTCTGTTCTGAACAGGCCCTGCAGGGTCTTCTTGCCGCCTGCACAATAAAATCTGAGCTCTTCAGCCTTCGAGATTGGCCTGGCCAGCCTCCTCTTCATCCTCTGCAACCCCAGGCCTTGCCCCATTCCCCCCCCAGTCTCCTCCCACTCACCCTGTGTAGCAGCCACAGGGCTCCCCTGGGCCAGGTCATCACGTTTCCATGGGTGCCTCTGGTCAGACATATCCCCTGCCACAGTGCCTTTCCCCATCCTGACTGCCTGGACGGTGCCCTCATGGGCGACCTCCTTCATGAAGCTTCCTGGCCCCTCTCCCTTCTTTCCTGACAGTCAGCCGTGCCCTCCTCTTGCTCTGTTGGTTCTTGGCACCCGGCAGTAGGCCCTGCCCTGCAGGTTCACAGTGTTTGCACAAGTCCAATCCCCTCCACACTTGTCCTCAGTGGATGCCGAGCATCCTGACGCTGATGCCGGTTGATGTCTGGGGCCCAGGCCCTCCCTGCACCGTGAAAGCTTTACTGACCGAATGCGCATTGCTCGAGTGAGGGGACGGAGAGAGGGAGGGGTGGGATCTTACTGGGCTTCTTATTCTCAGAGTGGCTATTTCCTGGACCCCTAACGGTTCCCTGTTGCTCACCTGGTTAACTGAGACACAGGTCACATGACCTCAGCTCTTCCTCTTCTTCTGCCGTTAATGCTGTGTGTTCTTGAACAAGTTATTTGCCCTCTACACTCAGTGCACCCACGGTAACCAGCTGTGACACCGTGGAGTGTTCCACACTCAGTCCCCAGAAGAGGAGGTAATAGAATCTCACCAAGCCCAGGGCTCTCCCTAATGCTGCGTCTAGGGTGGCCCCCACTGGCCCCCAGACAGCCCTGCTCCTGAATGTGAGTTCAGTGAAAGGAACATTTTCCTGCACTAATAAAATTACCTTCACTAAAGAAGGCAATTTGCATGTTAATGTTTTGGGTAATTCTGTGCAGCTCCAATGCCCTCAGGGCTGTAATTTCTCGCTGACAAAGTGACAAAAATAAACTCCGGCATAAAAGAGCATTTCTCCTCTCTCTCATTTGTACTCTAAAGTGACATTCTTAATGTAAGTCAAGTTGAAACCCACTTCTCTGTTTAATTTTTGACACTGATCTGCCTCCTGTCACCTCTCCAAGCTGCAGGCCGGTTCCTCAGAGCTCCTCAAAGGGATCTGTCCTTCAGGACAGGGCTCTGTCCTCTAGGGGCGTGGGCACTGCACCCCAGGCCCCTGACTCTGGTCCTCTGTAAACCCAGGAGGCCCAGCCAGTTCTCCGGAGAGCAAGCCAGGGGAGCAGGGCGGCTGCCTTTGGTGGGTGAGTCAGGGTGGTCTCGCTGCCCCTGGTTGACTGGGAAACAGAACAGCTACAGCGGATAGAGATTCTGAGCTGGGGACATCAGGCACTGAGGCCAGACCACCTGCCTTTCCTTCCTTAGATGCTCTGTAAGCCTTCCTGCCCCCGCAGGCCATTCTGGGCTTCTTCCTCTGCGTTCTAACACTCTCCACTCCGGGTTCCACAGCCCTCTCTGCCCCCCATCCCCCTCCCCTTCACATCCCTGCATCCATCTGCCTGGTGGTCTTCAAGTGTGTGTGTGGATTGGATCACCCTGGCAACTGCCTTACTAACCCCCCCAGAGGGAGGCCATTGTAGGGATGAAGAGTTAGATTTGTGATGCAGGAAAGCGGGGCCAGTGGGGAGGCTTTGCTCTTGTCGGCTTGAAGGCAGAGAGCACACAGTGAGAAGGGGCCTCCTGGGGAGGCGACGAGCACCACGCCCCTGGAGATGGCCTAGCGCGGGCTGGGTGGCTGTGGTCGCAGTGCCAGGGAGGGCAGCCTCTGCTCCGGACCGCACAGGGGAGCTGTAGGGAGCTGGACGAAGGTGCTAGGAACAGTTTGCTAACTCGTGACTCACAGTTTCTTCCCTGACTCTGAAGAAGCCTGATGCTGGGAAGGCAGACCCACAGAGTCTGGGCTCAGTTTCCACCACCACCTCCAGTCTAGGGTGCTCTGGGTGAATGTCTTTATCTCCCTGCACCCCAGACGCCTTCAGGGCCCAACAACCAACGAAAACCCAAGACAAAAGCAAAGTCTCACTGTGTCATTAAACAGTGTGTGGTGGGGTTGGGGGGTCATGAATGCACCTACCACCCGAGGTGTGCCTGAGAGTGCCCACAGTGTACCTGCCGCAGTGCCAGATATCCCGTAAGGGTCTGGGTTGCGTGATCTTCCGAGTCCTTCCCGAGCCAGAGATTTGACCACTTGCTGAGGAGTGGGTGTGGAGCCACAGAAGGTCCCGCTGGAGCCATTAATCCGTGAGAAATGTCTGGAATAGCACAAAGGAGTTGCGGGAAGTGGTGACCAGTCCTTCGCCTGTCTGCCCAGACCGTGGTTCAGGAACCTGTGTCTGTGCCGTGGCAGAACGAGGGGTGGCGCTAGATGGGACTGGAGTGCGGCCTCCGGGGTGTGACTCACGGAGTGATGGAGTCGCTGCCTCGTCTTCGACTACGTTTGTTAGTTGGGTGCCGCAGGCTTCTAGGGGTAATGACTTTCCTGCAGAGTCGACTATGGTTCTTTCTGACCCTTGGTGATTTTTCTATCTAGCCAAGGACAAAGGTGATGGCAACATGTCGCTGTGATGCTTAAAACACAATGGCAGCACGTGAGCGACTGTCATTTCTGAGCTCTCCCTTTCTCCCCCAAAAGGTGGGCCTTGAGGAGGAGGCATTCGCCTCATGTGAGGAGAGGCTGTGTGGAGCGGTGGGCGTCCCAGCACCACCACTCTCCAGCAGCGCGACCTTGGGCGAGGGATGTGTGACCTTGGGCCGGGCCTCCCCAGGTTGCCGTGGCATTAAATAAGCGTGCACAGGGAAAATGCGCCGTATGAGTTCCGGCGGGCAGAGCGTCTTTAACAAATGTGCTGTGTGACTTTAGTTATTACCATTTTTAAAACATTCAGCAGCTGCCATCACTCTCAACTCTTCTGGAATCCTGCGGACTGGCCCAGCCTGCCGCACATTTTATAGAGGGTGAGGCCAGGAGACAGGAGGTGACTGGCTCAAAGCCTCCCGGTGCCCAGGGCCAAAGACCTTCTGACCTCCCTGCACAGGGTTTCCTCCCGAGATCCCAGTCAGTGGGCTCACAAATCCCACAAGCCCTTGTGGGGGGCCTGCTCCGTGAGAGCTGGGGCGGGGGCAAAGGCCCCTGTCCTCACCAGGACAGCCTTGGGTGGGGGTGAGCAGTCAGCAATCTGCAACAGAAGAAGAAATGAAACTGATGTTAGGACAGCACTGTGACTCCAGGGAGGGGGAGTGCACAAGCAAAGTGGGGGACACGGGAGCTGTCACTGCTGCCACGCGCAGGCACGTATTGGGCAGTGCCTTGTGAAAGCCACGGGGGCAGATAGCGCGACTCCACTTCGCAGACGGAGAAACAGAGGCCCGGAGGGGCGGAGGACTGCGGAGGACTCGACAGCTGGCCGGCAGCAGGGCTGGGACTCGGCGTCTGACTCCCAGTCACCATCCCGCAGGCCCGAATGCCATCTCGTGGGAAGTGCCCAGGCTTGATGTCCCGGACCAGGGCCCTTCGAGACGCCAGCTGCTGGCCTGGAGGGACTACCGCACACTGGGGGGACCGTGGGGCGGCAGACACGGAGCCAGGCGGTGCGGCACCCGAGGGCTGGAGAGCGGGCTGGGACCCTGGTGATGAACCCCCAGGGCCGATGCGGACTCTGTAGGGAGCTCTCGTGGGGAGCACTCCGGTGCTCGGAGAGGAGCCGCTCAGCTAATTCCAGTCGAGATCATTCAACTTTATTTCCTACCAGTGATTCCACGCAGAGGCTTGTATCCTTACACATTTAGGGTTGTACTGTGAGGTAGGAACGTCTATTCTGTGTGAGTAATAAGAAAGAGATTGAAGGGCTGGCGAGAGAGAAGGAACTCGGAAGGGCTGTCCTAGCCCAGCACACCAGCACCTTGAACTAGAAGTGCTGGCAAGAAGCTCGGGTATATCCGAGAGGAAAAGAAATACTTCCCTTCAGTCTGGGGTAGTATCCCTGGCGGTCCACAATGATTTAATTGTGTCACATACGCAGACGTGCTCTGTTAGCTGTAAAATAACACATGGATGTCAGGTGTTAAGAAAGGGCGTGTGGTGGGGGGAAGGATGCGGGTCCGAGAGGCAGATGGGCGCGCGTTTAAACACCACCCCACCACTGAGGGGCGCCCAGTCGGGCCGCGAAGCCTCTCGGGGTCTGCACTCCTCACCCGTAACTGGGGAATAGCAGTGATAACCTCCTCTCTGAACGTTGCTCTGAGAACCAGAGCAGGAAACGGATTTTCTTTATAAATTGGCGAGGGCTGTGCACCCTCAGCTGTTATCTCTGTTTCCATCCTCCAGCCCCAAACAGACGATGGGAGTGTTGGAGGGCAGCCACCAGCTCTCCTGAGGTGCCACGTGCAGGGACCCCTCCCCGGGAGCGGAGAGGAGCCCGTGGGCCCAGCCTCCCCCGGATGATTGACAGAATGAGGCCGCCGTCTGTCAGGGGCCACATCCTGACGTCTGAGCAGCCGTCTTGGTGAGGGGCGTGCATCTGGCTACAACTGGAATGTTTCAAAGCCTGCTCTCTCCAGCGACATCCGTCAGCCCAAATGAAGTTTCAGAGAATACTCAGCAGCTTATCTTCAGGCTTAGGAGGCAGGTGGGGACAGCCTGCGGGCAGAGACCGCGGGTCCGACCACGCCGCGTTGCTGACAAGGCAGAGATGGATGAGGCCCATCCCTCACGCGCTGCCAGGCGGCTGTCGTTTCTTCCTCCTCCACGACTGGCATTGCCACGCCGGCGCATCAGCAGCAGCGGAGCGAAGAAGTTAGGACAACAGTCCTCGGGATCTGCCACCCGGCAGCTCCGAGACCTCGGCGAGTCTCTGCTGTGAAATGGGTTTAACACCCGCTGCATGAGGTTTCTGTGGAATTAAGTTAAACAGCCACACTCGGCCCAGGGCCTTGCACTTAACAAGGGCTCCGTAAATACTCCTGTTATTGTTTCCCTTCATCCCGTTTCCCGCTGACAGGTCACTGCAGCAGTGTTACCAAAGAGGCGTTTCCACTCTGGTCAGAGCCCTGAGGGGTCTTTCTGGGGGTGCTGGTGGGGAGCAGGGGAGAGAGGTGGGATTTCTGATATCTCTCCTGAATGGCTCCGGTAATCTCAGAGACTCGGTGAAGAGTAGACACGTGTCCCGGATGCAGGGTGCATCTCAGCAGAACCAGGCATGTGGGGGCCTGAATCATCTCCCCCCCAAATCCCTACGTCGAAGCCCTACCCGCAGTGTGACTGTGTTTGGAGACCCACCTCCGAGGAAGTAGCCAAGGTTAAACGAGGTCACAGGGCGGGGCCCTGATCCAGCGGGACTGGCGTCCACATAAGAAGAGGCACCAGGGAGCTGGCTCGCTGGCTTGCTCTCCCACATTAGGACACTGCGAGAAGGCGGCCAGTTGCAACCTAGGAAGAGAGTTCACACCAGCACCAAACTCCTCCGGCACCCTGACCTCAGGCATCCAGCCTCCAGGGTGGGAAAATAAAGGCCTGCTGTTCAAGCCACTCAGGCCCAAGCCAATGGAGATGGTGGGGAGGGGCGACAGTGGACTGCAGAGCAGAAGGCTTGCTCTGTGCACCCCAGAGGGTCTTGAGGCCCACAGCAGAGCTAGGCTAGTTCTGGGCTTCTCAAATACCATGCTCCCACCTCTTTACTCCACTGCCGCCTCCAGGGCCTGTGGATAGGTGCCCAAGTGGGAGTGTGTGCTGCAAAGCTTCCTGATCACCCACAGGTGCAGAGGCCCCAGCACTGTCATTACTGGCGCAGCTGCTGGGACCACTTCACCAACGGACAGAGTTCCTGAGCACAGGAATGGGAACCTGCATGTCTGGCGCGGTCCCCAGATCATTTTATGCATCAAATGTTTGAAAACCACGGACCCTGAAGGGAGGCCAGTGCCCTCAGCCAGTGTTAGAGACACTCCTTCCTAAGGACTCGCCCCCACACCACTTCCAACCCGTCGGCAGGTCACCAGTGGGTCCATGGCACTAGCTGCAGACTCCATCCAGAATCTCGTCGCCTTGAGCCGCCCACCACCACCACACTGGTCAAGCCGCTGTCGGCTCCTGCTGGACCAGTGCAGTGGCCCCTCTCGGACCCCTCTGCTTCCTTTCACGTGTGTTCTTGGCCAAGCCAGCCAGGCCGCCTCAGAGCTCCCCATGGCCTCCCGGCTTCCTCAACAGGAAATCCCAGCTCGGGCCTTGGGCCACAGGGCGCCCTGTGGCCTGGCCTGCTGGAACCTTCCCAGCGCACTCTTCCTCGGTACAGAGGAGGCTCACAGGGGACAGCAGAGTCCATCCCTCCTGGTGGTCAAGCAGTGACTCTGGGAGGAACCGAGGACATGCCGTTCCCTCCTCAGAAACCAAGAGGACTCGGTGCAAAGGCGGAACGATGCCATGGTTTCCAGCTCCATCGTTCATCTTTTAAAAATAACTGATTGCGCCCTGACTGCTGTGGCTCAATGGGTGGGGCGTCATCCCACAAAGCTAAAGGTCGCCAGTTCGATTCCTGGTCAAGGCACATGCCTGGGTTGCAGGTTGGGGCGCATACAAAGGCAGCCGATCGATCTTTCTTTCCCTTTCTCTCCCTCCCTTCTCCACCCTCTAAAATTAATAAATAAAATCTTTAAAAAACATAACAGGTTGAGTGCTCTCAGAGTGTCTTAAGCAGAAGACATTTTTAGCTTAAATCAGGTACCTTGCATTTTGAGGGCAGGTTTTCTAGCAAAACGGCAGCTGAGCTTTCAGAGGGGGCTCGGTACAGCCTGGGCTTGGCAGTGGGAGGAGGGAACAGAGCTCTCACAGCGGGGTCCCTGGGCTGGCAACCTCGTCGCCACCTGGGAAGGCGGTAGAAGCATAGGTTTGCAGCCCTTCAGAACTGGGGCCTCTGGGGCGCGCATGCGCTGTCCCTAGCCTTCCAGCGGAGCCTGGACCTTGAGAGCCTCTGGGTTGTACCCTCTTGGTCTGGGAGTCCGCACATCATCTAGGAGAAGAGTGTTCACAGGTGCCTTTCCCTCACCCGTGCTGCCAAGGGCAGTGTGGTAACAGCGTCACAAGCTGGTGTAAGGATCCCAGCCCCTGGAGCGGGTCATGTGGGCCTTTAGTGGTGTCTGCGCTCCGGGCTTATGCATGATCTTATTTGGAAAACAGAACAGTGGAAAGAAGATCTAAAAGTGAGCTCCGAGTCAGGTCCGGACCCGGCTGTAAGGAAGGTGGCCGTGAGCGCCAAGAGCACGTGTTGGGCTTTGGGAAGGACCATTCTGAAGCACACGAGTGGCTCTTAAAACTTTCACCAGCCCAATACATTAAAAAAAAAAAAAAAAGGGAGAAAAAGTGAAAAAAAAAAAACTTTTGCCAAATTGCTTTTTTTTTTAAGTCTATAGCAATTTCACCATGACCTCGCTATGATCGGATTTTACGGTTTTGTTGGTTTAGGGCTGAGCAGTAGTCTCTGTGGCCTCAACAGGGACAGGACGTGTGTTCTCTCTCACTTGCTCCCGTGTGGGGGCCGCCCAGCTGTGTGCCGTGTCCATTCGGGGACTCTGTAAGGCAGGGGTGTTGAACTCATTTTCACTGGGGCGGGGGGGCACATCAGCCTCCTGGTTGCCTTCCAAGGGCCGAAGTAATTTTAGGACCGTATACGTGTAACTACTCCTTAACTGTTAAGGAGTTGAAATGATGTTCAGCAGCTGAGGTTTCAGAGGGGGCTAGGTATAGTATAAGGTTTAAGTGTTTTTAACATGAGATTAATTACTAAACCAACCTTACAACTAAAAAAATAGGTTCCTAGGGTGTTATTGTACGAGAATAAATTAATCAGAAATAAAAACCAAGTGATATATCAAAAAGATGGAGGCATAGGTGGAGACGCCGTGCTTTCTCACACAACCAAGTTTAGAGACAACTAAATATTAGCAACAGAAAACACAGCCAGAACACAGAAAATTGAACTTTTCGGAAGTCTGTTAACAACAAATTCTTCAGCCTGACCGGTAAGGGGCGAAACCAGCAGCTGGTGGAGCGGGGTTGCACAGGTAAACTCGGTCAGACGGACTCAGGCTCACGGAATCCAGGCGCAGGGTTGGACCTAGTAAGCGACCAAGCGAGCGACCACGGGGGAAACAGCGAGGGAGCAGGGCTGCGGGTTGACTGTGGTCGCGCATTTGTGCGCGGATAGACAAGCGAGGGAGTGGGCGATTGGACCGGAGCCCAGCGGGTCCCCACAGCAAGCGGCAGGGAGGGCACCGCCATTTCCCTGCTCTGACCCCACCTCCACATACAGCGTCATAACCCAGCGACTCTGAGTGGCCTGGCCCAGGTGAACCACCTAAGGCGCTGATCCTCACCCAGCAGCGCAAAACAGCAGAGGGGGTCGCCATTTCCCTGCTCTGACCACGCCCCCACATACAGCGTCACAACTCAGCCACCTGGGAGTCCAAGGCTCCGCTCCTCACACTTAAAGAGCACGAACAGATCAAAAATGGCTCAAGAAGATCTCAAAGCCCCAGAGCCGATAAATCTAAGCGATGAAGAAATAGCAAAACTCTCAGACGCACAGTTTAAAACACTGGTGATCAGGATCCTCACAGAACTGGTTGATTATAGCCACAAATTAGACAAACATATGAAGGCGAAACTAATTGAAATGAAGGGAATTGCACAGGACACCAATAGCAATGAAAAGGGAACTGGGACTCAAATCAATGGAGTGGACCAGAAGAAAGCAAATAATGGCCAAACAGAAAAAAGTGAAGAAGCAAGAATTCAAAAAATGAGGAGAGTCTTAGGAACCTCCAGGACATCTTTAAATGCTCCAACATCCGAATGATAGGGGTACCAGAAGGGGTAAAGGCACAGCCACCAGTGGAAAACTTATTTGAACAAATAATAAAGGAGAATTTCCCCAACCTGGCAAAGGAAATAGACTTCCAGGAAATCGAAGCTCAGAGAGTCCCAAAGAAGTTGGACCCAAGAAGGAACACACCAAGGCACATCATCATTACATTAGCCAAGATTAAAATGAAGGAGAGAATCCTAGAAGCAGCAAGAGCTAAGGGGACAGTCACCTACAAAGGAGTCCCCATTAGACTGTCAGCGTATTTCTCAAAAGAGACCTTGCGGGCAAGAAGGGGCTGGAAAGAGGTATTCCAAGTCATGAAATCCAAAGACCTACAACCAAGATTGCTCTATCCAGCAAAACTTTCATTTAGAATGGAAGGACAGATAAAGTGCTTCTCAGATAAGATCAAATTCAAGGAGTTCATCATCACCAAGCCCTTATTATATGAAATGTTAAAGGGACTTATCTTAGAAAAAAGAAGTTAAAAAAACATGAACAGTGAAAGGACAGCAAACTCACAGTTATTAACAACCACACCTAAAACAAAAGCAAACTAAAAGGACAGCTAGATCAGGAGTGGAAACATAGAAATGAAGATCTCAAGGAGGGTTAGCAACAGGGGAGTGGGAGGAGGAGAAGGGGGGAGAAGGTACAGAAAATAAGTAGCATAGACAGTAGATAGAAAATAGATGGGGGGGGCAAGAATAGTATGGGAAATATAGAATCTAAAGAACTTGAGACACATGTTCATAAACTAAAGGGGGGGTAATGGTGGGGGCGGGGGGGTAGGGTGGAGGGGAATGAAGGGGGGAACAGAACAACTGTAATGGCATAATCAATAAAAAAATAAATTTATAAAAAAATAAAATAAAATGGTAAAAATCTGAAAAAAAAAACAAGTGATATATCAAGTGTTTATTATAAGATTGTCAGTAACAGTGAAAATAACGTAACTAGCCATGCACAGTGCTCGGCAGAGAAGTGAAATGATGCAGGAGGCAAGATTTGAAGGAATATTACGCAACCATTAAAATAATGTTATGAAGGTTGCATAGCAACATACAAAAATGTTTACAATTTTAGCAAAATAAGTACAAAGCCCTGTGCAGATTGTTATTACAACTAAGTGGCAACCTCACTGTGGGGGCCCAAGGCCCACGAGTGGGATGCAGTCTGGAGGGTCCCCTCCCCCAGCCCGCCTCGGCCTTCAGTGGTGCTCAGACACACTCTGCAGGACCGAGCAGAGGACACAGGGCTGTGGGTCACCAGCCCCTGGCTTGAGCATGTTCAGTTTGTTTTGTTTTTGGCGCTGGTGGTTGGGGTGCAGTTTGGGTGCAGACCTGAGGTCGAGTCATGATTCTGCTAGTTACTGGCCATGTGACTTGGAGCCTCCTTTCCTGCCCTGCCTTCTGTAAAATGAAGATTCTAGAGCATCAGGAGTGAGGATGGCTTTGCTGGTCACAAAGATCCAAGAGTCTGAGGGGTGAGGGAGCTCTGTGTGGGCAGAGCTCTGACCTTGCAAGATTCCATTGGAGGGTTAAAACAAAACAAACCCAACCTCTCTTCCCCCACAAAAAAATCCCACAAGATTTCTGGCAGTATAAGAAAAAAAAAAAAGACGATGAAATCCTTAGACCGGAAACGTACTCAGGCTGTTGTAGGTACGGGCACACAGCTCAGTCGCAGCTTTGCCCAACACCTTCGGTGGCCCCTCCAGAGTCCAGTCCCTGTCCCCTTGCCTTCTGCAGCCTGTCCTGCTGCAGACACCCGGGGTTGTACTGGGCCACACACACCTGCTTTGCACATCCCTGTTCTCAGCCCAGCCTACCGCCCCCAGCTCATCCCTGCCCACTGTTCACTCCGTGGGTTCCCCTCACTCCCCAGACTCCCCAGTCACTCTGGCTTTGCTGTCCCTGCAGTTTCTACTACATGGAAGCATGTCTGCCTTCCATCTTGGTGTTCATACCCCCAGAGCGTTCTTGGTAGGGAAGCTTAGGAGGACTTTTCAGGAATGCAGAATCAGCGGTGCTTGAGGACTGGGTTTGAATCCCAGCCCTGCCACTTACCAGTGTGAAACCTGAGGGCAAGTTAGCTCATCTCTCTGGGCCTCAGCTTCCTCATCTGCACAATGGGAGTACACAGTAGTAAGGATCGGAGCACCTAGCACAGAACACCTGCCTCATCCAAGAGTCGACAATGTCCATTCCCCTTTACTTCCTCTTCCACTCATATTTTCCACATACATATTAGTTAATATGTATTAAAGTAGAATATATATGCAGAAAGCTTACATTGTGTTTTTTTTCAAAGTAATACATGTACATAACCTTAAATAGTAGCAAAGGGTTTATAATTAAAAGCAGCTGCCCTTGCAGCCCCTCTTTCCACCCTGTAGGATTTACCATTGCTCATGTTTACGCTGCATATGTGTTCACTGTAGACCATCAGAAAGTGTAGACAAGCAGACCAAGTAGAACACATTAAATCCCACTTCTCATCTTTGGCTGGCTTCTTCCAGATCATTTAGCCATGTATTTTTTTCCAGAAAAGGTCCTCGGTGTATTTTTTCTGTGCATTATCGCTCTAATCACTGTCTGCCTTCAATTAAGGGAAGGAAACAAATATTTGTTGAGTAAAAGCTGCTCAGTCCTTCCTGCAGAGAGTGCACCCCAAGGACCAGCATCAGGGGCACCACCGGGAAGCTTGTTGAGAACGCAGAGCCTCGGGCACCAGCTCGGAATCTGCATCGTGACAAGATCTCGGTGACTGGCATGCGCATTAAAGCTGGGCACGCTTGTGTGGACCAGAGCTACTCAAAGTTGCAGTCAGCCCACGAGCCGCTCCTTCCAGTCCTGGAGGAGAGGCTTGAGCCAGAATGCAAACTGGTGCTGCTTCCCTTGTTAAGACAGACTTACTATAAAACCCTGCCAGCGGAACTAAACAATGTGATTGATGAGGAGGGTGATTTACATTCTGGACCGAGCTCCTTATCTTGTCAGGGACCAGGGACACACAGTTTCTGGATTTGGCACCCGGCTGCAGACCACACTTTGGGTAGTGCTGTTCGCCAGCAGAACTAAACAATGTGATTGATGAGGAGGGTGATTTACATTCTGGACCGAGCTCCTTATCTCGTCAGGGAGCAGGGACACACAGTTTCTGGACTTGGCACCCAGCTGCAGACCACATTTTGGGTGGTGCTATTTAGATCACAAGGTGGGAAGTCAGGGGCTGGGACCACACTGGGTTTCTCTGGCTCTGGATCCTGGCCGCTTGCACTCTGCACGTGTCTGACCCTCTCACCTCCTGTGATGCACGCTTAGGCATGCGCACATGCAGGCATGCACACGCATCCTAGGAGAGCCCTGACCCAAGAGTCGGTGAATAGGAAACATCTGTTTCTTGATTCAGACAGAGGCCCCGTCTCTTTGCCTCCCTGTCCCACAGGCCTCTGTTTACAGGACAGGGTTTTGCACCAGGGTTTTACTGCTCTCGTTAGACTAACCCCTCCTGTCAGGGCCAAACAGAGCAGGGCACTGGCAGAGCATCTGGAGCCAAGAGAAACTGAGCAGAAAAGCCCTGATGGACTTGGAAAGAGACAAAACAACTTTGCTTGCCTCGAGCTCCTAAGGCAGAAAGAGCGCTCAGATTCCAGGGCCCGTGTATAACCTGGCATTTACAAACTCCAGGCCTGGCTTCTACCCGTGGCGACAGAAGCTGGGGACTCATGTCTCTGAGCTGGGAAGCAAGGCCGCCGGGGACATGTGGACCGGCAGACTCAGAGCTGGCCTCATCTGAAATACCGGTGGCATGCAGTCCGGCCTTCACGTCACCTTCCCCAAGGAGCCCACGGAGCCTCGTGACGTGGATCTCGGGGCTCCTTTTTACCTGGACATTGAGAAAGACTCAGAACCTTTCACACAGCACAGTTCAGTGACTCCTGCTGGGAGTCAGAGTTTGGATCTCCAGGCCACTGTTCTCTGGCTGTGTGACCTCAGGGAAGTTACTCAGTGTTTCTGAGTTCCCCCATGGGGAACGTGGGGCATAACAACACTGACCTTGGAAAGGTGCTGTGAGGATTAGCGACGAGGTCCGTAAAGCACCTGGAACCCACTCATTCATTCGTTCTCTCAGTCGTGTGTCAGCCTGTCCCTACTGAACACCTTCTGGGCACCCCGCGGAGGGACACAGCCCCGAGCCGGAGCTGGCAGCCCAGCAGGGAAGACTGTGGCAAAGCCCCACTCAAGCGAGCACAGAACAAGCCGCAGGCTGCACCGCAGAGACAAGAGCAGCTGTGCCGGGGTGGTCTGAGCCAGGCGATAGCGGGGGTTTCATGGAGCGAGTGATTCTGAGCACAGATCCCAAAATGAGTAGGGGCTTATGATGCAAAGTGAGGAAAGGACATTCTGGGGGCATAGAGGGGACTGCTGTTGCTATGTTCCAGATGATCATTTTGGGTAGAGAGAAGGGGTCAGGTGTATTTTACCTTTTGAGTAAAATTTCCATGCAACCAAGTGCACAAATCCTAAGGTCCAATTGGATGATTTTTGGCAAACACACACACCCAGAAGCCAACACCTCTGTCCAAACATGGCACGTCACCAGCAGACTGGCCTCGCCTTGATAGTTCTTCCCCTCATTGTCCCAGTCAGGGGCTGGTTTCAACGGGAACATTTGACGGTGGCGCAGAGGGCTGAGGCTTTGGACTAGGCCTACACCACAACTCCACCCCTTTCTACCAACAGGACTTTGCCCAGGTCTCCCTGCCTCTCTGAGACTCGGTTTCCTCATCTGTAAACTAGGGCGAAGGAAGCCTCCTTCACAGGGCTGCTCAAGGGAGCGCATCTGCTCATGTTGCATGTGCCCAGCGGGGCTCAGGGTAGGTGGGCGCCCGATGAGTGAGCCCCGTTTTGTTTCCAGAATGGAAATCATGGCAGGAAAGTGCCTGGTGGTTGGAGTGAGGCCTCCCCAGGGCAGCACGCCCCTAACACTGGTCTCTCTGCCCACAGGGATGTGCCTGCAGGCCTTCGTGGAAGCTTTCTTCTACTTGGCTCAGAGGAAGTTCAAGTTGCTGCCCCTCCACAAGCAGGTGGCCTCGCTGATCGACCTGTGTGAATACCACCTGTCCCTGCTGGACGAGAAGCGCCTGGTGTGCGGCCGGGGCGGCAGGCCGGGGGGCCGGCCCCCTTACAGCAGCACACCCCAGGAGGCCACCCCGGCAGCCCCATCAGCAGAGGGCGACCTCCGGCCCTGCACAGCCAAGCTCTCTCACTCCAGACACACCCCAGCCTGACAGCTGCTCCGTCCTCCCAGAACAAGCCCTCCGGGGCCAGGGGGAGAGAGGCCCTGGGCGGCCTGCTGGAGGAGCGTAAAGCAACGTGGTCTGCTGAGACCTCCTGCCCGGGGCTCCGCTCATTGTCCCCTGCTGTGCTGACTTGTGCTTTGAGAGGCCGGTTGATTCTCTCTCGCCTTCCTCCCGGTGCCTCTTGGTGGTGATCCTGTTTTCCAGTCGTCAGTGGACATACGACATCCCGAAGGTGACAGGTGGCATCTTCTATCCTGAGCTCATGGGGCATGACAGCAGGGGTAGAACTGTTGGGTTCGGGGCGCCGAGGAAAGGACTTGTGGAAGCTGAGTCTTGGGTCTGCTGGGCCCGAGAGCGAGCCCTGGGGAACGCCGAGCACACCGTGTCTGCGCCTGCCACCGCTGTGAGGATGCAGGGGAAGTGCCCAGCCAATCATGTGCTACATGGGTGTAGTTAACAGATTAGCCTCATTGGTTTCATTAGCTCACCTGTTGCCGCAGTGGCTGGTTCATTATTAATTAAGAAATAATTAACTAAGAAGTCACTAAGGCTCCTAGAGTCTTAAAGCTGGCAGGAGCCACAGAGGTTATTTTGCCTGATTTTGTTTGACCTTGACCCCAAAGCAAGAGTCCCACTGTCGTAGGGCCTCCTATCAAAGCCCTCATGGGGTGGGGTGCTCACCATGCGGCCAGCACTGCCTCGGGCTCCTGTGTGACCACCGCGGGCTGGGTGCCCTGGGTGACGGGAGGGGGCTTCCGAGGGGAGGAAACAGGACCCGGGCGAGGGTCAGGGCGAGCAGAGCACAAGGCGCGGAGCCCAGGCCCCAGACGTGCGGGGAAAAGGAGGCCCACGCTCCCCTCGCACGAGAGCCTTCTCTTGTCTCCACCTGTGTCCCCAGAGAGCCCTGCTCACCGGCGGCCACAGTGTCACTGTGGGAAATAGCCATGGGCAAGGCAGGGTCAGGGCACACTGATGACAGGCGGCAGGAGACAGCCCTTGCCGTACCACACTCGTCCCAGCCCAGCCACCCTGCCCCTCACTGCTCCCCTGGCGGCTGGCCCTACAGCGTGGGTTCCACGAAAGGACAGCTCAGCCTGCCTCTGTTTGGGGAGCGTGCACCACAGGGCATGGGCATTGCAGCGCCAGGGCCTGGCCAGAAGCGGGCCAGCACGGGGTGCTCTTCAGGGCACCTTGAGCTCAGGGCCACTGTCAGCAGTGCTGGTCCCCGTGCGGAGACAGGAGCCTCCTCCTGCAGAACAAGCCTCGGCCGCTCTCCTGTCTCCCTGGGCCTCCGTCCACCTGCCCCAGCTCAGACCTCGTCATGCCCCACCTGGACCTCGGCCGTCTCCTGCCTCTCAACTCCCTCAACACACTCTCCACCCCTCTCAGGTGAAAGGAGAACCACAGCTGACGGCAGGAACCCCCTGCTTCCACCAACCCCCCATTTCTGCCCAGGCAAAGCCCAAACCCCTGGCACCGGCATTCAAGGCCCAAAGCAAATCCCTGTCTTCCTGAAAGAGCTGGGCCCACACACCTCATGCACCCTGCCCACGACCCCGTGCTCCCACAGCTCCTTGGGTCTGCCTTTCCCATGCCGAAGAGAGCATTCAGTGCTTACCCCAGTGGGAAGGCTGAAGGGCGCGGACCTGATCCGTGCTCTCCCGTCCTCGAGTTTGCCGTCCCCTCTTCCTCCATCCAGTGGAAACTTACTTACCTTTCAAAGTCAAGCTCAAGTGTCTGCTATGCAACGACCCCAAACAGAATGAGCTGCTCCTGCTTCTACCTGGGAGAACCTGGGAAGTTCTCTTGTGATCACACCTACCCTACGGCATTTGCTCCCACCAAACTGCGTTCTTTCAGGGCCAGGCAGGGGCGGGGTCCACACTGGCCCCTTCCCACACACAGCAGGGCCCAGCAGGTGCTGCTTGGAATAACCCGAATGGCCAGCGGGCCCCAGGTGAGGAGCGGTGGTGCAGTGCTCCTCCTCCCTGAGCCTGCAGGTGCCCCTAAGAATTGCGCTTTTCTAAACCTTGCCAAGATGACTCACTGAGCACCTTGTACCCACCGCAGGCTCCTTGGCTCCCAGGCACGGGGCCTGTTCTGTGAACCCAAGCAAACAGTGGCTGCTCTGACCCTGGGCAGAGCCTCCACGTCCCTTCGTCCCAGGTTCAGGGCTGGGCAGCATCCCCCAGGGGTACCAGCTATCATCCAGCCTTGAAGACTAAGGTCCCACCAGGCTGGGAAGGGTCCTCACTGTGGCTCCTCCATCGGCGCCCAGCTGTCTCTCCACCTCCACAGCCGCCTGCACTTGGGGAAGGGGGTTAGGTCAGATTCGATGATCCTGATGTGGATGCTGACAGTCAGGGTATGTGAGATCGGGGTGGGGCAGACCCCAGACCCTCGGAATGGCGCTCTGCCTTTCTAGAACCACCTCCCTTTCCGACACCAATTTAACATCTGTTCACTTCACAGTTTACAAAGCACTTTTACAGCTGTCCTCCCCACACCCCGGGAAGGATAAGGATTCTCACTGCCATCTCTTCACAGATGGGGACCGATGATGCCTGGGAGGTCAGCTGACTGGCCCAAGGCCTCGGGGCCGAGCCAGGACTCACAGCGAGGTCCCCTGGCCCCCAGTCCCTTGCTCCTCAGCACCACAACTGCTCTGGGCGGTGCCTCAATGTACCCACAGCCCAGTGGGGAGAGGGTTTGGCACCACTTCACAGAGGGAAACCCATGTCTTGGAGCGGCTGGGGCATCCTGGGGTTCTGGAGGCTCAATTTGGGGGTCTATCTGATCTGGTGGTCTCTTGCTGAGCAGCCAGAAGGGCTCAGTGACCCATGTACATTCTACAGGCTCCAGTCCCTTGGCCACACAAGGGGGTGACCAGGCCTCTCTCTCTCGCTCTCTGGGAACAAAGAATGAGAAAGGGAAAGGGCAGTTAGTACACGTGAGAAGCGTTTCGTAAAACCAAGCGCTGACCCAGTGCCCTGTTATCTTCAGACTGGTCCTGGTTTCCTGCAAGGTGTAAGGAGATGGAGGAGAAGGTTCTTCTGGAACGTTGTAATGCATCAGGACAAAGGAAGCCGCAGCAGTCGGCTCCGCTCCCTCTGCCCCTCCCGCCGTCCTCACGCCCAAGGGCTGGAGAGCCAGGTGTCCTCTGACACCTGGGAGCTGCCCTGTGATTGGCAGAGCATCGCTGCACCCAAATCACTTAATTTTTGAAAACATCTGGAGTAATGCCCTAAACTCCCTGGCCCTACAAGTGAGCACCGGGCCTGAGATGGTGGGCACCTGGGCCTCTCCCTCGACTCTCAGAGCGGGGACGCTGCCCCTGCAGGGCGGAGAGCTGGCCGCCTCTCAGCCCGGCGCGCAGCGGCCCAAGCCGTGCCTCACCTCGACTGACCCTTCTGCCAGTCTCCAGGTGGCATATGGGTTTCTCCCTCACGAAGTGAGTTCACATTTTCTTCTGTTCCCGGGGACCGCAGAGCTTTGCAGACGTCAACATGTTTAATTACTTCCATCTCTACCAATCAGAGGTCTTGATTTGTGTATCACTAGAAAAAACACGTGGCAGACTGCTTGTGTCTAAGGTGCCCACATACACACACAGAGTGAGCACCATCGAGCTTTGGTGCAAAACGGCGACATCTCCAATATTTTGCTCATTTTCCGGCAATTTGCCTGAGTCTCACACTGGGCCCACAGAGAGCTCCTGGGAAATATTTCCTCCCTCGTGGAGGCGCTTGCTAGATTCGGACCAGTGCCGTAGCCCCCAGGACAGCGCCAGCTCCCTGGCCCCTCCCAGGCCGCAGAGACCTTACAGAAATCACCTGGGAAGTTTTCCGGTTCCCAGACGAGGCCCTGGGTGGTGGCGGGAAGGTGGAGGGTCTGGATTTGGTTCTCTGTCCGCTCTCTCTTGGAGTGACCAGAGACTCCACCCCTTTGCTTGAGTCCTGGTGTGTACAGTGGAGACCTCGCCACCAGGAACATGAAGAGCCTGGCTTGGGACATGGCACCTGGGCCGTATGTTAAGTGTCTGCAGAGGAAAGGACCAGCCTCCACGTGCTGGAACCAGACAAAGGCCGGGACACCCCCGCGCACCATGAGGTCCCTGGCAGGAGGCCCCTCTAGGTCTGGCCAGGGCCCCTGAGCAGGAGCCCTCCTCCCTCGGAGCGGGGCTCTGCTGCTTGCTAGGCTGCTCCTGCTTCCTAAGAGCCTTTAAAAATTCTTTATTAAATTTTCATGGCGCATAAAGTCAAGGTTCCATCACTTGGCCTCAGTTGTCTTGGTAACTTCGTAAAATGCAATAATAAAATGAAGCTGAGTGTTGCTAACACGGGCTCATTGTATATCAATGGCTGCAGAGTGTTGACGGGGTTTTTTCTGCGTGATAATTTTTGACAGCAAATCTACTGGGTGGACAAAGCTTATTCGTTTTGGGTCAATTGGTGAGAAAAGGGCTCCTTTTAATTTTTTCTTCTGTAACGGCACGCATTAGCCTGCGAAGGTTAATATTGCCCCAAGGAAACTGAGATTCTGGGGGACCTGAAGGGAGGTGTTTGGAAACCCCCCCAACCCTTCATCTTCAAGGTACAGTCATCCTGAGGGAGGGGGAGACGTGTCCCTAGAGTTTGGCCAACTGTCAGAGACTCCATGGCAAGGACACCGGCCCCAGGACAGAGGGCAGGCCCTTCCCGGTTTGTGGGTGCCGTGCTCACCGCTGCAGCTCCCAGATGAGTAGGTGCATACTGCAGACTCTACCTGCATGGGGAAAGCTCCAGGCAGGGCACCTCCCCCGAGAACCGACCCAACCAAGCCGCACCAAAGGAGCCATTCCTGGGGGCCAGGCCCAGCTCCAGGAATGGCCGAGGATCCCAGGCAGAGCGTCTGCCCTTCGCAGGCTGCAGCAGAGCACTCGGTCCAAGCCCCGGGGCCCTTGGACGTAGAAACAGGTGACCCAGAGAAGCCAGTTCCAGTGGCCCCTGGGGAGAGAAGGACCCAGGCCCCTAAGGGAGCCTGCCCAGGAGGGTAGGCCCTGCCCAAAACAGCCTCGGGGCAGTGAATCGAGTGGCCTCCAGGCTCCTGCTGCAGCTGGTGGCCTTCGAGTCGCAGTTAACAGAGCAGTGAGTGTGAGAGGCTCTGGGGGAGGTGTCGAGGAGCCCCGGGTCAGCAAACGTTTCTCCGAAAAACCCTTGTGTGTAACCATCCCTGAGGAAGGGCCTCGCCAGCCCCTGCTTCCTGGAGGCTGCTCCCACCCAGCCAAGTTTACAGGACTCGGAGGCCCTGGGAACTGCTCAGCTTGGCAGCAAAGCGACAACAGTGGAGGGGGACATAGGCCCCATCTGGTAACTGAGAGCCTCCGTGTCTGCCTCTTGTGTGTGCCTGGCAGTGCAGGGAAGGGAGGCTGGTGGTGGCCATGGGTGGAGAGGCACTGTGGCCACGGCGGCGAAGTGGGTGGCATTTCTCCCCTTGTACAGCCAAGGCCACCCATGGGCCCCATGGGGGGACAGCATGGCGAGGGAAGCAGCCGTCCACCTGACTGCGGGTCAGGATGTCCCAAGACCCCAAACAGAGCTACAGCATCCACAGCTTCCCGGCCCAGAGCCAGGGCTCCTGGCTCCACAGCCTGGAAAGAAGCTGCCATGGAACGTCCACAAACGACACTGTCGTTTTCGTTCTTTCTCTGTGCTCACAGGCTCCATGGGAAGGGGCACCTGCCGGGAGGGGAGGGGACGAGAGCCTCTCACAGCAGAGAGGGGCCTTCGGGGCAGGACTCAGCACCCTCTGCCTCACAGCCAGCCAGGGAAAGTTCCCGCACATTCTGCAGTCCTCACTCGATACAGTCGGGTTTCCTTTAAAAAAAAAAAAAAAGCTTTTAAAGAGTTTTGAGTCTGGTAATATATCTGGAAAATTCACTTCCAGGGAAATTCATTCCTCAAGGATGACGGATAAAATGAGACCCCACTGCTGAGGAAAAGCGCTCAACCACTCAGGCGTCTTGTTTTGATTATTTTTTCAAACACGCAATGGATACGCACGCACACATGCGCTCATGCTGCTGACGCATGTATGTGGCCAAACAAATAAAAACAGCGCAGAAAGACATACTTTGACGATTTCCCCAGCCTCGCCCGTCCCTCAGTCCTCCGGTCTGTCCCCAGAGGCGGTGACGGTTTCTGGTCTTGTGTGTCCTTTCCAAGACGGCCACAACGTACAAGAATGCTCCCTCACGGAGTGCCGCCCCTTTCCCTCCTCTTTTATACAGCGACCTGCCCACTGCTTTTTCCACTTAACACTGTTTCTGGGAGATGGTGGCCCGGTGCATACGTGCAGGCGGGCCTCAGTGTTTCGGGGGCGCCCTGGCACGCCCCTGGATGAGGCGCTACAGTTACTTAGAATACTGCAGTTCACGTCACTGGTGCCAGCATACAGGCCGATTCCAGTCTTCCGTGACTACATACAGTCTTTCAGGGACTACCCTTGAACATGCATCTTTGCATCCACGTACAGCGTGTCCTAGAGGTCAGATTCCTAGATCAAAGAGTCATGCATCTTAAGTCGCAATGCCCATGACAGCCTGCCTCCCAGAGGGGCCGGCCCAATTTCCAGTCCTCCAACCGGGTGGGAGGGCCAGCTCCCCCCTCCTCCCGACACAGCCCACCGTCAGAATGATGACCTCGCACGCTGATGGTTGAAAAGCGTGGCACTGCCTGATGACAAATGTCATGTCTGTTTCTCTTGCTGTGGTAAAGTTGAGATTTTCATTGGTTTAAAAGCCATTTGTATTTCCTTTTCTGTGAACTGGCTGCTCATGTTGTTTGCCCATATTTCTACTCGTCTTTTTCATGTTGACTTGTAGCATCTCTTTGCAAATGAAAACAATGAGCCTTTTGTCATAGTTTTGCAAAATGTGTTCTATGTGAGCCATTTTTCGGCAGCCAGCTCTCCCTCTGCCTCCCACACATTCTTCACAGGCTGCCAGAGTGGCCTTTTGGAAATGCCACCTGGGTCCAGCTCAAACTCCTAACTCGGTTTTGGGGGTTCTTGTTTTGAGGCCCCGTGTTCCCCCAGGTGGGCCAAATACAGCCGCCAGGTGCAGCCTGGAGGGTGTGCACGGCGATGGGGCAATGACACACGGAGAACCTCAGGAGCGCCCCCTTGAGGTGAACAACAGAGCAGCCTTTCTCCCAGAAACCTTACCTCAGGACTCACCCCATTTTTTGCCATTCACCAAACGCTTCATGCTCTTCCAGGCCCCCAGTGTTGCCCGCCTGCTCTTCCTTTTATTGCCAAACACTCTTCCTTCCCTGTGCACTGGTGAGCTTCCTACTTGTCCTGCAGTTGACAGTCACCTCCTCTGCAAAGCTGAGCCTACTCCCTCAGGCTGGCTCATCCCTCCCTCAGTCCCCCATTGTCCTCATGTGTCCCTTTAGCCCACTTCAAGGTGATTCCCACTTTGCAGAAGGGCCGTGCTCATTCATGTCTGGATCCCACCCTCTCCCAGGGCCTAGCACAGAGGAGGTGCTCAGGAAATGTGTGTGAATGAATGAAGAAATGAGTGAATAAAGAAGTGAGTGAAGAGTCAGTGAATGAGTGAATGGGAGAGTGAATGAGCGAAGACCACCTTCATGTGAAGAGTGAGGGGTAAAGAAGACCCAGCCACTCCTCAGCCTAATGTAAAGTGGTTCCCAACAGGCTGTTCTGTATGAATGTCCACTAAACCCCCCAAAATGCAAATTTTTAAAAATGCAGCGGACCGGTTCTTCCCAGGTAATCAGTCTGCCCTGCGAGTCTGAGTGAAGGCCTTCCTATTTAGTAGGTCTGTTGTATGCAAGGCCCTTTTAGGGAGCAGGTTAGCCTCCCTCCGCTAGCTCCCCCAGAGGAGCACCCCAGGAGGGCACAGACGCCTCTGCCGTCAGGACTGCCCTGGGGACGGGCCCGGGGACCCTTCCTGGTCTATAGGGCTCTGCTGCCGTCACTCCCTAGGTCCCTTCAGGGCTTCCTGCTACTCAGCTCACCTCCAGCCCTCTGTCTGCCATCAGCCCTTCCCCTGCATCCTCGGGCCCCTTGAAAATGTAAGCTGGATAAGGTCCCCCCAGGTGCTCTTTTCCCCATGGCTTCTCCTCGCTCTGAAGAGCAAGGCCATGGTTCCTGGGAGGCCCCTATGGCCCCTACAGCCTCCATGTGCCTCTCCCGCACCTTCAGGGGTGACCATGCCCCTGGCTAAGGCTGCTCAGCTGCAGGGCTCCGGTTACCACTGCCGTCCTTCCTCCCCTTACCCAGTAACTACTGAGAGCCTCTTAAACACCAGCCAGGCCCTGGCGAGGTTACGTTGTGAGTAGACGTGGCCCTGCCCGCCTGGAACTGAAGGTCAGTGGGACGTAAGTGAACAAGTACAGAGGGCGGAGCCAAGAGCAGAGAGGAGGGCTTTGCGGGGCCTTCTGTGTGTCCAGCTCCGAGAGGCCAGCCCCACGCCGGCCGGTGGACGATGTCCTCCTTCTGCTGGAGAGTGTTTAAAGGATGTGCTTTGAAAGATAACTGAGTTTCAGATTTGGAGGGCGGACTCTGGAGTGTGGTGGAGCATGCACAGGCAAGGAGAGGCTGGCTGGGGGCGCGATGTGTCCAGGCGGAAGGGAATGGCAGGTGGAACCTGGCGGCAGCTCTGGAGACGAACGGCACTGACTCAAGAAGCATATAGGAGGAGAACTGCTGGCCCTTCTCATCGCAGTCTTGAACGCCAGCTTGCCTCCCTGCATGAGGGCAGGGTCCGGTCCGCCCTCTGGCAGCACTTACAGAACCTAGCACTCCGCTCAGTCCATGGTTGATGGAATGTTCTGGGAGTGAATGAATGGATGAGTGAGTGAATGAATGAATAAATGCCAGGTGAAAGGGAATAGTAAAGGAATGAATGAATTTAACAGATGGGGAACCTGATGCTCTGTGTTGTGCAGTGGTGTGTCGGCTGCGTGAGCTGGTGGTGACCTCTGAGAGGGGCAGAGCCAGCAGCAGGCCCGGGAGGGAGGCGCAGGCTGCCTGGCCAGGCCCGGGGGCAGTGAGAAAACCCCGTCTCCTCCCTCCTCCTCACTCGCAGATACCTGTTTTCATAACTTGCCATTTCCCCACACACCCGCAGGCGGGAATACGCACCGTCCCAATAAATAAATCTGGGCCACTTTTCAGCATCGTTTAACGTCCCCAGGAAGATTGGATCACGTGTCATCCAGCAGCAGCCCATTAGCTGACAGGCTGAAGCATGTCATATTGAATTCCACGGCCCACAGAGCCCAGGAGCCCGTGTGCTGCTTGGAAGTCGGCACTGCTGTATCGAAATGAAATCGTACTGCTCATTTCCTGCAACGAACGCGGTGCCCCTCCCCTTGCCAGGACCATTTCTCAAACCTCCGCCAGGGAAACAGGAGTGGAAGCATCTTGAACTCACTCCCTGTCTAAAGCTGGAAAGAAAGAGGGGACAGCATGGAGGGCACATTGCAGGGGGCAGGCACCACGGTGGGGCTGAACTTGGGTGCTGTTTGCAGAGAGAGGGTCTCCAGGCATTGAGCGGCCTTCCTGCATCTGCCCTCTGCCTGCTGCTCTCTGCCCTGTGTCTCCCAGGTTACCGCCTGGAAGCCCTCAGCACAGGCAAGGCTCACTGACCGCCGACTGCACCTGGGCCCACACTGACGTACGAGCCACACCTGGACAGCACCAGACACAGAAGCACACCCGCGGATACCCACTCCCAGCATGTGGGCTGCACCTGTGGACGCTGACACACACCACACCCCTCACACATCTCTGGTACACACACACGCTTCTCTCTCTCTCTCTCTCTCTCTCTCTCACACACACACACACACACACTTCTACATGCACTGTGAATTTCCAAGCAGTAGATAAACTTTTGTTACTAAGTCCTACTTTTATTGCTCTGTGGTCAAGAAATATGGCCTTTCCTTTTTTGTTTTTAAGTATTTATTTATTTACATATTTATTTTGAGAGAGGGGAAGGGAAGGAGAAAGAGAGGGAGAGAAACATGGATACGAGAGAGAAATATCGATCAGATGTCTCTCGTACCCACCCCAGTGGGGACCAAACCCACAATGTCGGCACGCGCCCCCAGGAATCATGTTAGATGCTAAGTTTATAAAGTTGAGTGAACTTGGACCCTATGGCCTAAAAATAGAGAAAGCAAATAAATCCACAGTGACAGTCTGACATGACACGTGCTACAGCGGAGGGAAGCCCCGCACTGTGTTTTCTTGAAAATCTTAGATTTTTTTTTTTTGTCTACTTCGGTTGATTCCTTTATGTTTCTGCTAATTTGAACACTGCTGGACCAAAAACTGGCTATTTTGTTGTCATATTCATTTGCTTTGCTTTTCTTAGCAGTGCGCTCCTGTTTGTTGTTGAAGTATCGAGTGAAGTACTTCGGCATTCATCCACTCGGGACCCCTGGGAGGCCTCTGCAGCCCCCACACGCTAAGGGTCGGTGCCCTGAGGGGCGGACTCCTCCCGAGAACCTGTGGTCAGGGTGGGCTGCTCCTCCGTGACTGTGCCCTGCCCCTCCCTCGGGGCAGGGGGCAGAGGCAGCCGCACCCTCTCCTTGCTTCAGACGGCTTTCTCCTTCCCCGATCAGCCCACACCTGTTCCTCCTGCCTTGTCTGATGCAGGAGTCACTGGGATGCTTGTTAAACTTCAGACTCTGTGAAGATGGGGCAGAGATATAAACCCACAATCTATAAAACGTGTATGTTTCTGTGCACATCACGTGCGTGGATCTATATTTGTATTATGTGTACATGCATGTACATATGTGTATACATTTATTTCCTAACTGCTGAAAGAGAGGACATTCCAGCAGCTCTCAGACCTCGGTCTACAATTCCATCCCCTGGGGCTTTTCAGAGAAATGACTAACTCCATAGCTGGGCGAGGTAGACACAAGGCAAGCCTGACACACCTGGTGATGCCAGAAAGGAAGGGCTGTTTGAAAATAACAGTGGGGGCCGGTTGCTGGCCACGGGCACCAGTGGGAAGGAGGTCCCTGTGGCCAAATGTTGGAGTTTGAGCACCAAAATAACTGAGTGATGAATTATAAACCCTTAAATATGGGACTTCAGGGACCACACCGGCAATAAACACATAAACAAGCACATGGGGAGAAGGCAGGGCCTTTGCTGTCTGCCAGTAAAATTCTGAGAGTTGCCGGGTAAAGTGGAAAGAGTGCTGGCCTGACAGATCTTTGCGACCATGCCAGCAAAGACTGGGTCGGTCCAGAGTCACCGATGGATGCTCAGTCTAGGGGGACGTTCGGAGCAGGAGCAGGATGTCTGCAGGGTCTCGAAGGGTCTCCCCACAGACTGCTTACTCATTGTAAGCAAGGCAAAACAAACCCACACAGTGGAGAAATTGGACCCACCTGGGTCAGGTGATCGAAATGAGCGTCACCTGTGAAGGACACCCGGGCGCCGGGTGCCTGCCCACGTCTTCCCCTGGAAAAGGACAGGGTGTGCTCTCTGCTCTGCAGGTTTGGGCCAAGAACGAGTAGCCAGAAACTAATCACGAGGAAACATCAGACAAATGAAAAATTCTATTTTTACTTCAAGAAAGACACAGGAGGAAGGGTTGGTTGTATTCTTTCAAAATGTCAGTGCCATAAAAGACACAGAAATGTCCCAGATGAAAAGAGGCTAAATGTAGTCTCTGACCCTAGTCTGGGTCCTGTGCCGGGCAAAAAATACTATAAAGGACATGATTGGTTCAACGGAGAATATCGAACACTCGATTAGAGAGAAGTTCGTGCTGAGGTAGAACTGACCGAGGTCGACAACGACACTGTGAGAATAGCCCCAGGCTTAGCGCGTCCATGCTGAAGATTTAGGTGTGAGGGACCATGACATACACGACTCATCTCTACTGTCCCCTCGTCCAGGCCTGTTTCTGCAAAGAGATTTAAAAACCTAAACCAGCGTCCTCCTGGACATACTGCTCTGTTATCAGCGTTTACACCTAATATATTATTGACACTTTTCAATGTCATTTATTATTATTCTACAAATTTAACGGCTGCCGTGTGTTTCATTATATGGATATGTCTTACTTATTTTTTCCATGGCTCCTTATCAAAACAGGAAAGAGAAACTGGTTGTGAAATGCTCAAACCATAGCCCTGGCTGGTGTGGCTCAGTGGATTGAGTGCCAGCCTGGGAACCAAAGGTTCGCCAGTTCGATTCCTGGTCAGGGCACATGCCTGGGTTGTGGGCCAGGTCCCCAGTAGGGGGTGCTCAAGAGGCAACCACACATTAATATTTCTCTCCTTCTCTCTCTCTCTTTTCCTTTCCCTCTCTCTAAAAATAAATAAATATATAAATAAAATTTAAAATAAAAATAAAATACTCAAACAACAATAGGAATGTAAAGCAGAAAGAGCCTGTCCTCACATCAGCAGCTGTGCTTGCTTCGACAGAGTGCTGCTGCGTAATTCGGTACATGTAACCAGTTCACTTCTTTTCCTTAGTGGAAGGAGGGCGTACTGAAGCACCGCCTGCTTTTCCCACACTGTACCACGGACATGGTTCCAAGTCTCTCTGTCCCTTTCAATGCACAAGAATCAAGAAGTCGGACTTCCGCCAAGATGGAGGCATAGGTGGATGTGCCGTGCCTTCTCACACAACCAAGTTTAGAGACAACTAAATATTAGCAATAGAAAACACAGCCAGAACACGGAAAATTGAACTTTTCGGAAGTCCGTTAACAACAAATTCTTCAGCCTGACCGGTAAGGGGCGAAACCAGCGGCTGGTGAGGGGTTGCACAGGAAAACTCAGTCAGACGGACTCAGGCGCGGAATCCAGACGCGCAGAATCCAGGCGCAGGGTTGGACCTAGTGAGTGACCGAGCGAGCCACCAGGCAAGTGACCTCGGAGGAGACAGTGGGGAAGCGGTGTTGCGTGTTGACTGTGGTCGCCCATTTGTGCACGAGCGGACAGGCGGTTGGACCGGGGCCCGGCGGGTCCCCGCAGCAAGCTGCAGTAGAGGGCGCCGCCATTTCCCCGCTCTGACCACGCCCCCACATACAGCGTCACAACCCAAGGACCTGGGAGTCCAAGGCACCGCTTCTCACACTTAAAGGGCCAGAACAGACCAAAAATGTCGCAAGATCTCAAAGCCCCAGAGCCCATAGATCTAAGCGATGAAGAAATAGCAAAACTCTCAGATGCACAGTTTAAAACACTGGTCATCAGGATCCTCACAGAACTGGTTGATTATAGCCACAAATTAGACAAATATATGAAGGCGAAACTAATTGAAATGAATGGAATTGCACAGGACACCAATAGCAATGAAAAGGAAATTGGGACTCAAATCAATGGAGTGGACTAGAAGAAAGCAAATAATGGCCAAACAGAAAAGAGTCAGGAAGCAAGAATTCAAAGAAATGAGGAGAGTCTTAGGAACCTCCAGGACATCTTTAAACGCTCCAACATCCGAATGATAGGGGTACCAGAAGGGGTAAAGGCACAGCCACCAGTGGAAAACTTATTTGAACAAATAATAAAGGAGAATTTCCCCAATCTGGCAAAGGAAATAGACTTCCAGGAAATCCAAGAAGCTCAGAGAGTCCCAAAGAAGTTGGACCCAAGAAGAAACACACCAAGGCACATCATAATTACATTAGCCAAAATTAAAATGAAGGAGAGAATCCTAGAAGCAGCAAGAGCTAAGGGGACAGTCACCTACAAAGGAGTCCCCATCAGACTGTCAGCTGATTTCTCAAAAGAGACCTTACAGGCAAGAAGGGGCTGGAAAGAGGTATTCCAAGTCATGAAATCCAAAGACCTACAACCAAGATTGCTCTATCCAGCAAAACTTTCATTTAGAATGGAAGGACAGATAAGGTGCTTCTCAGATAAGATCAAATTCAAGGAGTTCATTATCACCAAGCCCTTATTATATAAAATGTTAAAGGGACTTATCTAAGAAAAAGAAGTTAAAGAAACATGAACAGTAAAAGGACAGCAAACTCACAGTTATTAACAACCACACCTAAAACCAAAGCAAACTAAAAGGACAGCTAGATCAGGAGTGGAAACATAGAAATGAAGATCACAAGGAGGGTTAGCAACAGGGGAGTGAGAGAAGGAGAAGGAGGGAGAAGGTACAGAAAATAAGTAGCATAGACAGTAGATAGAAAATAGATGGGGAGGCAAGAACAGCATGGGAAGTATAGAATCCAAAGAACTTGAGACACACGGTCATAAACTAAAGGGGGGGGTAATGGTGGGGATGGGGGTAGGGTGGAGGGGAATGAAGGGGGGAATAGAACAACTGTAACAGCATAATCAATAAAAAACATTAAAAAAAAAAAGAATCAAGAAGTCACATTTGGCTGTTGGCTTGAGCACCTGGGAGGATGGAAGTGCTGTTTGGGGGGGTGGGGAGATGAGAAGAGAAACAAGTTGAAGGATCAGAAAAGTCAGGAGCTCCATTTCAGACACGTGAGACTCGAGGCTGCGCGGCCACGACTGAGGAGCTCAGGGAGCAGGGAGGCTGTGTATCAGCATGGGGTGGGGGGTGGCAGAGAGGGGAATGGATGGCTGTAAATGCACGTCGGTGGTCCTGCCGCCGAGGAGGAGCCGAGCCTTCAGAAAGGGTGCTTGCTCTTGGAGTCACCCCAACCTCCGCCTCTCCCGGTTGTCTCTCGACACTGTGTCTCAGTGACATCTGCCGTGGGCCTGCTTCAGTCACTCCCTTGCATTGCCTGCCACGTCGCTGAGGCCTCAGGCTCCATGACCGTGGGACGTTGTCAGGGAATATTCAGACGCTCATCCAAAACGTGGAACTCAGGCAAAAGGAGGACAGCTTGTCAGCCCAGCATCCTGCGGGAGGGTAGTTTAAGAGGCCAACCCCAGGACCACTGCGTCACCTGGGGAGAACACACCTATCGGTGCACTTTTACACGGTGCGTGTGCGTGCAGCACGTGCTGTTACCTGCTCACCTGTAGATCTTTGGTAGTAGGGGCGCAACCCCACTGTCTATGCCTGTTGGGCACTAACTAGGTTCGACCACGGTCAGAGAAAAGCACACCATCATGTGGATTGGTCTCCCTGTAATTCCACCATTTCTTACGGGATCTCTCACTGAGACTCCCCACCAAAATTCTCAGGGGAATCTGTCCCTCTTCACCCTCTGGGGCCATCGTCCCCCAACAGCTCCTCACTTAGGCCCACATACCTGGCCTCCCCTCCCTTCCTCTGGGCTCATGGCCAAGGTCAGTGGGGATCAGCACTGCTCTGGCTGAGGCAGGGAACTGGTGCTGTTGTGCCTTGGAAGAGGTCTTTTCTTGTCTGTTCCTTCATCCTGGACACTTGCTGCTTCCTTCTGCTCTGGAACATGTCCTTTTATTATTCCTTCGATTATTTTCTTTTACTCTTTTCTCTCCCTCAGGAATTCCTGATAGTTGAGCATAGCTCTATCCCTTCTATCTAGGGAAGCCTAGATAGAGCCTCTAGGTTTTTCTCCCCCCATCTCTCCTATTTTCTATTTGCATATTTTGTTCTACTTTCTAGAAGAATGCCTCAGCTTGGCATTCCAGCATTTCTACTGGATACTTCTTGTCAAAAAAAAAAAAAATGTAAAAAAGACTCAGGAGCTCTTTTCTTGATCTTGGTTTCTTTTTAAAGGTTTTCGTTTTAAAAGATTTTATTTACTTATTAAGGAGAGAGAAAGGGAGAGAAACATCAATGGGTGGTCGCCTCTCAAGCGCCCCCTACTGGAGATCTGGCCTGCAAAACAAGCATGTACCCTGACTGGGAATCGAACCAGCGACCCTTTGGTTCCCAGGCTGGCACTCAATCCACTGAGCTACACTAGCCAGGGTGCCTAATTTTTCAGAGTATCCTGTTCTTGTTTTATATCCTTGAGGCCATTATAGTTTGGAGTTATTATTATTTTTAAATGCTCTCCTATTTCCTGCATTACTGCAATTTCCTGCTTCCTTTCTTAGGCTTATTTGGCCTTCTTCTTTCAGGGTGGAAGTTTGCTTCTTTCTTTTTCTTTCTTTCTTTCTTTCTTTCTTTCTTTCTTTCTTTCTTTCTTTCTTTCTTTCTTCCTTCCTTCCTTCCTTTCTTCCTTCCTTCCTTCCTTCCTTCCTTCCTTTCTTTCTTTCTCTTTCCTTCCTTCCTTCCTTCCTTCCTTCCTTCCTTCCTTCCTTCCTTCCTTCCTTCCTTCCTTCCTTCCTTCCTTCCTTCCTTCCTTCCTTCTTTCTTTCTTTTTCTTTCTTTCCTCCCTCTCTCTATCCCTCCCTCCCTCCCTCCCTCCCTTCCTTCCTTCCTTCCTTCCTTCCTTCCTTTCTCTCTCTCTCTCTCTCTCTTTCTTTCTTTTGATGTTGTATTTGCAAATTGGGGATTTTGTTGCCACTAATGAAGCAGAGGCCTGGGAAAATCACACCTAGTTTCCACTGTTTGTTGGACACTTTCTTCGACTGTGTGGGGTGAGGGAGGGTTAGCCGCCTGTGCTTTTTGCACGTGTGTATACACACACAGAACACGTTGATTGGTGTGGGGCACTAGGAGATGCTGCAACAGCGATGCACTCATTGCACTGAGGAAATACCTGCAGGTCTTTTCTCAGAAGCCAGTTTTTCCAAACAAGTATGTTCCACTAAGTTACCTGGGGGAAAGACGCCTGGCTCGGGGCATTCTGGGAGCAGGGCAGGTGCTGTAGGGTGGGGCCGAGAGGGAAGCAGACACTCACTCTACCGCCCCCCACCGGCTGTCCTCCCCACACCTCACAGAGTCCTCTGCTCTCCCTGGTGGCCTCAAGTCTGGAGTATAACTGGTCAGATTGTTCCAGAGAATAAACTTCCTGTTCCCTATAAGGAAATGAGGGGCACTGAAGTGCTCTGGCTATGCTGAGCAGGGGCAGGAGGCAGGGCCTGGTTCCCCCTTGTCCAACCTGGTGCCCTGGCTCTGCCTCCCATCAGACTGGGCCTCCCCGTCCTGAACCTCTGGGTGGTGGGGTGGGGTGGTGGGCGCGGTTTGGAAGGTCCTTGGAGCGGATCAGCTCATTTCCACTCTCTCTCCCTCTGCTTTGCTCATGTAGTCAACTCTTGTACCAGCGCCCATCTGCCAAAGCTTTTCAAACTCTTACCGACTGATATCTCCTTCCACTGGAATTTTGTTCTTAAAGGTAATAATCTTATCAGTCCTTTCTTGTCAGCAGAGTGGTGTTTGGGGAGGAAATAGATGGGTGAGGTCAATGTACCTTGTTTAACTAGACTAGTTTGTTTTAAAAATCTAATTCTATTTAGTATTCATTTTCAAACTTCCTGATGATAGGGGTTCCCCCCCCAATTAAACATTTATTACTGATCTCCAGTTTCATTGCTTTAAGGTACAGAGTGTGGCCAATCTGTCTCTTTGGACAGCTGAGGTTTTCACATCTCATCATGAAGTCAACTTGGGGGTAATGCTCCAAGTAAACTGGAAAAGAAGGCGTGCTCTCTCGATCAGGAGCTTGATGTATCCCTGCTTATTACATCTTATTCATTATTAAAACCCTCTGGGCTCTGACTGTCTCTTTAATCTGCAATAAACTCATAATACTGGACCTGTGTTCCTGTGAAATGCGCTTGTAGTTCTGTTGATTCCTTTTGTGCTTCCACGTTTTGTTCCTATTCAATGCCACTTGGTCCGCACCCGGAAAGGCTCCCCACTTTGGTGCCTTGGCTACATGTGCCTTTTGTCCACGTGAAGTTAGTCCTCTCCCACCCATCGTCATTCCCTTGAGTTCTATGTCACATGGTGCCGCCCCAGCAGAGGGACAGCAGTCCCTGCTCCTGGGACATCAGAGGAGAGGCCGAGGCCCATGAGCTTGGCAATGAGGTGGTGGAGGGCTGGGGAAAGAACAGGTGAGAAGGTGGAGATGGAAGGTCCCTGCGGGGAGCCCAGTTAAAGGGGAGGGAAGAAAACCCGGCCTGGAGCAGGTGGAAACCTGGCACCATGGGAAAGAGCAGCGAGGCAGATTTAGGAGTAATTAAGGCAGCAAGGGGTGAGAGGGCAGGACCTGGCCAGGGGCTGCCTTGGGAAGGAAGAGGGTCACTCCTCTCCTGTGCCTGCAGGGGTACACGTTCTGGTAGCCAGGCTGGGAGTGGGGGTACAGGCTGGGAGGGAGCAGGGAAGGAGGGGTAGGAGGATGGCTCGGAATAGGCAGAGCGTCTGGCTGGGGAGTGTGAGAGGAGGTCCAAGTTTGCCTCAACACCCCCAGTGTGGCGAATGGGGGAGCAGGCCCGAGACAGGAGGGGGAGGCATGCACCACAGGAGCCCAGGGAACTGCACTGTTTTGTTCTCCACCAGTGCTCAGCCACCCAGAGAGCAGGCGCTGGGTGGACCCAGGGCTGATGTGGGAGCACACAGTCAGGAGAGGGACCAAGGAGGGAGACACAGGGCTAAGCCGGGGGGCAGAGGGGGGAGCCGTGGAGATGCAAGGGGCCTGTTGATGTGGGAGATGATGGGGAGGATGTAGCAGAGGCAGGGGTCCTCACAGGAAATATCGAGAGGTTGAAGTCCTGAGAGGCCAGGGTGCTGAGCAGGTGGCAAAGGTCCCCCGGGCTGATGGGTGGAGAGCAGAGATGGCAGTGTGGTGAATGGGGCGGGAGCTCAACATGTCCTAATGGCTAAAGGAGGGGATGGGTTTGGGGGCAGGATGTAGCTCCTCTCCATGAGAACCAAAAGAGTTTCCAGCTGGCCCAGGGCCCAGGGCTCATGCTGGAGCCAGGGCAGGCTGGTGAGGCTGGACACCAGTCAGTGGCTCTGTTGCATCTGGCCACCCCGCCCCCAAAACAGCTGTCCTACTGGCCTCAAGGACAAGCCCTGGGGCTTCTCTCTGGAAATGCTGGACAGTTGGGCCCAAGTCCCTGACAGGAGAGACACACCCGTGCAGGTGACAGGCCAGGGTGTCCATCTGGCAATTTGACCAGACACACCCCCGTGCCCTCTGCAGGACCTTGGCCCATGTGCCGGGGCTGAGAGGTTGGCTCAGCCCTGGACTTGCAGCCTGAGCCAGTCTCCCCTTGTACACAAGGAGGGCGCGCTGACCCCTAGGTGCTCCTGTCCTGTGGCCGAAACCTGCTGAGCAGGGCCCGGGTCTGAAAGGTCCTTTGTGCACAGGTGCAGCTGAAGGGACTTGGGGGCCGGTTTGTTCCCAGGGAGGTCCTGGGTTGGGCCTTGAAGGTGGTACAGCTTTGGAGAGCCCTGTGGGTCGGAACCTTCCAGTCGCTTGGATTTAGCCCAACTTTGCCATGACTTGGTGCTGATCCTGGGCAATCTCTCCGCCTCCCTGGGCCTGGCCCTCCTGGAGGCGGACTTCAACAAGTGAGAAGCTGAAGTCTTCCCTGACAGCAGGGCTGGGCGGAGGTGGTGTTGCTGCAGGGAACTGTGGGCTGTCCCAGGTGGCTGCCCTGCCGGCTCCGTGAGGGCCCCCTGGCGGGGACTGGTCTGGGGGCCACCTTAGAGCTCATCTGCTCCACAGCCTGGGGCAGACTGAACCGCCTGGAGGAGGAGGGGGCAATCCCAGATCACTCAGTGCACTGAGACCACCACTGCCATGGGCCGTGGGGGTCTTCCCTGTCCACAACTGCCACCTGGATGTTGCAGGGTCCCTTAGTGAAGGACAACATCGGCCCACAACTCAAGAGTCGCCCCCAGGAAAACCTCCTGAGATCCAGCTGAAAGGAGAGGCGAGTCAGGCTTAAAATAGCTAAATAAATCTTTAATATTTCTAATTGCAAATGTACAGAAATTGCACAGCCACACAGTCTTCGAACACCAACCACTTTCTCTGTACAGTATTACATAGTTAAAAGCCACGGCTGGGGGGCTCCAGCCGAGACCCCACGTTTGCAGGTTTGTCCTTTTCACATACTTACAAAAAGGGGGCAGGGATGTGGGGGGCTGGGGCGGCTCTGGGGGCTGAGTGTATAGAAAAGAGAGGGGCTGTTTCCCTGGACAGTCTGCCTTCCACACACGGGCAGGCAGGAGGGAGAGAGGTGAGCCCCAGGCAGGTGCTGTGTGGGCAGGCGGGGAGCTCTGGCCTCGGTGCCCCACCCCCCTCACTGGGCAGTCGGAAAAAGTCTTCACTTATAGGAAGTTTGGCAGTTTCCTTCACCCTAAACATAAAAGTTAAGCAAAAAAGTCAGGCCTCTCTGTGTTGGCAAAGGAGGGGAAAGCCGTCTTCAGCCGGGCCTGGGCCCTTGGTCCTCCCTGAGCGGGAACTGCCTTCCCTCACCCCTCCCTGCAGGCTCTCCGGCAGCGTGGCGCTGTCTGCCGGCGGTGTCCAACACCAAGACCCCGGTCCTGTGTGGCCCCAGCGGGAGCCCCTCTGCTGGCCCGGCCAGGGCGCATGCCCCCTCAGCCCCACCCGCACGGCACGCCGCAAAGCTCACGAGCAAGTGCGGGGGCAGGAGTAAACCCCAGCCCCCAACCCAGACCTCTGCTTCCTGCCCAATACTGTTCTCTAGATTAAAAAATAAAATACAGACCATCGGAGAGCAGCGGCCCCGGGCAGCCCTCGGCAGCACCAGGACCGGAGGACTATGTACAGCCATTAGGTGAAGTAGTTACATTACAGTCAAACACCAAGAACATTTACAAAAATGGTCAGACTTGCATATCAGATAAAAATCTGTGAAGAGTCTGTACACTTTTACAGTTTTTGCACTAGGTAAATAAGGTTCTCGGCCTGAGAGCTCACGGCCTGGCCAAGGGCCGCCAGCACCAGCCACTGCACTGGCCTCCCGTGCCTGCTGTTGGGCCCTGGGAACCTCCCCTTATTGCTAAGAGGCGATGGGTCCGAGGTCGCTCTACAAGGCATCGCCGGGAGAGGGGAGGGGCGGGAAGGGCTCACTGGACAGCGGGGCACAGATCTGGACCCGAGGACATCACTGGGGCCAGGCCCTGCCCGTGAGACCAGCAGTAAAACCAGGGCCTTAGCCCCCACGGCCGTCCTCCCCGAGGCCTGTGGCCCTTGGGGGCTACCCTCGCCCTGCCAGCATGTCTCTGGCCTAAATGTACTGTAGATTTCACCTCGGAGCCCAGTCCCTGAGCGCAGGCCCAGGATGGGGGTTTGGTGTGGTTGGGGCCTCCCCCACGCCCCCTCCTGCTGGGCCTTTGGCAACCCCTGCTCTGGGGGCATGTCTCAGCCCCTGGGGTAGGAATCCCGGGGGGTCCTCAGCTGCCTGAGGCTGAGGCATCAGGGTGGCCCTGGCTGGCCCTGGCTCTGCTGTAGGGCAAACACCCCAGCTCTTGTGCCCAGGGCTAGGGCTGGGGCTGGTAACAGGGAGGAACCCAGAAGGACCCAAGCTCCTGCCCACCTGTGTCCTGCAAGTAGGGGCGGGGAGGGCTGAAAAGCTACAGAACAGCCTGGAGCTGAGGAAAACCGGCCCCAGCTGTGGGGCCCCCCTCGCCTGTCTGCAGTGCCTGGGCCCTTGGCTGGGGGCCCGGGAGGGGTGAGGAGGAGGCCGCCGCACACACGGGGCCGGTGTAGGCCGCTGCTGTCTTGGAGAGGGAGCAAGTCTAACATCCTCCAGGGCCGCTATTTCCCATGCAGTGCGCACGCTCAATTTAAAAGGCCCCTGTGTTCCAGCAAGCGAGCAAGCGGGCTTTTGTTTCTAATGCATACTGTGAAAGGAAAAGAAATCACAGTTATCCACATTCTCAGGGCTCGTGGGCATTAGAATTTTTTAACCACCAATCAGGAAAGATCAGCCTTTCTCTCAGGGTGAGCACCAGCGGCCACTCCCTGCGGGGCCGCGGGAGGGCAAGCAGCACGCACAGTGTCGTCTGGGCCAACTCTGCCCGAATCTTTGGCTTTGGGAGCCCCAGAGCGTCAGCCTGGGCCCAGGTGGCAAGTGAGGGAGGCTCCGAAAACTCCCCACAGGTGCGAGGGCCCAGAGGACAGAGTCGTGAGCCTTGCTGGGTCTTTTTGGCAGAACAAGTAAGAGAGGGAGGGGAAGGTGGGCAGTGTGGGGACAGGTACAGGTGGATACGTGGTTCCTCACAGCGGGAAGGGTCCCCGACAGGCCGCATGCAGTGAGTGGCAGGTGCCTGGAGCCCTGCAGGGGACACGGAAGTCTGGCAGCTCCGTCCTCCCCACCCTCTCCCTGCCTGCCAGCCGACCTGTCAGCTCCTGACACCGAGGGGCAGGCCCCGCAGGGAGCCTGAGCTCCAGAGCTTTAACCCCTCACCGCTCTGGGCAGCTCCCTTCCTGGGGAGCATGGGGGGACATGCACTTGGCCAGGTCGAGGAGGAGAGGTGACACACACCGAACTCGATAACCAACAGAGACACATTCGGGCCAGCCCCCTGCTCCCGCCAGGCCGTCCCGCTCCCGAGTGCAGTCTCTTCGGCCTGCACCCAACTTGCTTCCTGGGCGGAAGAGGGGGGCTCGAGCAGCGACGGTCTCTCTCAGCTCCCTCTGTGGCCGCCTTCTGGGCCGCGGGCGGAGGGCATGGGGAGACGAGCCTCGGCCTCTTGCCCCCCGCGCTGGGGCTGCAACTGTGGGGTGCTGCTCCCCAGGCCGAGGCCCGGCCCTGGGCCGCCACAGTCCTCCCTCTCCTTGGGCAGGTTAACAATTGCTGCTGTTTCTGAACTCGCCGTTCTCGGTAATCTGCAATTTGGTGGGGTTGGTGGGGGAGATGCCGTTACGGGCCTGCATGCTGTACCTCTCTTTCAGCTGCGTCAGGGCGCTCATGAGGCGGGCGTTGGCGGCGTCCAGGGAGGCGATGCGCTTCTCCTGCGGACAGAGAGGGCGTGCCATGGGTCATAGGAGTGGGGGGCTCTGTGCACCTGTCAGTGCTGGGACAGGAGGAAGGTGGCCTGGAGGAGATTCGGGGGTAAACCTGCCCCCATGCGACCTGCTTTTTTTAAGTCTGCCTTCCTAACGTCTCTACCACATCACCCGGTTCTCGTCCGGAACAGGGCAGCCCCAGGGGCGTCATCCGTCAGCCACTGGAGCCCCGAGGCAGGTGCCCTGTGCAAGTGGCAGTGTCACACAGTGTCACGGCTCCTGGTCAGGGTGAGCAGTTTATGGTCTGAGCAAGGCCCGGCCCTGTTCCTGGGCAACTGAGAGGACAAGGAAGCAGGCCTGCGTGACGGAGCCTGAAGGCCAGAGCCTCGGACACGCCTGCCCTGGCAATGCCCTGGGAAGCCACAGCTCTGGACCAGAGCCCCCAGCCCACCCCAACTCCCTCGGGGTGCCACCGTCAGCCCCAGCCTTCCCCACTCCCCTCCCAAGAGACCCACTCCTGGTCGGCACCCTTAGGGACAGGCAACACCCGCCGAGTTGCCCGCGTGGGGAGGAGCTGCCCCACCCCTCCCACAGCCTGTCCGAGTGGACCACTCAGTCTGGCTTCTAGGGCAGAGGGCCTGGTCTGCTGGCCCTCCGCAGCCTCTGCAGTGAGGTGTGACCAAATGTGGAGAAGCCCAAGTCACCTCCCCGTCCCAGGTCCTTTACTGCCTGGGGCCAACCACAGGGCTGAGCCCCGCACCTGGGCATCGATGATCTTCTGTTTGGAATCTACAGCTGCCTGCATCTCCGCATGGTCCTTCTTCAGCTCCTCCTCCACTGACATTAACCTGTGACCAGAGATAAGGACAGTCAGGCGGACACCTGAGGGAGCAGAGGAGGCGGGCGTGGGGACTTGCGGGCACAGGATGTCACGCCTGCCCAGAGGAAGCCTGCTGGGAGAGCGCCACCATGGGCCGCACACCACCCACACGTGCCTGGGACGGGGACTCTCCCGCTGGCCCCCAGGGACAACATGGGCTGGACCTACTCCTTCCTTACACTTTGCCCGCCTGATTCTGTTCTCAAACCCCCAGAAGCCCCTGGGGCTGCCCCTTTCCTGATGTTCTTCCAGCAGGGTGGGAGTGGCTGTCAGACCCTCCCCGTCCCCCAGGGCCCGGCAGGCAGAATGCAGGTGTGGGAGCCGTGGTTTGGGCAGGAAGGCCGAGACCCTGGAGGGCTGTGGAGCTTTCCCCCACACTCCAGACTCGCCGAGACCACGCCGGGCACTCGGGTATCAAGAGGAAAGAAGTGTGGCCCTGCCCCTCAAGGAGCTCAAAGGCAGCAGGGACACAGACGGACAGACAGTAGCCCCGCCCCACACAGGAACCTGGGGAGCCACGGGGACTGACAGCAGGAAGGGGCTAACCACAGCAGAGGAGGGGGCGGCGGCACACACACCGGACTGCACGTCTGAAGGGCAAGCAAGGTCTGCAGCAGAAACTGCGTGCGGAAGACGGGTGGAGCTCCGTCTGCAGAGGCTCCGAGCTAAGCCGGGGGGCCGCTCCTTTCCTGAGACCCTTCCTGGCCTCTCTCGTGCCTGTCAATCACTCTCCATCACTTCTACCTTCCAACTCCCTTCCTTTAGCTTCTGGAGCCTGCACTCGCTGGGTCTGCCCAGGCTCCCAGCACAGTGCTTGCAGATGCCATGGCCTGCTCCCCCCAGGATGCCAGGGCTCCGGAGGGCTCTGCCCCCCACCCCTGTTCTTCTCGCTCCACAAACACTTCTCAGACGAGCCCACAGCTTCATTTCCATCTCTACCCCCACCATGCTCCAGCCCAGCAGAGCAGTCTCCACCCCGGGCGCGCACTTGGCCCACAGCACAGGACACACGGGCAGGTCGGCATGCTGGGGCGGGCACCGCACAGGGCTGTCCTGAAGGTGGCGGGGTCGGGAGTACTAGTCGGGATGCAGGGCTGTGGCACCGCCAAGGCCACAGGAAGGTGGTCGCGGAGCAAAGCCTGCGAGAAGGGGGGAGGGGAGGGGGGACAGTAGATGGTGTCATCAGAAGGGAGATGACACGGGGAGAGACTTCAGTTGCCAGCTACAGCGGAGTAACAGGGACTGGATTTATCCTCCTGCCATCACAAAAAGAAAATAAAAACTAGAAAACCAGACAAATACAGGGGTGAGCCAAAGTAGGTTTACAGCTGATGGTATAGAAAAAGATGTGCAGATTATGTCTATAATAGCTTTATTAACTCCAAAGAACAAGCTCTGTTTGCATACTCACAACTGTGAACCTCCTTCTGCCCACCCCTGTCTATGCAACAAAGGTTCTGGAAACTAAACCACAGGCAGCGGAGCACGGTGACCTCCCACACGAGGTGAGTGCCCAGGCCACACGAATGGAGGGACTCAACATCAGGGTCGAGGAGACCCAGGGAGGGCAGGGAGGCCAGGTGGCTGGGATTCTCAGGACAGCGCCAGAGAGGACGACGATGCAGGGAGAACCCCACCTGTCTCCCTGAGGGGCTCCCTTAGGTGTCTGGCTGGGGAGTGGTCTGCAAGCCTGAGAGGAAACAGTGGGGCCGGGGAAAGGACAATCAGAATGGAGGTCACAAAACCACACAGGAATAGCCCGTGCTCCTCCCAAGCACGGTGGGAGATGTGAGAACACGGAGGCCTCTCTCTAGTGGAGCCCCAGGAGGGAACGGCCTCCAGAGCGGAGCCAGGTGAGCCCTGGGTTAAATTAGGGCGGCCAGGACCCACCGGAGCAGTTAAACAGAAGCCTCGGAAGAATGAGAGGGGTTTCCTCACTGTGTCCCAGAACAAAGCCCAAAAATATTGAAAGGAACACAAAACATCCCTCATTACGTCAAAGTCACAATGTCTGGCATCCAACCAAGCATGCAGATTAGTAATATTTTAGGAAAATATAACCCATAACCAGGAAGAAAATTAATACAGTCTCAGAAGTGTCACAGGTGACAGGAGTTAGTAGCAAGGACATTAAAACAACTATTATAAACACATTCCATAGGTTCAAGGAGACAGAGGAAAGTGTGAGCACAATGAGAAGTAGTTTGGGATGGAACCTGAACAGAGTCTAGAGGCGAGTACACCACATCTGAACTGAAAACGGAGACACCGAGTAGAACTCACAGCTGATTAGACACTGACAAAGAAACGACCAGTGAACTTGAAGACACAGTAACAGACACGATATGACCTAAAACACAGAAAAAAGGAAACGACGGTGCATCGGTGGGACGTGGGGTGACTTACAGCAGCCTCACCCAGGTGCAGCGGGCGTCCCGGAGCACAGACTCGGAAGGCACGGCCACACACCCCCAGACCCAAGGGCTCGACAAACCCCCAAAACACAGAGAAAACCACACCAAGGCGCGTCATAATCAAACTGTTGGCAATCAGCGATCAGTAAGTCAATCTTAAAAACAGCCAGAGAAAAGGGGTACGCCAAGCCCAGAGGAACAGAGTCAGTAACAGGGCACCGACCAAAGTGGCTGGGGTGAGGGCTGGGGTGAGGGCTGGGGCGAGGGCCGGGGCAGCCCGGGCCGGTCTCTGCGCAAAGCTGCGGCTCTACGGCGGAGGTGAGCGGCTGTGGCGAACACCCTCGGCCTGCGACTCGGGGAACACTTAACATCTGCCCCTTTAGGGAGAGTTTCTACCCACTGCCCCAAAGCAACAGCAGAGACTGGCAAATAAACTCACAGCAAAGGTAAAACAGAATCATGAAAATTACTCAGTACAGAAGAGGGCAGGAAAAAGGGACTGAAACAGTACAAATGGAAAACAAGTAGCAAGAAAATGGGTTTGAACACAACTATATTGACAATTACATTAAACGTAAGTGGTCTAAAGTCCCCAGTTGAAAAGGCAGAAACTGTCAGATAAAAAGCAAGACCCAACAGTAAGACGTCCATAGGAGAAACTCACTTTACACAGAGACACACCGGTGCGTTAGAAGAAGAAGGATGGAGAAGGACACACCTGGGCAATACTAATGAAAAGACAGTCGGGGCAGCAGCATCGATATCAAACAGGGACTTTGCAGCAGGGACACATGATGAGAACTAAGGACGACGACTTCGCAACGGCACAGACGCCAGTTTGTCAACAGCACGTTAACAGTCCTCAGTGCGTAGGCATCTAAGGACTGTCTCCGTGCACACACAGGGAACCAACGGAAATAAAGGGAGAAGTAGACAAATCCACAATTCCGATTAAAAACTTCAATGTCCTTTTCTCAGTACTTGACAACAAGTAGAAGAATTAGTTAAGGCTACACAGACTTGAACACCATCCACCGCGTGGACCCAACGGACATTCCCATTAGGACGGAAACACACCAGGACTGGTTGGTAGAAATGAACGTGTTAAATGAGACACTGAGCTCTGGAGAGCACGTGCCCCTCAGAAAACAGCACGACCAGGGGCAGGTGGTTGGGACGAAAGTGCTCCCATTTTTGTGACCACGCACTTGAAGAGAGCCAAGGGCAGAGCTGGCGGTCAGGTGCACAGTGGTTTCTGGGCCCTCTCCTCATGCTACCCATTTTCCACAGAAAGAGCCCACACGTAAACGGAGCAAACAAGAATTAGGAGCAGAGAAACAGGCAGTCTAAGTGGGGGGTTTGGGAGGGTTTCTGCGGGGAGCATCCTGGCCACTGCGCACCTGGGAAACCTGTCCCGACCACAGGCAGGCGCTGGCACCGTGTGAGGGAACAAGCTGTAAGCCCACACTGTCCCTCTTGTCCCTGGTATTACTGTTCTAGAAAGTAACCTGCAAGGCTGGGACTCTGCGGGTTGGCCTGGATGCTACACCGTGACTGCACCCCCTGTCCATAGACATGGGGGGGGGGTATGCCCACCCTAAATACCAGCCCCCCCTCCAGCAGGGAGAGAGAGAAAGGGTGGGGCATCAACATCGAATCTGATACAAACCATCCGCAACAAATGCCCCCCTCCCCCAGAAATCTTCTCGCATAACCCACAGGCACCTTAAAACCCAGCACATCCAAACCTGGAATCCTCACCCCCCCACCCCCCAACCGCCTCTCTTCCAAAGTTCCCATCTCAGGAACAGCTCCAAGACACACCCAGATGCTCTTGGCAGAAGTCAGGATTATTCTGTCTCTTTCCTCCCTCTCACCTCCCACCTTCCACCACTGAAAGGAACTGACATTCATTCCTACTTTTCCTGCACTGAACCGGGACTTCACTGTCTTTCTTGGTACCCTGCAATCCAGCTTTTAAACTCCCCTGAGAATGTTTACCAAGAAACTACGACCCCCTCAAGTTTCCACCTTGAGGAGCTGGCCTCGGCTGCCCTCACTTCCGCCAGGCCCCGCTCTGCATTCTACCCCCAGGTAGAATGAAGACTCTCCCGGCTGCCTCCTGCCCCCAGGCCTGTGCCACGCTGTCCCCACCGCCTGGGACACTCTCCGTCCTGCCCACGCGTCCTGCAGCTGACCAGCCCCTGCCCTGACCAGCAGCCTCCCGGAGGGCAGCGTGGGGCGGGGGCTGGAACCAGAGCAGGACCAGGACGCCCTTACCTGCTGATGATGCCCTTCATCTGGATGTCCTTGTCCTCCTGCTGCCGCCGCAGCCGCTCCTCGCCCTCCTCCAGCCGGGCCTGGTACTCCAGCACCAGCTTCTGTGTCGTCTCCTCCTGGCACTTGAACAGGGTCTCATACTCCTCCAGCTTTTTTGTGGAGATGCGCAACTTGTCCTGAAGCACCGCCAGGTCCTGCCGGGAGGGCGGCGTGCCACGGGCACAGCAGCCGGGACAGAGAGCACAGCCTTGTGAGCCTGGGCGGTGGCACAGGGCGGGAGGGCGCCTGGGCCCGCCTTCCCCGGGACATCGCCATCCCAGCTCGCTCCCCGCAGTGAGGGGCAGACAAGTCTGCCTCCCATCGGGGGCTCCCGCCCCCCAGCCTGACCGCACAGCTATGAGAGCACCGAGGCTCAGAAGTGAGAGTTTAACTAGGGCTTTCAGCTTTTATAGCAAATGAAGGCTAAGACACTCTATGTCACAGAGTCCCGACGACGCCCTGTGAGACGGGGCCTCTACGGGAGTGGAGATGGGTCCCGAAGGCCAAGTGCCCTGGGCACATGGAGGGCAGCGACTGCCCAGCGGGGTGAGGGCCTAGCCTCCCAGCCTCTGACCTTACAGCCAGGGCGGTGGCGGGGGGGGGGGGAATGGGAGAAAGGGGTTCAGGGCAGGGTGGCCCCGGCATTTTGGATCTGACTCAGCCCAGCAGGCTCAGCCTCTGGGGAAGACACGGACGTGGAAGGCAGCGAGAGAAGCAGCAAGCAGGGAGGCTGTGCGGATGATGCACAGAGCGCGAAGCCCGGCGGACACGGGAATCGGGCTCGGGGCCAGGGTGCCACGAGAACACACGACTGGGACGGCAGGAAGAGCCTCCCCTTGAGTCCCAGGGGCAACAGGAGCCCAGCTCAGCCGACACTAAAGGACTGTCCCAAAGTCAGGTGACAGCAAAGCTGAGAGATCCAACCCCACCTCAAATGTCATCCCTGAAGCAAAGCTGGACCCACAGGGGAGCCTGGCTCCGGGGGAAATGGCCCTGGCCCCATCCCAGGTCTTCTGCTCGGCTGGCCAGAGGGGTGAGGGAAGGGCCTGACAGAGGCAGGACCGGCTGTCCAGGGAGCTCAGGGAACAAAGGCCTCCTGCATTTGCCTGTGAGGGTTAGTAGCAGAGGGTGAGAAAAGCAGCAGCTCATTCAGCCGAGGGACTCGAGGAAAGGGGGCACTTCAGCTGCAGCTGACCCTTAGAAAGGCACCGAGCCCGGCCCCAGGTTCACGCAGAAGCCTGTGGCGAGGCTGGCCCTCCTTGCTCCCCAGCCAAACTCTGGCTCTTGGAGCACGGTGCCCCATGTCCCCTGGTCCCCTTCACATAATTATGGTGAAAGCAGGTGGATGCGGTGGACCTGGGGGTGGTGGGGGTGGCGAAATGCAGCATGGACATGGACCTTGCCCCAGGCCAGGGAGGGGGGGGGCTGCCACCTGACTGCCACACCCCTGCCTGAGAGGCTGCCACAGGCTTTCCCGGGAACAAGGGGGTGAGGGCATCAGAGGCGAGCGGGGGACAGACTGCTGGCTGGGGTTTTGCAGGGCAGACTTAGGTTCTGGTCTCCAGGAGGAGATAAGAACCAGCCATGGACCCAAGGGCAGCTGCCCCAACCCCCGGGAGAATGGGGGGACAGAAGTACCCCACTGCCCACAAAATGCTAGATGCGTGGCAGGATGGAATGTGGGTGTTTTAGAACGAACCACTTTTTCCAACAGGGGAAGAACCACCTCAGTAGCAATCTGACCGAGTCCTCACCCTGGCTCCCTCTCCCCCAGGTCCTGGTGGAGATGGGGACTGGGAAAGAGCCAGGCCTCAGGCAGGCACAAGCCCAGAGTAAAGGGCCCCAGCCTTGGGTGCTCTCTCAGCTGTCCTGGGGACCCATGCCTCCGCCTCCACATGCATGAGGCCCCCTCAAGGGTCTCCATGCATCTCTTTGGCAGCCTCAACCAAAGCTCAGTGCCCAGCTACTTGGGGATGGGGCCTCCCAGGGGTCCGACAACCAGGCCCCAGGCGTCTGGATTAGGTTCAAGTCCCGGCTGGCCTCACATGCAGCCCGGGAGCAATCCCTAAGTTGAATCCCTCTCACTGCTCTTCTTCCAGATCCCACTGACGACTGTCCTCCCACGAAACCAGGAGTTGAGAGTGGACTGGCCGCCTGCAGGACTGAGCAGTGCCCCTCACCAGGGACTCGAGAGGAAAGGCTCCTGCCAGCCGCCACGGGACACAGCCCCACCCTGTCCCCAACTGCCAGGGTGCAGCTTTACCTTTTCTGCTTGGCTGAGCTCCTCCTTACTCCTTAGCCTATCCCTGTGGGGGGGGTCTGGGCCCAGGCCCTCGTCTTCTAGCAACTGCGCGTTCATGGTCAAGAGCCAAGCGGCCGTGCGGTCCAGGGCATTGGGGCTCACAGGTGAAGGGCCCTACAACGAAACACAGCTGTGAGGTCTGGAGGGTGGCAGAGGAGAGGGGCGGAGGGGAGGGGCAGAGGTGAGAGTTCAACCCAGTGAGCCACGGGGACAGGGTAGGGACCTCCAGCTGACCAGGCCCCTACTGATGTGCCAGCCCCTGACCAAGGAAGCACCGACTCCCAGACGGCAGCCTGAGGTAGAGCCGAGAGCCCAGGGGGGCCTCCTGAGCTGCTCCCTGGTGCCCAAGCACATCAGTTCCACGTACGGTGTGTGCCCTGGGTGACAGGAAACACCCGTGTACCCTGGTGGTGGAGCTCTGGAGGCCCGCTCAGAGCAGGGACAGGGCCTTTGGGGGATAGACCAACTACCCTGGGTAGGGCTTTCACAGGCTCAGAACTGGAGAGGGACTGGTGACTCCATTTTTCTCCCTGACCCCAGCTGTCTGAGGGGAACTGGCAGAGGGCCCCAAAAGATGCAGTGCCCCTGGCTCACAGGACTGGGGCTGGGGCCAGTGGGGCCAGATGTGGCGTCATTCAGCATGGGATGGCAGCCGGGTGCAGGTGGAGATGGAATGACTGGGAGGAGCAGCGTAACACGGGCTTGACCCGCCCCGGCCCACCCTCCGCCGGCACACTGACCTGCTTGTGCACTGCACGCGGCTTCAGCTCGGGGCTGTCGCCCTTGGAGGACGAGGACTGCTGCCGCAGCCGGGCTCCAGGGCCGGCCCAGTCGGGTGAGGCTGACGCCAGGGTCCCACTTGAGGGCCGCGGGTACTGCAGGGTGCTCAGCAGGGTAGGTGGTGTCCGGCCGCGGGGGGCAGGCGGTGGCGGTGGGGGTGGGGGTGGCGGCTGGTCTATCCGACGCTGGGGGCCGGCACTGTTCTGCCGTGGCACCGTGGGCTGCCCGCCCTTTTCAGTCAGAGACATCTGCCGCCGCGCCAGCTCCCCGGGCCGCCGCCCGAGCTCCTCGGCAGCACTGCTGAAACTTCCCAGCTTGGCAGCAGCCGCCAGCTCCTCGCTGTTGCTGTGGGAGCTCAGGGAGCTGTGGCCCTCAGAGCCCGAGTCGCCAAGGCCACGGGGCGACAGCGGCAGGCCAGCCGCCATCTGGTACACAGGGTTCTGGAAGGAGAGCGGTGCCAACAGCTGGGGCCGGCCCGGCGCGCCCTCGGAGGTGCCCGGCGTGGTTGGCGTCTGGCCTGCCCGCCGTACTGTGGCCAGCCCTGCCAGGCTCACGGGCGCTGCCCGTGCCGGCCACCCGGCCACCAGCTGAGCTGCAGGTGCCTGCGCATCGGTGGGGAGGGCGTCGGGGCCGGCCGGGGAGCCCGCCTCCCCGTCCAGCGCGCGGGTGTCTTGGAGATCCACCATGGACAGGCTCTTGCCACCGTTGGCCATCTGAAGATCAGGCTCGTTGGCTTCCGAGTAACTCGAGCTGCGGGCAGGTGAGGGCTGGACCCCGGAGGACCTTGTGACAAAAAACAAGTCCTTGTTTTCGGGGGTTGGAGACGGTAACCGGGTGAAATCTATCAGACTGCAGGGAAACAAGCACACACAGGGAAAGAAGGGGGAAGAGAAGAACTGTGAATGCGGCCAAGGTGGGTCCTAACCGAGAGCCCCCGCCGATCTGCCAGGCCTGGCGACCTGAGCTGGGGCTGGGGGAGGAGAGGGAAAGGGGGCAGGGAGGGGAGGACCAGGTACCCAGCTGCAAATCCCACAGCCCGAGCAGCTGACCCTGGCAGAAGCCCCCACAGGGACTGGGTGGCTGAGGTGGCTGCTCCGGCACGAACCCTCATGCTAGGGGCCAGTGCCGCTAGTGCCAGGCCGGGCTGCCTGACAGACCATTCCCCTGCTCAGCTGCATCTTGGGATGATGGGGGCCAAGGCCTGAGTGTTCTGGAGAATTCCCCTTAGCTAATCCCAAACCAGAACACAGTAGCTCTCTGCTATCCAAAGGTCCTGCACAGAGAAATCCGACTTCGAAGCCACAAGGGCTCCCTCTGCCTCTCCCCTCTCGCTTCTAATCAGACTGGGAAACTGCAGCGGGGGCCTGGCAAAGTCTCCTGCTGTCACGCCCCTTCACTGACTGGCAGGCGGGGGCTGGTGTTCCTGCCAAAAACAAGGAACCAGAGGAGGGTTCTCAAGGCGCAACTCAGGCGCATCTGCAGCATCAGGCTGTGCCCTCCCTGGCCTCACAGCCTCTCCTGGGCCCCTGCCTGGGAGTCGGCTCCTTGGAAGGGGGCACAGTGTGCAGGGGCCGGCCAGGCTCTGGAGGAGAGGGTGTGGGGGTGAGAAGGGCTCTGCGGAGGCTGGAGGCAGCAAGGACTCTAGGGTCTGACCTGGGCTGGGAATGGGCGTACGAGTCAGCTTAGCCTGGGACAGACGAAGCACCACGCCCCAACTGACAGGGTTTGGGGGGGGAGCAGGCTGTGACCACTTGGGCCCACGCACTTGTGAGCTGAGAAGCATGGACAAGGGCGGCAAGTGGAACCGGGAGACACCCAGACCGGCCACACGCCTTAGTCAGTTCTCCTCAAAACCCACATGCCTGGTTGTCTCTCGGCCAAGGTGTGTCCCCACCTAACTCAGATCTGCCTCACTTGGCAGGTGTTGAATGAACTCCAGGACTCAGAGGGACCTGGGGCGTGGCCTCTGGCCTCTTCCTGAGCCCCCAGTCCTGCGCACCACACCCCCTAGGTCCTCCATCTCCACACCCTCATCCACTTAAAAGCCTGGCACTACCACTACTTCTGGAGACCCTCGCCCTGACGGCCCAGCCTCATCCTCACTAGCCGGTCCAGGGTGGCCCCAGGAAGGAGGAGAATATACAAGCGAGGCACAAATGGGTCAATATAAATGCCTACTTTTCAAAGGCATACCCTCATTTTGAGAACAACGTTAGGGAATATTTGCCTCCCCCGCCATTGAGTGTCTATTTTACATACAAGGCACAGGGTGAGGGTTGGGCTTCAACTCTCTAGTTTTTGGAGCTCCTGGCCTCAAAGCCTTGTAGTTACCCAAACTGCTGCCAAAAACATGCACCCCTGCAAACCATTTCTGGAGATTCTGACTAGGCCCAGGACACACTGGATGACCCAGAGGTCATTTGGAGCCAGTAATTATTCTCCAACAGAACATGTTATCTATATCTAGCCCCTCTAACCACAATGCATTTTCCACCAATGCAAGTGCTTCTTAAAAGCTCAAAACTGCCCTGGCTGGTGTAGCTCAGTGGATTGAGCGCGGGCCTGCGAACCACACGATCGCGGTTCGATTCCCAGTCAGGGCACATGCCTGGGTTGCAGGCCGGTTCCCTGCAGGCCAGTTCCCAGCAGGGGACGTACAAAAAGGCAACCATACATTGATGTTTCTCTCCCTCTCTCCTTCCCCCACTTCCCCTCTAAAGATAAATAAATAATAAAATATTAAAAAAAAAAAAAAGCTCAAAACTGCAGCATCACCTCACCCAGGCAGACTTCCCTGGTTTTTCCCAAATGGAGGTTCACCACTTAGGGGCTGCACAACACATTTCACGTCCCACCCAGCTTGTTTTACAATCACTGGTTGGCATCCTCCTGCCCTGCTGAGCCTGCAGGCGGGCTGTGCTTTGTCTGCACGCACCCCCCCCCCCCCAGTGCCTGGCACACCTGGCAGCTCTTACCCAGAGAGATCGTTGTCAATCACCATCTTCTGCAGCCCAGCCGAGATGCTGCTGCTCCCGGAGCCAGGCGTGGAGGCCAGGTCATTGGTCCCTGGGAGCTGCCCACTGCCTGGGGTGCTCAGCGCTGTGTGGACGTCCCTCAGGATTCGAGGCAGGGGCCCCAGTTTGGATATGATGCTCTGCAAAGACACAGGGAGAGGGAGGTGTGACTTGCTGGGGCCACGTGGGAAGGCCCAGTGAGCTGCAGCCACTGTGCTTCAGAAGGCCCAAGGCCCGAGGCAGACAGGCAGGCCTGCCCTCTCCTGCCAGTCACACCCAGCAGGTCACCGGTGGGGGCTGGGGGGCCGGGAACGTGCAAATTACACATTTCAGATATTTCTGGGTCAGAGGTGCAAGGTGCAAGGCCCACAGGGAGAAACTGCCCTAGTCTCAGCCTTCGGCCCTAGCTCGCCCCAGCTCGGTGCCCACCCCCCGAGGAAAACGCAGGTGGAACCCAGAATTCCCACACCCCTGCACACCATCTACTTCACAGGGTGGGCCGGGGCCTGACCCTTCGACACCTGGGCCCCAGGAGGTGGTTCAGACACAGAGCAGGCACCACCATGTGCCTGTCAGACGATTAGCAAACGGACGGCCAGGCAGAGGGGGACACCTGGGCCCGTGTCGACCACCCTGTTGTGCTTAAGACCCACAGTTCTAAGTAAGGACTATATATAGGCTGAAGGAGGGGACTCTGCCTCCACCGGCCTGGGCACCGGCCTTCTGGTCAGGGCTTTATGCACAAAGGAAGTATGACAACCCGGGCTGCTGTCCGGAGCAGAGCCTTGAGAGACGCAGAACCCAGCTGCACACCTGCCCTGCAACACCGAAGGCTGCCGACCGCTGTGTGGGCCTGGGGCTGGTGGCTGGCACTGGGAACCAGTGGGTGGTGGCAGCCAGAGTGACTGGTGTTGGCAGCAGAGCAGGGAGAGAGAGCGTGGCCTGGCTTCCCATTCCCCCCATGTCTGTCGCAGCTAAGGGCAGCAGACATAAAGGAGCAGAAATGACCGCAGCAGCATCTGTTTGTGGTGAAAAGCTGCACTAACCCACGTGTCCAGCAACAGGGAGCCGGTGAAATAAACCGCAGTCATGTGGTGGGACCATCTGTGGCCATGAGAAAGGTCACAGCGGCCAAGCAGCGCATGCTGCCGTGGAAAGACATCCACGTACACCACGGCGCGCACATAAAGTCTCACTTAACACAATCAGAACAGGAAAGAGCCCTGTGCTTGTGTGTGTGCCCTTAACATGCACACAGCTATGCACCAGAGTGCCCTGTGGGGTCACTGCCGGGAAACGGGGTGGGGGCAGGAGCCTTCCAGCCCTGTTTCGGCAGTAAGGACTTCTGTAGGGGCCTCTTACAAACAGCAGGGGACATTCTGGAACCAGACTGTGGCAGGCCCTGCTCTTGCTGCTGGGCACCTGTTCTCTGTGTGCACTGGGGCTGCTGGCAGGGTGCAGTGGGCCCCCTGGCCACAGAGGGCACACTCCAGGTGGCCGCAGCCATGTCAGGGGTGCCTAAGGAACAAGTTTCAACAGAGGGTCAAGGGCAACTGTGGAAAGGTTTTTAACTTCCTGACACGCAAAGGTACGGCATTCTCAGTCTTTTCCTTGTCAGTGGCCTTAAAATCCAGAACGAGGACATTTCCACAGAAAGAGCTAAATCTGATCACATTTCTCACAGGGAACATACCTTCCTACATGCAATCCGCCCACTCAACACCGAATGCACGGAGACACAGCCACAGCCCCAGAGCCAGGGTGGGCTCCCGGCCGGCAGATCCGCACCACGCAGGAGAACCCTTTGTCCACCCCCTGCCCCCGGGGACAGGCACCTGCTCCAGCTGGCTGATGGCCTCCCAGAGCAGCGAGTGCAGGCTGGACAGCTCGCGGCCCAGGTCAATGTAGCCCTCGAAGCCGGCTGTGTTGGAGATGGTCTCAGGGTTGGAGATCTCCAGCAAGAAGCGCTGCATGTTGGTCCACTCGTGCTCCAGGAACTGGTTCATGAATGACATGTACTCCTCTTTGCTGCCAAACCTGCAGAGAAAGCCGACGGGGTGAGCAACCCAGGTCCGAGGCAGGCCCCCAGAGAGCCAGGCCCCATGCGAGAGCCCCCCTTCTCCGAGACACCCCCACCTCCTCAGCACCCACCCCTCCTCGCCCACTGTGGCCAGTTCCCCACCACTAACTCCACCAGCCAACCCATCTGCTTTGGCTCAGGGCCCTCCTTCCTCAGGGACAAGTCCAGGGACCCTTTTCTGGAACTTTTCTCACAGGAATGTCCTGTGGCCCTCACTCCCCTTTCGATGCCGGTCACGATCGCCTTCCTCTCACCCTCAAGTTTCAACGGCCTGGTGGGCAGATGACCCTCAGCCCGTGCTCAGCCAGGTCTCTCTGCTGGGCCTGCAGGCGTGCACATCCACGGCCCCTCCCCTCACACCCAGCCTGGCCAAGCCTAAGGCCATGGCCATCGCCCCAAATCCAGGCCCTCTGCCATGCTCCCTACCCCAAGCAGAGACTCCACTGTCCACTGGACAGCTGAGTCAGAAGTCTGTTGGGTCCTCTCCTCCCTCTCCCTCCCACAACTGGCAAGGCCAGCTGTCCTTATCTTCTCACTACCCTTGACCTTGCAGCCACCGCCTCCTGCATCACCTCCCACCCCGAGACACTTCCTTTGCTTCCCCTTTGCCTGAACCACAATTAGGCTCTCCTGTCTCTTGGGTGCAAGTCCCCTCCCTCCAATCTCCTTGCCTGACCACTGTCAAGTTCGACCTTTTTAGGACTGCGATAGACAGGGCTGTCCTCTCCTACCCTTAAGCCCTTTGGTGGCCCCCACCACCCTGCCTGGCCTTGGAGTCCCTGCTATCCTCCTGGGTCTCTTCTCCCACTTCCCCAAGTTGGCACTGAATGATTCTGGAATGCCATGCTGCCCCGTCCCTATGGCGCACTGCCCGCCCAGGGGCTGCCCTGCCTCTGCTCCTGACATGCAGCTGGGGAGCAGGCGTTTGGGGAAGCCACCCTGTCTCCTGCCCCAGCCAGCTCAGGACCCTCCTCCTGAGAGACCACGTGCATCTCTGTTCCCTCTTTGCTGCTCACGCTTCACTCCCCGCCCCCACCCCTCACTGAATGGTTGGTTCTGCAGGGCTGGGCCAGGCGTGACTCAGAGCCCAGCACAGAGGTGGCCCTGGAACGGGGGAGGAGATGACCCAGCCCTTCCGTCTCTGCCCCCTCAATCTAAGGTACGGTCCAGAACACGGACGTGCTCTATGAGCAAGGACACCCTTGACAGCAGTCAACAAGGACAGTCTGAAACAGCCGAGCGCCCAACCCCCAGGGACGGGCTGCGGAGATATGGGCCCCCCTCCCTGGAAGGCGTATTAGTCATTCACTTCAAAATGAGGCTTATGAATGTCAAGCACATGGGAGAATCCTTATGATAAAATGTTAATTCAAAAGAGCTGAAGGAGAAAAAAATACCTTCTCACCTCTGAAAATGTAGGAAACATACCAAAATGGCATGTATTTTGGGGGTATGGAGATCTTATTTGGGAAAGGGGGGAGGGGAAGATGGAGCACGACTGGGACAGAGGCAGGCCCCCTCCCAAGCCCTGCCTGCAGGTCAGGGACGCGACACTTACTTGGCAAAGTTGGCCAGGTTCTGGGTGACCTTGGCAATGAGGGTGAGGGTGCGGGCTGTGCGGTCATCAGGGTACTCCTGCAGCAGGTTGAAGAGCGAGGGCGACATGATGGCCGGGCAGAGGAAGCGCAGGAACAGGGAGGCGCTGATGAGTCGCTCACTGATGTCGGGCCGGCCACGGCTGCTGCACTCCTGCCGCCATGAGGCGAACACCTCTTTCAGCTCCCGTGGAAAAACACTGGGGAGCGACAGACAAGGTCGGGCCTGGTGGTCGGGCAGGGCGGCACCAGGACAGGAGGGTGCAGAGCAGGAACCTGGTGCTGGGTCTGTTGCGCCCTGAACTCTAACCCTGAGAGCTGTGAGCTCGGCCCGCTGCCTCCACCATCCGCCACCCAGCCATCACCTAGCCACCCTCCGCCAGACGGGGCTGCTGAGGAGTGGAGACAGCTCAGGGGCTGCTGGGGAGTGGAGACAGCTCGGGGAGCGTGCAGAGTGCCAGAAAGTGGAAAGGGCAGCCCTTAGCCCCTTCCAGGCTCCAGTCAGGGTGCTGGGCTCCCCCTGAAGGGGCACAGAGGAGCCAGATCTCTGTCCTGACTGGGACAAATGGCAAGGGCCAGCTCCAGGTCTGGGCCTTCCTACCAGCCCCTGTGCTTCACCTTCCTCCCCGCACAGCAGGCATCTGGGTTGAGGGGACAGTGAGGAAAACACAGCCACGACAAACCACTGCTCCTTGGTTCCCATCAGCAGCGTTGGAGACTTACTCCCCCCACTCAAGCAACATTACAGGAATTAGAGGTTTTCGGGAGAGCGCAGTGACTGAGAAGGCGGGAATGCTGTGACACTGGGTGAAGACATACACAGCTCTCCACTTTCTAGACAGGGACGGACTTCCCTGGTGGACCCAGTGAGCACCGGCAGGGCCCCTCAACCCACATCGGGCATCTCCAACCTGCCAGGGGAGGCCTCACCGTGTCAAGCTTTAAGTAGCTTTCCTGCCTTTTCACCCTGAAAGGTGTGTTTCCTACCCTGGGGCAGGCCAGGACCCAGGGCTGCCTGAATCCAGTCCATGCCTGGCTCTGTCATGACCCCTGGGAGCTCGGAGCAAGTGCCTGGTCTTCCTTGGCCCTTCATTTCCTCACCGTTACACTGAGAACAAGGCCGTCTAACGGCTGAGACCTCCAGGCCAGAGGAGGCCTTAATCAACCTGAAAAGCTTGTGCCCCACAGGCCCAGTGCCCAGGCCAGCAGGCCTTGGCAGGGACACCCTTTTGTGGTGGGCACAAAAGCACAGCCTGAGAAGACACGAGGGCCGGCAGCCTTCAGCCGTGGTCCTCGAAGAGCCCAGCACAGGCGCTAAGTGATGACATCTATTGATGGCATCCAGAACTGAGAGGTGCCCTTGGGTCTCTGACAAACACCAGGAAGAGGAAATGGAGAATCACTGCCAGAGGCTCCCGTTCCCTGTGTCCCACACCCGCCCGCCCTGGGAAGAGAAGGCAGTGTGAAAACACAGCCGGGCCCCAGGGCGGAAAGTGCGTTTCTAGAGGGTTCCAGGCTCTCAGGTCACCCCTCCATCCCTGGTGCCAGGGGTCACCGGGTACCACTTCTCTGCTGAACAATTCCAGGGCCCTTTGTGTGCCCTGCCCTAAGCCGGGGGGTCCAGCTGCCGGGGGTGCTCCCAGCCTGTGCAGGAAACAGGTGCAGACACAGGCACAATGCCACTCTGATGGGATCAGGGTTGTGACAGAGGGTCCCCAAGGGAGGTGAGCGGACTGTCAGAAGGCGGGCCACAGAAGGGAGCCAGGCATAAGGCCTTAAGGCAGGAAGGAAGAAGGACCACCAAAGAAAGGAGTGAGGTGTGGCTGGGGGGGGAGGTCAGGAGAGGGGTACAAGTGGGGAGGGGGACATAGGTCCAGCGAGGGAGCAATGGCCAAGGAGAAAATCGGAGCAGCCCCTCCAGTGTGAAAACAACCCCGGTGCTTGGGGCTGGAGGCAAGGTCCCTGCCCAACAGCCATGCACACCGTACTGTTAGCAAGGCCACACCCCGAGTCAGCTCAGCCGGCCACCATACACACCTCAGGAGCAGGCAGGTGGCTGAGAGGCTAGCCTGGAGGACGCGGCCCTCGGACCACTTCCGGTCCTGACTGCGGTCCCATCCTAACAGTCCTCTCGGCACGTCCCTGCCCTCCTCTCAGGCGGCTGGCAGCAGCCCACAGACCTCTGCTCTACTTAAAGCCCAATCCTTGCTTCTCCGTTCTCTACAGTCCAGGCACCCACACCGGCCCCTGCTGGGCCCGACCGCAAGCCCGTGACGTGCACACCACACTCCTACGGACAGACAAGGGGTGTCAGGTGGAGCCATCCACACGCCCCAGATGGGGGCCCCAGCAGGGCCTTGTCCATCTCGCTCCCCGGCACCCACGACAGTGCCAGCCACATAAGGCCCTCGCTAATGAACACACGCAATCGACTGACAGCTCCATGCTGCACAAACCATGTCCTGACTATTCTGGAACACTCTTTTATATTTGAGAGCCCAAAAAGGGCCAGGACGGCGGCCCAGCAGCCCAGCGAGACTTTGCAGAGCCAGGCAGAGGGCGTGCAAGGCTACAGGCGTGTTGCCTGCCCTCTCCTTATGAAGCCCCAGCTCCGTTGTTTGTAAGTCGGACGCCAGGGAACAGAGCCTCCCACCAAGCTGTGGGAATGAGAACAACACACCCACGCCCAGCGCAGCCGAACCCAAGGAGCGCGGGTGGGGGCAGCACTGACCAGTAGGAGTTGATGATCTTGCAGAAAGCCAGTTCGCAGCACATCTTGAGGTTGCCCTGGTGCTCAGGGAGGTCAGCGGCCGAGCACTTGCTTGGGTCCACTTCGCAGTTCTCGTCTGACTCATACAGCGCTTTGATGAACTCGCCTGCGGCCGAGAGGGGCAGTGAGGACCTGGGGGGCATGGCCCACCCTCTGCCCGCCGCAGGCCTGGACCTCCCCTACCTAGTGCGTCCTGCAGGTACTTCTGGCCAACCAGCTTGAGGTACTCCTCGATGGCCTTGGTGGCCAGTGTGTTCTCCCGGAAGATGAGGTGCTCATTGTCCCCACAGCGGTCCACCTCTGACATCATCAGGTCGGTCAGGAAGTCCTGGGGAGGCAGGCGGTGGGGGAGTGGACCTGAGCAGGCCGGGCGGGGAGGGCCCTGGGAGTCCGCACCCGCTCCCCGGCCAGAAGCCCCTGCTTCTCAAGGTGGCTCCAGCGTCAACCCTTGGGGGCTGCCGGGGAGAGAGGGGAGGGCAGCCTGGTGAGGGGGGACACCTAGTGTTGGGGACATCAGAGCTGTGTCTAGAGACCAGGAGGCCGGCCCAGGCAAGAGCTTGCCACACGGACACTAGCTTCCCGCATCACGGCCAGACCAGCTGGACTCAAGTCCCTGTTCAGCCCTGACCACGCCTGGCTGGGTGACCAGAGGACTTTCCAACCACACCACCAGTGCCACAGGGGACAGATGGGCCACCCTCTCTCCCCCATACAAGCAGCTGCTGCTCTCTACCCATTAGTCTGAAGGGGTCTCCCACCAGACAGACTCATCCTGTGTGGCCCCTCAGAGGACAAGGGAGGGGCAGAGGCTGTCCGGCTGCCCCAGAAGGCAGCAGCACCTCGCTGCTGTGGTCACACAAGCAGGACCGTGGGACGACCCGGGAAGGAGCCTGAGCCCACACCTGCCCTCCGGATTGCAGGGAGCCTGTAGCTGAAATGCCACCGCCTGCCACCACCACCACTGCCGGGGGGACTCCCTCCCTGCGGAGCCCCTCCCCCTCTCACACACACCGAATCTCCTTGTGATTTGGGGGAGGGAGCCAGAGTCCCAAGGGAGGATGAAGGTCAGGGCAGGGGCCACCCAACAATAAAGTTACAAGGTGGCCAGTGTGGGCCAGGGTTTCCAGTGTGCACAACTCTGGGTCCCTCTGTCATCCCAAGTGGCCCTTGAAATACAGTTTGAGGCGCGGGAGACCTGGCTAGCCAAAGGAGGGACAGGAGGAGCTAAAGAAGCTGCTGCTGGCCTCTCAGGGGACCACGTAACCTGAGGGGCCCTCCCGACCTGCAGATGACCTGCAGGGTCTCCTCTTAAAACACAGGGAGGCAGGACCCAGGCTCTACCAGGCTCTTACTGACGCCCCGGGGCCTTCCTGAACCCCTGCGATGGGTGCCGGGCCAGGCGGGGACGAGGAAGAGCTTCTAGAGCTAAGACCCAGTGAGGGGGCAGGCACAGAACAGGAAGTAACCTGTCCAAGGCCAACAGCTACCTGGACCAGATCTGGCCCAGGTGCCCTGCTTCCTCCCTGGGTCCCATTCTCCCTGTTGCACCGAGGAGGGAGAGGGGGGTGGCGGGGAGAAGCCCCTTGGAGTCCAGAGACTCTGAAAAGTCACCATCCGAGAGAGCGGAGCCTGGGAGGACAGCAAGGTGCTGTGATACCCGGTCACACGGCCTTCATCTCTGGCCCATGGTGCCCATGCCAGATGCTGTGCCCCTCACCAAGAGCACTTCCGTAAGCCCCCAAGTTCTTTGAACAGAGGGGGAGCTCACATGCACGGCACCCCAGCAGCATGAGTTACTCCTATCCTCCTGCTTACGCTCCCCTGCCCCGTGGAGGGCCCTGGGGGAGGGGCTGAGCCTGAATCTGTGTCTGGGTACAAGAGTTGAAGGGCCGCGGCAGCACCCTGGTGGTCACCGGATGGGGATGTCAACTCAACACAACACCTCACTGGACATGTGTGGCTGGGCCACTGGGACCCCTGAGCTGGAAGAGGTTGACCCGCAAGCCTCAGGGACCAGCCCACTCGGAGGTAGGAGGACGCCTAGAAACCAATCCCTTGCTACCAGCTGCTGTCCCGTCCACCGGCTCCATTCCTGCCTCGCACTCAGGGGCAGGAGCACAAAGCCCCGCCTGCACAACATAACTCCTGGGTTTAGGGGCCCACCCGGCTATGACCAGTGTCCTCGACAGGCCTGAACTCCACGACGCGGACACGGGGCACAGCAGGTGGTCTAGCGTGTCACCAGGCCTGTCCACGTGCCCGCAGACGCACCTTCACTTTGCCCGTGCTCTGTAGGATGTGCACCAGGGCCGACGCCATCTCCTCCTTGGTTTTGGCACTGAGGATGGGCTCCAGGGCCGTGCAGAGCCCCAGGTAGTGGTTGGTGATGTGCTCGGCGAACTCCTTGTACATCTCCATGGGCAGGATGGTGATGGTCTGGTAGCGCGCCTTGATGCGGATCATGGGGCCGGGGCCCTTGCTGCCCTTGGGGTTGGGCGTCGCCACCGGGTACCACTTCTCCACGAACTGCCGCCCGGCCACCGAGGCGGCGGGCAGGCTCACCAGGCCCAGGTAACTGTTGCGCTCCTTCTTCTTCTTCTTGTCCGTCTCCCGGTACAGGTGGACGGTGACGGTGCGCAAGGGAGGCAGGTTGTGGAACTCGAAGTGCTCGCCCCAGAAGACGTTGTCCGTCTTCAGCTTGCCCGTGGTGCGGGCATAGAGCACGTCGTCCAGGCACAGCTCGCACAGGTACTTCTTCTTGGCCGGCAGGTCCTTGGCCTCGATCACCCACAGCTTCAGGATGTGTTCCACACGCCGGCTGTTGTCCTGCACATGCACACACAGGAGAGCCACGGTCAGCCAGGGGCTGGCCACCCGCCCACCCCCCGGCCCCCACCCAGGGCTGGGGAGAGCTCTGAGACCTGGCAGGGCCCGGGGAACGACAGGTTGGGGTGGGCCAGGGGCAGTGCTGGAATCTGATACGGACAGAGCTGTATCCCCGCTCTGTCGAGAACTAGCTCACTGACCTTGGACAGGGATTAGATTCAGTCCCTTTTCTATGAAACAGGCATAAAGAGTGAGAGGTCCACACACAGCAGGCCACCGTCCTACTTATTAGCTCTTCTAGTTTGCTGGCCTGTAAAGTCACCTAAGAGGTGACCACTGCTAAGGACCCCTCCCTCCGTAGTGGTGTCGTGGTGACCAGATCTCTGCCCAGGCCCTCAAGTCAGCCAGGGTGACAGACCCAGAAGCAGGAGATTCCAGCTGGGTTCTCACAAACCTGACGGGGGAAGCCCAGGGGCAGTGGGGACACCGAGCAGGGCACCAGCCTGGGCCAGCGGTGCTCCCCTGGAGGACGGGGCCAGTGTCTATGCTGGAGTTGGACGGGCGAGCAGGAGTCAGGAGTCAGCCAAGGAAGGAGACAGGAGACCCAGGCAGGACACCAGCACCCAACTCCCTAAGGGCCCACGCTCAGTTCTCTGGCCCAGCCTCCACTGTGCAGCTTTGAGGGCAGAGGCCCACAGCGCCCGATCAGCCTGGCCAACTTGAACCCCTGTTCCAGGGCCCAACCCCACAGCCCACTCAAGCTCCGCCCCCAGGCTGGCTTCCCCCACCTCAGCCCACCCCAGCCCACCCCAGAGATCCCCACGCCGCTCCCTGATGTTGGAGTCCACGCACTGCTCCAGGCCTACCGCCGCTCCCCCGGACTCCGGTGGGAGGGGCACAACCTACCTTGTTGGGATGCACCGCTCGTCGCAGGTTCTCCATCCACTTATCCCGCTCGGCTGCCGACCGGCAGGAGAAGCACTTGCTTCCTGAAGATGTTGTCACCTGTGGGGGACAAATAAGACAGTGTCACAAGGGAGGGGGACCCAGGGAGGTTGGCCAGGACAGAAGGCCTCTGGGGCTTGGGGGGCTTCGGCCACCGGGTTTGCAGCACCAGGCCAGGTGGGAGGCAGGGCGAGGCTGAGAAGGACCCCTCGTTCTCACAGGGGCGGTGGAGCAGTGAGACCAGCGACAGGAGGGTGGCCCGCACCCCTGCTCCCGGTCCTGGCTCCTCACCCCGCCCTCGGCACTCTCTGCCCACAGAAAAGTGCCTTCCTGCCTCCGCTTCACCCCTGAGGTGAGAAGACAGAAGGCACAGGGTGCCCGCCCGGGTCAGAGGGCGACACTCAACCCGGGCTTCCCTCTTCAGGTACCAAGGACACAGCCACGGGCAGCACAAGGCTCGCCTCAGTCCTCGGCTGGCACCTTCTGACCATTCTTTTGCCAAGTGACAATGACAACAATGATGGTCACAGAAGCTTCACATTTGGGGGCCAGACTTGAGAAACGAGAAGTGGGCTAAGTGTGCTGGGCCCCGGGGCCCTGCTGCCTGGAGCCCCTGCCCGCCCCTCGCCCTCAGCCTCTTGCCCACCCTTCAGTCTCCTCCAGGTGAGGGAGCCCAAGCTGCCCCTACTCTGTTCTGCTGTCCCCGGCACCACGCCAAGGGCTCTACAGGGGGAGCCAGACTCCGCATCCAGCAATGCAAGGGCCAGCCTGAGCCACAGCACCCCCTGCTGGGGACCAGCGCCCAGGCGCCGTCTGCAGCCAGTCCCAGGCAGAGTTAGAGCCCAGAAGGAGCCCAGCAGGACCAGGAGTCTTGAAGCAGAAAGAGTGGGCACATGTGAGGCCAGGTTGCCACCCTCATCTCCAAGGGGCTGATTTTTATTACCAGGCTCACTCCTCTATCAAGGAGCTCCCCTAATTACGTAAGCTGCTTGTGGGTGGGAGTATGGGGTGAGGTGGGAAGAGAATCTAAGCAGAGAAGCAATCGGGAACTCCCAGGAACACTCATGACATTTGTCCTCCTGGTCCTGGCTTGACCGCAGGCTTGTTGTGTGACCTCTGACATCTTGCCCTGTCTGGGCCCATCTGCCATGAGGGACTGGACAGGTGATGCTCAGGTAGAGCCCCGCCAGGCTGGGTGGCTGCCCTCTGCTTGCTCCTAAACCTTGGGTCACAGAATGCTAGGGCAGAAAATGTTCTAATTGCTTTACAGAGTGGGGAGACCAGCCCAGAAAAGGGGGTGCTCTCCACCATCCCACACTGCACTTAGGGGGTCTCTCTGAAGGGTGAACAAGCTTCAGGCACAGGCCTTGGGGCTTAAACAACTCTACGTGGGCTTTTCCTACCTTTCACTGCTTACCGCTGGGGCCTCCTGCCCTCGCCAGCACGGAGAATGGTGTTGGTTTATTTCCAAGGAGCCCGCAGAGAAGGAACAAAGCTTCCATCTCTCAGCTCTACCTGCCTCTTAGGAGCAAGAGCTGTGAACAGATTCCAGCCACTGTCTGAAAGCTGAGGCCTCGAGTACTCCAGGAGGGTGGCTGGAGACCTGGCCAGGAAGGAGACGCCCAGCACACGCCTGCCCCCGAGTGGGACCCACCTCGAAGCAGTAGTCCTGGCCCAGGATGCTGCTGTGCACAGGCTTGATGACCACCTCCTCCTCCATGCTGAGGTCCAGCGCCTCCACCGCGCTGCTGGGGCTGAGCAGGGACTCGTGGGAGCGAGACTCCTTCAGCCTCGGCATCAGATGGGACCTGAGGGGGAGCAGCAGCAGGTGTGTCAGGCTGGACCCGTCACTGCTCCCCTTGCCCTGCAGCCCCAGCCCCTGACTCACTCCAGGAAGAGCATCCAGACCCCTGGTGGGAGGCACCCACTTCCCTCAACCCCACAGTCCTCTCCCCCTAAGGCAGACTTGGGGGAAGGGGACACCTCTGTGCTGGAGTCACAGAGACCCAGTATCGGTCCCTCTGCCCACTGCAGGGCCCTGGGTAACTGGTCCAGGCTCAAGGGACCAAGTGGCTGAGGATGAGGCCGTCACTCAGGAGTTGAAAGTCAGCAGCAAGTGCAGGGTAGGGCCCGGCCAGGCCCCTAAGCAGACCCACAGGGAAAGGGCTGAGCTTACCCAGACTGCCTCCCCCCCCACCCCGCCCCTCAGCCCTGGTCCCCACCCTAGACTACAGCAGTCGCACCTTCGTCCAGAAAGTCACCACAGACAGAGCTCCTTCTCATACACCGCCCCGCTCCCCCGACCCGAGGCACGAGAGTCACAGGGACCTCACAGACCCGTCTCACAGGTGAGGGCAGTGAGGGTCCCAACAGAAGAGACACAGCCAGCCGCACGGTTCCCGAGGTGTCAACACTCAGGCAGGCCACACGCTGGGGGTGGGGACCCAGGCCAGGGTCAGTGGGCCCAACACAGATACAAAGAGCAGAGGTAACGGACGCCACCTGGTGCCTGAACGGAGCTTGGACCTGACCTCACTGCTCACCTGCTCTGGGGCCCTGGGCAAGTTGCCACCCCTTCCCCGAGCCTCGGGCTTTGGAAAGGGCCTCAGCAGGCGGCTGCACCGGTGCTGGGGAGTCTGCCTCAGAGAGGCACAGCTTCCTTTCCAGAGCCCAGAGCGCCCGCAGTGCCCACCAGAGCCCCTCCCACAGCCAGGGCACAGGAAAAGCCTGAGAACCCGCTGGGCCTGCTAGGACCGCCTCTGCGGTGGAAGCTGAGCAGGCCTCGCCCCTACTTGTGCCCACGGCCCAGACCCTGGAACCGGCAGAGCCCACCCTGGGCATCACCCACCAGGCCTCCTGCACCAGCCCCTCTGCCTTTCAGCTCCCAGTGGTCCAGCCCCAATCCATCCAGTCCTTCCTGCCTTGTCAAACAAAGACCCCACCTCGGGCCAGCGAGGGCTGGCATGATCACCACACTCTTCCCTGAAGGACACACCTGTAACCTGCTTCCAGGACCAGGGGGTGAGGGAGGCTGAGGCTACGTGTGGAATGAGGAATCCAGAGACAAGCTGAGGGGGCCCTGCCCAGAGAGGCTCACAGGTTGACAGAGGCCACCCTCCTCTCCCCAAAGCCACATCACCATGACAACAGCCCACCCCAACATGAAGTTCTGTGCTAAGCACCACACTGGGAGTCAGAGCTAGAATGGGGACCCCAGCCCTTGGGGACCCCACAGCCCAAGAGACCCAGTCCAGCTCCTTGCCCCTGCTCGCCCAGGCCTAGCACGAGGCTGGCACACAGCGGTAGCTCAGGTCTCGGGAGCCATACCGATGCCCTCAGGCAGGACTTCTGGAAGCTCCCGGGGAATGGGCGGGCCAGGCAGAGGCTATGAGACAGGCTGAAACACGGCTGGAACCAACCCAAACCTCCGCAGGGCCCACACGTGGCGCTTCTTGGCGAGGCCCCAGCCCCTGGCATCCTAGCTGGGGTGCCTCTGCCCCTCCAGCGCCGTCTCCCTGGGGGGCAGTGTTCCACACACAGGCACGGTGGCCTGCCCACTGCGTCTCCTTGTGCTGGGGGCCAAAGGGCCCAAAGGCTCTGCCACTGGTGACCAGTGCCACGAGGTGCCCTCGGTCGTGACTCCAGCCAGGGCCGCCACCTCACGGGGCCGACCCCAGGCCTCCCTCCCACACGGGGCTTCGTGCCTCAGTACAAGAGAAGACCTGCCTCAGATGCTGGGGAAGGCGGCCAGTCCAGGAACAGGTGGGACCCACGGCCCCCTGGCCCTGCCACCCAGAGCTGACAACCCAGCCTTGGGGTCGGGACCAGGCTGCTTTCTGGCCCAGCCCAGAAACTCCTGCCAGTCAGGGATTTTGGGAGCCAGGGCAGGTGGAGCAGGAGACCCATGAAGTGGGCCGGAGAGAGGAAAGGGAGGCAGAGTTGAGTGGACTGGGGCTGCCCGGGGACACCAAGGGGCCCTCGTTCTGTAGCCCAGGAGCCCAATAGGCCCAGGCCAGACCCCGAAGTGGCCAGAACTCAGAGCCTGGAGCTACAGCAGCTGCTTGTCCTGCCCCACAGACATGCCCCAGCTGGCCCAGGCCTCGGTGGGCAGGTTCCTGGGTGAACAGAGGGCTGTGGGCAAGCTCACATCAAGGCATCCTGGCTGCAGCTGCGAAGCCCCAACCGCCCCCCCATCTCCCCACCATTCTTCTAAGTGGGGGGACGTGGAGCAGGCCCAAGCTCACTGGGAGGAGGAGTGAGGACTCTTCTGGCCTGGAGGCCCGGGGGCTCCCCCGAGGAGCCGGGCTGCTCCCACACAGCAGAGAGCCAGGCTCTGACCGCTGCTGTGTGGTCAGTGGGACCCCCGCACTTCCCGGGAAGGGGGGCACCATGAGTTCCTGGTCACAGATGGGACAGCCAAGGTCACAGGGCAGTGAGCCCTGCCATGCCCCAAGCTACTGAGAGTTGTCTTAGACAGGACCTGGGGACCGCAGGGCAAGGGTGCCCCACTGACTTTCTCCGTCTAGACCACAGCAGGCCCCTCACCCCCAACACTGGCCCCTCTACCCAACAGGGCGTCACTCCCACCCATCCACCCTCCCCTTTGCGGCCTACAAATAACAAGTCACCTGCTTCCGCCCGGACAAACCCTCCCTGAAACGCCCCTTGCCATCTCCCCACAAACCACACCCCGGCAAGATGCACCTCCCCAGCCGGTCCATGACCAGCCTTGAACTTCCTCTCCCTCTGCGGGTCTGTGTCCACGCCTTCTGGAACCCGAATTACCTTCCCTGGACGATCTCTGCCTAACAAAACCTTTCTTTCACTGTTTCCAAAGCCCAGGCCGAATGCCTCCACTGCCACACGGTTCCTAGCCTCAGACAAGAGCTCACGCCCAGGCCGTGTGGCTGGGCCCCGCTCCACACCACCTTCCCACCTGTCTCCTCACCGAACCCTCACACAACCATCAGGACCGAGATCCCACCCCCCAGGAAGGCCGGGTGGGTGCCTGAGGCTGCACTGGTGGCAAGCGGCTGGGCGTGATCCGAACCCCGTTCAGCAGAGTCCAAGACTAATGCCATCAGCGCAAGGCTCGTCTTCCCATCTCCCCACGGCGACGGGCAGAGGAAGGCCCACAGCCCGGTGCCCGGCTCTCTGTGACCCACACATTCCAGGTCTGGGAGGAAGAGCTGGAGGGCCTGGCTGGGGCGGGGCAGCCGCTGCCCAGGAGCCTGGGCAACGGGCAAGGGCAGGGGCAGAGCCGCTGCAGCAGACGCAGCCAGGTCCCAACAGCAGCTCGCGGTGAGGGCGGGAACGGGAACAAGGGGGCATTGTCCCAACTCCTGGGCCTCGGCCTTATCTGCCAGCCTCCCAGCCAGCCCACGAGCAGTTTTTAACTCATCCTTTTTTCTCTTAAAAGGCTAGTGATACAGAATTTTAGCAAAGTTCCCATTATTTCAAGGAGGGAGGGTATCCCAAAACAAAACCTGCCAATATCAAAGAGCCTATCTGAGACGGGGAGGATGCTTCCAGCTGCGGGCAGGGTGAAGGTGGGGGTGGGGAATGGGATTGCAGAGCTGGAAAGGAGGCTGGGGTCACCCTCCCAATCTCAAAGGGGCAGGGGGAGCTGCCCCGCATGTCCCCAGTGGGCAGGGCTGGGGCCGGGAGAGCTCAATTACAGTTCAGTTACAGCTGTCCCCGAATGGGCCAGGCCGGTTTGGTTTTAGAGGGAGCGGGCACCCCATCTTTGGAGGCGTGCAGGCAGGAAGAGGAAGACCCCTTTACACGTGCTGCGGAGGAGCTGCCTGCGCTGCTCTCGGGCTGTTAAGGTAACGGGCCAGAAATGCACACCCACACACACCGGCACACACCCGCCCCCTGCAGACGGGAACAGGCAGCAGGGCAGGAGGGCCTAGTGGCAAGGGCGCCCAGCTGCGATCCACACCTTGTAAAATGCATAACCTCGAGTTTTTAAGTCTTTCGACTCTGCAGACATCACTCTCTCCCCCCACCCCTCAGCGGGAGGAGGAGGTCTCTTCCTCAGAGGACTGCTGCAGGGATCAAGTGGGGGGGGATGCTGGGGAGAGCAGGAGGAGGGACTCCTGCAGTCATTCGCGACAGTCCCAGCCCCCTCCTGCAGGTTCTATGCATTTGCCACACTGCCAGACACCACGGTGGGGTCGGGAAGAGCCGATCCCAGGCCGAGGAGAGCCGCACAGGCTGTTATGGAGGCCGGCGTTTCCAGGACAGACAACACTCCTGACGTTTGGGGTGACACATCAGGGACCTCCCAGGCCATTCTGTTTCTTTCCCTGGACTACTCAAATCCTTTACCTTCTCCATGCCTTAGTTTTCCCCATCTGCAAAATGGGGCAAACTCCTTCTACCCAAATGCTGGGATGTCTCCAAAAAAAAGCGCTTAATTTCCTGAAGGGAAAGGAAGGGAGAACAGGGTGCCTGGAGGGTGGGTGGCAGACCCCGCTGAGCAGACCTCCAGAGTACAGACCCCTCCGACAAAACCTCTTCCCCACCGACAAGCTGAGGGGTCCCATGCCACCGCCCACCGCCACAGCCAGGCCTGGGAGGGGTAGAAATCCCAGATAAAGCTGGTCTTCACGAAGGAGGTGCCCACCCAAGGGCTGGCAGGACCTGTGGATTCGAGTCAGGTCACAGCACGCCAACCACGCTTCTGGCCTGTCACAGCTCTAGGAAAGGGCGCCGCCTGGGAATCTGGTGGCAGGACACAAACAGGACAGGGCCCCGCTCCCACCCAGAACACCCAGCAGAGCCAACTGCCCCCAGGCCCAGCCTTGCCCTCCTGGCCTGGGAACTTGCTGCTGAGAAGACCGGCCCTCACTCCTGGCCCAGCAGAGGTCCCCGGGGAGGGGAGAAGAATGCAGCTGCCTGGTTGCCCCGGGGCCCTGGGGAGACAGAGCCCGTCCTTAAAAGGCAGGGAGGTCGCCCGCCCTGTCTGGGAAGGCTTCCTGGGAGGACCAGGCCTGGCCTGGAGGCATGGACCCGGGCCCTAGCAGCCCCTGGAACCACTGGGAGCCTGTCCCCATGTCCACACTGAGCCCTGGGCAGGAAGGAGCCCTCAGCCCACACCTGGGAGCCGGTGTCTCCCCTGGTGCCACAGGGCTGAGCTGTGAAGAAGGCCCCACACCCTGGTAACCAGGCTCGGAGGACGGGGTGGCTCGTCACATGCCCTGCCTCCCACAGGTGCCCTGGGTGCTGACTGAGTGAGAGGCACCTCAGCGGCCTGGTCTTGGCAGCCACGCAGCTCAGGCTCACGTGTCGCAGGAGTTCTAACCCAGGCACGCACACTGGCGCCCCGCCTTCTCCCAACGACCCCGCACCATAGGCAGAAAGGGGGAGCAGACACTCGGACAGGTCCAAGGAGCCCCGGCTCACGGGGCAATCCTCCTCACACATGCCCCTGATTCATGTAAAGGATTTGATGTCAGGGGCTTTAGGACACCAGAGGAAACCGAGGCTTACAGAGAGGAGTGGCTCGGCCGGATCGCGGGGCACAGAAGTGAAAGCTGGGGTCCCAACGGCCAGCTCTCCCTTTGTGGGACTGTCCTGGAACCTGCCTCACAGCGGAGGGCGGGGCAGGCCTGGAGGTGGGGCAGCCAGTCAGCCCAGTGGCCCAGCAGGCGCCTGGCCACCCTTGGTCTGCCCGTGACCTTGGCCCACCCTCTTGCCCTGGGACCCACAGACCCGCTGCACGGCGCTGACAGGCTCCCTCGGGGCTGCCGTTTACCCACCTGCTGAACTACTCCAGGAAGCCCAGCCAACCCAACCCACAATGTCAACCCCCTGCAGACATAAGGGACCCCGTACTGACTGCTACGTCTCTTCCCACCGCCACCACCCCTGGAACAGCAGAGCGACACCCCACTGCTGCCTGCGGGCAACCTGGGCCACGAGGCTGGAGGAGAGACCGGGGACTTGGGGAGGCCGCTCTGACTCGCGGCAGGAGACGCACCCTGAGCATCCCCACCAGGCCCGTCCCCACCCCTTCCAGGGCGATTCTGCAGCCCGTCCGAGCTTTCAGAACCGTTCCGGAACACATCTACCTCCCCACACCTTACTTCCTTCTGGTTCTGGGCCGGGTGGGAGGTGGCAAAGGGCACACAGACAAAGAAGAAACAAAAAAACTTTCCATCTAATCCCCCAAGTCCTCCTGCAACCTGAATAATTTTGGATTTTTAATCAATAGCTGTCAGACTCGTCAAATTACTTTGGGGACCACAAAGCAGTTTTTAAACATTCATAAACCTCAGTGGAACAGCAAAGTGCCCTGAATTTTAAAAGAAGAGAATCCAAGGAACACTCACTGAACAGGATGAGGTTTGGGCAAATCTAAAGTTAGTTGAGGGACTTGGGCCCACCCACCTTGAGCAGGGACAGTCCTCCACCCTCTCTGGTTCTCAGGAGAAGCCACCAAGCCTAGCCCCGGCCCTTGGAAGGATTAGAGAGGGTGACATCCCCAACCGTAAGCTACCCTGTCATCCAAGGTAAAGACACCCGAGCCCCAGGAGCACAGCCCCCGGGACTCGGCCCCCCGCCTCATCTGCCTGCAGCCCTGGCCTGTCAGCGTCGGAGCAGCCCCGCACTTGCTGGCCCCCTGCCCACCCCAGCTCTCCCCCCACGCAGCCCGGGTGAATGGCTCAAGGTCCTGGCTGAGGTTCCCTCGCTGCGAGCTCAGTCTGTGCCCGTCTCCTCCTCGCTCGGGCCAACGCAGCCCTTGGTCCCACAGGTCACACCACCCAGCATGTGACTGGTTTCTGACGGCTCCCCCACCCCCATCAGAAACCATAAACACCCCTGACAGCTGCCTGGGGCCCCGGGGACTCATGACCCAGCTTGGGAAGGATGATGAAATAAAAATGAATGAGCTGAAAACCGAGGACTTCCACTCCTCAAGGAAGCCATACACCCCTGGCTGATCAATCTGCTCCCCGCTGCCCGCCTCCAGGAAGCCCTTGGGGGCTCAGGTGGCACCCTGTGGAATTTGAAGGCGGGGGCAGAAGCGGCATCTTCCCTCTCATCTCCTGCAGCCGGGACAGGGCACCATGCCACGTGGTCTCCTGGGGCTGTGTGAGCCACCGTGTTAGCATGACAACGTGATCTGGGGACCGCCCTTCCCTCATCCCTAATCACCAGGCAGGCCCTTGTCAGCACAGCCCCAGCTGGCTGACGACTGGGCGAAGGAAGCGAGGCCTCCCTCCTCAGAAACAAACACGTGTAAACATCACGCTCTGTGACTCTGGTCACCTTAGTGCACCTGTGTGCCTCAGCTGTCCCATCTGGGGAGCCGGCCATGCAGGGCGCCCTGGCCCTGGCCTTCTCCAGCACTCTGCGCCTTCCTGCCCCGTGTCGCCTCTCTGGTTGCTCTTGCCTTCTCCCTGGGACCACTGACATTTCCGAGATGCCTCTCACTCTGCCCAGCGGGCAGAAACCCCCTGCCCCCGCCCCGCAGGTGGGCTCTCCTAGAGCCTCTGCCAACTGATCCAGAGCACCTCGCCACTCCACCCACCCCCCACCTCCCAGAGCAGGCTGCAGAACACTGCCATTTTAAGTAGACGCCTCAAAGTCCCCATTTAAGAAGAGACGGACGCGCCTTGAAATAAACCCTGGCACCCTAGGTTCCAGCCCCAACGCTCCTCTCCAGCCCTGCTGTCTCTTCACTTCGAGCCACTGTCAGGGACAGATGGCCCCAGGGAGACAAGAGGTGAGGACAGGGAAGGAAGGGGTGCGGGGCCTCTCCTGCACCTCTGCTCCCTCGGCTGACAAGTGGGGCTGCCCTTCCCTCCTGCCAGGTCCTGCTGGAGGTTCACTGAGCTGATGCCCCCCACTCCTGGGCTAGGGAGCCCAGGACCCCAGCACAGAGTTACTGAGAACCTCCAGGATGCCAGCTCCAAACCCGGGGGTCTGAGAGCTCCCAGACCCTCGCTCCCCATCCCTCCCGGAGTCTGGCGTCTGGGAGTCCCAGGAGGCCTCAGAGCTCCGCCTCCCAGACCGTCACCGGCAGGAGACAGCCAGGACCAGTCAACAGCAGCAAAACAGGAGAGAGTGGTGCCCGAGGGCCACAGGCTCCCAGGCCACCGGCAAAGGCAGAAACTCAGAGGAACCAAGTCAAAGGGAAGGGGTGTGGCTGCTGAGTGCCCCTGTTCCTGGGGACCGGCACCAAAGTTTGCCTGCACACTCGCCTGTGCACACCGGCGCTTGCCCACACGCCAGGGAAGCGCACATGGGACCCTGGCCCCACACTGAACACCCCCACACCTCTGACCCGCACAGAGCCCAGGGGCCCAACTGCAGTGAAGAAACCCGAGGCTCCAAGACCTCCAGGCCCGGACTGTGTGCCAGACCCAAGAGCCCGCCCTCTTTCCCACCCACCACAGCTGCCTCTGGGAAAAGCTGGCTCTGTCATTTACCACCTGACCCATGGAATTCCGATCAATAATGCCACACATGTTAAATACAGCTTCCAAGGTACAGCCCAACCCAGCTAAGCCAGTCCTGCTCGGCCCTGTCTGGGTCCAGTTCCACTGGGCTGCCCACTCCCAATGCCCGGGGCACCTGCCCCAGCAGAGCCGACAAGGCCCTCCAGGGAAACTCCAAGTTAGGGAGGCTCGGGGAGGTCCAGCGGTTTCCAAGATCACAGCTCGCAGGTCCCCGAACAGGGCTGGAGGCCTGGCATCCGGGCTCCAACCGCAAACCCTCTGCACTGCCTGTCAGCGCCACGGCTCCCACCGAACCTACAGAAAGCATGTGGTTTCAGGTGATTGACAGGAACTCTGGGTCACCAGAACTGTATGACCCTGGGCAAACCATTTCCCCTGCCTGGGGAGTGGAGCAAAGGACACTTAGCTGGTAGGAATCTGACCCACTGCCCGCCCCCAGCAGTGACAGTGAAAGTGCTAGGGCCAAGGGACACTCGTAACAAGTCAGGCAGCTCAACTGTTCCCACACTCTGCCTGGAGGAAGTCTGTAACAGTCTCTGACTTCTCGGAGACAGGGTACTTCCCCAGCCAAGACCGCTGCATCACAGTGACCTGGCTCCTGACAACTGTTCCAAATATTTAAGCCGGAGCAAAACACATTCCAGGCCCAGACACAACTTCCCTGGTCTTCACCGCCCCCCCTGCAAGCCGATGGGTCAGGGAACAGATACAGGTGGGGAGAAGGAAGGAGAAAAGGAGAGACCTGTCCTGGGGGACTGGGGTGGAGATGACAGGGCCCCAAAATGCCAGCACAGCCCCACCCAGCCCAGCCCAGGGTTGGGCCACGCAGAGCAAAGGCCACGCTGCTCGGCTCAGAAAACATTCCGGCAGCCGGCCCCTGAGGCCGCGGGGCTTGCTTACAGAAGGACCGACTGACACCGGCTCCCTCTCCCTTAAAAAACTAAAAGCCGCCTCAACACGTTTTGTTTCCTGCTTTTTGGCGGGCTATCCTAACTGCTTCCACATCCTGGGCTGGCGGGAGATGTCTGCAGAGGGCCAGAGACAGGTCCCCAGGGAATGCCCGGCCCCTCCCAAGGTTGGCACCCGTGACGGCTCCTCTCTGCAGCTCCCACCCGCCTGGAGGAGATGGGCCCGGGCCCAGGAGGCTGGTCAGCGGCCCCAGGGCTGGCAACCTCCCTCCTTCCGTCCTCCCTCATTCCAATCTCTGTTCAGACTACTCACCATCCCTCGGCGCGGCCACCAAGCTCACCAGGCCCCGGACCCCAGGAGGCTGGGGCAGCCGGCCCGCTGTCCACTGTTCCCCACTGCCCAGCTGGTCCAGCCCAGCTCCGGTCCTGGACACACCACTCCAGCCCTGTCCGCTGGGACTAATCATGGCTAGTTAAACAAAGGCTAAGTTCCAACTCTCTGTAATGTGCTTTTAAAGGAACAGTGTCCCACTTGAGCTGACCAGGGTTTTAAAGGCACAGATCCCTTTTTCTGTACAGGAAACAGGACATCAAAAAAAGAAAACAAAACAAAAAACACAAGAAACCAAAAAAGGCATGATCCGATTGAAGGCCTTGGACTTCTAAGGAAGACTTGAGATAAAACACACAATAGTAAAAATCCAAATTTCCCCCAAATGCTCCAAAGAACCCCCAAACAATGGGGCTACATCTTAGGAGTAAGAGTAAAACCCTGGCTGGTGTGCCTCAGTGGAATGACTGCCAGCCTGTGAACTGAAAGGTCACCAGTTCGATTCCCAGTCAGGGCACATGCCTGGGTTCTGGGCCAGGTCCCCAGTTGCGGGTGAGCAAGAGGCAACCAATGGATGTTTCTCCCCCTTTCTCCCTCCCTTGCCCTCTCTCTGAACATAAATAAAATCTGCCCTGGCTGGTGAAGCTCAGTGGATTGAATGCTGGCCTGTGAACCCAAAGGTCACCAGTTCGATTCCCAGTCAGGGCACATGCCTGGGTTCTGGGCCAGGTCCCCAGCTGGGGCTGCGCAAGAGGCAACCAACTGATGTTTCTCTCATACACTGGATGTTTCTCTTCCTTTCTTTCTCTCCCTCCCCCTCTCTCTAAAAGTAAAGAAATGAAATCTTTAAAAAAAAATAATAAATCTTTAAAAAAATAAGCACCCACTTCATGCCCGGCGCAGAGCTCAGCACTTCACGGCACAGGCCCATCGTCCCTCACGACCACTCCACACGACAGGTGTCACCTGAGCCCACTGCTCAGAGGAGGGAGCTCAGTGGGCAGAGGCCCCCCACCGGCCCAGGATTTCCCACGGTCTGCAGCAACACTGGGACCCAGCCAGGCGAGGTCCGCCAAAGCCAGGACGCTTTCCCCCACCTGCTCCCTCCCACTCCAGGAGGCCTGGCTTTCCCCAGCCTGGCGCCCGGACCCCCCTGTTGCATAGCCCCTGGCACCTTTCCTTCCCGGGCAAAAATGAAGGGGGTGCATGAGGATGAGGAGTCACCTGTCACAGGGGCCCCGACCCGAGGCTTTCATCTGGTTAAGGTTCTCTCCCCCTTCTTACACGCGGATGAGAAAACTAGAAGTCAGGACATCTGGTGCCACCCGAAAGGAGACACAGCGCCCTGCAGGGGCGGGGCACCTCACACCAAGGCCCTCAGGCCCCGCCCCCTGGACAGGCGGCGTGGCTAGAGGAGGTGGCAGGTGCAGGGAGCCCAGGCCTTCAGGCCTCCTGGGGCCCCGAGGCTCCGTGAGTGGGCAGGGCCCGCCCAGCTGCCAGACAGTAGGAGGCAGGGAGGTTCAGAACACGGGCCCTGAAGCCAGACTGAGCTCGAATCTGGACTGTGCCACTTACAACTCGTGTGTTCTCGGACAAGACAGGTCACCTCTCCGGGCCTTCCCAATTTTCCCTCCGTGAAAGGGGTGGTAATAATGGTATTTAACCCCACTGGGGGCTGGGAGGGGCCCGAGAGCCACAGACAAAGCCTGGCTCTGAGTGAACACCTGAGAAATAAAGGCCAGACTGGTGAAGGAGACGGAGGCTGCCAGGCTCTGCTGGGAGGCACGGAGCTGGAAACTGGTGTCCTGGGCCGTGGCCCCGCGCAAGTCACCTTTCCCTGGGTCTTAGTTTCTTTCTTTGAAAAGGAGGGTCCAGTTGGGACCCTCGGTGACTACCAGGCAAGACCACCCTCCTAGAGCCTCCCAAACACCGCCCCGCCCCCCATGCCAAGGAGCCAAGCCAGAAGGCAGTGAAGACTAGCCAGAAAGCTGGGCTTTGGCCCAAATCCTTAGAAATCTGAACCTGCCTCCACCTCAGCCCCCAGGCGAATTGGGGTCTGCTGGGCGGGGGAAGGGACGAGAGGGCACAAAGCCACACTGCCTGTCACCAGGAGGCAGCATGTGGCCTCACCTCTCCAGGCAGAGCCCAGCCCCACCTTGGCCTTCTCTGGGTCTCACTCTCTCCACTCCCCAGTGATGGTGGTGGGGGAGACTCCCCCCTCAGGTGTCCCCTAGGGTCTGTGGTGCAGCTGAGCTCGCTTTCCTGTAGGGAGTCAAGCAGCATCCACACAAGCCACCTGTGGCACACACAGCCTCCCTTGGCCCCAGAGCCCCCAAGGCTAGACCAGGTTCAAGGCCTGCCTCCTTCTGCCTTCCTGCAGCCTAAAGCAACTGGCACGGGTGCCGAGGGGAGGGAGGGGAGGGAGGGGAGGGGTGTGTGTCGCACCAGAGGAAGCAGGGTCAGGAAGCAGGAGGAAAGCCCTGCAGACCTGGCAGAGCACAAAGCCATTGTCCCAGCGGGGCAGCAGGGCCCGGGGAGCCTCAGGCGCCAGCATTACCTCCTCGCCCACAGAGTTTATCAGGCAGGGAGGGGCGGCCTGACCCGGCAGGTCTGCAGGCCCGAGTTGAAATTCTGGTTGCGTTAGTTAGCAGCTGGAGGACTCTGGGCAAGTGCTTTCACTTTCCTGAGTCTCACTTTCTTCATGTGTAAAATGAGGATATACACACACTATTCACTACACGCGACAAGATGTAAAAACGCAGGTTAACCAGCTGCAGAGAAATTTAACAAAACAACCCGGCAGGCCAAAAGGTTCAAATACCGGACTGTTATTCATTCATCAGACACTGAAAAACCCACCTGGAGTCTATCAGACCTCAGGATGTCCCCAGTTCTACAGTGCCACCCTCCCCCAAACCAGCACATTCTAAACTTCCCACATCCAGTCCAGCCTTGGGGGAGGTCAAGGTCCTGACAAAGACCTCAAACTTCTCTGGAAGCCAAACACACACAAAGAGCCTCCCAGCCCAAAGCCATTAATGTACGTGAAGACCAGCTCCACTAGGGGCAAGGGGAAAAGACCCTCGGTGCACACCCAGCTCCAGGGTGCTCCTCGTGGGGGCCTTACCTGCAGAGACAGATGAAACGGGGAGAGGGCAGGGTCAGGTGACCCTGAATGACACTACAGGGCAATCACCAAGCCTCTGCAGAGAGGAAGGAGAGCAGTAGGAAGGGGTTACAGAGCTGCTGTTAGAGGTCATTTGTGTGTGTGTGGGGGGGGGGGCACTCCAGCCCTCCAAATCAGAGTCCCTGGGGGTTCCACTCTGCTCAGAGGGTCCTGACACATGCTCAAGGCAGAGGTCCCTGGGGGAGCTGGTATACCGAGACTGGGAGATAAATAAGAACGTCCGAGCCCCTCACTGCCCCCTCAACTTCCCAGACTGACCAGTTCCCCCTGCACTTCTCCGACACCACTGCCTCACCTCCCTTTGCTATTCGGCATACCTGTCCTGGCCCCAGTGTTTCTCCTCCAGGTCCCCAAGGCCTCCACGTGGCCAGACCCACCCCCAGTTTCTGTCCCCCCCTTACTCGAGGGAGGTCAGTTACTCCCTCCAAGAACCCCAGGCTGCCACTCTGCAGCGTCCCTCCTCCTTCACGGGCCACGGCGCTCCTTCCCTGGCACTCTCGCGGGCCTGGCACACTACACACTGGTGTGCAGTTTCTCGGGCTCCAATGTGGGTGCTCTCCTTCAGTAAAATACTTCCCTTTGGTGATTCCATCCACGCCTTAGCTTTAAATATAACCAGTGGGCTCAAAAGTCCTAAGTTTCTATCTCCAGCCCTCCCCACCTCTGAGCTCCAGAGACCTAAACACTCCTCTGGGACAGCTCACAGAACCTCGAGCCTGAAATGTCCAAAGGGGGGCTTCACCTCAGCGGTCAAAACCAAGGGTCTCAAAAGCCAGGCAACTCGGCCCTCAGAATCCAACCCACCTGCAAACCCAGCGGCTACCTCCTCTGAAATCTCGCACCCCCAGTACCAGCCCAGGCGGCCTCCCTCCGCCCCCTTCTCTCTGCTAGGGCGGCACAGGGACCCTTTAGAAATGCAAATCGGATGATCCCTTAACTCCAGGGTTAGAAACCCATCAATCACTCCTAACAGCATTCAAAATACACCCGAGCCCCTTCCCAGGTGGAAGAAGCCCGCAAGGTGGCCTCCCTACCCTCTGACCTCATCCAGCAACCCCACCTGCCACCTGCAGCCCGGGCTTTCCTGCCTCCGGGACTTTGCACCTGGAGGGAATTCTTGTTCCACCCTTATTTTCGAAAGGCTGGCTTCGGTCCTCTTTTGAAACTCAGCCCTCCCCCAAGTGCCCCACCCCCATCACGCCCCACAGAAACACCTGGCGCACTTCCTTCACAACGCCTTGCTCATTCAGCCAGCAAATACTCAGAGCAGACTATGCGCCACTGTCTCAGGCACTTGGAATCCAGGTGCTGAACAAAGCAGATAAAAATCCAGTGAGGGAACTTCACGCTATCCGGGATTCCTTTACTCACTCAGGACTCTCTGTCTCTCCTGCCAGAAAGTAAGCTCTGGACAGATGGCCAAGGGCTATGTCTATTGTATTTCTGTGTCCTGAGGGGGAGGGAGGGTTTGGCATGTGATAAGAGCTCACTAAGTATTTAAAATAAGAATGTGTACAAACAACAGGGAAGCAAAGGAACCAGGCCCAGAGAGACTCCAGCCATCAATGCCTCCTAGGGAGGTGCCTCTCACCACCTGGGGGCTCAGGTGAGTGAGGGGCTCCTGCGGCCCCCATCCCTTTTGGGAGACAGGCCGGATGTGCCAGTGGCAGCTTCAGTTAACTCCTGGAAAGAGAGCGATGGCCGCAGGCCGAGTGGTCAGGGAGCCCCCCCCCCCCCCCCCCCCGAAAAGGTGAAACCCAAACAAAGCCAAGCCAGCGGACAGCCCCTCCCCACCCCGATCTAGGAGGGAGGAAAACAAATTCGTGTTTTAGGACTCTGATGTCCTTTTTCTAGCACAGAAAAAAAGAAACCTTGCTCCGAAAAGCCCTTTACTTTTCATTAGTGTCTGGATCAATACAAGTTTTAGAAGTAAAGCTTCTCTCCTGCAATACTAACCGTCAGGGAGACAGGCTAGGATTATTAAACCTGTGTCCATTCACCCAGTGGCTTCCCCCACCTCCTCACCTGTGCCGGGAGCCTCAGGCTAAAGAACAGGCCAAGGGTCCTCACTGGCAACACAGCTTGAATTCAAGGGCCCTCCTCACAGCCCACCTTGCCCACCCCACCAGTTCCCTGGGCCTAGATCAACCTTCCAGGTGCCCCCCAGTCTCCCCATCCCCACCCCATGATTTGAAACTCCCAGAGAGCAGGGCCCAGTTCCCAGAAGGCGGAAGCAGCCTGTCTAGCAACCCCAGCTCCCACCTCTGTGCTTCCTCCCAAGCCCCGAAGGGTCTCAGCTGGCTGCTAACCACCCCCACGCACCAATGAGGCCCTGGCCCGAGGACAGGTGGCACCCCAAGCCTGGGCTTCCAGGAGAAACAGCCTCACACCCTCCAGTCTCCATCCACTCCTACTGGGGACTCACTGGGGAGGAAGCTTCCCGAGCCCTCCCCCCAGAAGCCACCCACAGACCTTGTCAGTGGGGATCCTGGCCTCTTGGCTGACCCAGGTCTGGACACAGGGCGCCCAGGAGCCAGATCCAGCTTGTGAGGACGGCCAGGCCTCCAGAGAGCAGATCCTCTGGTCCGGCCAAGGATCTTGCCGAGGTTGTCACCAAGGAGTCCAAGACCACAGAGGCTCATCCCCAAGGATGCTGCGTGTTCAGGTGCCACTCCGGGCCAGATCTGGGGACCACTCAGCCCAGGCCAGCATCTAAGAGGCCTGCCCAGGCAGGCTTCCCCTGCCTGCAAAGCACATGTTAAATCCGTCTTCCAAGCTGCAATTTCACAAATGACTTAAAAAAAACAGCAGTGACAACATCTACAGATTTCCGGGTCCTCCAGAGAACGGGTGGAAAATTACAGTCTTCTGTACAGGTGACCATATGGCACAACCTCTAGGTCCAAGACGTCTAGGAAGCCGCCTACGAACAGTCACTCTCCAGCCTCCGGAAAGGGTCCTTAGGTCTGGCGAAGCCTCAGCCAGGAGTGGTTGCTTCCAGGCTCCTCCCCTAAAGTGCTGGCTCCGCCCAGGGTCATATCCCGCTGGGGGCCCGCCTCCGGGCCTTTGCACTGGTCATTCCCTCTGCTGGCCCTGACTCTAGGCAAGGCTGGTTCTACCTCATTCTGGTCTTAGATCAAATGTCCTCTCCTAGGACAGGCCATTCCTGAGCACTCCAGCTAAAGGAATTATCGCTTGGCTTCATTTCCTTCACAGCACTGATCTGAAATCACCCAGTTTACTTCCCCCCTCCCCTGCACCCAGCCTCTGGCCCAAGAATGCCAGGTCTGTAGACACAAGGAGGAACAAGGGCCTGTTCACCCTGGTAAGCCAGGCACACCTTAGGCCAATGCTTGGCACAAGGTAGGCACTGACAGATGTGTTGAATGAATAACGTATCTTTTGGGGATCGGCCAGCTAAATAAAGCTTGCAGGTAGGAGCGGGGGTAACCAAAAGACTGGGAGGGACACCAAAGCCGCCTCCCGGGGCACTGTTCCTTGCTTGCTGAGCTTGCAGAGCACCCCAGACTTCCCCTGGCGGCACCATCCCCAACACGCAGGCTCTGGGGCGGGACTCGGCCAGCCCCGCCCCTGCCGCCCCAGCCCACCCACCTGCAGTGGCAGGCAATTCCCTTCCCAGGCCCCAGGGCTGGGTACATTCCAAGGCCAGCTGACCCCAGCTGCAAACGCTTTCCCTCAGACCTTGGGGAGGGATGGCCCAGCCCCGAGGGCCCCACCCTGGCTCCTCCAGCTCCCAGGCTGCAGCCCAGAGCCCAGTCCTCCCCCTCACTTCCATTTAAACATTTAAAAAATGCAACCAAGACGGAGGTGCAGACAAGGCCAGGGATTTGCCTGCATGGCTGTCACCAGGCAGGAGGCCAAGGGGAAGTAGGGCTCCTGACCCCCCCTAGCTGGGAAGAACCTGGTTCCCAGGCAACAAGCAGTCCTGGGTTCAGGACTCTGCTGGCCGCCCCTCCCACCCCCACCCCCACCCCCAGGCGGAGAGAGGCAGGGCACCAACAGAGAAAGTGGTCCAGGTTAGTGAATGCCGTAAGACCTCGGCAGCCAGACCCAGTCAGGCCCATGGGCCCTCACTGAAACCCAAATGCCTAGGAAAAGGCACACCCAGCCAACCCAACATTTTTGCCTGGAGTCACCCCCTTTTCCACCCCCAATCAAGAAGCCACAGCAACTTCTTGGGGCCCTACCACAGGCAGGGAACCACACCCCCTTCCTTACAGCCACCACCCAGTGGGGCTCACCAAACTAAGGGGGCTGCCTCACGAGTTCCTGATGCGGTGGAATTACGAAATCCAGTCCCTCCACGTACATCTGGATACAGAGAGGCCGTGGGAGACAGGCCCCTGCCTGGGGTCCTGCCGACTCCACGGCTCCTGAGTCCAGAGGCATCGCAGGCCCCGTACTGTCCCCTGGGGGTTTCATTCCCCTGCTCTGGTCCCTTGGCAAACAACTGAGCTCCTGAGTGCCAGACCATGAGGCACCTACTTTGGGTAGGGCTCTGGCGGGGCACCTGCAGGGCTGGTGAGAACAGGTCTGACTGTGGTACACAGCGACCCCCAGCCTGGGAGACCTAACTCACTCCATCCCCCACTGCGCCCTGTTCTGGGCACAGCTGATCCTGACTTCGGATGATCCGACGCTGGCCACAGCCCTCCGACCCCAATCCTGGGCCTTAGTCATAAGCCGGGGGTGCACTTAGAGTGGTTTCCTCCCTTCTGAGGTCTCCCCTCGCAGTTTTCATCTGGGCCTATCCAATGTCTTGATAAAATTTCAAAACATAGGCAGTCGCAGGGAGAGGCCCTCAGGCAGAAGAAGCCCCTTTTGGCTCCCAGAGCAGCCAAGGTCACAATGCAGAAGGAGGGAACCCAGCATCTCCAAGCACCTCCTCCACGGGGCAGGCCCCAGGGAGCCTCAATTATGGCAACAATGAGGCGAGGTAGACAGACACTATGACCACCTTATATAGACAAAGGAGTCAAGTCCAGCGAAGCCCTGTCACTTGCACAAATTGACCCAACTTCATCTAAAAGATGTGTCTCATCCCAGACAACCATTTGCACCTATTACTTGTCCCCCTTGTATCTCTCCCCAATGCTAATACCTCTTCCTCCTGGAAGCCTTCCCAGATTTCCCCCAGCAGGAAGTCCCACCCACCCGCCACCTGATCCACACAGTTCTAATATCTTGTTAAAACAAAATGGGTTCCTATGACAGGGTCTCTCACTCTGCATAACAGCTGTCACAGGAGGGGGTCACAAGTAAAAATGAAATAAGCCTGGATCTGAGGATCAAAAGATGTACATCCCAATTTAGGCGCCCAACTCACTGTCTATCTGACCATGAATAAGTTGCTTCCTGTAGACCTTTCTTAGCCTCAGCTCAGAGGACTGCACAACCTCTTGCAAGCTCCCTCCTGAGTCATCTTGAACAATATGTAGAAGTACAGAGTGAGCACACAGTGACCCTCCTGGCATAGCTGGGGGAATTTCAGAGGCGGCCCATCCAGTCCCTCCTGGTACCAGTGGCCTGGGCCTCCCTAATCTTTAGGAGCCACCCACCCACCCACCACACACTTTCCACTCAGCCACAAGGACCTCCTTCCTACTTTCCCATGCGTGCCCCGTCCTTTCTCAGGCTACACCTTTGCCCCCACTGATCTGCCGCTATTTCTAGTTCTTATTCACCTTTTCTGACCCAGCTCAACTGCCCCCACCTAAGGGAAGCCTTTCTCCAGGTCCCCAGGCACAGGGGTGTGCAAGCTCTCTTCCTTAATTCCTGGATGGCCCCGACTCTCCTGGGGGTGCTGGGGATCTATTCATCTCTGTTCCTCCAGGTCCTGGAACTCCATCATCGTGTGAGGAACACAGACACCCAGAGGGCCCAGATGTCTCATCATTTCAGATCTGAGAGTGTCTCCCCAACTGGCCTAGGATCTCTGGAACCCTCCTCCCACAAGAAGCTTTGCATTTCCTGGGGTGCAAGAGAGCTGGCCCCGAGACTGCCAGAGAACACTTCCAGGGAGTGCTCGTGAGTTCTCTTAAAGAGAGATTGCTCACATATCAGGAGGGAGGACCTTTCCTTTGACCAAGGCTCTCCTTTCAGAGGCCGTGCAGACAACCGAGGCCATCTCGGAGGGGCCTGAGGAGCCAGGGGGACGGAAGCAGGCACAGGGCCAGACAGGGATGCCCTACAGAGGACGTCAGCCCAGCGCCTGACTGCTCACGGACAGGGGCTTCTGCAGAGGCCACGACTGTACTTACTGAGGGCCAACTCTGGGTGCCAGATTCAAGGCACCCCAGCTGTTCATTTATGTGAGCACGTCTATGCTTGTGTGGTGTTATCATCACCAACAAACAGCGAATGCGTCCTGGCACCTGCCACGCGCCAGGCCCAGCGCTAGCTATTTTACATACATTATCTCGACGAATCCTCCAAAGAGCCATAAGCTGTGGGTCTTCACAGCTACATTTTACTAAAATGAAGCTGAAGCACAGAAAGGTTGGAAAAGCTGACCCGGGTCACACAGCTCATTACAGGCCCCTCAACGTTCTGGCTCAGGCCTGTCTTTGTGGTCCAAGCTGCCAGTGCCCACCCTTCCAGAGTCCCTGTTCTCTGCCCTTGCCCTCCTGTGGTATGTTCTCCACACACTGGGGTTTGGAATATGGTGGGGGGGGGGTGCTAATGTCTACTGTCAGCTTTCAGCCTCCCAGTTCCCTCCCTCCTCCTCACCTGCTCAGACACTTCCCCCCACCCTGCCCTGCTCACATGTCCCTCCCCTTAGGCCAGCCAGGTTCTAGACCCTCTGGCCACCTCCTCCCCCTAACAGCCGCCAGATCTGCCTGCTGACCGGTGTCTGTGCTGACTTCAGCCGGCAGAGAATCCTGGACCCTTTCCCCACCAGGGATGCTGACACGTGTTCGCTCAAAACACGTAACGTTTCCATCAAAGCATTCAGGGGGCGTAAACTGCCACGCATGTGACGGCTCCTGGGAAAAACAGGGAGTAAATTTCCTCCCACAAGCAGTGAGACATGGTCAGCATCTCCCTTTTTCTGGCTGTCACAGTGCCCAGTACTGGGCAACCCCCGGCACAGTGTTCCAGGGACTGAATGCAATCCAGGGGGCAAGGGATGGGGGAGGGTCCCAACTGATGGGCCTGTGACTGCCAGCCCCCTCATCCCTGAGCCCTGTCCCCAGGGACTCCAGCTGTGTCCCCTGTGTTCCCTCCGGAGCGCAGTGTGTGTGACTAGGCCACCTGCTTCCCAGTATGCAAGTCTTGTCCCCACCCACCAGAGCGGCCTGCCCTCACCACACCGTGTCAACGCCAGACCCAACACCCAAGTTCACACATGGCACATAAAAGGCCAAAGAATTCAGACTTCCCTGAACTGTCCTCTTATCCACCCCCCAAACCCCTGGGACCAGCGACAGCATCACAGGGTGCGGGGGAGGAGCTGTGCTCCACCTGCAGCTCCCAGCACTGCCACAAGAGGTCCAATGCCGGGCACGGTGACCTGGGTGCCTCGCCCAGAGGTCAGCAGTGGAGGGCCAGGTCCTCCCTTGTCCCAGCCCCACAACTGGCAACTGGAGGTAAACATGAGGCTGGAGTAGCCTGGCCTTGGGGAAGGCCCAGCCCTCTGTGGCAGAGATGGGGGGGGGCACCGCAGGCCACACCCTGCCCACACTTCTGTAAGCAGGTGGCACTTCTGCAAGCAGGTGGCACTTCTGCAACAGGATGGTACTTCTGGCCCACCCTCCCAGGGCCCGCAAGACTCTGTTCCTGGATTCCCTGCTGAGAGAGACTGGAAGGAAGCATGGCCCAGTGTGCAAGGGGATGTGTGTCCACAGGTGGGCTCACCCCAAGCAGGCCCTGGGCACACTCTGTCACATTTACATTGTGACAGCCCCATCCCCGGAGGTGTGCCGAGTTTGCCTGCTTTATTTACAGGTGAGGAGACAGAAGCGCAGAGCGATCACGCACCCGCCCCAAGTCACACTTGTGCTGAGGTCCCGGGCATGTATCTGCCTCTCCTACAAGCAGCTCGCTTCTCTGGGCCTCTGTTTCTTCACTCGTAGAAAGGCCACTGTCAGAAGCTTCTCCACGGTGACTAGTGTTGGACATTAGATGCCCCATAACCTGCAGCCTGCTGGGCAAACGAGCGGGGGATGGTCCTCTGCTCCCGAGTCAAGCTTGCGGAGGAACGGCCACTGATAGGGAGTTCTAATTGGTGGGCCTGGCAGCACAGTGCCCAGCAATACACCCGGCAGGTTAGCGTTGCAGGGGAAACAGCTGAGCACAGCAAATATAGCATTGACCCAATTCAGTTCTGTTCTGTCTTCGGGAAAATAATTGAGTTTAAATGAATAGGTTTCCCGTGTCCCCTCCGGCCTCGAGGAGGGTGGAAAGGGAGAGGGGGAGACAGAACAGCTCCCCGGGCTCCCTGTTGGTTATTTCTGAGTCATTAGGCCTGAGAAAGGTTCCTTCTTTCCTTGGTGGCCAGTGGGGGGTCGGACATGGCTGGGAAGCAATGAGGTGAAAGCCACATGAGGCAGACGGTGAGGATGGAGGTTCAAGTCCTGCGCCCAGCGACAGCCTTGTAGAGTGGCCCCAGGCTGGTCATCTATAGAATAGGACCCCCCCCCCAAACACACACAGTCCTCCCAGGATGGCCGGGAAGAGCTAATCCTGGCTGAGCGCCCTCAAGGCCTTCGGTGGAGGAGGCGGGGTGAACTGCAGAGGTCAGTCTCTGCCCTACACAGAGGCCCAGTGTTGTCCTATCTGTCTTCTCAAAAAAAGCCAGAAATCCAGATTTTTCAGGTGCATGTTTCGGGGCTGGTTAAGTATTGGTAAATTAGTTAAAAGGATTAAAAAACACTAGAAATCACCTCTCCGCCCTCTCAGACCCAGCGAAACCAGTCATGGGTTACGCGTGACCGCAAGCCGGCCATGTGCAACCTCTGCTTGACGACAATGTGTGCAAAGCAATTCACCGCGAGCTGGAGTCTTCCCACCTGCTGGCAGCCCAGTGGGAGGCCAGGCCCAGCCCTGCCGGACTGGGAAAGGCAGGGACTCTGCTGCCCCTTCAAGGTGGGACCTGAAGACCCCAGGGAGGACAAGGAGGGGCTGTGCCCTTCACTGTGGGAAGGTGGGTGGGGATGCTGAGACTGGCTTTACCCCCAAATTAAGGGCCCCCGTCTCACCTCCGGCACTGCCGGAGTCTCTGTTAGGTTCTCAGCTTCCTCTCCAGCCAAAGGGGGTTACTGAGAGGACCGAGTGAAAAAGAGAAAGCTTCAAGATACGAAGTGAGCACGTGTCGCATGTCCCCGAGCAGTGCCACAGAGGGCAGAGTGCAAGACTCAGCAGGACCTCGGGCCATTTCCCCAACTGCCAGCCCCGGGGGAAGGGTACGAGCCCGGGGAGCCACTTAAACTCTCCGCACTCCAGACTCATCCTCTGTACACCAGAGACAAGAATCTCTGGGACACTGAGCTGCTGTGAAGACTGAATGAGATGATGACTATCAAGCACCTGGTAGGATGCCTGACACACAGCAAGAGATCAAAAGATGACAGGCACTATTATTATTGTTATTGTTATCTTCCGGGAAAGCCGGGGGAGCCTGACTAGGTGATCACAATTACGCTGCACAACCAGGCAAACCTGTTGTGAACGGAGGAGGCCACGTTTAATTAGCACAATCATTCCGCATGCAAATGGTGTGGCTCAGATGCTGGAGAAGAATGTTCTTTGAAGTGTGTTTAAATAACCCCTCTCCCCTGGCTGCCCGCCCTCCCCAAATCTCCTTTACTCTACTAACTTCATTAACAAACTCTTTCTTCACAGAGTGAGACACAATTCCTAAGAAGTACACATTCAAATTGAAGGGGGTTTTGAATGGAGACCCTGTCTGCCCCAGCTGGGGTTGTCTGTGGGGGCCCATCCCAGGGCCCCTGGGGGCTACTGCCTCCCCAGCCTCTCTCTCAGCTCAGGCCAGGCTGGAGGCCTCCCCTGACTCGCTGCCCCTCTGCTACTCGCAGCTGGGAAGAGGACAGGAGGGACTGAGGTGCATTCTTGCAGAAGAGGCCCTCAGCAGCATTAATACAACCAGTGATGTCCCTGGGAGCCAGGCAGGACACAGCCTGTCAAGCATACCATGACACCCATCTGCATCGGAGAAAACCCAGACTCCAAGAGGGTTAAGGAAGTAATGTGCCCAAAGTCACAAACAGTAAGTCAGACAACTGGATTCAAACGGGCGTCCACCCACTCCATCCACAGCCTGCCCTTTGGGCTCTGCCCTGAAACTGCACTCAGCACAGGCTTCTGTACCTGGAGAGGACAGAGCAGGATCCCAGAGCCTTCGAACAGGAAGGGCTCATCAGTGACTGGCCCAGGTTTTGGGCTGAAGACACTGGGGTCCTGTAATCTGCCCACGTCCCACAGGCAGAAAGGAGAAGAGCCAAGAATCCAGGGCCCCTCGCCCCAGGCCAGCTGCTCCTGCATTCAGATCTTTAAACATGAGATTATTCGACAACCTTCCCTCATGACAGCTGCTTTACTACGTTAGCTAACCATGTACTTCCTGGGCCCATCACAGACCCAAGGCAGATAAAAGATGCTGAAGAAATGTTTGCTGAACTGTTTTCTTACCCAAAAGAGACAACACTGAAGAGGGGGGACAATGAAGGCAGGCAAAGGAAGGTGGGTGGTGGCTGGGGACAAGGGAGAGAGCAGACCACCCTCTGTGGGGGAACCTGGCCACCCTCAACATGTGGGGAAGGGCCCCTTTGGAACTATTTCCCTGCTGGATGCCCGCTGCAAGAGGCAAGCAGTTAGCAGATTCTCAGTTTTGGAGGAAATGAAAATAGAAGACTTAACAGATACGTTAGCCCCTCACCGGCCCCCCGCAGGCTTGGGCCGCCATCTGAGCCAAATGAAACGTTTGCTTTTCTTGCTCCTTCCAACAATTGAGGCTGGGAGAGATGAACAACACGGCTGGGGTTCAGGGAGTGGACTAGGACCCCAACTTCTCTGCCGCTTCACACAGCTCCCCCATCACCCCTCCCCACCCCCACTCCTAGTCTACAGGCTTTCCAGGGGTATGAGAAGAGCTCCTGGCAGTGTCAGGGAGGGGTGGGGAGAGGGGACCCTCCCCTTTGAGGAGGAAGGCGGAACAGGCCGGCCCTGAACTACCAGCTTCTTCCTCCTCCTACCAGGGGTGTCCAACTGTTGGGCGTCTCTGGGCTGCACGGGCAGAAGAGTTGTCTTGGGCCACGCATTAAATACACAAGCAATAATGAAAACTGATGAGCGGGGGAAAAAAAAGGTTTTAAGTAAATTTATGATTTTGTGTTGGGCCGCATTCACAGCCATTCTGGGCTGCGGGTTGGACACCCCTGTAAAACACACTCCCGCACCCAGCCTCACACACAGCCAAGCAGGTGCTCCTAAAATCACGGCTCTGACCAGTTCCCATGCCCTCTCAAATCCTTCCAGCTCCCAGGGCCCTGAAGGATCAAGTGCAAACCCTGCCTGCCTTCCCACTCTCTCCCCCCTCCCTTTCCCCTGCCACTCCCCAGGCCCGACATACAACCACGCGCGGCCAGCGACACCCACTGCCAAGCCTGCCAGCAAGCCCTTCCCCCCCTTACCCAGGGGTACCTACCAATGCCCACCTTAACCTTCCCACCGTGGCCAGACCAACTCCGCAGAGCCTCCCTGCCTGATCTGGCCCCCAAAGCCCCTCTAACTGCCAGGCCTGGTGGCCCGCCTGCCTCCCCCAGCAGCCAGCGGGAGCCCACCTGAGGGCAGAGCCTGCACGTGCCTGCCCCGCCCCAGCCACCCGCCCACAATAAAGTGTGGGCAGTAGCTGGAGTTCACTGCTCTCGGCTCCCAGGAACAACGAGGCCGGATCAAAGGGTGGCCACTGGAAGGGGAGGCTCCTGGAGGAGGTCCGACCACAGACCCAGGTCAGGCTGGGGCCGGCGAACTGGCTCTCCCAGCCCAGCCCACTAGGGGAGAGTGGCTGGTGCCAGGCCCGATCTTTCCATGGAGCCCTGACAATGGCTGTGGCAAGAATCACAGGAGATGAAGTCATCGCTCCCAGAAATAGGCTGATTAAGAAGCCGTGACAACAACGCAAACAGCAAGGCTGGACACACGCACGCTCCCTCCCGCCCTCCCTCTCACCATGTGTTTCTCCGCCCTGACAAGCCGGGCGAGGCCTGAGCTCCTCTGGGACACGGCTGCTGCCAGACACCGGAGCCAGCAAGGGGAGTCTGGACTCCGGTGACACAGCTGGTCCCTGGGAGCAGTGGCGCCCCAGAAGGACACCCTTCTCAGGGACTCCCTCGCAAAGGCTCCCTGTCCCGACTCTCACTGGTGCCCTCGACTTGCCCCAGGCCCTCTCAGGGCACCCCCCCCCCATTTCCTCTGGCTCCCCCCTTGGCCCCATTGCCTCATCTCTTCCCAGGTGTCACCCCTCCCTGTTTCAGCCCCTCCTGGGTTCTGAAGAGGTGGGAGCGTCCCCAGGCTGAGACAGGGCTCTGCTACAGACACCGGGCGCCATGGCTGCCTGTCCCGTTCCAGCTGTGTGACCACAAGCTGGTCAATCCATCGCTCTGGGCTTACCTTCCTTGTCTATATAACACAGACAGCAACGTGCCTCCCTCACGGGGCAGGATCAAATAAAATACGTTGATTTGTTCACTCACCAACCTCATTCCAGACCCCAGTTTAGAGGCCAGACACACGTCAGGGAACAAGACATCGATTTCCTGCCCCCCCCCCCCCGGGGTTCAATCTGGTTGGGAGAAGTACACGTGTAGATGTACGCTGACATCGGGCAAACACCAATGCTGGGAAGAAACACAGGAGGGCCCAGGCCAGAGGACGGGGAAGCAGCCGTGTCTGACAGTGTGGCTGGAGCAAGTGAGGAAGGAGGCCACAGCTGTGCAGGCAGGGTGATCCAGGAAGAAGGGACTACAGGGGCAAAGATCCTGGTCTGGGGCACCTGGAGTGGAGGGACAGGGACAAGTGGGGGCAGCAAAGTCAACAAGGCAGGCAAAGTCGGAGGTGGAGACCAGCCTAGGGCTTGGCCTGCAGGGTCCAGGAGTGAGTGACACGGCTTAGATGTGGCAGTGGTGGCAGCCCACAAAGCGCACAGCACAGTGCCTGGCCCAAGGTGATTCTTCAGTGTTCTTCTGGTCCCAGTACTCATCACCGCCACCATCCTCATCACCATCCTCACCACCATCAACCATCTCATCACCCCTGACACACACTGGGAAGACACTGGTCCCGAAACTGAAAGTCAGACAGATGTCCTGAGCCCGGTTCCCAGATGACCAAGTTCCTCGGCCAAGGTCTCCCGAGCAGTGACAAGTGGGGCCAGCACACTGCCTAGACGACTCTCTGTTCTAATAAGCAGATAATCACCCTATGCCCTCCCTTCCCCCACGCAGGGCCCAGGCCTCAACCAGCTCCAGGTCTCAACACACACGGGGCCTCCACTGGGGAAAGAGGTGGACTCCAAACACAACAAACAACAGCACCAGTGCTTGCGTCTCACAGATTTGAGGTCTCTGCTACCCCGTTTCTCACTTGCAGACAGGGAGGTATTTCAAGCCCCATCAGATGATAAACCGGGGCTGAGAGAAGCTCCTTCGAATCCTAGTTAATTCTACTCCTCCAGGAACTTCCCTGGCCCAGCCTGCACTCCTGCCTTGGCGCCACCCCCTACCCCCAGTCCCCTTTAGGGCTGGGCTCCAGGGCCTCTGCGTGGTAACCCACTGGTCCCAGAGGGAGCTGGCCCAGTGCGGGCTCACTAAGGCTGCACGACGCAGCTCTGCCACCCCAGGCTGGGAGCTCCTCCAGGGCAGGCAGGGACTGCAGCTGACTCCTGTCCCTGTCCCCAGGGCTGGGCACAGGTGAGCAAAAACAGAAATAACTGAATCCCAAGGGTCCCTTGGGGAGTCCTATTTGCACAGGAACCCTGAGACAGCCATCCAGCCTGCCTCCTTTCCTCTCTCACCCACGGCTGGAGTCGGAGGGAAACTGCCGGGAAGAGACCACTCCTTCTTCCCACCCAGACCACAGATCTCCCTGTGAGCACACCAAATCCTGGTGCTATCGGGCCAGGAGGACAGGGTCTGCAGAGAGTGCCCCCCCACCAAGGGTTCTAAGCCAGAACAGCCATGTCTCCCCTCCCCTCCTACAGGCCAAGGAGGTATGATTAAGCTAGACAACATGTTCTCAAACACACACAGGTAATTTTTTTAATAAGCCACCGGAAGTCTGTAGAGAAAGCCCCCACCCAACAGTCAATGGCGGAAGGAGAAATTTCACTTTTTGCTTTACACTCCTCTCTGTGGCTGGAATTTCGTACTCTATGCTTATAGTTTTAATTCCCTTTACATTAAGAAGACAAAATTAAATGAACAAAGGGGCATTGGCAATTGGCATGGAGGCACCTGTTCCTCCGTGACCCCTTGAGCTCCCAAAGGCCAAGTGCCTGCTCCTTGTGGCAGGTCCCCACCCCCAGACTGGCCAGCCCCATTGCATGCTCAGAGGGGAGTGAACAGGAGTGGGAGGAGGCCGGGCTAGGAAACCGGCCAGGAGCCCCAGGCTTCTGGGGACCACGGAGTCACGTCACCTCACCCCTGACCAGCCCGCCCCCCTATGCTACCTCGATCTCCTCTGCAGCACAGACTCCGCTCCTCCCCCTGCGTCCACTCCATCAGTCCCTGCCACCCTGGGCTTCAGCCACCTGTATGACTCTGGCCCAAGACCCTGCAGAAGCAGGTGCTCAACGAAAACTTGTTAGGCACATCGCTGGGACAATGTGAAGGACCAATTACGTCAAATGATCTTTTAAATGTTTTTTAACCCTCACCCAAGGACATTTCTTCAACTTTTAGAGAGAGAGAAACATCATTGGGAGGAGGAAGCGCCGTCTGGCTGTCTCCCGTACGTGTGCCCACACCAGGGAGCTAACCGGCAACACGCTCCGACCAGCTGAGCCGCAGCAGCCAGGGTGCCAAGCGATCATTCAGAAACTCAAATCTGGACTCCAGAGGGAGTGGCAGGCAGGGTGGAGAAACAAAACAAAGCAAAGCAACGCCCCGCAGGCCCCACAGGAAGACGCCCACGGGCTTTGGCCAAACCAGTTCAAACCCTCAGAAGAGGGAGGTCATGTGCATGCACGACACACAGACAGCCGGACGGTCCCCCCAAGCTGCAGAGCTACACGTCAGCTAAAGACCAGGGTACCGTGTGTCCTAACCTGACCCGGGGCAGGGGACACAGCTGCAGCAGGCCCAGGGTAGATCTGCTTGGCCAGCGCAGCATTTCACACCAACTAGGATCTTCCCTTGGCAAGACACGCCTGCCTTCCACAGGGGGCGAGACCCCACCTACCCTGCCGCTCCGGCCCCCTCTGCTCCAGGCCCCTGACTGTCCGGAAGACTTTCACGCAGACTCCCACGGCCATACCTTTGCCCAGGGGGCTCTCTGGCGAGGAGGCCTTGCCTACTGCCCGCTGCCCACCTGGCTCTCACCCAACCTGTGATGAAGTTCTCTGACTAAATTAAAGAGTGTAGGTTGTATTTGATCAACACACACATTTTGTTTAGCCCACAGAGTACCTGACATTTCTGAGTTTTAAATCAATCGCCAACATTTAAAGATGTGAAATTTCCAAATGTCACCAACAAAACTCTAGATGTCGGCCTTCTCTGACAGATCTGAAGGCCCAGTGGCTGCTGTCCCCCTCGGCAGGACTCACACTCCCTGCGTTGCCACAGTGTCTGTTACGCTGGTGACTGCCTCTGCCGGGGTTCCCGTGTGGCACCTGGCAGAACACAGGGCAGGACCCACATCTCCCAAGGGCACTCAGAACGTGGTGCGCAGCAGGACAACAGAGGCCCCGCCCCACGTGCCCAGATCTCCTGATTGCTATTTGCTTCCCTGCAAGACCCCAAGCAGAGAACAAGCGGGCAAAGATCTTCAGTCGGGGCCCCCTCCCAGGGCAGGGTGCACCCACGGGGGACGCTGGGGTGAACCCTCAGGGCCCGGTCCAGACTTTCCCTACAATATCTGATCTTCGCCTCAGTGGCTGTGTCTTCTGGAGGCCAGTCAAAGCAGAAGTCGGGATGCTGCCATCTCCCCGCCTTGGACAAAAGCAGCAGGTTCTGGGCCAGCCTACTGACACTGACCCCCAGGACTTCTGTTAAACTGAAAAGGAGAAATTCAGCATCAAGAACTGACAAAGCCAAGGCTTCCTCGATGCCCACCTGCAGGATGCCTGCCCCCTCTGATGCCGGCAGCCTACTCTTCCCTTTTTCTGGGTTTTCAAGGTCAGAGTCACATTGGCAGGAAGGGTTCTCTTTGTTCTCCTGCCTCTGACTTCCACAGTCACTGTCCGGACAGCCAGGTCCTCAGCAGGGGCAGTGGGGGAGGAGGCCTCCCAGCTCCTGCTGGGGTAGAGCGGTAAGATGCGCTCTAGGGGGCCTGCTCCCCGGGATACAGGGTTTCTACGGACCTGGTCTCCTTGGGCCTGGGAGTGCCCCCCCCCCCCAGTGTGGATGCTCAATAAAGGCTGGTCGGAGAGGAACTGCTGACGGCTCCCACACTAGATGCCCCCAGGGGTAAGAACCCGCGCCCAGGATGGGCTGGGCCTGGCTCTGCCCTCTCTGGCTGGGGATGTGACTTCGGGCTACTTGCCTCCTCTCTCCAAGCTTCAGTTTTCAAACAGGGAAATAAATACCTGATCCGAGACAATCAACCTCCTAAAGGGACCCGGAGGAGCTGTGTCAGTCACGAAGTGCCACGCCAGAGTTAATTATTCCAGAGCCTGGCGTCACTCCCGCACGCAGTGGGGCTCGATGTATCGCTCATGGTGCAAACATCGACTGAGTCCCTGGGCTCTGCCAGGCTGCGTGGAAGGTGCTAGGGTCCAGAATGAAGGCCTGAGCCCTGTGCATGGGAGGCCTGTCCTTCAATGGGGCAGAGAGACTCCTACCGTGAGAACTGCCAGGAAGTAAGGGTCAGAGTGCTGTGTGGCCACAGGGGTGTCCTGGGCCCTGCAGGCTGGGAGTAAGGGACCCAGGCTGTACAAGAGCCCCACCTCTTGGATGCCAGGCACCAGAGACCAGAGTTGGGGCTGCCCAGCTGCAGGGTGCCTGTCACCCCACCCACTGCCCAACGGCCTGGTTTAGAGAGAGCCGTCTGCCCCGGTGAGCAGCCCGGTTCTGTGGAGATGCCCTTGTGCGTGTGCATGCCTGTGCTGTGTGTGCCCGGACACCAGGGCTGCAGGGCTCACAGCGACGCAGCACCTGTGTGCCAGATCCCTCGCCACGCCGTTTACACTCGCTGTCAGTAACCCCACACCTGCACGGGGGGTAGTGAAAACAACCCTGAATGACGGGCCCCAATCCCAGGGAGGTCACACCACCCCATCTCCAACAGGCAGTGCTCACCAAAGCCTGGAGAGTCACGCTGCCCGGTCCCCATTCTGGCTGTGCCCCCTCCTGGCCCACAAGACCTGGGTCAAGTCACCAAACCTCTTGGCACCTGGCTTCCCCAACTCCCAGGTCGCTGTGAGCATTTAAGAGACAAAGCGCCCGGCATGGAGGGCGTGTGCATCTTCGTGCCCGTCCTCTGCCTACTCCAGCTCAACACGCGCTCACCCCTCTCTCCCCAGCTCTCCTGACCTGCTGCTTCTGCCCCTCTGAGCCACTTAAATGCCCACTCCCCTAAGGCTCCGAGCCCTTTCCTGCCTCTCAGAGCAGCCTCATGTTCCCAAAAGGTCAGAATCATTCTCAGCCTCTGAGAGGCTGAGATGGGCTTGCTCATGGGATTCCCTCTGCCGGACCACCCGTCTCTCCCCTTTACCATCTGAAAACTCGTCCACTTTCAAGCCTCAACGCCTGCCACTTCTAGGAAGCCCTCCATGATTCCTTGAGAGCAGGCCCAACTCCTGCCCACCCCCAAGCAGAGAAGTACAGAAAGAAGGGGGCAAGACCTGTGCCTCCTAGTATATCCCTGGGGACATTCCTTCCTCACTCTTGGCCTCGGCTTCCCCTCCTCTGAGGGAATCTCTATGACTTCTCATTCTAAGGCACTATGAATGAGCTGGGTCACAAGTGGTATTGGCACGGGGGGGGGGGATCTCCAGGTTCACTGAGGTTCTGGAGGACTTGTAGGTGCCAACCAGTGCCTTGACCTACCCAGGGCAGCAGGACAGGGACAGCTTAAGAGGCCACTTGCTACAGGGAGCAGACCCAACAATGAAGCACAGAAAACAGGCACAGAAAATGTGGAGCAAAGGGAGGTCGCCCTGGGATTGAGGGGGGATCAGGGCAGGCTTCACGCAGAAAGAGCCAGGATGCAAAAAACAGGCAGGAGCAGGGGGAAGAGAAGGCGGCATTCCGACGGAGGAAATGACACGAGACAGGGAAACCCACTGCACAGCCACGGCTCACACATCTCAAGTGCCGCTGTGCCTGTCTCCAGGCGCTTGGCTAAGCATCTGCTACAAATCTCATTTACCCCTCTCGACAGCCCTTCAAGATAGGAATTGCTAATATCCCCATTTTACAGTTAAGCAAGTTCCCCGAAGTCACAGAGCTAACTGACGACAGAGCTGGGATTTGAACCCAGGCACGCTGGCTGCATCTGTGTGAGTAAACAGGGACAAGGAGGCCACGGAGGCTCAGGGGATTGGGGGTGAGAATCTGGGGCCTCCCAGGAGACTCGTTAAGACCTTGGAAGTTGGGCTTCGTTTTCTTTGCAGCCTGACGTTAAACGGCGCCCACCCCAGGCCAGTGCTGTTGATGAAATGCCGTGAGGGTGATCCCGCCCACGCGTGGGCGGGTGCAGGCCCACAGAGTGTGAGGGCCGGCCCTGCACTTCCTTTGCAGGATCTGCCTGAAGGGTGCGGGGAGCTGCTGGTAATGAGTGAGCGAGCAGGGGAGGGAGCGGGAGGAGTGCAGCCAGTCAGCAGCCACGGCCGTCAGCAGCCACACCAACAGGCTGGTGCGGAGCTGTTACCAGGGCAGCCCAGAGAGTCTGCCTTCACAGGCCGAGTGATTTAGAAGTGGTTGCTTCGTCTGGGCCACCAGCTCCAGGGGCTGGTGCTTGGCTCTTCTGAAATCGCAACAGAAAATGTCAGGGGCCTGGCGGGGGTGGGGGGAGGCACACTGGCACAAAAGACCATGGAAACAGGAAGCATGGGCGCCTCTCACATGTTGGAAACAAGCCCCTTGTCACAGGACACAACCCAAACAGGGTCGATGCTGGGGGCTTAAGGCTTCTGGGCCGGGGGCTCCAACAACCCAGGTTCCCTGTGTAGGAACCCAGCACTAAGTGGCACCTGCCCCTCCATGGAGGGGCCCCGACCAGCAGCACTGGTAGCCATGGGACTGGAAGGGGAGAGGAGGGGAGGGCGGGTGGAGCTGAGGGGAGGCAATGCGAGGAAGGCAGGACACTGGCCCGCCAGTGCCCAGCACCTGGCTACCACAGGGCCAGGCCCGACAAGACAGCCAGAGTAACTGGGGAGGGAGGACCTACCACACCTGGAAAGGCAGGGGGATGTTCGTTCACAAAGCCCAGGGCACTGCTATGTCGGCCACACTGAAACATACGAAGGCAAGTGACTGACAGCACAGTAAACATGTGAAACTTCCACGAACCTTCCAGGGCCAGACCTGCAGGCGCCCTGGTGAGGACTCCACGCACCAGGGGCAGTGGACCCACTACGGAACTTTCTGTGCTCGTACAGCTGCACCTGACAGGACGCAGAGTCTCTCCTCTCTTAGAAGTGTTCCCGGTGGTGTGACAAGTGGCCTCAGCCGTGTCCAGACTAAAAGACCACAGGGCCCCGCTGTCCTGTCTGACCCTGCCCTAAGGGTCCGGCAAGCTCAGCAAGCCAACCCTTCACAAGCAGCCCATGGGGTCCGACTGTCTGCCCGAGTCCCACCACTCAGTGGGAGACCCTGGCCCCCGAGCCAGTGAAGAGGTTGGCAGTTGCTGCCATGAGAAACCGCCGTCACCTGGGAGTGCACCTGTGGTGCAAGGTGCTTCTCCGGGGTGGAAGGACGGGCCGGGGGGCTGCCTGGGCTGTCTGTCTGAGCGTCCATCCGGGAGCTGGGGGCATGGAGACAGAGTCCCGCCCACTGCTAACCGTTAGAGACCGCAGAGATTTACAGAAGGAACCCGACCAGAGCTAAGCAGCCGCCTTGACCCAGGAGGGAAAGGAATCAGGGAAGACAAACCAGAAATGTACAGTGACAAATCTCCTGCGAGGAGACCCGAGATCTGTACCCAGTCAGAGTCGTGTGGTGACCAGTGTCAGAGACGAGAGTGGGTCCCACACACCTGACTTTTTCTCTGAAGGACGGCTGGCTCCTGGAGGAGCAAGACCAGAAGCTGACCCCAGGGCACCAACCCCAGCACAGCAGCGGCGTCCCCCTCTGGGAGCGCACAGAAGTGCTGGGGCAGGGCTAGACCCCCTCCGCACCTCCGGAAACCCCACAGGTAAGGCCCTGCTGTTTGTCTGAAGAACTAGGTAGAGTTCTTTTGGATGTGGAGTCTAAGCAGGACAAAGGGCTCCCAGCTAGGGCTCTGCCACCAGACAAAACAAACACTCAGCCTCGCAACAGGGGGCTGCGATTCTGGAGAGGGGCAGGGCAGAGCCAATCTGCTCTGAGTTTGGGCAGAAACTGGCTTTCGGCCAAGAGCGGCAGGGAAACACCCAGGCAGAGGGCCTACCTTGTCTGGAACTCAGCTGCCCGCCTGGCTCTGCCCTACCAGGGTCGCCAGGGGCAGGGTGAGGCCTGCAGCAAGCGGTGGTACATCCAGCCCCACGGTTACTCTGCAACCTGATAACCCAGCGGCCCCCCACTGCCACCACCACCACCACCACCACCACTGTCCCTCAGACGCACAGGACACTTCCGGCGAGGGGAGCATCCAGAACTGCTAGCTGGAGGTCTCGACACCTGAGTGAATCTCAGAATCACCCAGAGCCGTGTTGTGAATACAGGCTCTGGGGCCAACCCCAGACCTGCGAATCTGACTCCCCTCAGTGGGGCTCTGGATTCTTTCTGCCAGGTTCCCGGGGCGCTGCGGTACTCGCCACATCCCAGCACCAAGACAGGTGAAATGACCTCTGATGCCCCCAGTGCCCGCAGGAATGCTTGATGGCTCCCTATCTTCTGCTGAACTTCCTGAAGCCCCTGGAAGCCCACAGGTCTCTAAGCACCTGCAGCTGACCACACCTCCCCTCACCTCTGCAGGGGGCCGGGTGCCCCACAGATGACAGGCCACCGGGAAGAATGGCAGGGAATAAACCAACCCCCTTCACTGGGCAGAAGCACACCATTAACAGAGCTTTTTCCAAGAGGAGTCATTAGTAACTTGTGTTTTGATCATCAGAAACTCACCAAAGTCCTGTCACCTTTAAGAGGAAGCAAAACTCCAATAGGGCAGAGGCCTGGCCTTTGGTTGGCAGCCCCCTACCCCAGGTCCTGTGCCTCCCCAGATCAGGAGGTCCTTAGGCAGCCCTCCGCGGAGCCCAGCCCCACAAGAGTGAGGTCCCTGACACTGGCTGAAGAGACCCCCTAGCCGGGCGGCAGGTGCCAAGGCCAGTTCCCTGAAGCAAGTGGGCACAAACCTCAGCTCGGAGTTCCAGAGGCCTGGGTTCAAACCCAGACTCTGTCACTGAAAGGCTACGGGACCTTGGGTCAGTCTCTTGATTATCTCCAGCACGGGTTTCCTCGCCTACAAAGTGAGGAAGTGTCTACCTCCTAGGACCGCTGGGAGGGCGACGATCACAGGGGCCCTCTTTTAGCCCCTCACTCCCAGACCCACTGGGGTCTGCAAGCCCCTCCAACTGCACAGAAGGCTCTCCTCTGGAGCTCTGCTCCCTGCCCTCTCCCGTGGGGAGGCCGTCCCCACCAGGCCCACACATCAAACCCTCCAGCTCTGGGCTCTCGCTGCCGCGGGGACACGGGCCTCAGCTGCAACGACACATTCACCTGTGGGACGATTTCTTCCAGCCCATCTTCTCCATGGGGGCAGGGGGTGGGCTGCTTTCACTCAACACCCCCACACTAGCGCCGTGCCTGGCACGGAGTGGACCTTCTCAGGGCTAGGCCATTAGAGCTCCTTGTCCCACTGCTGGCTCCAAATGTGACCACTCGGGAACTCCAACTTCCAGCCCCTAGGACAGTCAAGTGCGTGCCCCGCCCGCAGAGGGCCTCCCGGACCAGGAGGAACCACCTCTGGAGCCTCTGCGTACCAAGAGCTGCTTCCCGGGACTCGGCCTCTCATGGCTCTCCAGACTCCTTGTAGTAACACCTTCCTGGAGTTTCGGAAGCAAATCAAAGTCATTGCCAACTATTTTCTCCCATTAATCTCACAATGCATTTGCTATTTTCCCTCCATAATGACTCATTTAGCAGCAACAGAGCAATTAGGCAGACCACAGAGTATTGATTTTCTAAGTGGGGGAAATGTCTGCACGAACACCTTTCCATGCCTGTCCAGAGCTGTCTCCTGCTCCGTGACAGGGGGGTTCCGTGGGCGCTGGGCCAGGTATGCTGGCAGGATTCTGAGGTCTCAGACAGAAGCTCAAAAGCATGAGGTGTGCAAATGTGAGGGTGTGTGCATGTGCTCGTGAGCTGATAAAATCAAGTGATCACATGACACTCGGGAGCCAGGGCAGACTGCAGAGCCCGAGGAGGCGGGCACCGTTGCCACGCCCATTTGAAAGACCCGGAGTCAGAGGCTCAGGGATCAGGGATCTAGCCCAGATCACAAAGGAAATCAGGGAGCCAGACCCAGACCTAGGTCCATGCATGTTCATTAGGTAGATGTGTCACTTGGAAGCACCACAGTCCTTTTCATGGTGTGACCCAAGGAGACTCCTGAGACATAACCCAGTTGGTCTAGGCCCTGAAGTTACCCCTGAGCCTAAACGTGGCCTCCGAGCCTAGCTGCTGTAAGAGGTTCACCCCAGGCTGCCCTTGGCCACCCACCAGGCCTGGGCAGTGGTTCTCAGAAAGGCCTGTAGAAAGACAGAGCATCTGGACACCCGCTGCCCTCCGCCTCCTCCAGCCCCGGCCCCACAAGACAAGTGCCTACCCACCCCATGAAAAGAGAGGGCAGAAAAAAAAGAGTCAGGAATGGCTGGATGAGCGGGACACATGTAGGTTAATGCCCCCTATCTGTGGGGGGCTCCGAACCGCCCTCACAGCCGGGACACTGCTGAACAGGGTGTTAACGTGCCTACTTCCCACCTCCAGAAACCTATTCTGAGCAGGGATAGTAGCTGTAGGGGCAACAGGCCCTCATAGTCCAAAGGACCGATGCCAGCCAACACACTGACCTTCACCCAAGGACTAAATGGCTTCTTGATGGCCGAGGAAAAGAAGGGAAAATCCAACTAGCAGATGTTGGTTTAAATGCCAACTCAACCACCATCTATGTGGGTGGGATAATTACCCTTTCCAAGCCTCAGCTTCTTTATCTGTAAAATGGGAGGATCCCTGCCCTGCCTCCTCCCCGACTGGTTGGAGGGCCAAGTGGTGAATGATAACACGCCACAGAAATGCTGGCTGGGGAAACTCAACAAACAGGAAGGCTTCCGAGAGCCGCACTGTCCAGCAAGGGCCTGGGCATCTCCCCGTCACCAGAGACGCGCAAGCGGACCCTGGACAGTCGACGTGGACAGGAAGCAGAGCATCCTATGCGCCCTCTTGTACAACCAGATGCGTATTAACAAATTAAAGGCTCCTAGGAGTCAGGCACTGGAGAAACTCACTTGCTCTGCTTCATTGGTTGCTTCCCTCACCTGTTTGGACTATGGAATCCCGTTATCCCAAGCACCCATTATTTTTAAGACTGTGGTATACCACGGAACCCACTTTGAGAAGCATGCCTGTGGTCACTTTGGACAATGACCTGTGGAAGCAGGGAAGAGAGCAAGGGCTTTCGAGTCCACCCCTGGTTCAAAGAGACTACAGGGCCTTTCCCAATGTCAGCTACACGGCAGAAGCACACCGAGCCCTCAAACTCCCTTTGTAGCATGACAGAGACAAGCCCATAGTGCAGGGGACAATGCCCTTCAGTGAACACAACACAAAAAGGGACCTAGAATCCGACCTTACCAAGGCCAAAAACTTGAAGGGACTGAGGAAAGGCCGCAAGCAGACACACCTCCCTTGTCCTGCTCTTGCCTGAGAAAGTCCCATTGTTGCCCTTGGCCCCAGGTCCGCAACGCCTCCCCAGGCTACCTGAAAAGGGGGCAAAGTCTCCCCCACAGCTGACTGCACTTCAGAGAAGGGCTTGTGGGGCCCACCACACAAAGCAAGAGAACACAGAACCCCAAGTCGTCTGTGTGCTTGACACCCCGTTTCCGGGTGCTGGCAGAAAGCAGCCTGCACCGCCAGCCCTGCGCAGTGGAGGCTGCGAGGACACGCCCCCTCCAACCCAGTGCCCTCTCCTCTCTGGGGAGCTCATGCCAGGAAAGGCCGAGGAGTCCGGGAACCGCCGGCTCCCTGGAAGAGCTCCGGCAAACCCATCCATAATGGTGCAGACATTGCTCCCAGCAAGGACAGAGCTTTATTAATTATTCAGGGGACGATGCAATTATGCAAATCAGTGGGCAGCCTCTGCCCCACTGCTGCCTTCTACAGGAGTCCGGTGGGGGATGGGAATGCCCAGAGCCCAAGCTGCTGGGTCCCAGGAGGGAGCCACCCGGCCCACAAAGTGGGGAACAAACCCCCCAGGCTCTGGGCCCACAGAGGGCTCTGCCCAGAGCCAGGCCCCACCCCTGACACAGGAGAGATGGTAGTTGCTTTGAGGAACGGTTCTGAAGAGCTGGGGATGCCTTATTCCAGAAAAACATACCCCAGTACCTGTTGCTGGGCCAGCAATGCCATCAGTCAAGACTTAACTCCTGTAGGTCCTACAGGGATAGAATACTCCTAAAGTTCTCTCCTAAGAAGCACACTTCTAAGGAGAGGTAACACTTCAAATTAGTGCTTACCAAGGAATGTTCTGCAGGGCACTACTGCTCCGTGGATGCTCACACCTGCTCTCGGGGTGCAGTTGGGGTGGGGGGACAAGAGACCCTGGGCTAAACGAGGTGACACTGCAGGGCCTTCAACGTCCAGATCACTGCTCCCTTCAACAACCAAACGTGGACCTCGAGCACCTGGGGCAACTGGACAAGACCACCCCAGGCAGGCCAGACGCCTGGCGGAGGCAACACCACTGCCCGCACCCACTTCCGGCTCCCTCCTGAGGCCCAGCAGGTGCCCGGATGCCCAGCACCACCTCAGATCCGCAGAGGGCGTGTCAGCAGGGAGCCTGGCTGCATGACGGGGGACCCTCAGCCAGTCCTACTGGATGGGACAGCTCAGCACCAGACTTGCCTAGCCTCCCACGGGTCTGGACGAGGGCTGGTCTGGGGAGTGCCTGTCCACCATCGTCACCGCTTCCTCTTTACCTTCCTGGGCAATGACAGAAGCGTCCTCTACAAGCTGACCTGCAGAGGATGGGGAGGCGCTACTCAAAGCCAGACTAGCCTACTCATGATCTCTTCCGCCCGCCCCACCTCACCCAGCACCATAAATCAACAGCTCTGCTGAGAACAAAAGGGACGTGGGGGCCCAGAACCCTGGCAGTGCCCATAGGGAAGGACACTGGTCAACTACAAATGGGGGGCAGTCACCAAGGCCACCCTACACAGCCATCCCGTGACCAGGAGGAAGGCCTGCCTCCACGGCCACACCAACAGAAGCCTCCTGCAGAGTCCCAATGGCCCTAGGACACTCCTCCACCCCACGGACAGCCGTGATGTCCTCTCAGGTGGAAGAGAGTGAAACAATCTGGAAAGATTAGGATGCAAACCCCATCTCTGCCACTCACCTGCTGTCCGACTCAGGGCAAGTGGCTTTTTTTAACCTGGTGGAACCTCAGTTTCCTCATCTGTAAAGTAGGGAGAAGGCAGCACCGTGCAGTAGTTAGGAGCATGGAGCCAGCCGTCTGGGTCTGAACCCCAGCCCTGCCACTCCTGCTCCGCATCTCATGTTCCCTGACGGTAAACCAGGATGACTACAGCCCGCAGCACTCGGCTCTGGTGAGTACAAGGTGAGCCCCTCCCAGCGATGCACTGAGAGCCAGCTGGGCCCTCAGGGTGCACCCGTCCTGTTAGCTGTGACACGGAGGGCCCCAGCTGTGGGCCCACAGAGACCTGGGTTCTATATCCATTAGGGTCACCCCCGGTGAGTGATTTCACCGCTCCGAGGCCAGTTTCATCACCTGTGCGAGTAGCCAGGAGGATTCGAGGTGATGTGCGCACAGCACATAGTGCCTGGCACACAGAAAACGTTTCCAACGTGGCCGTGGTGTGCTGATGTTACTACTGACAGAGCTCGTCTGCAAACCAGGGCGCAGGAACAGACACGTGGCTGGTGGCAGGCTGATCTATGACAAAGCCAGTCCACCTGGGTTTGAGTTCCAGCTCGGCCACCTACGAGCTGTAGGACTCGGCCCATCACTCAGTCTGTCTGAGCCTCAATATTCTCTGCAAAGTGTGGGCAGCAACAGGCCCATCCTTCACGGGGCTGTTTGGGACGAAATGAGAACATGAACAAAAAGGTGACAACTGAGGAATCTGGCCCACCACACATGCCACTCAAGGGCACGGGGGGGGGCGATCTGGGCACCAGGAGAGGCCTGCTGTGTGGAGAGTGCCAAGGTGAGGAGCTTCTCTCAGAGAGACGGGGTGCACACCCTGTGCTTGTGCTTTCCTCTCAGAGACCCCAGAATCCTGGCTCCCAAGATCTTAGTTTTAGTTTTTCTTCTGTTGAGATGGGAAAACTGAGGCTCAGAGAGAAGCGGCTGGTGGAGCTGGGCCTTCGACTGTCTCTCAGTGACTGACACATCTTCTCAGCAAGTGGCAGTGTGGGGATGGGACTCTGAGTAAGGCAGTTAGTCATGGGTTCAAGTTCTAGTTCTATGCCCCATGGCCCAGACTCCCCTGTCCCTACCCCTCTCTCCTCTGCAAACCCTCAGCAGGCACCTGGCCTCCTTAGTTGGAAGGGCAGCCTGCCCCACCAGGCCTGGCCCCTCACAGTGGCTCAGCATAGACAGCCATTCCCAGTCCTGTGCCAAGACCCTCTGGGCTGTGAGGAAAGACCTCCGCTCCCAGGCAGGGGCCAAGGGCACCCAGTCCTGCCCCAAAATGCAGTCTAGTCCTGCCCTCCAGGCTTTCACTCAGTGGCCCTGGGCCTGAACAGCAGTACTGCCACTCACTGGGTCCCGGTAAGTGACCGCACCTCTCTGAACCTCAGTTTCCCCTCCTGGTATCAGGGAGACAGCAAGAAGACTGGGCCTTGTTGGCACAGGTGGGCAAGCACTGGACCCAAAGTCGGCAGACAAGCTCCAACTCCAGCTCTGCCCCTCCACCTCCCTGAGCCTCACCCACCTCACCTCTAAAATGCAGGTCACGGTCATAAATGACCTAACGGCTCCATGCACCCTTGGGAGACCTGGGGCACCTTTTTCCAGTGGGGAGCCCCATGTGAGCCCAAGACGGGGCTCCTGGAACTCCTCTAGGATGGGAAAGGTTGGTTTCAAAAGGCACCACGACCCATTCCCTGCTGGTGGGAGTGTGAACTGGTGCAGCCTCTAGGGAAACAGTATGGAGGCTCCTCAGGAAATTAAGAATAGAGTTACCACGTGACCCAGCAACCCCTCTTCTGGGAATCTACTCGAAAATTTTGAAAACACTTATTTGAAAAGATATATGCACCCCTATGCTCATCACAGCGTTATTCGCGGTGGCCGAGGCACGGAGACAACCGCAGTGCCCTTTGCCAGGTGACTGGATGCGGACGCAGTGCACGCATGCAATGGGGTACTGTTCAGCCAGAGAAGGTGAAATGCCGCCATTTGTGGCCTTGAGAATGTCGCGCTAAGCAAAATAAGCCAGTGAGAAAAAGCTAAGAGCCACACATAGGGTATAATAAACCTGAGGCTCACAGCCACAGACGACAGCACGGTGGTTCCCAGAGGGAAGGGTGGGGGAGCAGTAAAGGGTAGAGGGGGCCCAATATCCGGGGACGGAAGACGAACTGACTCTGGGTGGCAGGCATGCAATACACTGTATGGTCAGGGATCACGGAGCTGTGCCCTTGAAACGCACATCATCTCGTTAAGCAATGTTACCCCAATAAACTTAATTAAAAAATTTTCTTAAAGACACCACAACCATAAAAAGAAAGAATCCACATACTAAGCAGGGCTGGGGGCTGTGGAGCACCAACCAGAGAATGGATTGCCCGGACGCGGGGCCCCGATGTGTGACTTTGAGCCAGTCACGTTCCCTCTTCCAGTTTTACTTTCCACATCTGTGAAACGGGAAACTGAAACCCCTCGCGCCGTACGCAGCCTTTGAGAACACGGGTGGGCAGTGCCTAAGCTCGTTGCTGGCCCACGGCTGGGGCACAATTCCTGCCCCTCTGCAAATGAACTTTGGACAGTTCTCAAACTCTAGGGAAATCTGATCACTCCATCGGGGTCTAATTTGGAAGATCTGGGGTGGGGCCCAAGAATCTGCATTTTATCGGGTGCCCCAGGCAATCCTTCTTCATGTAGGTTTGTGAGGATGAAGGGCCAGTCCTGCTGGGCTGGTCAACCCTACTCTGGGGCCAGCCCCTCGCTTCCAGGACAAAAGTGGGGCTGGGATCAGAGTCAGTTCTGGGACTGAGTGTCCTATGAGATCTGGGGAAGGTGGAAAGGGGGGAGACGGCAGGAAGGGGAATAAGGGGCACAGTGGGGAGGGTTGTGAACAATCTATTAAACAATCTATTAATCAATCCCCTTCACTGGAAACAGGAATTGTTAGGGCCTCACACATCCTTCACGTGCTAACAGTCTGCAGCTGCAATACAGCACTTTGATTACAAATGTCAGAAAGACGGAGCATGAAATTAACTTCTCCTTAGTCCGTGTGCACAGGGAGCCGCACACTAATTCACTGCCCTCCTATGAACCCCCCCACGACACTGTCGCTTTGAATCAGGGCCTGCGCCACCAGGGTGGCATCTCTATCCCTGCCCGCTGCTCTCTGCTACAGGCATGTCTGGCCTGCAAACAAGGGCCCCGAGGGTGCAAGAGAGGTCGGGGCGACAGGCGGGTCTGAGAGGGAACTGGGCAGTGGCCAGAGCCAGCTGGAACAGGGGCTGAAGAAGGGGCATCTCCCGTGGGGGCTGCCTGCTGGGAGAGGTGGGGGATCATTCTGACAAGGAGTAACTCACCCCCACAGAGCATCTGACACAGGGAAATGTACAAACCCACCTTCCAGTGGGGCCAGCTCCCGCCCCAATGGCCCCACTAGAGAGATGGGAATACTGAGACTCGGTGGCTTTTCCGAGGTTGTCCCACAGACTCGAGCCTGGCCTGGGAGGTGAGTTCCTGCAGCTCCTGGGCTGTTGCAGTCGAGGGAGAAGGGGCAGTATGTGACGGGCGGCAGGAGGACAGAACGGGCAAAGCCTTGCTCAGGCTGCCTGTGGCCTACGGGAGAACCTGCAAGGAGTTCTTGGGGCTGCTCACTGACCCTTCCCCTTGCACAGCCCAGAAGCACATCCACTGGGCCAACCCTGAGCTCCTCCTCAAGGCAGAAGTTAGATCCCCAACCAGCCCACCCAGGCCACTGCCGCCAGCTGAAAAGTCTTTGAGAGGACAATTCTAGGAGTCAGGTGCATCCTGAGTGGGCATAAGTCGGGGTATCAGGGAAGCCCTATTCTTGGCATACTCCAAGAACCAAGCTTGACCTCCAGCCTTGGAGTCACTTCCTACCACCCCCAAAATGTCCAGGGTATTGCCGAAGACCCTTGCAGGTGGGGCATCCTATCTCCCTCTCCTTCCCCTGGCTCCTTACCCCACCATCTATGTGCCTGGGTTAGAGGGGATCTCTGGTAGACAACTGGTAGCTTCCACAAGGACCTGCCCTCCAAACACCAAGGAAGGTTCTTACAAGCGCACATCCAGGGCGCATGCGGTGTGGCCTGCAGACAAGGCCATGTGCCTCCCCACAGACTCACACCCACAGGTGCCCACGGAGGACAGGGATGCCCTGTACCTCGGGAGGTGATGGTAACACAGGCCACCCTTCCTGGCACCCCCAGCCACTCCCACATTGTTTCTGTGACAATAATCTCCGTGGGCTTTCAGACAGTCCTTTGAGGCACGTGGGCAGGCGTGATCACACGTGACCCCACACTGAGCACTGAGAAGGAGCACAAGGCGGAGGGAGCTGGCCCCTGGCAGAGACTGAACTTTTCCAGAAGCTGCCTCGGGCACTGGAGGAGGCGGGGAGACACAAGAGGTCTGCAGACAGCAGCCCAAAGGCCCCTGGGAGAATCAGGAAAGGGGTCAGTTTCACTGAAAGAGTGGCCAGTCCCTGCCACAGCCCAGGCCTTGGGCATGTCACTTGGTTGCTAGGAGGCCTCAGAGGATGGGGGTGGGGAGAGTGAGGGGTGAGGGCGAGGTGGTACAGCCTCACCTCAGTCCAGGCTTGCTATCCACAGCTACTCACAGGTCCCGCCCCCAGGTGGGAAGGCAGCCCAGGCCACTGCTCAGAGAGCACCAGAGGTTCTTCATGCGGAGGGTGCCTCTTCACTCACCCTTAGCCAATCACCACGAGGGAGTGGGCGGGCAGCTCAGAGCAGGGGGAAGCTAAGTGTGCTCTGCCACCTGGGAAGGAGCCGCCAAGCCAGCGGGGAGAAGCTGGGTGTTTTCCTTCGTGACTGTTCAGTCTCCCTATGATCTCTTCTGTGGCCTTCTGAAATAGCCATTAATTAGAGCCTGGTAATTAACTTTTTGCTTCAAGTAATATTTTGCAAAGGAATTCCATTAAAGAGTCGATTTGCATATCCTCAGACATGGGGCCTGGAAATAGGCTGGGTTACTCAGGGAGAATGCAATGGGCCTCCTCCCCGGCACCCTAGGCCTGGGCTCTGCCAGAACCTAAGGGCAACAGAGAATTAGGAGGGCTGCTGTCCTGGTGGCCAGGAACATGCTGAGTGAGCCCCGGAAGGCTCTCTCCAAGAAGGTGGGAGGTTTGCTCACAAAATTGGCCAGCTCGGTGGCCACATACCCAGACAGACACTGCACACAGATATGCACATGTGAGAGTTCAAACACAACATCCTATACACATGTATATACATAAGAAAACAGACACAATAACCATGGTAGTTGTCACTTACTGAGCACTTATTAGATTGAACCATACGCCCACATTTGACCGATAAAAACAGCTACTTCTTGTGATCAAACCCAATATGAACTGCCAAGCACGGATCCAAATGCTTTACATGTGATCACTCATTTCAAATGCACAGGCATGCACAGGACACTTACACATAACATACATGCACACTCATGAGGGCAGGTGCACACTTGCAAGGCACACACAGACATACATACATGTACCTACAGATGCCTGTGTAAAGAAAGGCTTCTCTAGCCTTTGAAACCCCAGCCTGGGGCTGATCACATTCTCACTAGCTAATTTCCACCGTTCCTAAAAATATTGCCCGGCTCGCATCTCTGGAAGATACACGAGGGAGCCGCAGATCTAAAAGGAGGGTGATAAAAATGAGAAGGCAAAAAATAAATTGGTTCTATGTCCGAGTCGTGTTCTGTGGCTTCCCCTGCCTGTCTGGAAGTGAGGCTCAGAATCACAGGCTCGTGTGCGGGGCTCTGGTCAGCCCTGCCACCAAAGGTGGCCACGGGCCTGCAAGTGGGTGGGGACCCGATGGCAAGGTCTGGCTTCTGGGATGGTCCCACCACCATGCCTTTGGCTGTGTGCCTCAGTTTCCCTGAACTTAACAGTGCCTTCACTGCCCACATATCCTGTAGGGCGGAAGACCTCTCCAAGTGCTGAGTAAATACCAGGCCTCCTTATAATAATTATCGGATTAAGAATTAAATCTGATTCCCTTATGGAGAGGAGGGAAGGGGAGGAGGAGGGGAGAGCCGGGGAGCCTTCCTGGTAGACAAGTAATGAATTCTCCGCCATTCCTCTTGGAAGGCAGAAGCCCACTTAACAAAGATCCACCTACGCGCGGCCTCTTGGAGCAGAGGGGAAGCCATGCAAAGCAACCACGAACCCTGGAAGGGGCCTGTCAGCTCAGGAGGCGAAGGGCAGGAACAGACAAGACTCAAGAGAAAAAGCACTACTGGCCACTAAACTCGGAAACAATGTTCATTAACTAACAAGCAAAGAAATGCAAATAACAAAGGTACACCATTTTTTCTGCCTATTCGAATGACAGAGATTGCGTTAATGATGACACCCAGTGTTTCTAAGGCTGTGAGGAAACAGGTGAGCACTCCTAAAATTCATGGGGGAGAGTGAATTATGAAAGGCTTTCAGTGGGGGTATTGCTGTCAAAAACCGCGAACTGTTTCTATTCTCTGAGTCAGTAACTTCCTTTCCAAGTAAGATTTTATCCTGAGGAAACAATCAGATGTAGAATACTCAAGGATCTAAATACACACCAGCATCATTTTTAATAAAAGCTAGATAACCTAAATGCCTACATGATTAAAAACAAGTATGATCTATCATGAAATAGAACTTTTAAAATCAATTTGTAAAAGACACGGAAGAGGTGAGTTGGCTTCCGCAACCACAAAGACACGAAGGCCACTCTGCCCAGCTATTTATTATGTTAGAGGCACAGTGAACCCTGTCCAGCCCTTTGCACCTTACAAGGGGCAGCTGCATTTAATATCCTTCCCGAACCTCAGGACCACAACTCATGACTGCTTGTTTTTATTCCCATGTTGTTGATGGGAAAACTGAAGCTTACCAAGATGAAGTGACCAGTCCCTTTCCCTACCAGTATTAACTACCACTTATTGAAAACCAGCAACAAACTAGTCTCGCCTCTTTTGCATGTTGCAAATTATCAAATAAAATTTTAGCAACATGTAAGGCATGTGCAAACCCGGTGTCAGTTGCCAAGGAAACAGCACTGAGGGGGACGGATATTTCCTATTAAATACATGCTGAATGTATTACGGTTTCTACCAATATCATCAGGCCCATTTTGCAGATGTGCAAACTGAGGCTCAGGAAGGTTAAGTGACTTGCCCCAGGAAAACGTGGCTTCAAATCAAAAGGCCACATACTTCCCCTGCCTAGAGGCTGTCTAAACTGCACAGGCGTGCGGGAGCCTCAGGAAGCAGGAGGGCAGGAAAAACCCGGCCTGGGTGCCCGGCCCCACTGGACCTACTGGCAACAACTAAAGCAGCAAACAGGTCCCATCTTCCATTCTCCTTGCTCCTCACCAACCTTCCTCTCCACCTCCAGGGACTGCCTCATCCAAGGGGGCAGAACTAATTCCTGCCTCCTCAGGGCCCCTTGAGGGTCCCTGGAAGCCCCCATCTGCCACTTCCAGTACCTCCCTCCCTAGTTTCACACTGTTTGGAATCCCACCATCAACTTTCAAGTGTGCGAACTCCGGGTAACGCAACCCCTGGGAGGGGCACAATGCATCTCCAACTCTGCACACAGCAGCCCTGCATCTCCTGCACCTTGGTTGCTGGCATTTCTGCGATAAGCCCTGCACGGGAAGAATGGGAAGGGGGTGGGGGCTACGATCACTGCAGAGTAATGACAGGTGAGGAGGACAGGTAGAGAGCCAGAGACGACACAATCTCAGCACATGTGGAGGGCTAGAGTCACCCGGAAACAGCACGAGGGAGAAAAGGAATGAAGACAGCATAGTACTGCCAGCTGACCCTCCTAGCTACTCAGGAACATTAATAAATAAATGAGTGACTTGGAAATTACCTTCTGGAAAGGCAGAATCACCACATGCTGGATCGGTTTTACCCACATTAAAATAGCCTTGTAAATGAAGCGGCAACATTTCCAGCCTGCAAACCAAAAATGCTTTTGCCAGAACACCTTTCACCTGGAAAGCCTCTAAGCAGCACGCATTTCTGGTTTCCAGGGGAAAGACTACCTGCCCTTGGTGCTTACTTCCAAAACCTCTGAAGAAAAAATGAGGGTCTAGGGGCTCAGGGATTTTGGAGACCAGCTGGGAACCTCCCCCAGGCCACTTAGGGGACCAAGTACAAAGGCTCAAACCTGTCCTGGGGTCCTGGGGACCCCCAGCGCCCCAGCGTGCCCACCAAGCTTTGGCTGGCCTGACCCCAGCCACATAACTAGACATCAGTCCTCCTCCTCAACCAGCCAGCCTCCGTGTCAACACACCTGCTGCAAATTCCTCTCCCAGGGAGCCCAGGGAGGTTTCCAACCTCCAAGTGAGAGAATTCCAGTGCAAAAAATAACCTCCACTACACAGCAGTTCGTAGAGCACAGCAGACAGCATGCAACAAAGCCACTTCAACAGCCATAAAGCAGACAGGTGCATCCGAAGTCAGAACCCAAGGGGCCACCGCCCCGCCCCCCCTTCCCCCTGTGCCCTGCGCTGTCTATCTACATGGGGGGGCCACAGGGACCAGGGCTCACCCCTGTCACCTACAAGCCCCCACTCCAGTCCCATTCCCATCCCCTCACTGAGCCTGGCATCTCTGCCCCCCCCGACCCCGCCCCAGCAGGATGCACAGCAGCCCAGTCAGGGTTCCATGGAGCCAGGATTCACCCTGATCCTTGCTGCTAAACCACACCAAAGGCAGCCCTTCGGTCCTCCCAGCCTTCAACAGCACGACCACACCAAATGAGAGTTGGGGGAGGCGACTCACCGTTCACCCAGGTCTGACCATGCCCTTTAGGAGAGTTGGGTCACTAGAGTTGGTTTTACTCACACAGGGTGACTCCAGGAGGTGCCCCAGAAAACTATCAGCCCACCCATCCCAGGAGCAGCCAATGACTCTATTTCTAACCAAAGCAGCACAACAGAAGACCCTGGTCCTAGCAAAGCCAATTTCAGCTCCATGACTGAAAAGAGAGATTTCAAACTCAGTCTCTCTGCCTATCTTTAGGAAATCTGGGCCCCCTTCCTGTGCCAGAGAAGCCACCAAGCCAGATTTTGTTTATGGAAAATTAATAAGACAATTCCACACCACTGCCAGTGCTGTTCTGCTCCAACTGCTACCGTTCACCCCCATTTCTAGATATGGGCTCATACAGATTCACTCCCAACCCCCCACTCCACATTCCTTCAGCATATGGCAAGGCTGACCTGAGGCAATGCTGGGCAGGACCCGCTCCAGGTCATCGCGGCCATACCCTGACCTCCAGCCAGGGGCGCCGGACAGGCGTCCGCCAGCTTCTCAGTGCAGGCTCTCCACTGGAAGGAGGTAAACACGGCATGCACGCTGCCTGCTCCCGGGAGGGCAAGACACACTCGGAGGCCGGACTGCCTGCTGTTTCTCCTGCTCCCCGACAATCAACACATGCACACAAAACGGGGTACGTACACAAGCCCCCTCATGCGGGTGCAGAGGGTCCTGACCCCCGCCAAGGAAAGCGCAGAGAAGGGCATGTTCCTGGGGGGAGAAAGCCGAAGGAGGCGGGGCCGGGCGGAGGCAGGAAGGCAGCAAACCCGGTGGCCTGCCGCCCAGACAATAACAAAGATGGGAAGCGAGATTTTGAAAGACGCAGTGGCTGCCCCCAGTGCTGAGCTCTGGCCTGGCTGCATCTGCCTGCCACGGCAGAGCACGGCACGCCTGGTCCCCTGGGGCACCACGGCTATCAGAGAAAGGCGGAGGGTCCCAGCCTTGGGCTGGGACTGGCAGCTGGGGCAGGAAACCAGCTGCAGGCAGTGATAGGAATGCGCTGGAGAGAGCTGCTCTAGACTGGGAGAAATTAAAGGTCTAGTTATCTACGGGGGCTACTCTCCGGAAAGATGCTAGGGGTCAGTTAAAGTCACACAACCTTGGACAGGAGTTGAGCTGTAACTTGTATTCCTTTCCTTGCTGGAGCCAAGGGGAAGGGAGGGGAGACACATTTTTATTCTCCCTGTGCCTCACCAACTCACGGATCACACACTGGGCACAGCCCTATGTAGGAAGATGCCGGGGGTGCCTGAAGGAAGAGGTTGGGGCTGAATGCTGAAAAGGCTCCTTGGTGCCTGCCTGTTCTTTCACCTCCACAAGCTCTGCAGGGACACGTTCTAACTGGCACTGGAATCCATCACTGTACCTGTGCCCAAGTGGAAAGGTGCCATGGCTGGCGTGGCTCAAGGAGTGAGACTTGGGCCCCAAGGGGCTGTGTCCGCCCAGTGCCCCCACACGCTGACAGGATGGCTTGCCCTTGCGAGCTGAAGCCTGCTGGTGACTCCGGGCAGGCTGAACCACCTCCTTCCCCTCCTCCTCTGCCCCAAAAGCCACCTCCCCCTGGAATTTCCACACCCTGCTCCTGGCTTGCCCAGGAAAAGGGAACAGGAGACACCCGTGGGAGTGGAGAGGTAAGGAAGGGAAGCAGCTGCCCAGACTGGAGAGGATAAGGCCCTTCTTCCCCAGCATCAGGCGATGTCCTGCGCTCAGGGCACTGCCCGCTCTGTGCGCCCGCGCCCCAGCCCCAGCATAGCGCGAGCCCTACTTAGAGCAGATGTGCCCCCTAAGCAGCCCAGCCCCCTGCTCCTCCCCTCCAGATGTCCACCCTTTTCCTCACCACTGGGTTTCAGCAAAATCTAGCAGAAAATGCCTTTTATATCGGACACCCAGGGCTTCCAAAAGGAGGGGGGTGAGTCCTGCGGGTGGAGGCGCCACTTCTGTCCCTATCTCTGGGCATTCCACCGCCCGGGAAATAATGCCCACCTCACCAAGGCGAGGCAGGACTTCTCGGCGAGGGCACTTTCTGCCCGGCCTCATCTCGGGGCGGTAGGGAGAGAGAAGGGTCTGCCTGTCATGGCCCCCCAGTGCGAGGTGGCCCCACAAGTTGCCGGACGGCGGCGTGGCGTGCCCTCCCTCTTGCAGCGTGTGCCCCAGCGCAGCTCCCGCTTTGTCCCCGCGCCCTCCCGGGCACATCCCGGGGCGGCGGCACGAGGAGGCCAGGCCGAAAGGCAGCGGCGGCGGGCTCACCTCTCATTGTCCGCGGCGGAGGAGGCGGCGGCAGCGGTGGCGCTCCGGAACCCCGGCAGGATGTGGCGGAAGCTGTGGTTGCGGTCCAGCTTGGGCTGGCTCTTGGTGCGCTTGATGGAGCCCTTGAGGCGGCGGCTCAGGAAGCCCTGCGCGCGGGGCGACAAGAAGGGTAAGGGAAGGCGGGGTTAGCGCGGCGCCGGGCCCCGGACCCACGAGGGACCCGCGCCCCGGCTCCGGCGGCCGCGCGGCCGAGGGCGGGCGCGGGCTCTGGCTCGGCCCTAGCAGCTCCCGGCCCCCGCCGCCCGCCAGCCCGCCGACCGAGCGCCGACGGCCGGCCCGCGCAGCGCGGCCCAGCCCACCCCGCGCCTCCCGCCCGGCCCAACCTAACCCAGCCCAGCCCAGCCCGCCACGTCGCCCCCGCCCCCTAAGCCGCTGTTGCCACGGCGACGCAGAGCCGAACAGCGCCGGCAGCTGCCGAGGCCGCCCGAGCCCCCCGGGCAGGGGGATGAGGGGGCGGGGCAGCGGAGGGGCGGGGACCCCCGAGGGCTCCGGCCGCCCAGTCACCTCTTCCAGTAACGAGGTCACTCGCCCCCAACCACCTTGAAAATCCACGCCCCCCAAGCTGTTCCAGATTGACAAAGAGTCTTCCTCTACCCGCGAGGATGGTGTTCTCAGCCCCGGTAGTACGCGTTGGGAAACTATGGCTCCAACAGCAGGCGTGTGGTCCTCGAGGGGCCAGCCGGCAACCCTTGACACCTGGACTCCTAACCTGTGTGCCTTTCCTTCCGCAGGCGACCATCACTGGCCCTCAGGGTGGAGCCCTTTGCCTGGAGACAGAGCATCCCAGCAGGGACAACTACGTAAGGCTCAGGGCCCTTAGTGCCTAGCTCAGGAATGGTCCGAGGGGCTGAGGGTTTGCTAAGTATCTCCATTTCCTGCTTCGAGATTTGAGCCAGATCCCCGGGGAAATCTGGGCCTTAACTAGAGGGACAGCTGCCTAGCTCCATTCATGGCCCACGGTGGGGAGAGTCCCGCTCCTGGGAGGAGTGCAGCAGACCTCAGGGAGAGGGGCGCATTCAGGCCATTCGTCCATCTACCAAGCTTCCCTAGACTCAGGTCAGAGCTTAATTCCACCCCCAGCCCCAAGAGCTCCTGGCCAAATGGCGAGACCGGCATTTGATACATGCAGGCTGAACAATGCTCCCTTGACAAGGGAATGGGTAGATTTGGAGCCTCAGAGTACTACAGCCTGAGGTGTATTGAAGTTGGAACACTCTGGATGCTGGAGGGAGAGGAAATGGGGAGTGGGGAGGCAGGGGGATTCTCTGAGGGAGTTGTCTGAGAGGGTTCTGGGATTCACCACCCCCCGCTCAATTCCGGGTGAATGGAATATTGACTTGTTTTGAAATTAATGTACACAATCTGAACATTACATGTGACTCATCGTGCAATAGAGTAGGCTTGGGGTCCTCTCTGGTCCAAAGGAAAAGGTGGACATTTGCTATAGGGTCATGCCTCATGCTGGATCTGTCCCTCTGTATGGCCTCAGCACTCTAGACATGACAAGGTTAAACAAAGTTAGACATGACAAACTATACACCTCGTTACCCACACAAACAGAAAAACATTATCCCTTTCTGCAAAAGAAGAAACCTTGCTCAGAGAGGTAAAAGGACTTTCCCAAGGACACACAGCCTCTAGGCCTACCTAAAGCCAGAGCTTTTTCATAGGACTGCCTCTCCTGCCTGCCCTCTTCAAACTTTCCCTTTTCCTATCTTTCTCCCCTTACTTCTTCCTCCTGCTCAATCTCATACATCCATGGGAAGCCCATCCCTGTGGCTATCGGTCAGAATTCTGCACATCTTACCAGGCCCAACTGAAACGTGACCCCACCCAGAAGGCTTCCCAGGCAGTGAGTCTAAATGCCTCTCACCTCTGTACTCGGCAGTATCTGCGAAGGTGCTCTAACTAGTTGCATGCAGTTCACCAAATATCTCTTAGGTGTTAGCTGTGGAAGGGACCCTCTTCCAGAGGGGGATCCATAGGGCAATGCCTGATGCAGAGGAACCACAAATGGTTGCAGATCAGGCAACAGTAGACCCTCTGGGAGACACGGCATGAAAGCAGGAACCCGAACTTTTCCACAAGCTCTAGGAATCCCCAAATGTTGGCCTTTTGCCAGGTATGGGGGAGGGGAGGTACACCTGGCCAACGTGGATGGTTCCTCTCTAACAGGTGTCATGGTCAAGCACGTTTCCCCTGTGTGCTTGTACTTTTTATTTTTTATTTTCTACACTGATGGAAATTTCACCATTTTACACTCCTGTGGCACAAAGAACCACGAAGCATGTTTCATAATTTAGGTAGCTCATTATGTAGCAATATTGATAGCTATACCCTATTTTTGAGTTCAAAAAAATTTTTTTCTCCCTTCTAGGAGGATGAGTGAGACATGTGTCACTTCCTCCCCCCATCTCTCCTAAGGTGACACTTAATGCTCGTCTGACAAGCAACCTCCTCCCAGAAGCCTACTCTGAATATATCCCCGACACACGCCCAAACTGACCGTGACCTTGGGGACTCAAACTCTGTAACATTCACTCCTTCCCCACTTATCAAAGTCCGTTATGTGCTACACACAGGGACCGAGACAGTCATGAACACCAGGAGGTGAGCAATATACAGATCAAGAGGCAGAGAGCTCAGATCACGAGGAGAGTGATTCTTTAGAAGAACAGGGAGGAACCCCATTCACTTCCACACCACACACGTCCACCCTTGTGTCCCCCAGAGGACCCAGCTCAGGTCCCTGCATATGGCAGGCTTAACAGATGCTCATCATCCCAGAAAGCCACAGCTAGAAGGGGACGCAGATCTGAGGCTGCATTATGTGGGGGAATGAGGCCCTAAGGGTCACACAGCAAGGTTAGTCCAAGACCCGGGACTCCGGTCCCCTGCTCTGCCCAGGCTCACGGCTTCCTTACCGACCAATTCATGGGGTGGAGGGCCAAGGGTGGTTCTCCGCCCAGCCCCTGAGGGAGGGAGCTGTGCCTTTACCCCTGTCCTTTCCTGAGAAGGTCCCAAGACATGATTTCCGGAGGCAACTGCAGCTCTGAACCACAGAAGAGACGCTGCCTGGTCTTCGGGTCAGAAAATTGTGAAGGGAACCCAAGCCGAACTTTTGTGAAGGGAAGTGGCAAATCATGTCCCTTCCTTAAGTAAAACAGGTTCTAGGGCTGCAGCAGAGCCAGCTGGGAGCTGGAGGCAGGCAAACGGCCCTCAACTCTGAAGGCTGGCAAGGTCCTTCCCTACTCTGCGAAATGGGTGGGAGCTGCAATGAGATTAAATAGGTCAGATACAGCTCTTGACCCCTCTCTCCACACCCCCAGGGACTGACTTTCTCCCACCGGCTCCGGGAGGCCGATCCCACATAAGCAGCCCCGCTGATCATACCCCCTGGGCCAAGCACAAGCCCTCTCACACAGCTTGTGTTCGACCCTGAACGTCTGCAGAGGGCAAATTACTAGTCCTCTCTGAGCCTCAGTGTCCCTATCTACCAAATGGCTAGAGATGATATCTACCGGGTGGTGAATGGATTAAATGAGGTAAGAGACCACCAGTAAAATGGTAACTATTAAGCAACTAAACACAGTAGTCACCAGCTTTACTATTATTATTACTCATGGGGCCTCTAGTGCTGCCACTGATTTTGCTCCGAGGAGGTGTGACCAGCACAGGTGCGAGTCTGTCTGGGCAATCTGAGCAGCTGCCAGGTGGCCTTGGCATCCTGTTGTCCTGCCTAGTGAATGAGTGTCGTGTTTGCAAAATGATGCTGGAGCCACAGACTGTCATCCAGTTTGGGAGTTTTGACCTCTTGCAAACAAGCACTTTTCTAAAGCAGCCTCCCAGGGATTCTGGAGGCACAAAGTGCTGGCGTGGGCCGCTCAGACGAGGGCTCAGCGTTTATTCACCGGAGCAGGGACTGATGTGCCCAGCTCGGCGAGCAGCCCACACAGCCTGTGAGGACGGAGCCTGCCCCCTCCCGAGGTGGGCCGCTCTGCCTCCACTAACACGGCCGTGTTCCATTTGCTTCTCGGACAGCTGTGTCACTGTGCTGAGGTCAACTAAGGCCCCAGGGGCCTTTGCACAGGCTGCTGCCTGGTGCCACCACCTCCAGCCGACTCCTGGGGGTTGGATGCTGACAGCCATGTAGCCTCTGTCCCATCTGTGACAGTCCCCCTGGCTTCCATCCATGTCACTGACAAAGTGCAGGACAGAAGCCTGTGGGGCCTCCGGCCGGAAGGACCCCAGTTCTCGGCAGCTGCTCCGCCCTGTTCCGGCCACCACGCCGCCATTCTGGCATCAGGCTCACAGCCCTGCTCCTTCTCCAGGACGTTCTGAGACTTTCTCAAGGGCCTTCCAGAATTCCAGACACACGATTTCTTCGCTCATCCGCTGCAACCAATTCCAAGTGACGACGACGACGATGATGATAAATGTGCCCCTGCTCCACCAAGTCGCTCTGCCCCCCACACTCACCGCACACACCCCGAGGAGGGCCCCATGCCTCTTCCTGGGACTCCCAGGGAAGCTGTTTGCCTCAGAATGTAGAACGTTTCAGGTTTTCAAGTGGGCAAACGGAGGCTCAGAGAGGTTAAGCCACTTGCCAAGTGGCAGAGCTGTGACAGGTGGTGGAGCTGGGAGTATAACCAGGAGAGTTCTGGTCCATGCTGTGGGCAGACACACACGCACACACATGCTTGCACATGTGCACACACACAAGTCACAGGCCAGTGTGGGTTCAGTGCATCCTCCCCACACTCAGCCCAGGCACTGGCCTAGGGACAGGAGGGGAAAAAAGGGAAGGTGCACTCTCTCTGGGAGTTCCTGTGACTCACAGGTGAGGACCTGGAGGCTCAGGGAGGGGCAGCCTCCCTGATACCACCCTCTTGTGCGCCTCACTCCCCAACCATAAGGCAGCACTGTGACGTTTGCATTCCAGCACCACCACTTGGGTACCTGGGAGCTGCATGTCACCCCTGGTCTCTTTCTCAGCTGACTGTAAAGCACCGAGCACCATGCATGACTCGTTGCAGGTGCTCTATGAAAGGTAAGATCTTTCCCCCAACTCCACCATCTACTTGGTCCTGCAGCCTCAATCCTGCCTTCTTCACCTGCCCCCCTTTCAACAACCGGAACAGAGGTCACTGCAAACAGGTGGGTGGGCCCGCCCCCGAGGCAGTGCTCGGGAAGGAGGCAGCACCTCACCTCGGGGCCCGCCCTCTGCCCAGGCCCAGCTCCCCGTCCCGTGGCCAATTCTAAGGCTGGCTGGCACCCAGAGACCCTTCAAGGTAGAAGCTTATTTCAACAGGCTTGTCTCTCGGTATCTTTCCTGGGGCTTTGGGCAAATGCCAACAGCACACCAAAATAATCAGGAAAGGAAAAGGGAAGATCCCATCCAAATATTGCCCCGAGACTGGCGACCTGCTAGGCACACAGGCTGGCAGGCAGACGGGACACCCTGGCAGGCTGGTAGTGACACCTCACCCCACCCAAGCCCAGGCCCCAGGAAGGAGCTGGGGACAGCTGAGGAGTCCTACTACCAGAATCACAAGGCAAGAGCCCCAGAGGGCTCGTGGTGGCTGTCAGGGCAACGCCCATATGGTTCAGACAAGGTACCAGAAGCCCAGCGGGCAGGGGACCTGCCCAGAGGGACCATGGCAAGGTTCCCTCTCCTCATCCAGCACCCCCACCTCAAGAACCTCCCAGGCTGCCCACGTTTCCTCTTTTCAGGCCTCAGTCTCCCCGTCCGTATTGTGAGGACTGGACTGGCTGATAACTGATGATTCTATAAAGCCAGAGCAGCCGCCTTCCACAGCTGGGCTCTCCCGCCCCGGCACCGGCAGTACCAGCAAATTCTCTGGCTTCGCAGAGTCCTTCGGATGCACAATTCCTCCTCCCTCCTTCCCTGCTCCTGGGGCTCTGCCCTCCGCAAGCTGTCAGGCCTCCTGGCCTCCTCACTGAGAGGTAGGCACCATCAAAGAAAGTCCCAGATGGGGAATGACTCACTAATGGTGGAACGTCAGGCACTGTGACAGGTGAAGCAGGGACCATATGTTAAGTCAGGATTAAGCTGGTGTCTTCCTAGTGGCCACTTACTCACAGGCCCTCCTATGCCCACAGGGCCCCCCCTAACCCCCTGCCAGTGCTCCTTGGAATGTAAGACCTCCTCACGCCTCGCTGCCCAGAGAAGGTAGGCAGACTGCTTGGGTCACACAGAGAACCAACCCACGGGCCCTGAGAGCCAGGAGGGGGCTGGGCCCAGACACTCAAGGACCATTCCTGAATTAAAATATTACCTAGATAGCCACACCTAAACCTGTTTACCTGGAGAAATAGGCAGGGCCAGAAACACACACAAGTTCAAGGACGTGCATGCATACAAAGGCACATGGGGGAAGGAACATGCCCACCAAGAAATGTACGTGTAACATACAAGTCTCCTGGCTACTGCCACCGCACAAACACGTTCGACACTGACCAACACACACATTCACAATCACAAAACACACAAATAGGCACACACATACACGGAAACAAGCTCACAAATACACACACACACACTCAGCTGCCATCAGGCACTCCCGGAATTACACTGACATCGGGCCAAACACAGGCTGCCATGCGCTCAAGTTCACAACCACAGCAAGAAGGGAGAGGCTCCTGGTGAGCTCAGAGAGCTGGGAACCCAGATCCTGGATCTGAGCAGACAAAACAGCTCCATGCTGGTGACCCCACGATCCCCCTGCTTTGCACACAGGGCCTCACTTTGTGCACCTCTCTGAGGATGACCCATTCGCTTCTCTCACGCCCTGAAAGCTTGTCTTCACAGCTCTCTGAACTCGTGGTGTCTCGGAATCTCGAGGCCTGGCAGGTTGTTTGGCAGGCTCCACCCCCCTCCAGAGCAGGAGCCCCTGCTCCAAATCTTTCTTCCTTGCCATCATCACACCTGAAATGCCACCATTTGACACACCTGTTTGGGTGCTAGGATTACCCAAATCTCTAGGAGTCCCAGGTAAAATGCAAAGGCCTTTCCTGCCTGCCACGCCCCACCCCCAGCAAGAAGCATAGTAGCGAGGGTTCCACCTCTTGTGGCTTTGGGCCCCAGGTCAGTGACCTTGCCATCCGAGCCTGTTTCCTCTTCTGCAGAATGGGGACAACATAGTCACCACAGATTGCTGTCATGAGTTATGAGGTCATGCCTGTAAAGAATTTAGCCCATTTCCCGGCACATGGTACATGTTAGCTGCCATCATCATCGCTATCATTGTCCTCATTCCTTTATCGCCTGGACTTTGGCCACCAGGAGGCAGCCACAAGGAAACAAAGGGTAGGGGCGGTGCTGGTCTGTGGCTCACCCAGCGCATGTTCCCAGAGCCTCACCGCGTGCCAGGCCCTGGGGAGGCTGGTTTTCTGCCCTCAAGGGTCCCCTGGCTGGAAAGGCAGTGCTGGACCTTCACAGACACCTACAGGATCCTCCTCGCTGCTCTCACTGCCTCCAGCCTGGCCACCCTTCCCCCATTTGTTCTTCAAGGGCATCTAGACAGATCCTTCAAGATTAAAGAGGCCGATCAGATCAACCACTGCCAGGCCCCACCTCCTTGCACAGCCCCCCAGGGCTCCAGGGAGCAAGGCTTAGCTCCTTTCGGAGGCCCCCCAAGGCCCCTCATGACCCGCCCCCAACGCTCCGGTTCTGCTGCTTCAGTGGGACTTTTGGAATTGTCAGCTTCTCCTGTCACAAGGCCTTGGCACTGGCTGTTCCCACTGCTCGGAACGGAGGTCCCGGCCGTGCACACCCTTCAGTCTCTCCTCGAAGCCTCTCCTCTGCGGCCTCCCTGATGCCCTCGGATCAGGCTGGTCTCTCTATAGACCGATCACAGCTGTAATTATGCATTGACTTGTTTAATGTCTCCCTCCTCCACAGGACTGTGGGGGGCCATGGCAGCCAGGGTCCCCAGTGCTGAACACTTGGCAGGTATTCCATAAATACTTCCCAACTGAATTAACAAATACTTATGTTGTAGAAGAGGAGAGAGAAAGGCAGAGAATGTGACCTGGAAGGCTTTTTAAGGGACTCCACCGGGGGTTGGTCTGGGTGGGCTTGCCAACAGTATGTAGGGCAGGGCAGCCACACACGGGCATTCCCGGCAGCATCTCGACAAGAGCAACAGTGAGGCAAGCAGTGATCACAGGTCCCTCGGACCTCCCAGTGACACACCTGAGCTCAGGCTTTAAAACAAGGGCATTGCCCCTGCCCCAGTGCAGAGGTGCCCAGGTAAAGGGGCCCCTGTGGAACCCTGAGAGTCTAAAAGAGGTGGGAGGGGTGCCCAACTGTGAAAAGAGTGGGCGTGTGAAGGTGGAGGGGGACATAAAGACATGGAACAGGTCCTCCTGGTTCCAGCCACTGCCAGGACTGGGTGGCATCGGTGGACAGAAATCAGACACACATGAGGTCTCTGGCAGGGACGCGATAATCCGAGCAGCCAGGGAGTGACTCATGGCTCCGTAAATCTCCCACAGGCCTTAGCATCGTGAGCCCATCGCAGAGGTCTGGGTGGCCAGACACTTCATCAGCTCTTTGAGCCCTCGGCCAGCTCTGACCTCTCGGCGGGGAGGGCGGCACGGGGGCTGCGGGGAGACTGACTCCGCCAGGGAGCCTCACCCCTGCAGCGGAATCTCTACTTTCACCCTCTGTCTCCCTCTGGTTCTGTCACCAAGGTCCCCGTGCCAGGCCAGTCTTCCCGGGGAAACTTCAGCACTGGTTCCCCATCGAAACCCGTGCTCTGCACAGTGTGTGAGTGAACACTGCCTGCAGAGGCCACCCCACAGAGTGACAAAAAAAACCCAAAACATGCTCAGAGCCAGGAAATCTGGGTTCAGCTCTGCTAATTAATAATCATGAAGTCTATTCCAACATGCTAAGAGTAAGCCAGCTGTGTTCGCAAAGCCCTCTCCAAGCTCTAGGCACTGTATTAAAGCTTTATGTGCAGGACCGTGTTTAAGGCTCTTAATGTGCAGACCAGAGAAGGAAAGCTCAGAGAGGTCAAGAGACTTTTCACAAGGCCACATGGCCAGGGAGTGGCAGAGCTGGGTTCCACCCAGACGGTTTGCACCAGAGCCCAAGTTCTTCCATTAATTACCCCATCGCTGCACTGTGAGGCTCTGAGCGAGCGTGTTAGCCTCTCTGACTCTGTTTCCCCATTTGTGCAACGAGGGAATTGGTTTAGCTGATCTCTAAATCTTTTCCTCCCTGGTGACCCATTTGCAGGTGACAATACGTGGGAAGGATCTTCTGAGGACAACCGCTTGCCGGAGGAAGGTGCCGATGGTGGGACCTGAGCTCTGTGCTGGGCCATAAGCAGCTTCTGTTGTGTTAGAGGGCCCTGCCCTCCCCCCCCCCAGTCAAGGGGTAGCCCGGAGCAGAAAGGCAGCAAAGAGGTGTAGTGCACCAAGAGCCAACAGGAAGCGCCAGGAGCCCAGGGTGCTCCTGTCCCGGGGACCTGTAAACACTAGTGGGAGGGAAGGGCGAGAGGCGGGCAGCGGCCCCATAAATCCACCTGAGTGAACAGTGCTTTTAAAGCCCTTTTCACTACAGGAAACAAACCACACTGTTTTGGGAGCAGGTTTTATAGGCTATTTCTACTCCCAGGTGTTTTACCACCTGCAGGCCAGGCTTACCTGGGAGTCCTTCTCTGAGGGACCATGGGAGTCCATGGGTGGAGTAAAGGTCAATTTTAAGGCAACGGCTGGGGTCCTTGCGGGACCTTGCCTCCAGGAGGTGGTCTGGGTGACCTGTTCTGACCTCTCCTCCCAAGACATAAGAAGTGGGGCTCTCAGAAGCGAGGAGATGATGCCTGCGCCTCCTCACCCTTACCGGGCACTCGCTTGTTTAATTCACTGACTCCCTCTCACACGCCTTCATTCCACAAATTCCACAAGCCCCTCCCTCCGGTGCCCTGCCCCAGTGGCCCATTCAGACCTGGAGGTTAGGACAGGCCTGGGGGTGTGAGGCCTCAAATGCAGCTGGGAACTGGATCCCACCCCTGGGAGCCACCTAAGGTGCCGGAGCAGAGCAGTAAAAATTATGGTTCATCGCAGACATTCTCTAAGCGATTCCACAGGAAAAGTTACTCATCCCAATGTGGGACCTTGTGTCGGAGACAGATGTTATCTCTGCCACCTCCAAAGAGGGCCTCCCGGCTTGGGAAGCAACTGCTACCGGAAGACTCAGAGATCATTACGTCTGCAGTCTAACTCAATGTCACTCGATGTGACTGAGGCAATCACTTTATTTTCATGCCATGGGGGAAGGGAGTGAAGGCATCGGAGCTAGCCTCCTACACCCAATCCCTTGGGCCGTCTGGGAGAGGGGAGGGCCTACAGGGGCCCCAGGGTGGGGCAGGGAGAGGGGAGCAGTCCCTCGGTACCCCAGGGTGTCCACCCTGCACAAACACCTTCTGACCAGTGGGGGCCAGGCCAGCTGGAGGCAGGGGCAGGACGAGATGAGGCAGGGAGATAAGAGGTGCAGGTTCCACTGCCAGCTCTGTCCCTGATCAGCTGTGTCACCTCAGACGAGGTACCTACCTCCCTCTCTGGGCCTCAGTGGTCTCATCTATAAAATGGAAGAATAGCAATGCTGGCTGGCTGGCAGAGACTGGGCCGCATGCTGCGGGTCAGACTCTGGGAGACCTTCAGACCCACGCTCGCAGGCTGAGTGATCTTCAACAAGATCTTCTGGTCTGCCCTGATTTTGTCACCTTGAAAAAGTGGGATGTGTGTTATTTGTCCCTTGGGTCGTGAATATTAAATGAGATGATGCCTGGGGAGTGTGCGGCGCTGGGCCCGACCCAGCGGGCTATGCAAAATGGGCCTCACCCCACCCCCACTGTACGGACAGTGAGGAGCTGCTGGTAGAGCCGGCCCAGCCCAGGCAAGCCAGGCTTCAAGGCCAAGCTCTGACCACCATCCAGACTCTCCCAGAACCCCTGCCTTCCTTCCTCTCAAAGCAGAGGTGAGGCTGGAACAAGGCGCCTGCAACCCTTCCAAGGACCACCATGAGAATGGGCCAGGCCCGGTGACCACGGTGCAGCTTCACTGCTGGGCTGCCAGCACCCTGGCCCACCTCAGCCTGTGCCCCTCCTCCTGATGGAAGGCTGCCTGGGTGCCAGGCCTTGCTCCCCTCCAAGGCCCTGGATGTGGGTCCCCTTTCAGAGGTCCCCCAGCTTCTGGTCACCCAGGCTTAGTCGGTTCAGCCACCAGTGAGAGGCACTCCCTGATGTGAGCTGCTCCCCCCACCCAGTGGTGGGGCCTGGGTTTCTTTAGTTCAGCTGGCCCGCTGTGATCCAGAGGTAGGGGGCACAGGATAGAGAGGAGTCCACAAACCCCTGGGACTTCAACTCTCCTCTGGGAGTAGCCACCCAGGCATCCACTTGCTGCACTCTGCTGCCCCCAATTGGTGGGAAACGGCCCTGCGCAGACACCAGCTCCTACCACATGGGAGCTTGGTCTCCTTCCTGCATCTTGGGCACTCCCTGCAATATCTCTCCACCTCCCAGGGCAAGAGCTGAGCCCTAGAAGCTCTGTCAGGGGTCAGTGTTGTTTAGGGGCAGGAGATGAGGGGTGCAGAAGGGAGGACTGAGGCTTTGGGGCAAGTGTGGGGTAGAGGCGAGTCCCACCCACCAGAAAGGGGAACAGGGCGTGAACACTGGCTGAGTGCTTCCCTTGCACCAGGCAGAGAGCCCTTGCAGCCACCCATTGAGCCAGGGGCTTCTATGGGCATTTACAAGTGGGGAAAAGAGGCTCAGAGTGGACAACTTGCTGGAGCGAGCCCATGGAGAGAAGCCATGGGGCCAAGATTCAGACCCTGCCTTGCTCTGGGTGTATGGCTAGGAAAAGCCAGCACTGCACCTCCGGGAGGGCGCAGGGGTAAGGAGAGGGAGAAAGGCCCCCAGACAGCACCCCACCTGCCAGTCTCAGAGCCCGACATTCCTCCTGAATGTCTGAAACTTGCAATCAGTAAGTCTCCTTGAACATGTATCACAGGGATTCAGCCATTGACACCTTAGTCGGGACCCATGTATCAGGCTTCTGCTGCCCGCCAGGCTCTAGGGAAGGGCTGAGGAATCAGAGTTTACAGGAATAGCTGAGAGGTGCCCCTGGAAGACCCAGGGCAGAAAGAAAGAGGGGGTCCCAGGCTGTCCTCGTTTCCTTCCCTCTCCATCCTCCCTCACAGAGCTGCCCCAGCCCAGCTGGCACCTCCCAGAATGAGGCAGCAGATTCCAGGGCTCCTTAAAGTGGGTTCTTCCCTCTACCCCCACAGAGCACACTCTGAGCTCAGGTGCTGTGCACACAGATGGGCTCCCTCACAACCTGCTTGAGAAAAGCAGTTCGTTTCCTCCCCCACCCCTCATCGCCCGCCCCAGCCCTGGCCTCGGCCCACGGAAGGGCTCCAGACTCTCCCGGCCTGGCCAAGTGTGCTGCCCGGAAAAGCCACTGCACTCCAGGTGTGCTCTGGTTGGCTCTGGGCCACCTCACCTCCCTCTCTGGGGGCCCCATACTCCTGTTAATACAGCCTCAGACCCCATTTGATCTGTCCCCTGCACTCCAGTCACTCCCTCATGTTTCAGCCCCCAAAAATGCTCCCAGTCCCTGCTATCACTTACTTGTGTCGTGCAGGGGCGGTCCTGGCTGCCTGGGGTATCCTGTCCCCTCACCTGCCTGGACATCACTTCCTCAAGCCCCAGCTGATCCCTCTGTGTTTTCATAGGTAGCAACTCTATTTTAATCCTCTTTGTGTGAGTGTCCGGCACAGGTCCCAACACATAGCGATGCTGGTTAAAAATGTATTAAAAGAAAGAAAAAAGGCAGGCAGAGAACGGAGGAAGAAAAATTAGCTCCCGCCCATGGCAGGACTCGCAGACCAGACCTCGGCCCCTAGCTCTGGCACTCCCCGGCTGTATGGCCCTGGGACGGCCCCATCCCTCCCTGAGCCTCGTCTGCCTGATCGGTCAGCTGGAGCCAATGGAACCACCCTCCTGTTTCTCATGGGGCGGGCAGACTCCCAACCCGGCCAAACACCACCGCCTGCCCTCAGTTTCCAGCTTCAGACTCTGGCCTGGCCTCGGGTTCAGGAGGCTCCAAATGGCCCCTGGCCCTGCACCCTGCCTTGAAGACTGTCGGCACCCGCCCCGGCTACCCTGGACAGCTCCTGAGCCTGGGGTGTCTGTGTGGGACGCTCCCACCGCAGGAAACGCGGCCTGCCTCTCCCTTGAAGGTGGACACAGGCCAAAACGATAGTAATTTTCCTTTGAGGTTTGAACCGTTTAATAATAATTGGAGCCCCGAAAAGGCAGATGTGGAGGGGAACGGAGGGTGCAGGGCCTGCTGTCTCCAACAGCCCTCTCATCTGCAGAACACCAGCCAGACCCCAGGTTGGGAGACTCCAGCTCACAGGGCTCAAATGAACAAGGGACATTGGCTGTCACGGGGAAACTCCTGCTGTTGTGAGGAGGAGATCGGGGCACCCATTCACAGGACCCCAATCCAGGGTCCAGCAGTGCTGCCCGGTCAGTCACAACCAGCCATGGCTGACATCCCTCCACTGGCTTGTGGGCCACAGACGTGGACACACCCCACGTAAGTGTGCACTTGAAATGGGCCGCAGCAGCCTGGAGTGGCAGAGGGGGCCCCAGCAGGCGTTCCAGGCCAATCTTCCCGCCATGAGCCTCAGTCTCCCCACACGTGCAGTGGCCAAGCTGGCTCATGTAATCTGTGAGCCTGACTAGCTTTTCCATCCCCCACCCCAGTGACCAACGGGGTCACCTTAGCTGAGAAGGGCACTAATGGGAACAGGGGCAGACCTGCGAGGGGCAGAGAATGTAGCCCTACTGCCCCTCAAGTCATTCCTCCTTCAGGCAGCCCCCAGCCAGGACTGCCCGTCCAGCTGCGGTTGGTGCTGGGACTCGGGCCAGGAGGTGGCAGTGTGTGGATGCTTGGGAGGGAGCTAGCAGGGGCCTCCAAGGGCAGTCAGACCCACGAGTGTCCCTTCCCTTAAGCCCCCTCCCCTAGAAAACATGAGAGAGGCAGGGAGAGGGGCTCAACTGCAGGGAAGAGAGGGCAGGAAGGAGCAAGGCCTTAGGTGCACTGGACGGGGAATGGAAAGATCTAGGCTCAATTCCAGGCCCAGCCCCAGACGGGCTGTGTGGCCTCTGGAAAGGACCCTCCCATCTCTGAGCCTCGGTCCCTTCTCTGCACAGAGTAGGGCTGGGCCAGATCATTCCCGGCAGCCTTTCCACAACCGTGTTGAAGGGGGTCGCCCTCAGGTCTGCAGCTTGTGTTCATGTCCCTGTTTCCGTGTGTGAGAGAGAAAGACAGGTAGCTGAAGCTTGGGGAGGGGCAGGGACGCTGCAGGAGTGGCCAGGGGTGAGCAGCTGGGGAGAGCCGAAGTCCACATCCCAGAGACCCCCAGCTGGCTCTGGGGCTCCTGTCCTACAGGGGAAAGTCGGAAGGCTTCACCCGCTCACGCTTCTGTCCAGGCTCCTCTCCTTCACGCCTCCAACTCACCCGACACCCTGATCACTCGGGGCCACTGGCTTCTTCCTCTTCCGTTAGATACCCCTCTAATTGGAATACTCCTCCCTCTTCATTCCTGACAAACTCCTGCACGTCCTTCAAAGCCCAGCTCCAAAGACCCCTCCTCTAGGAATTCTTTCCCACCCTAACTGGGCCTTATTCTGGGTTCTCACAGCACCCCAGACGCCGCACCTCCACCATGGCTTCAGAAACACCTAGGATGTGACAATTGAGCATCTGGTAAAAAGTGGGAGGCTGAAAGGAAACAGACTTCCTTCTAGAAGCATCTGCAGTCCACCTGGTACTGAGTTTATCTGCAGCTTCCGCCAGCCCCCTGAGCCTTCCCCTCCTTGACACTTCTTCTCCAGCTCGCAAAAAATAGCCGTGAGACCTAATTTCAGCTAAACCTTCAAACACAACTCTCCACTTTCAACTTTCCAAGGAGGAATCAATTGGCTGTCAAGTTTCCCAGAGCCTCTGACACCCCTCCCACACCCCGGCCCTGCCAGCTCTCCTCAAGGTCGATGGGAAGGGTGGTGGGGGGAGGACTCAGCCCGCACGCGGAGAGGGTGGGACCGGGGAAGGCAGTGGCCGAGGGACTGCCAGGGAGGCCTCAACGGTCACCATCTCCTTGCCTCCATATCAAACCATGAATTCCTCTAACATGGGGTGGCAGGTAAGACCACGCTGCTTTTGGTGAGGGTCCCTGGGCCCCGAGAAGAGAGGGGGGACTTGAACAGAGTCCCTGGAAGTGGCCTGACACCGTGTGCAGATCCGCGACCCCCAGCTTGCCACCTGCCTTCCTTCCCTCCCTCTGGCTCTCACTCCCTTCCAGGGTTCCCTGCTAGTCAGTGAACACGGACGTCAGTTTGAACCTCAGCCTCACCAACTCTTTGGAGCCTGACAGCAGGAGACCGGAGAGGGCAGGGGGTCCCTTTGGCCACCGACTCCCAGCTCCCTCCTCCATCCTGCCGTCCTGCAGGGTCCTCTACGGCTCTCCGGGCACAAGCACCACGTGGCCCTGGGGAAAGCAGTCCTCCACCCGCTAACTCCACCTCTAGGTGGAAGGAAGATGCACCGGGTGGGCAAAAGGTCCCATATCTTGCCCAGGGAGAGGAGGTTCAGCCTCAAGTCTGCTGACCTTGCAGCTCATTCTCTTAGTTCAGTGCCAACCGTATGCCCACACCACATGCTGCCTTACAAAGTCCACTCTCCTCATTTCACAGAAGGGGAAACTGAGGCTCTCCCAGGGCCCCATGGTCTCCACGAGGCGGAGGCAGAACCAGCACTGAGCCTCTAGTGTCCTCTGGGGTGGCTGCAGTCCTAGGCTGACCCACCGAAGGGGTAAGGGCCACCTGTAGAGACACAAACAGCCTGAACTCAGAAGTGCCCCCAGCTGGGTGGTGACCTTGGACAACCCAGGCCCTCAGTTTTCATGGGAGAGGGGAACAAAATGAGTCCCATCGACTCCCAAACGCTGATTCTCCCTTAAACTACGCAGTCGCAAAGGGGCACGAGCTTCTGTGAGAGGGGGTGACACCCTGTCACAAGGTTTGAAATGCAGCGAAGGCAGCAGTTCCTCAGGTTTGCCTGTGTTGTCTCTCCTGCCTCCCCCAGGCGACACCCTGTTCCCCGGGTTCCCTCGGGGGCTGCGCTGCACAGCAGTCGGCTGAGCACTGAGGATGTGGCGGGTGGGAGTGAGTGGGAGCTAGACTAGCTCGGGCTGAGGGCAGACGGTGAGCTCCTGGTCTGCCAAGGGTCTGTGTGCAAGTCTGTTCCCAAGACCAGGGGCACCTGTGACGTTTCCCCCAAACACCCTGCCCTCCGCTCTCCCCAGCCCTCCCCAGATCTTTACTGTTCTGGAGCCAAAAAGGGAAATGCAATCAGATTATAAAGATGAGCCCTGGCTGGTGTGGCTCAGTGGATTGAGTGCCAGCCTGCAAACCAACAGGTTGCTGGTTCAATTCCCAGTCACATTCCTGGGTTGTGGGCCAGCTCCCCAGTTGGGGGCATGTGAGAGGCAACTGGTAGATGTATCTCTCACACATTGATGTTTCTCCCCTTGTCTTTCGTCCTCCCTTCCCCTCTCACTAAAAAGAAATAAAAATTTTTTAAAGAGTATAATGATGGATTTAATCTATTCAGCACCTATCAAGGGTCAGACCTGCGCTCACGTGAAAATCTAGCCCGGTCCTGCGAGGGAGGCATTCTACGCCTCACTGACAAGGACAGGAGCCTCAGGGAGGCTCAGTGATTAACGAGGTCACACAAGCCACTGAAAAGGTGGAATCTGAACCCAGATCCCCACCTCTGATCTTTCCAGCCCCCTCCCCCAGCTCCCAGCACCGGCTCAGGACAGAACTCACACCCAGTCCCTTCACCGCCACACACAAGAAAGGACCATGGTGCTCAGAGAAGGAGACAAAGCACAGTGCCCAGCAGTCCTGGCACCTGGGCATGTTCACGGCACCCAGAAGCCATGTGACACCGGGCAGATGACATCACCTCTCAGCCTCAGCTCCCTCATCTGTGAAACAGGGAAACGAACAGCCCCCCCCACCAGGTGCTGTGAGAAGTGGGTAAATGAGTGAGACTGCCTCCACCGTGCGGACCCCAACTGGACAGGCGGGACCGGGAGCCCCGGGGGCCTAGCAGTTCGGAGGGCTGGTGCTGGCGCTGGTCCACAGGTGGTTTCCACTCCAGGAAACAGAGCGAAGGCACCACTACAGGAAAAACGCCAAGCCTGGCTGGTAATTAAAGAGCTACAAATTATAGCAACTTCGAGGTGTGATGAGACACCTATTAGAGCAGCAAAAGAAAGGGAAATGGGTAAAAAGCGATGCTGACAGGGTGCTGGAAGGGTGTGGGGACAACGGATCCTCTCCACAGCCAGAGGAAGTGCATGCTCGTGGTCTGGGGTCAGAGACCCCTGGGCACAAATCTTGGCACCATTACTAGTCATTGGCGTTTGGGGGACTTCACCTCTCTGAGCCTCTGATTTCCCATCTGCAAAATGGGATGTCCAAGTATCAGCCACAGGGCTGTCTGGCGGATTCTAAGAGATTGCGTATGTAAGACCCCAAGCACAGAGCAGGTGGTTGTGTTGTTGCCAGTCATCGGTCCTTAAGGCCCCCTCAAGGCTCAGCGCCAGCTGCTATGGCTCCGGGGGCCCAGGAGGAGCAGGACATGGCTCCTACACCAGTTGATTTGAGTCAGGGTCACCCGGAGGCCAGCCACACCAAGGAAGAGACCCGAGTCCTCTCCTACTGCAGGCTTCCCTTATCTCCTCCCCTTCCCTCCCAGAGACTGAGCCAGAGGCTGGGGCTCAAAACCACTTCTTGGGGAGCTTATTAACATGTAGATATCAAGGCCCTGCCCCTGCCCCTGCCCCACTGCACCGAAGTCTTGAGGGGGCCCAAGAATCTATTCTGAAAGCATTTCATGACATACAGGCAGGAAAGAGAATCCGTGGTCCTTCGGGAAGCCCCATCCCCTCAGCCTGGCACTCAAAGGTTTGGCCCAGCTTTCCAGCCTCACCTCCCACCCTGTCCTCCGGACCCCTCAGCTCCAACCTCACCAGTCATGTCACCACTGCAAAGACAGGTCCATTTACAGGGCCTCCATGCCTTTGCAATCGGTATTCCCCCTGCCCAGTCCTCCCTCTCACTGTCTCTGCTGACCCAATTTCCAGTGGCCCTTGAAGACCCAGCTTAAAAGTCAGCTCCCAGGGGGAGACCCTTCTCAACCCACCAGGAAAAGCTAGTCACTCCCAGCTCACCTGAACCCCCACATGACAGTGTATGGTGACAGCCAAGCCAGGGCCCTCTCTGAACTCCCTCCACCCAAAGCCTCATTCCCCTGCTCCCCAGAAGGCTGCCTCCTCATCCCACAGGTCTCAGCCCCAACCACGCCACTTCAAGAGAGACCCCCTGGTTTTCTGCTGCATAGCCTGGCGGCCCTAAATGACAGCATGAACTCATGAGGCCAGGGGCTTCATCTACCTGGCCCCATCTTGGCCAGCTCCTCCCATTCACCAAGGATAGCACCATGCCTGGCACAGAGAAGGCACACCGTACTGATTGCTGAATGAATGAACAGATAAATAAATGATCAAAAATCCATCTCCTCTACAGACTGTGAGCTCCCAGGAGAAGAAAATGGGTCTACCCCCGTGTCTCCCATCTTGGCTGGCAGAGTGCTGGACGGTGAATCAGGGTGACAAGCTCTGTGGGGGAGCAAAGGGACCGAAGACCATGTGTGCGCATGCGCAGTGAGAAAGGTGGGGGACACAGACGGGCGTGGAGCGCCAGACCCTGAGGGCCGCTGGGTTCTGTTTTGTAAGGTTGTGTGGGTTTGTGCCGGTGGGGCCACTAAAACCAACAGCTAAGATGTACACACTGTGTTCCGTTGATTCTAAAATGTCACCAATTTTAAGATACAGCATGATTTTATGTGCCACCAAGAAAAAAAAGCAGCAATTAAATTATGACACATCATGGAATGTAACATGAAAAAATACTAAAATGTGGAAACAAAAAATTATGCCTCTCGAGAGCCCGGGGAGCCTGCTGTGTGTGCACACATCAGGGCGCGTTCACCTGACCTAACGCTCAGCAGCCCGGCTTCCCAGTGCAGGTCCGGCCCCTGGGCCCGCAGGGACCACAGGGCCCCCAAGGTGTCAGTCCGCCTGCCCCTCCCTCAGACGTTGGGCCCCCACGTGGCCCCCAGGGGCAGGGCTGGGCACTGAGGGGCGGGGCTGAACACGGAGAGGGGAGCAGCTGAGCGATGGATACCTAGAACAAGGGAGGCCAGATGCTCTCCTGGTCCGTGAGGCTCCAGGAAGGGGGACCGCGGGCTCACAGAGCAGCACCCCAGGCCAGACGGCGATGGAGACGCAGAGATAGTTACCGTGACCCGGAACGGCGCGGCGGCTGAGGGCTCCATGCTGGGGCTCTTCTCCGACAGGCTGCCGGGCAGGCTGCGCCGGGAGCCTGGCCTTTCTTGGGGCGACTCTGTCAACAGAGGGAGGGAGGGGGTTAAGTGTGAACCACCGAGGCCGTCCAGTCAGGCCCTCCTGTCACCCCATCCTGGCCAGAACAGCAGGTCCCACAAAATAGTACAGCCACCGTAGAAAACAGTTTGGCAGGTGCCCCCCCAAAATTAAAGACACAGTTATCTCATGACCCAGCAATTCCCCAAGAATTATACCCCAAGAATTGAAAACAGGGACGTAGACAAATACTTGTAGGCAAATGTTGTAGGGCAGTGTCATTCCCAACAGCCAAAGTCCACAGTAGCGACCCAGGTGCCCATCGCAGATGAGCAGGCAACCACAGCTGTGTACACACACAACGGAATGTTATTCCATCGGAAAAGGGGTGAGAGTTCTGACCCATGCCGCCACCTGTGGGCCCTGAGAACATGCTGAGGGACATGACCCGGACTCAGAAGGACAGGTACTGTGTGAGTCCACTTAGATGAATCACCCAGGACAGGCAAAGTCACAGAGATGGGAAGTAGATGAGAGGTTACCAGGGGCTGGGGGTGGGGAAGCGGGGTGGAGGGGCGGGGGAATAAGGAGTTACTGCCAAGCGGAGACTGAGTTTGTGAGTGATGGAAGATTCAGAAATGGACACTGGTGGTGGCTGTATAACACTGTAAATACACTTACTACCACTGAATTGTACACTTAAAATGATTGAAATGGCAAATTTTATATAATATATATTTACCGTAATTTTTTAAAAGGTCTCCCAAAACCCGCACTTCAAGCCATAGATTTGAACCGCAATGACCTCCGTGTTGCTGGAAGCATACAAGTCCCTTTAAACATGAGAATCTGTGATCTCTGGCTTCCAATGCAGACCTTTGTTTTTATAGGCTTTGAACTTGAGGGAAGTCCAAGGGCCTGGCAGACTATGGAATCAAGGGCAGTGCCTGCTGCTCGGCGCCAGGGGGTTATCCCGGCCTAGCCATTGCAGGCCCCGAGCAGCTGGGCCTTCTCTTGGACTAGTGGGAGCCCCCTTGGGTCCAAGAGAAGCTGGAAATCTGGGTTTCTAAAAATATGAAATATTCTGATTTTTACATGGAGACAGCTCTTTCAAGACTCTTAGCCGTGGCCTGAGCACGCCTGTTGAAAACCTCCCCAGCCAGTCGGCCTGGCCATTTCCCCTCACCGTGCTTGCCCTTGCTGTCTCTTTTCCACTGCTCCAGGGGACCCCACAGACGGCTCCCTTCCCTCTCTTCCAGGCCTGACCCACCCTGCAGGCCTCGATGAGGACCCTTGGGGGAGGGAGGTAGAGGGGGAGAGAGAGGGAGAGAGAGAGAGACTCCCCAGCCTGACTGCATAAGTTCCAACATGTCCCCAGTGCTCTGCATGGAGCCTGCTGCCTGGCAGGTGCTTGGGAAAGACGTGTTGACTCAAAAGGAGGAACAAGAACAGGGCGGAGCTTCCCCTGGTGCATGTGAACCCACAGGGGTGCAGAGTCAGAGAAGCACACCCAGCAATCACACTCGCACGTTCGCAGCCACGCAGAAACTCCAAGGCGTACCAGCTCACACCCACTCGCAGGTACACGTGCCTGTGTAGACGGTGCACGTATACAGGACAGATGACGAGGAGCAGGCTTTCCAAGAAGACAGAGGATGGGCTATTCCGGGCCATATCCACACTTTCCGGTCCATTTCCTCCATGTGGTGAATCAAACAGGGGGTCTCAGAAGCATGAAAGCACAGAGCCCCACACCCCACTAGGACAGGCTCTGGTGCTGAGCTCTGGAGATGGGCCTAGGGGAGGTGGGCGGCTGGCAGGGGCAGGTTCAGGCCCAGCTGACCGCCAGGCAGGCCCGGGGCAGGGGCTCACCAGATCCAGAAGCGAACTAGCCATTCCTGGGCCACTTATTCCAGAAAACTTCCTTTCCTGGACCACTCCTCAGCCCAGTGACTGCTTCCCTTGTGGTGCTCCCTGTTCAGACCCTTCCTTGCTCCTCCCCCACGATCCCCGCTAGTCTCACCTTAGGGGACACACCCACTTTTTCTAGGGTTTCCCTCGGAAACCTCTTCCCACGCTCCCAAGTCTGCCTTCAACTCTCCCCCAGTCCCAGCACCCACCTCCTTTCCATATGGTCGCCTCCATAGGCGCTGTGTCCTACCCATGTGTGAGACGCTGTGCTCAGCCTCCAGAAGCCTCTTAGGAGCTACACACACACACACACACACACACACACACACACACACACCTGGTGGAATGTGAGGAGCCCAGCACCACTGTTTTTCCTCTGAGACCAAGTCTGAGCAGCCTGTTCAGAGTGCCTACTGCCCCTAGCTTCCTCGGTTCTCAGGGGTGGCTTGGTCCAACCACCCATCTCACAGGTGAGAAAGCTGAGACCAGAGAAAAGGAGCTTGTCTATGAGCCCATAACCTAATAGGTCTATAGCAAACGCATCTTGGGGGCTCCCAAAATGGCCTTAAACCTCAATTCAGAAGCGTTGGCTTCATCTCATCTATGTCAAAAGGTCAAAAGGAGGCTGCAGGGCAGGACGGGGTGGCCAGGGCGGCCCTGACTCCACAGGAAACAGAAGGGGACCTTGATCCCTTCCAGGTGGCTTCCACTTGGCCCCTGCTCCAATCTCCATTCTGCCTCCTTCTGCTCCTGGGGGTGGCTGACCTGTGCAGACCACACCCACTGAGCTTCTGGGCCCTCCAGCTTCCATGGGGTCTGGCCAGTGGAAAACTCTGGTGGGAGATCAGGAGAAACAGGACAATCGCCTGGGCTGGCTGCCTCCCTCCACTGAGGGTTCCGGCCACCACCAATGATGCTGTCTCTTGGGCTCTCCCCTCCTTAGGGCCTCGGGGGACCAGCTCAGGCTGTCACTAGCTCTGGGGTCCCGCACTCCACGTCCCAGTTCCCCACACCCGCCCACACCTCCAATCATCTTTGTATAAGTGCCACCTGCTTCCTGCTGGACCCCCGCTGATCCACCAGGCGGCAAACCGACCAGTCTCCACTCACACAGCTGACGGAAACTCCTTTCCGTCCGGACGGGAAACCAGGCCCCGAGAGAAGCTGTGACGTGGTCACACTGAACATCAGGAGCAGGGCTGGGGCCCAGCCAGGCTCCCTCCCACCCAGACACCCCACATGGCTTCCCCAAGCCTGCCACCATCTCCAACCACAAAGTTCATCGTCATAATAACCTCATGGGTCCCTGGTCTGGACCGGCATTTTCCTACATTTTATTCATTATCTTTCCCCCTAAGGAGTCTTTTCAGATACATTTTTCTTAGTTTCCTTCCATAAAATTTTTTTAACCCTCACCCAAGGATATGTTTACTGATTTTAGAGAGAGAGGAAGAGGCGTGGGGAGAGAGGAACATCAGTGGGTTGCCACCGGTACACGCCCCAGCCAGAGATGGAACCCATAACCTAGGTTATGTTCCCCAACCGGGGACCCTTTTGGTTTATGGGACGACACTCCAACCAACTGAACTACCCGGCCAACAGCGCCCCGCAACAATAAAATTTTAATACCATATATACAGTAAGTATCTTTTATGCACTGTACATATATTGGGCTTTATATAGAAGAGTGAGATTTTTGTTGCCCCCCCCTCCAAGAACCAATTTGTTGTCCGCTTGGGGTCAATACTGCCCCCACTGAAAACAGACATTCTGGATCCACTGAAATATAGTCCCCGCACAACAACCTGGACAGCTGTGGGGAGCTCCATTTTCCAGACGAGGACACTGAGGTTCTGAGAGGCAAGTGGCTTCCTCTAAAGTCCCCCCAGGTAGGAAGTCAGAGTGTGTGCTGAAATCCCCTTAAACTGTCCCCTTCAAGGCCACATTTAGGGCCTCAGAGAAGGCTAAGGGACCTGGAGCAAGGGGTGGGGAGAGGAGCCCAAGGTTGGATTAGGAGACAGGATTCAACCCTGACTCCGCTGTGTGATTCCAGGCCAGCCCCTTCCCGTCTCTGAGCTCATGATTTATCGGCAATGCAGTGAGTCAGGAAGTCCAAACAGTAACCATCCCTCTTCCCTACCACCAAAACAAAACCAAAATTCTCTTTACTTTACACAGGCAAAGGGGACGAAAAGCCTGCATCCTAACTCTGCCTCCAGGGATTTAGCCGGAGTCCTTGAAAAAACACAGCTGCCCGTGGCCTTGGATCCAGCGACGTGTCTCATCTAACTGGGGGGAGCAGACACTGAGAGCTTGGGCCTCACGCCCCCAGAGGTCTGAGCAACACAGATAGCACAGCATGAAGGTGGCATCCCCCCCGGGACCGGTCCCAGGAAGAGCCGACCTGCCAGCCTCCTGGGGTCGCCCTGAAACACTAGAGCACTGGCCGAGGAGTCTCCCTTCAGCTCAGACTATGTGACCTCCACATGACCTCCTGGGCTTCAGTCTGCAAAACCAGGCCACAGGACCAGCTGATCCTGGATCCCCTTCCCACAAAGAGGTCAAGAGAGCCTCCACTGTACCAGAGGCCAAGCTGCCTGCCTGTTCTTAGAAACCAGAGCCAGAGAAATGCATTTTAACCTTCAAGTGTTTGCAAAAAAAAAAGAAAAAGAATAAAATAAAATCAGTTTCATTCAAATGCTGCTGGCTTGGTTGCCATGGATACCACCTAATCATGAAGGATGACTGTTACTTGTTCCCATGGAAACATGGAGACCTGAGGAACATCCTGTAATTTCAGACAAGACACCAAATTTTACTTGTTGGGTTGCAATGCCCAGATCTTAACGCTTAAAAACAGGTAGACGCAGCCACCTCTATTACTGGCGTCGCCAGAAGAGAAGTCAGCACGAGTGTAGAAAGAAGAAGCGTGCGTGCGTGCTGGACTTCAAGAGTGATTAGGAAAATGCAAATTAAAGCTAGCAGGTACTACTTCATATCTTCCACACTGGCAAAAAAGAAAAAGAATTCTGACCCCAAGTGTTGACAGGAATGTAGGAAATTTTTTCATCACTGCTGGTGAAGTGAAAAGGGTCTGGAGAACAATTAGATAATAACAGGTTGAAACCAACACACCCACGGACTCTGAGACCAGAAATTTCCCTCCTACATGTCCAGTCTAGAAAAATGCTTCATTCTTGCACATGGAGATCTGCACAAAGATGTCTGCTGCAGTACTGTTCGTAGTAGCAGTATGTTGGAAGTAACCTGAATGTCCACCAATAGGGGAATGGGTGACTGTACCTTAGGGCACTCAGTGGAATATTATACAGCAAGGAAGAGGGAATGATTCCAGAGAACACTATTCAGAACTGTCATGGAGCACAAAAGCATGACAAAGACCCTGTTCCTATAAGATCAACGTGAATAAAACTCAAAAATACATTGTAGTCCTGCAAGACCCAGGTCAGACTATTGACCTCCAGTACAGTAAGATGACAACTCTGTGCTGCGTAAGCTGCTGAGTTTTAGTTTGTTGTGGCAGCAAAATAGGAAATGAATACACATACTATAGAATACTCGGCAATGAAGAAGAAATGTGCTATTGCTATGTACAATAATTTGGGTAGCTCTCAAGGGCACTGTCTGTGCTAAGGGAAAAACGCCAATATCAAAAGGTCACACTGTGTATGATCCCACTTGTGTGGCACCCCCAATGTGGCCGTTTTAGAGATGCACAATAGATTAGTGACAGCCAGGGATTAGGGACGGGGGCAGCAGGCAGGAGGGCGTAACTCTAAAGGGGCAGCACACCAGAGATCTTTGTGGCAATCCAGTCCTGTATCTTGGTTGCAGGGGTGGTTACACGAATCTACATGTGACAAAACGACACACAGGTGTATGCACACGTGTCACCAATGCACGGAAAAGTTGAGAAAGGAGGGACAAAAGCAGCCCCTGGCATTGGGAGCTGGCGTCACATTCCCAGCTCTGCCATGTGATTCTGTTGGACATGAACAACCTCACAGGCTACCGACCTCAGACAAGGTCGCCACGATCAACCAAGAGGAAACAAGGCCAATTCATAATTTTATCTAAGCAATCGACAAAAGTCAGGTCCCTGTGCCACCCACAAAATCCCAAACAACCGCCCCCCAGCACTTGGCTAAAATGAGTGACTGCTGCTGCTTCACCGGTGACAGCTCCATCCTCATGCTCGCCTCCTCACCCTGCAGAGGAGACCTGAGATAACCCATCACCCAATTGCCCCCTCCCCCCACTTTCTAACAGCAGCCGGTCCAGCATGAGCCCTGCTTCCTCAGACTTCCCCAAAGCCACACGACCAAAGCCCAAATCCCATAGTAGGTTCTTTCTGCCACACTCCAGCTGAGATGCCCCGTGGTTCCCCACGGTGTACGTTCTCTTTCTCTGTGATGAGTAGTAAATCCGACTTGCTCAACTATGGGTGTGCTTGGGGCGGGTCTTTGTCTGCAGGGCATTGCCGCTGGAGGGCGCTGTTTTGCAATTACAGGGACACCAGGCACAGGGTACATGGAGACTGCTCTGTGTTTGCAACTGCCTAGACATCTGTAATAACTTGAGCATAAAAGGTTAATCAATAGGCTGTCAAACTACAGGAAATCCTACCTGTGTGCAAACAATTGAGATTTCCATCACAAGAAGCTAACTGCATAACTGTATCAAGAGCCAGAGTGGCTGGGGTAGAGAGTGCCAGCCACCTGCAGGCGAGGGGTGCAGGACCATAAAATCACTGTGCAGGCTCACCCTGCACTCCTCAGGCTGGATGTGTTTGCTGCGTGTGTGATTAAACTAATACGATGTTTCACTTTCTGTTTGTCGGTGTGTCCACCTACCTAGACAAGGATGAATAGCACTCAAAAGTCTGTTATCAAGTTCTCTTTGGAGAATGAGACAGGCTACGGGGTGGGAACGGATGATGGTGCCACTTCCTGAATGAAGAATAATTCCAACTTCCCACAGCTAATAGTAAAATTAAAGTATAAATAGGTGGTAGGATGATTCAGCGCAAATTGTGCCCTCTGAATATGTCTGAGAAGGAAAAAGGGAAGGAAGAGAATAAGCAAAATCAGAAAACAAACCAAATGACACCCAAATCAGCAGCAGCCCAAATGACCAGCTGGGGAGCGTGGCTCAGGGAAGGCCACGAGGCACTTATACACAAACCCGAGCCTAAAGGGATGTTATGGCTCCCAAGGCCGGAGTGCCAACAGACTGGTGTCCTGGTCCCCAACCTCGGGGTAGCCAGATGAACCTGGGGAAGGGCCAGAGATAAAACCACCATGGCCACAGGTCCTGAGTCTTTGGGTTGTTAGGACTTTCCAGCAGATGCCTCTGTGTGTGTCAGTGTGTGTGTGTGTGTGTGTGTGTGTGTGTGTGTGTGTGTGTGTGTGTGTGTGTGAAGCACATCCGTACTGTTATTTATTTATAGCCAAATTAAGACTGAGTTCACCAAAATACTGCATTGATAAGTTGGCAGGTCTCCTCTTCCCGTGACACACTTTTCCCAGTTCAGCCTCCGGTCATCCATCTTTGGGAGAGCGAGGAGAGGTGCTTCTCAGAGGCTGCGAGCCCTCACCCACCTGCACAGGCAGAGGAATGGCCCCCCAAGAGCCCACATCCTGACCCCTAGGACCTGTACATCACCTTATACGGCAGATGTGATTTAATAACCTTGAGATGGAGAGGTGGCCCTCGACTATCTAGGTGGGTCCAGTGTAATCTGGAGGGTCCTCCTAGGAGGGAAATAGGAGGGTCAGAGGAGGAGACACAGTGATGGAGGCGGAGGTGGGAATGATGTGGGGGCACGAGCGGCTTCTAGCAGCGGGAAAAGGAAAGGGAACCGGTTCTCCCCAGAACCTGCAGTTGGAAGGCAGTCCTGCCAACACCCCGATTCTAGCCCCGGGAAGCTGATTTCAGACTTCTGACCTCCACAACTGTAAGATAATAAATCCATGTCGCTTTAAGACACTAAGTTTGACAGTGGCAATAGTAAAGCAATACGCCCGCTGATGAAAACTCCACTTAGAATAACAGGCCCATCAGGACTGTACACTCTCGAGATCTCTCCCTCTCCATTTCCTCATCTACAGCTGCCTTAGAACAGGGGACAGGCTTCCTCTTAGAACTGTAACATTCATCACCAGGCATAACGTAAACTTCTTTCTTTCTGCACAGCGCATTCATTAACAAATGATGCACGTGACCACCACGCACACTTGAAAACCACACAAGTCTATGATGTGCCTTGGCTGGCTACACCGTCACACAGCTTAGAGGTGTTTTCAGGTCTGAACTCAGAGAACATGCCATCTCTGATACTCAGCACCTCACGCGTCTGTCCTCAGAATGGATGCCGATTACGGCCACAGCACTTCTTCAGGGTGTGTAAGTTTCGATGACGGCACTCCAGAAGGAACCGTGATAAACAGAACCCAATATCCATGCATACTATCAAGTTCATCCTACTTTTCATTCATGCAGGAAATACAAACCATTTCTTTTTGCCCCCAAAACTCTACCTCAGTAATGTTCCCCACTTTTGTTCAAAAACTGTATTAGTAAGTTAGCACAACATAACTATGTAACAGGCCTATTTTTTGCAACAAATTAGAATAGGCATACATTTTAAGTATGTATACAATATATTGATTTTTACGTATGACTTGAAACTCTCTTTACCTGCCTGTATTTGACAACTTGGAATTCAAATTTTAAATGACCTCCAAGTTTCTAGGTTAATGATTTAGTACTAAAGCAAACTGAACTTCAGTTCCTTGTGCAGTTTTTAGCCTAAGGAGCAGCTGACCCTCAGGTGGTACAGGGTCCGGCAGAAGTAATGCCCGTGGGAGTGTGGTCGGCAAGGTGACGACATGGGTGTAGTAATTCATAGTTTTAATTTGAACATTTCCCCTACAATGCCATCGGCTGTGCTTCAGTGTGATTGTTAGGTTGCAGAATTACACACCTATGACATTGTAATAAAAGAGTCTGTAGACAAAAATGGGTGCTATTTGTGTCGGCCCCTGTATCTTGGGATCCAGTGAAGTTGAACGGCACGTGAAGTTGTAATCTGGAAAAACATCACAGCAGATCACTTTGTGTTCTCGGGGGGAAAGGAATCAGCACTGACCTGGAGCTCACGCTCCCTGCTGTGCCTGAGCCAGGAGTCCTTTGCCTCTGACCCAGGAGTCTCGTGTCTTCTGCCAGCACCTAGGAAACCCTACCGAGTGAGGCTGTTAGCTTGCCAGTAAGGTAGATCTCCGCCCCTCACAGCAATTAACATCAAAAACGCTTAGGAACAAATGTAACAAAACGAGTACCAGGCTGAGAGACATTGAAGACAATCTCAATAAACAGAAATATGTACCACACTGGAGGACTGGGAAGCCTCAACATTGTTAAGAAGATGGCATTTCTCCCCAAACCGATCTATAGATTCCATGCAACCCCGGTCAAACTCCTGGCAGGCTTTTTGAAGACACTAGACTAGCTCAATTTTAAATTTAGATAGCAAAGCAAAGGACCTAGAATAGCCAAACAATCTGGAGGGAGAATAAACAGGTTGAGAGACTTGTATTACTTAGTTTCACGACATACTTTACAGTCTTGAAGTAGAGCTAAAGTAATCAGGGCGGCATGGTTTTAGCATAAGGATGGACACACGGATCAATGAAACAGAAGAGAGGGCAGAAATAGTCTCACACAGATACGGTCAATCGATTTTTGGAAAAAAGCATGAAGTCAATTGGTGGTAGAAAAAGATAGTTTTTTTCAACAAATAGTGCTAAAACAACAGGATTTCTATATGTAATAAAAATGGACCACTGGGAAGCGTGGCCAAACATATCTCGGAGGGATAGCGATGGCCCCATAGACGCATGTTTTTACCCTAAAACTGACTTCTGAAGTAAGAAACAGCAGCTCCAACTTCAACAGGAAGAAACTGAGGTTCAGAAACAGCAAGCCTGAGAAAACCGCAAGCACACAGCTAGGAGATGCAGAGGTGGGATTCAAGCCCAGAACCTCTAAACCCAGAGGCTGCCCCACGATGAGAAAGGAGCCTCTGTGCAAACCAGCGGGAGGACCACCAGGCCCAAGTCACCCAGGAATCCGAGTTTCCTCCCTGCCTTGGCTTCTCTCTGCCTTTCCAGGCCCCGCCCCAGCCGGGCCCAAAGGCAGAAAAGGATGCCTGGAGTGCTCTTTCCCTGATGTTGGGTGTGGGGAATAGTCGGCGTCACGTGACTATGGAACTTCAATGCCAGTGGTCCCTCAAATGGAACTGGATCCCAGTCCACAGCATCTTTAAGTGCGGGATGTGGTGCAGAGTCAGTGGATGCTGCCTGCGGTTGCTGTGGGGGTGAGAGGTCTGCTGAGCGAGGCGTGCAGACGATCCTAAACAGTTGGGTTCAGGGAATCTCTCCCTGGCCTGAGAATCCTCGACTGCAGCACTCAGTAGCTCCTCAGGGAGAAGAGTACATGGAGGGGTCAAGCTGCTGGTACCCAGCAGGGGGTGGGAGAGCCAAGCAGATGTGTTCCCCCCCCCACCAGCCGTCCCCCCTCTCGGTTCTATTCCTGGACTCCGGGGAGGCCTCTGCAAAAGGACGGTACACGGGTTCGCCCCCTGGCTGGCCTCCAGGGTAAGTCCTGCAAACTGTTCGGCCTCCAGTCAGTTACCAGCTTTTCTTCACGCCCTTCTACGGGAGCCCCTAACAACTACCTCTGACAGTCTGTGCCTCCCATTCCTCACCCTGACGTGCATCTCACTTTTGAAGAATCCCCAGCCTTCCAGAAAACTCCAGTTCCCCAGTCCCTCCAAGGATCAACTAAGTGGCCCAGGGCTTCTTTCGTCCCTGAGTGTCTTTTCCCTCCTTCGAGTCTTTTTCCTCCTTCGCTTTCTGAGATTTGCAGGAACTTCCGTCTCACCTTCCCCATTTTTATCCCTGAGTTTTCTCCTGCAACACTTCGCTCTGCGGCAACAGGGCCTATTCCCCGGGCCAGCGGAGAGCTGGCGTTTAGTCCGTGCTGCTGGATGGAATTCAGGAAAGCCAGGAGGTCCCAGGGTGTAGGCACCTCTCTTCTGTGTGCAATTTCACTCTGTCCAATTTTGAAATAATGCAGCACCACACATGTTGAAGCATTTGCATGTGTATGGTGAAGTCTAAACGCACGCACATGGGCAGGCCACACCCACCTTCAGGAGGCTCTGGTCCCTGGAGAGGGTGTAGGAGGAGGCTCTCAGGGGTCTGCAAACATTTTCCATAAAGGGCCAGAGAGTCAATATCTTAGGCGTCAACTACTCAAGTCTGGTGACAGATCATGAAAGCAGTCACAGACAACATAAGTAAATGAACGGGCAGGGCTATGTTCCAATAAAACTTACGGACACAAAAATTTGACTTTCAGATCATTTTCGCATGTTGTAAAATACTATTCCTCTTTAGATTTTGGTTCCAGTCCTTGAAAAACATAAAAGCTGCCCGTAGCCCGCAGGTCATGCAAAACCAGAGGTGGCTGAACTCGACCTGTGGGTGGCACAGGCCAGCCCCTACACACGCGAGTCATTTTACTTCTGAGGGAGAAAGAGAACTAAGCATGGCTGTGTTAGCACTTGCTACACCTGAGAGGGGCGTGCATGGGTGCCTGCAATACTATTTCCTATACTTTTTTATGCTTTCCAACATTTTAGAGTTTTCAAAACATTCAAGAGAGAAAGGGAAAAGCCTGGAAATAAGCCCCCAATGCACTCGGAGCTTACTGCTGGGCCCTGGGATTAAAGGTGACTTTAATTTTCTTCTCTTCTACAATGGATTTTATTGCTTTTCTAATCCTAGGAATTGGAGGAGGAGGAAGGAAACACCAACATAAAAATCATATTTTTAAAAAAAAGAAAGCTGGAGGGGTTTGGCCCATAACTGGTGGTCGTGAGCCTCCTTTATAAGGTCCCAGAAAGGGCTGCCCCACACCCGCCCCAGAGCTCCTGCTCCTTAAACTGGCCCTTCCCTCTGCAGACAGCACTGCCTGTGTGAAGGTCAAGTTCCCACCCTGGGAGAACCCAGAGGCTGCTACTGATGGGGGAGGGTGCGCAGGCCCCCAGACTGCAACTCTGAGCAGGTTCCTAGACGCCGGGAGGAACTGAGACTGCAGGGATAGTTAACAGGCAACCTCCGCTTCTCTCGGACCTCCATTCCCACCACACTAGTGAAACACTATCCAGCTCTGCGCTCCACCCCCCATATTCGACCTCCTGCACCCCCCAGTGCCATTCTCCTGAAGGTGCTCCCCAAAGGCGCCCTATCCAGTCTGGTGCCACCCCATCCCTGCAAACGGAGAGCCAGGGCAGACCTGATGGCCACGCCCAGGCACGCTGGCCCCTCCCCAAGCTCCACCCTCCCCACCTGCCTTGGCCATTCCAGAGGCCTTATGCCACCACCAGTTCTGGGAACTGTCACCCCTGTCACTGTGAGGACCACCCCTGGATTCTCACTCCTGAGCACCAGGCTCCCGTCATTCTGAAATTTCAGGAACCAGTTCAACATTCGCAAATAAAACGATGGGGCAGCATAATATGGGGCTGGACGGCATAGGACCACTGACTCCTTGCTTTGCCAAATACAATGAATTACTGCCACCCCATGTTACATTAAAAATCTGTTCCAACCCCCAAGAGTCTAAAGACCATCATCTCAGATGAAAGGAGGGTGAGGCAACTGGGTTCCGATAAAGCGGATACCGGGAGACGCCCTGTGCTAGCCTCGCTGTTCTCATTCCCCTGCTGCTCGGGGAGAAAAGGCACCAGTGGCACCAGCACTGACCCTTGGCTGGGGGGGGGGGCCTCTCCCATGAGTCACATGCTCCAAACTTCTCAGCTTTTCTCAACCAGTCTACCCTCTGCCTCCCCGGACCCCACCCCTGTGGGATCCCTTCAGGATTCCCTAGGAAACACCTGGCAGGGTCTCCAGGGTCCCCATCATCTCTGGGTCCTCCGGATACCTCTGCACAGGCCCATTGCTGCCCCACTCCCCAAAACTGTTTTGGTCCTTCTCCCCATCTCCCAGCTCAGACCCATGCCTCTTGCACAAACAGCCAGCAATTGTCACCTGTGATCCCTGGTACCTACTCTCCTTCCCTTCCCCCCCGCCTTTTCCACGGCAGGAGCTGCTTTCTGAAAGTCACTCATCTAAATCACAGCTCTGGTAAGTACAGCAAAGTTTAAACATCCTCGACTCAGCCATTCAGCAAGTGATTGATGCTGAGCAAGTCACAGAACCAGTCTGGGCCTCAGTTTTCTCCTCTGCAAAATGGAGCCGGTAACTATCTGTGAGAATGAGGATACAATGAAATGATGCACAGAAAGGACTTAAAAGAGCACCTGGCACTGTGTCAGTGCTCAAAAAAAAATCTAAGCCGTTGTTATTACAAGGACTGTGATTTTCAAAATCCTCCCTTTGATTCCCATGGCCTGACAGGGGGAGTTCCACCCTCCTGGCTCACCATTCAAGGCCCTGCCTACCATTTCGGTCACACCATCTGCTAACCTGATTACAGGACTCCCCTCTGTGAGGCTTAGCTCCCTGGGGGGGGGGGGGGCTGACCATATCCTCCGGGGCTGCCCCAGCACAGGACTTGCACACAGTAGGTGGCTTCACTGAAGCTCTGCTGCCCCAAACAAGTGTGAGTGAGTGACACGTGTAGCAGGCTCTGGGGAAAAGGGACATCAGGGAGCCATCTGGGAGGTTCTGATGTTCTGATTCCCACAGGCACCGTGTTTCATTCCTAGATCAGCCCTCATAGAGCTGCAATTAACCCTTCAGGCTGTAGATCAGCAGATAATGACAGTTCGCCCAGCCTCTAATGATAGCGGGTGCTCGGTCACGTTTATTTGTCAGCTGTTTCTGAGCCTAGAGATGTTTAGTGACTTATCTGAGCTCGCACAGCGTCTGTGGTGCAGTTGGGATTCACCCGGCCACACTCCTGAGCCAAACTCAGTTCCCAAAATAGAGGTATAAATCATTAGAAAACCACTTTTTCCTAAGACTACCCCACACTGCCAATATATTGGTTTCCAATCACCAAATCCAGGCTCCACAAATTCCCATGCCAAGAGGGACACTACGGGGCGGCCCCACGTCTGGCTGCCTGGCTCCCTCTGGTCTCACCCTCTCTTCCTCTCCTCTCTGCTCCTTCCTCCTCCAGGGACTTAGGGGAGGGGGGTGCAGAGCCTCACAGCCCCCACATCTTCCTCCAGGAGCTCTGCCTTTTTCATTTCACAGCCATGTCAACACATCACCTTCAAGGGCCAAGAAAAAAGAAATAACAGCCCAGATGCCGACGGTGCTCTCCTGTCTGTCAGGGGGAAGAGAGGAGGGAAAGAAAAGCTAACAAGACTTCCAAGAGCAAAATCCCCACACCTCCTCTCGGGTACCCAGCAGCTGTCGGAGTCAACACAGGAACCTGGCGAAGGGGGGAAAACCCATCCTGAATAAAAGCCAGGCAGCTGTGGAGTCTGGGGCTCACAGACTGAGCCCGCCTGCATTTCCAAGGGCGTGATGGGTGTGCTCACAGGCGCGTCTGTTCTCCCAACGTACAGGTGGTCTGTCTAGGCTGCAGAGCCAAGCCTGTCTTTTCTGAGGACCGAGTCAACTTTTTTCCCTTTTCATTATTATTATTTGGAGAGCTATTGAGATTCCCCTTGCTTCCTTATTTATGCAATCAGAGGAAATCGCAGCCCACAGAGCCGCTCCCAAACTCGAGGCCACGTGGGCCATTTTCAGATGGATAATTAAATATTGAACAAACGTTGAAATGCCGCTACTGGCTCAGAGTGGCTAAAAATAGCCACCCTGCCACTTCGGTGAAGGTGTCTGGGCTACTCATCCTCAAACCCCCCAGCCCAGCAACTGTCACAGCCAACCTTCCCAAGGAACAGCGGAGGTGGCGGGGCGGGGGACTGACTCCCCAAACACCTACCCCACAAAAAAACAGAACTTCAGCTCCCAGTAAGCTCTGAATGTTCCTGACCAGGAAATACTCTCCCTTTCCTGACATTTAACCAAGTGGCCTCAAGAGGAAGAGGCAGGGGAAATATCGCAGCCATTCGTTGCTTTTCTGTTAAAAATAGTCGAAAAGCTTCATGTCATTTCTAGGCAAAACTCACATGTGGTCCGGGATGGGCCTAGTTACACAGGAGCCTCCCCCACGCCCACCCCCAAGAAGACCCAATCAGGAGCCTCCGTTTCCCCAGCTGGACTCAGGAAAAGCAACAAACAAAACCGAATGAAACAGAATGCAAGGGTGTCTGAACTCCAGTCCTAGGTCTCTCACTGACATCTTTAAGTGACCTGGGCCAAATGGCATTGGCTCTGTGGGCCTCAGTTTCCCCTGTTGTCAAGGAGTACAGGTAGCTCCCAGTGCTGAGCTGAACTACAAGAGGACACAGGACAATCCCTCCAACCTCCCCCGTCAGCAGCCAAGCAAAGCAGGCTCCCATCCCTCCCTGTACCACCCGGCTTCAGTAATTACAGATGCAGGGGGGCAGACAGAGCATCCGGGAATGGGGACTCTAAACGTGACCCAGTGACATCAAGGGCACCCTGTGGGGCCATCCAGTCCTCTCGGAATTGCACCGACCAGTGAAAAGAAACACTGGGCTTCTACACAGGGTTCGAAGGGGCTGCTTTGGAAATCGCTGGCCTCAGTGCCAACCTTGCCTCTACAGAGAGCGACTTTACCACCTGAGCTCAGTTTCCTCATCTGGCAAAGGGGAGTGATGCTAATGACCCCTACCTCCCGAGAGGGTTGGTGAGTTCTGAGGAGATATGAGATAATCGGGGGAGCTCTTGGCACAGGACCTGGCGCACCGTCAGCTAGGTGAAAGGAAGCCATGACTTTCCTTACTAGCAGAAGTGATGAGGACAGGCCAGAAACAAACACAAAGGCCAAGAGACCGACATTCAGCCAATGAACCGGGGTCTCTGGCCTCCATCCGGGACCTAGATAGCTCTGGGAAGTGGGTCTCAGCCTGGCTGCCTGTCTCCAGGGGCTTCATACCAGGGAGCACTGAACTGTCAGCAGAAAGAGACTTACTTGGTGGGGAAGTGGGGCTGAGCCCATTAGAACTGAGACCTGCCCAGGGAATGCACACGCCTGCAGACATGGCTGAGAACAGGATGCAAAGGTCCTGGCAGAGGCTGGCCTGGGGATCACCTGAGTCAGCCTAGGCAGGCAGAAGAGCCACCCAGGAGAACTGACCACCACCTCTGCTCTACTCACGAATGCCTGCCGACAAGGCCACTCCCCTGCCTCCCTCCTGAGTTACGGCCAGGACTGTGGGGGATGATGGTTGAGAACACCTGGTAGACTCGTTGACTATGCAAATCAGACAGGGGAAGGAGGTGGGCTTATCTAAGCAGAGGCCCAACCACAGAAAGATCTGCCTGCCCATGGAATAGTGAGGTGGTGCATTTACAAACTCGGGATCTGGAGTCGGGTAGAGCTGGGCGCCAGTCTCTGAGCTACGTGATGTCAGAAAAGGCTCCCACTCTCTGGACACAGTCTCCTCATCTAGCAAATGAGGATAATACCCGTATCCATGACACAGGGTTGCTGCAAACATCAAATGAGATGAGGCAAGTACAGAGTGAAGCTCACTGCCAGGCACTGGCAAACAGAAGCCATTTTTACCTTTATTACACGCCATGATGGGGAGTAGTGAGCTTCCCAATCCCTGGGGTATGTAAAAATGAGGAGGGCCTGAAGAAGCCAGGAACAAGCCCCAAAGGAGCTACTGTGTTGCAGCGGGAACAGAGGAAAAGACAAAGCAGAAAAAAAGTATATGTACAATTTCAGGGCACATTCAAGTTAGGGGCAGAGAGTCACGCCTTGGGCCCTTGGGGGGGACATTTGAAGACTAGGGGACCACAAGACACAACCAACCCCTACCCTCAGGGCTATGCTCAGGCCTGTCCAGCCCACAGGATCTGAGCTGTCACTCAGGGACCAACTGGCAGGTCTCACTGAAGCCAGGGTCCCCACGGAGAGGTCCCAGCCCTTCCCTGGGCATTGCTGCCAGTTAGAAAGCAGCTGTGTCACACCGGCACCCTTCCCGATCGTGTCACCACCATCCTGGGGCCGGAAGCCCTAGATTCCATATGCCACTCTGTCCTGGTGGCCCCTCTGTGCCTCAGTGTCCTCATCTAGCCAGTCGCCAGGGGTTGGATCACTCAGCTGCCGAGCTGGAAGCCCGGGACAGGGACCACCACCTCGAGTGGTTGGCCCCAGCCCTCCTGCCTGCATTCCTCAGAGTGTGCCGGGCGGTCCTGGGAACCCCCTGCTGAGGCCCTAAAAGGAAAAGGGCCCAGGTTGGAAGGAGAAGGGGACCACACAGCAGCCAAGACACAGGGCCGAGCAATAGAGGGTTGTGTGGGCACAGAAGGGGAACTGTCTCAGGAGAAAACATCCACGATGTCCCCAGCACCTGGCAGGCCTGGCAAGTGGCTGGACCCCTGCAAACACTCAGATGAAAACAGGAAGAGAAGAATCAAAACCTCCCATGAGTACGAGTTATGGGCATTCCAAGAGGTCTCCCCATTGGCTGTGCATGACAGATGCAGAAACTGAGGCCTTGGGATGTGCCCAGAGTCATACAAACAGCTTGTTGCTAAGCTGGGAGTAGAGCCCCTATCTCCCACTAACCATCACTCTGTACCCTCAAAAGCCCTTTGTGCTCCAGTACATCTCAATGCACCAGCAGCCCCCCCAACAGACTGGGGCTTGGCAAGGGCTGGGAGCACAAGCCATTCATCCCACGTGCCCCCTGTGCACAGGCTGGAGCCCAGCACCCAGTAGGCAGGTGCCCACGGCGTGCTTGCTTGCTGAATGAATGGGCCAGACTTTACGCACAGTGAGGAGGAAAACTTGCATTTCCCCCAGCAGTCCTGGGGAAACAGATCAGACAGACAAAGCTTTGACCTTGGTGGGAAGGCACCCTGGCTGGTGACACCCTACTGGAGCCAGAACCCCTTCAAATCTGTGGGCCATGCCCAGCCTTCAAGAAGACTTTGGGTCGCAAAGCACAATGTGAAATGGCCAGATGACCCTGCCATCCAAGGGTCACTGTTCCCACCCTGCCTCTGGCCATTGTCAACAGTAGGTCTACTCTGCCCATTCTTCCAGAGAAGGAGAGAGCCCTGCTTAGTCAAACCAGCAGGAATGCCAGGGAGAGAGTCCCGCTCTCAGATCCGTGGTGAGCCGGTTCCCACCACACCAGAGGGGCAGCGGGGGGCGGTGGGCAGGGAGCTTGCTCAGAGGTGGCGGGCTGGCCACAACCCTGTTCCCAGCCAGGCCAGCTGCCGCCCCCCCACTAAAGGTCAGCTCTTCCCTGCACTTTCCTGTTTCTGAACAAACACACCTCCCACCCCGAGTGCTCCGTCATTGTCCTTCCTCACTTAGTGGCAGAGGCCAGAAAGGGTGTGGAGCAACAGCCTGACCAGGGCTGGGGTGCTGGGTCCCACCTCTTCCTCTGGGGCCTGATGCCACTACCATGGGGCCAAGTCCCTACGTAGTGGGAAGACTGAGGGGATGTGCTCACAGCCACGCCGTGGCTCCCGCAACTTAAGTTGGGGGTGTTGCCCTCAGGAGGGGTGCTCCTAGTGGCAGAGTCAGGGATCTGGGGCTTTAGTGGAGGGAGGTCCGTGGCTGCTCCGACTGCCTCCTACCCAGGTGGGCAGGAAGCCTCCAGGCTCCCGACTCTCACACCGCCAGGCAGCTCTCACCCCCCACCCAGGACGCCACATCACTCGAGGCCCTTTATCAGGCCCCAACTACTATATCAGCCACCTCCCACCCCCACCCATGCTCTTCCCTCACCCCAGGAGAAACTGTCTACAACACGACATTTTCCGTCTCCCCATCTTTGCACTGCTGTCCCTTCTGCCCAGGGTCAGAACAACAGTTCACACTCAACTGCTGCCTAGCCCCAGGCAGCCCGGGCTTCTAACTTGCCATGCACTTGCCCTCATTTCTTACACAGCTCTGCCACCTCTCCCCACCTTTACCAGACAAGGCCACTGAGGCTTGGAGAGGTAACTGGTCGAAGGATAGTTTAGTGCAGAGCTGGGGCTTGAATCTGGATCTGACTTAACTACCCCCTCTGCAGAGGGAAATCGTGTCTATCTCATGAGGTTCAAGCTAAATGTCACCTCCTCCGTGAAGGTCTCCCTGATTTCCCCAGTGGTAACTTTGGTTTAGTGACAGTCTCCTCCCCACTTCCTGCAGGCTTCAAGTTCCTTCTAGGCTGAGACATTATGCAGGGTCTCCTGATTGTCTCCGGCCCAGTCAGCTGAGCAGAAGGGCGAGTTTCCTCGGTCAGGGATGGAGCCAGGCTCAAGTGAAGAGTGGAGGGAAAGGTCATTCAGGGCACTGAGCGAGGGGGATTGCGGGGCACAGTGAGAAGGGTACAAGAGGCCTGAGGTCGGGAGGGCAGCGTGCGGAGCATTACTGGGCATTTGTACAACTACCGTTTCTCACAGCATGAACCCACTTTCTCATGGAATCCTCCATGCACTGCTCGCCCCTTTTACAGTTCAAGAGACTACCAGTAATACTCAGAAAAGGGAAGTGACTTGCCCAGAGTCACAGTGCTTGAACCCAGATCGAGACTCACAGACCAAACCTGCAAGGAGAGACCAGCCAGAAGCCACTTCAGGAAAGTCAAGGGGCCTTGCTGGGGTGGCTCTGTCGGTTGCATGTCACCAGGCAAAGTGCCCTGGTCAGGGCACATGCCTGGGAGTCAGGTTCAGGGCGCATGCGAGAGGCAACTGATCGATGTTTCTGTCTTGCATTGACGTTCCCCTTTCTCTCTTTCTCCTTCCCTTTCCCTCTCTCTAAAAATAAATAAATAAAATCTTTTTGTTTTTAAAAAAAGAAGAAGAAAGACAAGGGTAGGGGATGGATCACAGGCCCTGAGAGACCCTTGAGGACTGAACTCCCAGCCTCAATTTGAACCCTTCCAAGCATGGGGAACTCACTACTTCAGGAACTACCTACTTACAGAGGAAGCCTTGAATATTGTGGTTCGGCCCTGACCGTGGGAAAAGTCTCCCACATTCTGTGTGTGTGTGGGGGGGGGGGGGGACCAGCTAAGCATTTACTGCCCTCCTGCTTCATTTATGGTCAAAATGACAAGAAAACTGAAGTTCATGGGAAACACCCCAGGGCCCAGGCCACACGGCCACACCTTGGAAGGGTGGGGACTTGACCTCAGGTCTGCCAGAATCCAAGCACGGATTTGCTCAAAGGCAGAGCCAGCCTTTCCCGTTCCCAAGACAGCCTGATGGTGCAGACTCGGCCCAGGTGCTGTCTGGGTGCTACCAACCTCCCTCCTCCCTCCCACTACGGGCACCTCAACGGGTCTGAGCTTTTGCCATGGAATCGGGCCTCCTGGGCAGCTTCCAAGAGCTCCTCCTTCCAGGGGGCCTCCCTGCTCCCTCCCACCCAGCCATGGAAGGAAGTACACCTCCCCCCACCCGGGCCAGAAGGCAGCCCCCTGAACCACACTCGTTTCCAGCTGAGGATCCTGTTACTGGAAAAAGAAAATGCTGCTCCGACCTCCCCCTCCTCCCTGTCCAGCCTCCAGGGTTTGAAAAGAGAGAAACTCTTTTCAAAAGAGGTGGTGCTCACCCACCGGGAGGGGTCCCAGATAAATCCTACAAGCCTAGCTCCTTTGCAAAGGACCCTAGGAACAGGGGTCCCCTGATGTCCAAGCACCTGTCCCTCCACCTAAGAGGTGGAGGAGCCTCTTAAGTCCCCAAGAAAGGGATGTGGGGGTGAGAGCTAAGCTGAGAGGCCAGGGCCGTGAAGGCAGGGCAAGGTAAAGCAGAGATCCACTCCGCTTTATTGCCCAGCTGCTAAGTAAACTGAGGCACAGTGGGGCAGGAGGTGGAATCTCAGAGATGGAAGAAAGAGACCCCAGACTGCAATTTCCCCCTTCCCTGACTGTGGCCTAAGAGGAGACACTGGCACCTCAGTTTCCCCACTGAGGGTAGAGAAGAATGAGGGAGCAGCTGGGGAAATAGAGATCAAGCAGACACAGAAATGGGCAACTACAAGGGGCAGAGGAGGGAGTCCCAGGTAAAAAGAAGGGTCCTGGGTCCCCGGCACCCCACGGCATCAAGTGCTGAAGTGGAGGTAAGGAGGGCCTGGGGGTCGGGGGTCAGGGGTCGGGGTGGCGCCTACCCCTGGCGGGCCGGGTCCGGCTGCGGGAGCGGCTTCTCTGTCGCTGCAACCGGGGCCGCCGCAGCAGCCGATAGTAATAGGAGGGCCTCCCGGTGCTCTTCCTCGTGCTGCCGCCCGCAGACATGCTGCCGCCCGCCGGGCACCGGGCCGGGCCTGGGCGCGCTCACACGGGCCCCATCACCCGCTCCGGCCGGCCCGGCGGGCGTCCCAGCGTTTCCCCGCGCGCTGCCGGTGCTGCCGCTGCCGAGGCCAAAGCTGCCCCACAAAGTCGCTCAAACTCCTCCTCCTGCCCCCGCCCTCCCCCGAGCAGCCGGCCCGCTGCGGGGGCCAGGGACCGGGGCCGGGCTGGCACTGGCCCGAGAAGTCAGTGCGGGAGAAATCCCGGCCTGGAGTTAAAGAGGCGAGGCGGCCTGGAGGGCCCCGGGACCCCAGGCAGGTCCCCAGGAGGGTCACCACCTCTGCACCCACACCTGAGCAACGCTGCCCAACCTTGGCTAGCACCCGGAGCCCCATTCCGCCTTCAGGCGTAGACGGTACACACACGCAAGTGTGCGCTCCCCGGCACTGGGCTGGGAGCGCAGGGCGGCCAGGCGGGCACTGTGTTCTGGAGCTCATCACCTTCAATGAGGATTCAAAGGAGGCCTGATTCTGGCACAAGCGCACCAGGCTGAGTATCCATCGACCCTGCAAACACACGGTTCCACTGGCCCCTGCCCCAGACCGGTTAAAAAGTCTTCCTTTCATGCAAGATACTTGCCTAGGCTTTACATTTTAAAAACTGTCCCCTTTGATACATATCTTATATCATTAAAATTATGGCATATATTTCTAACACACAAAGAGGAGAGCAAACATAATGAACACCTGTGTATTGAGCAGAGTTTGGCCAGATCTGAACATTTTGCCCTCTTTGATTTAGACCCACCCCAAATAAAATCCAACAGATGCTGTGAAGCCCACTCCTGCTGGGCATTTTCAGCAGCTCTGGCAGGGCTGCGGGTGCAGCAGAACAACCCCTGCCCTGCTACTACAGGGGTGAAAAACTGAGGCTGGGAGAAGGGAGTGTACCAGCTAGCTCTACTGTACTCTACTAAAAAGCTTTCTCCAGGTCACTCCCTCCCCCAGCTCAAGAATATACCATGGCTCCCCAGTGCCCCAAAGCAACAAGTCCAAACAACCTTTCTTGGTATTTGAGGTTCCAACTCTCTGGCTCCAACCAAACCACCCTCCAGCCCTTGCTGCTATTCCCTTACTTCTCACTCTTCTTTGCCTTATTCCCAGAATGGACCGCCCTCCCACCTACTTTGGCCAAAGTCCACGCTTTTAGGGCCCACCTCCTCTCACCTTCCCTATAATAAGGGCCCTTGGTGGTCTCTTTCTCTCTCTACAGCTCTCCCTAGTCCACACAGCAGCATTTATCTTTTAAATTTTTCTGACAACCACCTGCCTGAGCTCCATCCTCTCAAGGACAGAAAGGGAAACTGAGGCCCTGACAAAAGTTTCACGTGCCTCAGTTACCAGGAAAGTGAGCAAAGGCAAGTGATCTGAGCCTAGGGATCCCAACACACAGTCTCAGGGGTGTGTTTGTGGGAGAGTCACACTTGGGCGCCGGAGGCAGTCTGTTCGCTGTCGTCCAGAACGGCAGAAAAGGTAGGGCACTGGAAGGGGGCGGGGCAGTCTGGGCAGGAATCCAGGCCGGGTTTTGCACCTCACAAGGGTAGCCCCCTCCAGTTCTCGCTCAGCCAGGGGGAGGGCCCCCCTGTCCGGAGGAGCCCGGATCACAGCTGGAAGCCAGGCGCCTTCCCAGGACCAGGGGGGAGGGGCAGAGGGGTATTGCTCCTCCAAACCCCGCTGGGTTGCCCAAAGCTTCCTGCTCCCCTGGCTCCTCTCCCCAGAGCCCAGGTCAATCCCTCAGGAAGATGGAAAACCACAGGGCTGGCAGCCTATTAGCCCCCTTTGGGCTGAGCCAAGGGTTTTCAACTAGTGCACTGCAATACCTGACTATTTAGTCAGGGGCACTGGCCACCTTCCCTGAGATTGTCAAGTTTTAAAAAATGACAGCAGCCAACACAACAGTAGTCGTCGGTGTGAATAAATGAAAAGTATACCTATTATTTTTGTCAGATCGAAAAAATATATATGTTTTGGTGCGCTGCAGAATTTTAGTAATTAGTTTATGTGTGCCATGAGATGGAAAAGGTTGAAAATCACTGGGTTAAGCATGGCTCTGGCTTATTCTCTACAGTAGACATTGCCGGAAGCACCTTTACAAGTGCAGAGGGCCCGGAGAAGAGCTGGACCCTGTCCCTCGGTCCAGAGGCAAGTAGTGAGTCTTTAGGGCACCCGGGTGGGGCTCCTGTGGCCACCTGCCCACTCTCGACATCTCCAGGAATAAATAACCCCCACTACTGTGTGCACCGGTGCTGAGTGGGTGGAGGGGTCCCAGGAAGTCTGGGTGGGGACAATGGTCCTCTCTTCCTAGGGCCTGGCGTTCAGCTGGACCAGTTTCCTTCCCAAAGCAGGAATTTTCCCATCTGCCAGGTTCTAGCCTCCCTGCCAACTGAATGAACAGTGGTTGGGACTAGTGTTCCTGGCGCAGGGCCCCCAACAAGCAGATTTAGGTATGTGGGTATGAAGGGGGAAGGGAGACTCAGTCAGGAACTCCGGATCTCATCTGTAAATACAGTTAGGCTCCAAAAGTCTGGTATAGTCTCTCTGCTTACACTCGGGTTGCTCAAGTCCTTCTCTGTGCCTTAGTTTCCCTGCCTACTAGGAGAAGCTATGGGCCCCCAACCTATCTGCCTTGTGGAGGGAAGAGGGTCAGCTAGCTAACGAGGAGGAAGAAGCTTCTGCATCCCAGGCTTTGGGATTGCCAAGCACCCAAGCTGGACTTCTCCACATGGTGAGTACCAGGTAGGTACCAGCTGGGGTCTGAGCAGAAAGGGGCAGGGCAGGAGCTAGGAGAGAGGGGCCTGGGCTCCTGCCCCTCCTCCTGGCTCAGGAACCCCCGGGGTGGGCAGGCAGACAAAGGCTGCTCCCTGCAAGCCCAACAGAGCATCTGGAATCAATCCTGCTGTGGAACAAGCCACCCACCCCCTCCCGCTGCCCCTGTGGCCTCTCCTCCCTTTAAACAGAAGCAGGCCACCATCCGGAGGACGCCTGGACTAGAGGAGGGGCACCTGAGAACGCCCCACCACTGCCACTTCCACTTCTGCCGCAGACCCCTCCCAGGTCCTGCTGGGCCCCCAGGACTGACACAGCCTGTTCGTGGTCTGGCCTCCAGGGGCTTCTGGACCAGGCCCAGCTCCCACCTGTCTCCCCCACATGCTGCTTTGTGCAGGGGGGTCAAGGCTTAGCCTCCATACCCCCAAGCCTCCAAATCACCCCCGCTCACTACAAGTGCATATTTCTGGGGTTCCCCCAAGACTCTTGATTCCTTGGGTCTGGGTGGGGCCTGGAATTCTGCAGGATAAATCTGATCTGGCCTGACCCCAACCACCACCACCTTTGCTGACCCTCCAAAACCTCCAAAGAACTACCCAAAGGGGCCCAGCTCTGTCACAGAGCATCCACCTCCCCTTGGACCCCCACCCACCCACCACATCTGTTGGCTGCTCCCAGCCTCCAAACACTGCACACTCATTCTTACTACCGGCCTTAGCCCTGCTGGTCCCATGTCTGCCGTGAAACTCTCCCCTCTGCACTCACCTGGTGAAAGCCTCCATACCCCTCAAGACGCAGCTCAAAAACCCCCGTATTAAAGAAGTCTGGGCCCCAACAAGAGACACTTCCCAACCCCACCTCATTTGAAGAATGAGGACACAGAAGATCAGGCAGGGACAGACCCACAGAACTTCCCTCTACAGCCATCAGTATCTGGGTGTCTGGAGAACTGCACCCTGCGGGGAAGGAGGCGGCGGGTGGCCTGAGAGCTGGGTAGGAGTCCAGCTGAGCCAGAGGCCGGGCCAGGGCTGGGTCAGGAGGGGCACGCAGCGCAGGGGTGGCAGCCAGCCCAGTGCAGTCTCGCATCTCGCTGGGGGCATTAGGGTGACAGGCAGTGAGGAAGGAGCAACAAGCCTACTGTCAGAATTACCTCTGAAAAGACTTAAATCACCCATAAAGGGCAGGTTTTCCTCCTGTGTTAGAGCAGATCACCCATTTCCTCAAAGGAGTGCAAAGCAGAAGGGCCTGGCCTCTCCTGGGGGGCCCTTCTGTGCAGGAGAAACAGGAGCAACAAGCACCAATTATTTAGCACCAGACTCCCTGCCACCCCCCCACCCTCCAGGCCCCCACCCCACCCCCACCCCCTGCTCCAGGAGGAGAGATGCTCACGCCTGCAGGGGCCACAGAAGGCCAAGCCTGCTAACATAGGAAGGTGACGAGAGCGTGGCCTGGGAAGGTCTGTCTGAGGCTAGAGTTTGAATTTAATGCTAATACACCTTATTCAGCCTTTACTACGAGCCAGCCCCTAACCCGTAGCATTTTATGAATGTTCTCTCATTTAATTTCACAACAATCCTGAGGCAGATGGTTACCATGTTCGTGTTACAGAAAAGAATGGAAGCACAGAGAGGGTAAGTAAGTTCCCTAAGGTCACACAGCTTGCACTAAGAATCAAGAAGGCTGGAAAAAGCAAGTCTTAAGTCTTAATGCAGAGATGGAGGAGGGGCAACAGGCTGGCACTTTCCTTAAAAAGCAGCTTTGACAAAGAACAGGAGGAGGTGAAGAGGGACGGGAGTCCTAGCAGGGGAAACACTGGAGTCCACACCAGGCCCCACACAATGGGTGTCTGGAGGACGGAGACCCGTCAGGCTTCCTGTCAGGACGAGGTGGGCAGTAGTGTCCAGGGGAAGTCCCCGGCCGGCCAGCCAGCCGGCCCTGCACACATCCGCCTCCCAGGCAGAGCTCAATCTTGGAGTCAGCGGAGCCCTGGGCAGGGGACGCTGTGGGATCATTCATGCTTAAGACCATGGACCTCTTCCCAGGGAGGTGGCCCGTCTGGCAGACAATGACAGCTTCCTGAGTCGACCACACAATCCGGGAAGGAGGCTGGACCAGGAGTAGGACCTTCATTCAGGAGATGGGGGAGGCTGGAGCCGGGGCTCACCCCACAGAGCGGAAGATGCAGAGGAGCCCTGGGAGGTCACACCCAAGGCCCAGCCGGCCATCCACTGCTTCTGCTGCCCCACCCCCGCCCCCTGGGGACTTCTTCTGTAAAGCCACCAATGAATTTAATGATTTAATGACATCCTTCGAAGAAAATGACCCAGTCAAGGCCAGGATGACCCAGGGGCTTGGATGGCTCTGCCCAGCTCAACAGAGGCGGAACTGGAGCATCAGTCAAGCGTGGACATTGCAACACACACAGACAAAGCCTCGGGGAGTGGGCGTATTTTTAAATCAAGTCACCCAAACCTGGGCTGAGGGTGAGGCCTCGGGAGAGGTCAGAGACGCGACAGAGGCAGAAGGACACTGGACAGAGTCACTGTGTCTCCTCCTGTGACACCATGCAACTCAGAGAAAGCCCCTCGATGTCTCTGGGCCTCAGAGAAGTGATGTCTCTGCCCAGCCCACCTCCATGGATTCCATCAGGATCTAGGCATCTCCCTCTGTCCAGAAAGGAGGGCTACACCTCCCTCGTACGTGTCAATAGCCAGTCATGAAATCCTGGGCTGTCCGGGCTAGAAGGAATCGTCAGAGTAGAGGACAGACTGGGGAGGCTGAGGCCCTAAGGACAGCCGCTCGCCTGGAGGCCCCTGGCAAATGCAGGACAAGCTGGGGAGCTGGCATCCATTCTCCAGTCCCCAGGGGTGGGATTGCCTGTCTCGTCCAGCACCCTGTGCAGGTGGGAAGTGAGGCCAGGAGAGGGGGTGACTGGCCTCACATGGTCAGTCACACATGGGAGGTCACACATGGGAGCTGGGGGGTTACTCCCGAACAGAACTGCTAAGACCCACCTTCCCCCTAATTACCTAGACCACCCCTCTCAGAACACCCGATACATCCTGCCCACAGGTACCCTGGGCTTCCAGAACGGCTGCCCGCAAAGTCCAAGGCTCCAGTCCTGTGGCTAGGGGAGGCTGGGATCCAGTCTCCGGGCCCCAGTCTGGCCCTGCCTTCCGCACCCCCACGCTAGCAGCCGGCGTTTCGGCCCAGATGGCCAGGCCCGGAGCCACTCTCTTCGTGTACTTCCTCTCCCTGCCCTGACCCAGAAAACGCCGCCAAGCTCCAGGTGGGCCCGCAGCCCTCCTTCTCCCGCCCAGGCCTGGGGCGGTGCCTCCAAGTCTCCAGGTTTCTTCCTCCCCTTCCAGTTGAGGGGCGCAGACAGCTCCACGCCCACTAGGCCACCAGAGGAGGTGACATATGGTCCCAGTGTGAGGTCAGAGAGCCCCTTCCCTTCCCAGGCAGGCCTGCCTGGTCATCTGTGAACCATTTCGTGACTGGCACTGGCCTGGGTTTCAGGGGCACAGACCTTACTTACTCAGTCCCAGCAGATCCCACTGAGGAGGACAGATGAACAGGCCCGGCAGCCAGCTCCCAGGAAGGGAGCCGGCAGAGTGTGGGACTGGCAGGCGGGAACCAGCGCCTTGGCTGTGCGACCCCAGACTAGTGCCTTCGCCTCTCTGTGCCTGTTTCCTCAACTATACAATAGGCATGCTATACTTATATTTTGTATAAGTATCCCTGACAGCAGGCCAGCCAGAGCTGGTCAGCAGTCACCGGCCCAGAGCAGGCTCTCAGTAAGACTGGCTGAGAGAGATAGCGGCAGCGTTTGGGAAGTATAGCTGAGCCCATCTGATCTGAAGTCCACACTGAGAAAATTCAGAGGAGGGAGAAGTCCAGGAAGGCTTCCTGGAGGAAGAGGCATTGGCATTGCACTAGAAGGTTGAGTAGGAGTTACCTGGGTAGAGAGCAGAGAATTATATTCAGAGGGGGAGACAGCATGACAAAGGCCCAGGGGCAGAAACCAGCTGAGGGCGGCATATAGAATTCTGTGGCTGAAGGACAGGATGGAGTGGTCCCTGGAGAGCAGGCCGTGCAGGGTGTGTGAGGGCTGAGATTGGGGGAAAGAGATGCGGAGATAGATCCAAGTGGGGTGAGGCCAAGGCAGCCCCTTAGCAGGGGAGAAGTAAAGTGGTAAGGAAGGGCCCCTGGCCCAGGAGGCTGAGGATCTGGGCTCCATGAGGAGCGCTCCTGCTGCATGGCTGCCTGCCTCTGACCAAGTCACAACCCTCTCTGATCCTCACTCTGCAACTATGAAAGAGCGGCTGGCTCTGTGAGCAGGCCTGCAGGAGTGGAGCGAGGCTGGATGCCCTCGCACTACAGTGGGAGCGTTGAGAAATAGATTCCCCAGCACCGCTGAATCTAAATCTTGGTGGGTAGGGCCAAGGAATCCAAATTCTTTTTGTTTTTTAATCCTCACCAGAGGCCATACTTGTTGATTTTAGCGAGAGGGGAAGGGAGGGAGAAAGAACAGGAGAGAAGCACTGGTGTGAGGGAGAAACACTGATCAACTGCCTCCTGTACACAGCCAGCCCCGGTCAGGGACGGAACCCACAACCTGGCATGTGCCTCTGTGGGAATCGAACCTGCAACCTTTCGGTTTACCGAACAATGCCCAAACCACTGAGCCACACTATTCAGGGCAGAATCCGAATTCTTAAAAGAGCTTTCCAGGGAGCCATTGGCTAAGATGGCTCTAGACTCGGCTGGATATCCTGCCAGCCCTTCAACTTGCCTAACGCAGTCGCACTGCAGGGCCTGGGCGTTTGCTGCTCCTTCTGCCTCGCACACAAATGCCAGGTCTCGAGGGGGTCAGCACCTCCCTGTCACTCAGGCCTCAGCTCCAGTATCAGCCTCAGAGGCGGTCCCAGCCAACTTATCTCAAGGGCCCCTGCCCCCACCCCTATCCCATTGCCCTGTTTTATTTTCTTCAACTTATCACTTCCTGAAACTATCTTCTCTGCATATTCATTTGCTCACTAATTGTCTTCCCCCAAACTTTAATGAGGGCAGGGGCCTCATTAGGCCTGCCACAGCCGCAGCCCCAGTGCGCAGAACAGTACTCAATAAACACGTGACAAACGAGGTGAATGAGGGAAGTGGGCTCAAAGGCCCCATTCTTTTTGCAACAAGGGTAGCTGTGGGGCCAGTGGTACGTGAGTCCATCTCTTCGGGCCTGGGCTTTCCTCCATGAGACGTGTGGACAGCAGGCTGCAGAACTGACCTTCGAGCGGCAGCCTGGGGCTGGTCGGGCAGCCAGGCCGTCGGCCCGACTCTATGCAGGCGCTGGCACAGAATTAGTGAATGGATGAAAAACGCCTTCGCTCTGCTGCGTGCCTTTGAACCAGTGCCCTCCAGACACAGCTCCAGCCTCCCCTCTGGTACAACGGGGGTGGCCTGCGCGGTTTTTCAGGAACCTTGGGTGCTGACACTCAGAGCCTCTGAGCCCAGTCTGGACCCAAATGGGAGCCACATCAGGTGTCGGAGGAGGGGCAGCCTGTGCCACAGCCAGGATTCTCGAAGTTCTGACCTTTCCTGGAGGTCCCACCTAGCCCAGAGCTGACATTCTACACTGGGTAGGTAAGGATGAAATGCAGCTTCTGCAACTTGTCACCCCTCGGCTCCTTCTGTGAGCCTGAACAATGCGGGCTGGCCCTGCCCCCACCCTGGAAATGGCACTTTGTCTGGAAATTCTACCAGGGGAAGGAGGAAGGGCTGGGGCCCTAGAATTTCTGCGCCTGCTCGTACAGGAAGTAGCTGAAAGTTTAGGGCCAAGAAAAACAAGTTCAAGATCATCCTGGAAATCAGCAGCCTGGCTCCTCCCCTAGCTGGGGACTGGCCCTTGTCCCCAGGTGTGGCTCTCCTGGTAATCAATAATTAACATAGAGAGACAGACAGGCAGCATGTGGGAAAAGGAATGATGGTCCAGGACCACAGGCAAAAGCCTAAGAGGAAGCAAAATTCACTCAGCCTTGTCTTGCATTCCTTTGATGACAGAGAGCTCACTACCAAACTGGTCCCTGTCCTCAGAAAGTCTGAAAGTAAAACTGCTTTCCCACAACTAGGAATTGCAGAAGACTTTGGAGAACTGGTGAGCATTTAACCCTTGACCCAGGGCTCAGAGGGCTTGGGACTTGCCCGAGGTCTGCTCCTCAGGTCCCGGCAGCAGATGAAGCTGGTTCAGGCACAATAAGAAGCCAGTAGGACAGCTGGGGCTGGAGTTTGGGCTTTAGCCCTACCCCTTCATCCCTCTTGGCACTTTATTAAAAGCCCGGGGGACATGGGTGGGCCCCGAGTCGATCTGAATTCTGAGGACAGCCCTTTTGTCACCATGGCCCCCTCCTCTCCTCCTATAGCATCTGTCCCAGGAAGCTGCAAGGTGGCTTCAGAATTTTCTGGGCCTTTCTCTGACCTCATGTTTCTTGTGTCCCCCTGGCGCCCTGCCTCGCTCTCACACACACCCGCAGACTGGCCCCCTTGCACACACAGACCTGCCTTCCCACTCTGCCAGGCCCAGGCCCAGGCCCACCCAGCAGCCAGGAGCCCTCAGAAGGTGCTGGTGGGTGCTGCCCCCTGCTGAGCCACGGGCCCTGGACAGAGTCTTTTCTGGACCTGGGGTTATGGTGGGAGCACTAGCCTGGCTGGGGAGGCTCAGGATTCCAGGGCTCCCAGGGCTGTGCCTGCCCTGCAGGGACCCCGGGGCAGCATGGCACTGGGCCTCGGTCTGCTGAGTGATGTGGGTAAGCCTTCCGCACCCACTCTGGGTCCCTGTTCCAACCCGTTTTCAGATGTTAAGGCATTTCTGTCCGCTGGGGAGCATGTTAAAATGCAGAAGCCCAGGCCCACTGGGGAGAGTCTGGTTTCAGTGGCCTGCGGAAGAGCCCAGGAATCTGCACTTAAACCAGCAGGGAGTGGGCCCACAATGTCCATACTGGCCTACCTACTGCTCTCTCTCAGGGCCCCTGGGCTCTATACAGAGACTTCTGGGACCCCAGCCTCTGATGGGGTTCCAAGCCTTTTACAAGCCACAGCCTGCCCCTTTCTCAGCACCCTGAGTGCAGAAGGCGGGGATTCCAAAACTCGCAGAACAGAAGGGGAAACTAAGCTCAGAGTGGACGGAGAACAACCAGCCTGCCCGGGCCCCATTCCACAATGATGCCCCAGCTCCCACTTGGTCCCCAGGCTCCCCAAATGTGGTCTAGATTCTGGGGCCCAGCAGGTCAGCTTAGGCCGGGCAGCAGCCCTGACTGATCCCCTTTGTCTTGGTCCTCGTGTCCCCTGACCTCGGGTCCTGGGCTGATTAAAATATCTCCTTACAGCTCTGATAGGCCTGGTGTCTCCTTACAAGGCTGGAAGGGACACAGTCCCATCTGAGGTGACACTGCCAGCTTCGGGATGCACTCTGGCCACCCTCCGGAGCTGGACACTGCTGGCACAATGGAGACTAGAAATCTTTACCCAGACTGTTTGCACAGACCCTCCAGTAGGGACCGAGGCCCAGAGCGGGGACAGCCTTGCTCAGGGTCACACAGGACATCGTTACTAACCCAATACGGTGCTTACTCTTTGCCAGGCAGTATTAACTCAGTGGGTCCTTATGACAACTTCAAGAGGTGGGCACTATTACTCTCCCATTTCACAGGCGCAGACAGGTGACTGTGGCAGGAACAGGACTGGCTCTCACGTAGCCTGGCTCCTCATGGTGGCCCCATGCTGCCACGAAAGGTCTCCCCTCCCCTGTATCCAGGTGATTAACCTTCCAGCCCCTTTCCTGATGCCGGCGACACAGAGCTATTTGTAAAGAGGCGTCCCACAGCAGCAAGGCCTGAGACTTGGCATCCAGACGAGCCCAGGGTGGGGGTCAGTGGATGCACCAGCCTCCCTTCTCACCACTCCCTACCCCTACCCTTTCCACAGCCACACTGGTCCCCAGCCCCCACCACTTCTTTCCCTCACGTCTTTGCTCCCACAGTTCCCAGGACACAGGACATGGGACCGGCTTCCTAGAGTCTGAGTCCCCTGCGTGAACAGTTTAATTCCAGTTTGAGTCTGCCTGTGCACCTCTCTAAATCTCCACTGCTAGGACCGGGATGCGGGTCACCTCCCAGAGCCCCTAGCTCATCCTCCCAAATCCTCTCTGGTCCCCCGAATCTATTTTGCACAAAGCAGGCAGAGTGAGCATTTCATAAAAGGCCCTCTGTTCCAGCCACCCCGGCCTCGCTGGCCTTTGGACCTTCCGGATCATCACTGCCCCCAGCTCTGCGGAGCCACCTGGCCGACTCGGGCTCACTCTTCCTTTCCGGAGAAACCACCCCTTCCCTCCCCGCACTCACTGGATTCCCCGACCCCACCCCCGCATGGCCTTCCCACATCATTGTTTTCCAGGCTCCCTGCACCTTCCCTCCAAGGTGCCCACCACATTGTGCAGTGATACCTATTTCTTGATGATTCATCTCACATCTGTCTCTCCTGACACACCGCTCCCCCAAGGGTCGGATCCCGTCAGCCTGGCTCACCATCACCACCCCAGTGCCCAGCCCAGGGCTGCCACCCCGCTGCTGCCAATCAGGAGGGGGGTGGGGACATCACCGTGGTGTTTGCAGGAGGGCAGAGCCCACATGCATGTGCATTGGAGCCCCCAGACTTCCGCCCCACCCCCCTGTGTCTCAAAGCTCCTGGGCTCACAGCAGAACGGGGCCGAATGCCCTCTACCCCCACCCCAAACAAGCCACAGCTGAAGACTTATTAATTTTCCTCCCCTCAGGTTTCAGCGCTTTTCATTCTATGATTTATAGTCCATCCAATAAATTTCCCCCATTATCTTTCACATGCAGTGTGCTGCCTCTCTGCCATTTAATAATACATTTGGCTCCCTGGGAGAACTCTACGGCTTGGCTCCAATTCAGGAGCCAGCCCATGAGGCTGCACGGGATTCTGAGGGCCCGTCTCAGACCCAAACCTTGAGCAGGTCTGAGCCTCACACTCAGGGCTGCCTGGGCAGGGGCCCAACTCCTCTCCCCTCCCCAGCTCCTCTGGCAGGGAAGCCTGGCAGAAAGAAGGTCAGCTGGGATGCCCGGTGCCCACTGGGGCCCTGGTGGTCAGTTTTAGGGCTGGTGCTTCCCCCTGTGGCCCCTATGCTTCCCAGAGCCTCCTTGGCCATGACCTGAATGCACATCTCCAATTCCGAGGGCCAGGCAGGAACTCATCAGACCTGTCTCATAGATGAGGAAGCTTTTCCACACTATGGGGAGGTTGAATCCCAGCCCTGCTTACCCCACTGGGTACCCGTGAGGTTCAGACGAGGTGAAGGTGAGTTCAGAGGGTGTTCTCTGGGCCGGGCACTGTGCCCAGTACTTGACTTGAATCATCTCACTGCATCCGCACAGCCACCTTTGCAGGCAGAAGGCACTGTTCTGCCCATTTTACAGATGGGGAAATCAAGCCTCAGGAAGAAGCAACTTCCCTAAGATTGTGTAGAAAGCAATGGCAGCTACCCGAAGGAAGTCCTGCTGGAGCAAGGGATGAGAAGGCTCCAGAGATGACAGGGAAAATACTGCCCCAGGCAATGCTACCCACTCAAAACCAGAAAGTGTCAGGGAACCAGAGGGCGCTCGGGGCTTTAGGGTCTGAGAGCCCAGGGGGCTGCAATCCCACCCATGGTGGTCCTCAGCTGTGTGACCTGGGGCAAGTCCCTTAACCTCTCTGGGCCTGACCCCCAATTCTGTCCTCCCAGGACGATCATGGGACTTGCATGAGGCAGCTCATGGGAAGCTGCCTTGTAAACTGTCCAGCCCTGGGCCCCGTCATCGTGGCGTGTTAGGACAGTGGGTGAGACATCATGCGAAGACCTGCAGGGAACATCCCCTTGAGCTGCTCCTGGCAGAGTGTGACCAGTGGTTCCAAACCACACAGCCATCTGGGCAGAAGAAGCCAGGTCCTCCTCAGACCACTAGCTGCCCACCTCCCTCAGGTACCAGGCACCCCCCACCCTCGGCTCCCGCTGGCAGGGGGTGCTGGTGGACGGGTATCCCAGGCCACCCCTGCCCCCTCCACCCTCAGCCACCAGGTCTGCTTTCCTTCCCCTCCAGCCCCTGAAAGTTTCTGCTTCTACTTTCTGGTTGCCGTGGCAACCACCTCTCTTCCTTTGACTGTTTTCCTCTCCTCAGTCATTTTACCATCTTAAGAAGCAAGTTTCTCTCTTCTTGACGCTGAAGGGAGAATAACAGTGGGTTGGAGAAGGTCTGGCCAGGAGACAGGGGACAGAGCAGGCCAGGACTAGGAGAGGAGAGGTGACCTCTGGGGTACAGCAGTACAGCCATAGGGCTGGTGTAGCCCCGGTTTGCCCACAAGTAAACTCTGGACCCGAGACTGCCTGAGAGGTCCTCCGTGGCAGGCTTCTCAACGTGATTCACCTGCCCAGAGGGCCTGCCCAGCCCTGCAGGGATGCGCGGCTGGGCAGTCAGGGCTCTGCAGCCGGCTGGGCCTACGTCGGCTTCCTACTGTCTTGTCTTCAGTCACAAGTGCCCTGTGTCTGGATGGCCTCGCCCCCACGCCCCCCTCCCTCTGCTTTGCTCCCCAGTCCACCACAGGAAGTCCTGCTGATGCTCCCCACCCCCACCGCCGTCGGAGTTCCTCTCTCCTCCGCTGTGTCTGTTCCCCCACAGCCTAACCTTTCTCCCAGGCGGCCTTCCCTGCGGGCAGGGCGTCTGGACAGCAAAGCCAGTCCTCCCTCACTCCGTGTCCAGGCAGGTCCACGGCAGGCCGTGCTGAAGTTACAGACAGAGAGAGCAGCACTCCAGGCGGCTCCGCCAGCACTTAGCAGAAGGCCCTTCGCGCCTGCTCTAGACCTCAGTGTCCCCCTGGGCCACACAGGGGTGGAACTTGCTTCCTCCAGGGCCATCCAGGGCTGCAGTGAGTTCGTGGGTCTGAAAGGGCTTGGAAAATTCTGAAGTGCTAGGCTCAATCCAGGATTATTTTTAGGCACTGGGTCAGCGCCATCCAATGAGTAGCCCCAAGGCCTCCTTGACCCCACAGGTCTCATGGCTCTCTTTCTCCACCTGCTGACCTCTGGTGGCATTTACCACCTGTGTCCAGCCAGCTCCACACAGTGGCCTTGCCTCTCTAGCCAGAGTGCCACATGGCAGTCACCTGCCACCAGTTTCCCTCACACACACACACACACACACACACACACAGCGACTAACACACCTGGGGCCTCACGGGCTGGCCAGGGATCTACAGGTGCCTCCAAGGCTTAACTGAGCAGGGAGCAGTGAAGCCCACAAGGTGGGAGTGGGCTGGGGGCCAGGAAGAGCTTCTTCCCAGCCTAGGGGGTCTGGGGCTGGAGGTAGCCCCAGAAAGGACTCCCCAGCTGACAGATGAGGCTGTCCACTGCCTCCTCCTATTCCACCACCTGCTCCTTTCCATGCTGGTCCCTGAGGCTGGAGCACCAGGACTCATTCCCTTCCCTCACCATGAACTTCACCCCCACCGTCTGCCGGGTCTCAGACCAACACGTCACCCCTTCCAGGCTGCTCAGAGGCTGCACTCGCCCAGGCTTGTGCTAGGATGGGGCTGGTTTCCATGCGCTGGGGGACTCCTGCAGAATCAGGGGGCTTTAAGCAGGCTCAGAGGGTGAAAAAAGCATAAAGACTTGTGAAGTGTCAGAACCGAGTGAGTGAAGACAGGGCTGGCTTGGCCAGCCGGGGTTCGCCCCGGTGCCTCCCCACTAGGCCCACCTCCTGGGTCTGCTTGGGAGCACAGGGTTTCCACAGCTGGCAGTGGGAAGCCAGGCCATTCAGGTCTTGCACTGGGGTGCATGGGGGACGCCTCCCAGGTGCTGGCATTGGAAAACCCATGCAAGTACTGGCACGGTCCTAGGAGGGACGCTGTGTGGGCCCATGGGGACCCCGACAGTCTCCATCTTCAGGGAGCAGACAGTCAGACAGGACACATGAACTCCCACAGGGACCCTTGGGTCCACAAAGCATAAGGCAGAGAGGAAGCATAAAGAAGGGGGTAACTGATTCTGACTGACAGGGCAAGGGGACATCCAGGCAGGCTTCACAGTGGAGGTGGCACCTAGGCCAGGCCTTTGAGTAGGATTCCAACAGGCCGAGAGCATCAGGGAAGGGAGGGAACCCACTGAGGACCTGCAGCAGCCTGGGGACCCCAGAGAGGCTTAACTTCCCTTTTCCAAATGCCACATGGTTCGACCATGGTGAGGACCTGGGCTTGGGGGATGCTGGCCCCGGAGTCCAATTAGCCTAAGCCAGGTAAGTAATAAATTTCCCAAAATGGCCCGAAAGGAGCGCTTTCCGAGCTGGTTCCTGCGACCAGACCCTGGGGCAATGTCTGTTCTGGTCACTCTGTCAAGGGGCAGTGGCCCGAGAGTGCCAAAGACGGAGAGAGCCTGCCAGGTCTTAAAAGCCCTGAAGAAAAGAGTCTCCTCGGGTTCCCTGAGCAGCCCATTCCGGGATTTCACACCGCCCACAGTCTGCCGGGAAGTTCTTCCCCCTATCTAACCTACATCTCTCCTGCTGAAATATACACCCACCTTGCATTGGAGACACAGGAATTACAAAGCACAGAAGCTGAAATGCCTCACCAGGCGTGCTCTGTTTGCAGGGAGGTAGGAGTGGGGGCGGGTCAATGAGCAGAGACACCACCCGCAGCTCTGACAAGAGAGGACAAGGCCCCTTTGTAGGCACGATTAATTTACAGACCTGGGGAGGGCTGAGCGAGCGAGCGGGATGTCCTCTCTCTGGGCCTCGGAGGCTTCCCTGACCCAATTTAGAAGCTGCGTTTATTGTGTTGTTGAAGTCAAACCTTCCCGATGAGGTCTCTGTTCCCAGCGTGCTCATGAATTTTCTGGGGTTTAATAGTGTGCAATCTGAGAACGATTTATTAAGAAGATTAAACCCCCCAAATATGCTTCCGCATGCGCTACAAAACACGGCAAATTTATTCTCCGGCATCGGTGGGCTCGCACTGCCCAGGAGCAGTGCAATCACTCAGCAGAGTTAAAGCCGGAACCCCTCGGCCCGGGAGGGAGGGAAGCCACGTGGCACATGGGAGCCCCAGTCAGGGACCGGGGTGGGTGTGGGAAGGTGCATTTGGAATTCCAGGAGCCCGAGGTGCAGTTCCAGTGTGAGCAGGGCCCGTGTTTGAAGACTGCCTTCCTCCCTCACCCCACGCCCTGCCCAGAGCAATCCTGCTCAGCGAGGGCTCCAGGTACATAGCAATACGCTGATCTGGACCCTTCCTGCTCTGAGACTTGGAAACCGAGAGGAGCTCCTCAAGTGGCTCCCTCTGAGTACCCCTGTCAGACCTGAAACCTCAGACGTGGCCTCTCTTCTCCCTGCGGCCCCACCCATCCAATGCATCCCCAGGGCCCTCTCTATCCCTGGTGATAAAAACAGTCATAGCGCTGACGTGTCTACCACTTACTCTGTGCCAGGCCCTGTGCTGAGCTTTAAATGCATCGTCTCACTTCTGGCTCACAATACCCTGCCAGGCAGGTGCTGTTACCACCGAGTTTTTCAGATGAGCAAATAAACCTTGCAGAGTATAATCGACATGCCCAAGACCACACAGCTAATAACCCACAGGGCTGGGATTCAAACCCTGATGCTTAGACTCCAGCACCTGAGGTCTCAACGACCTTCCCCCGCCATCATTCCACGGCTGGGATAAACCTCCTTTCTGCTCCCATCAGGACCCCCAGTTTGGACTTCGTTCAGGTCTCCATGTCCCTCCTTGGATAACTGCACAGTTTCCTCACTGGCCAGCCAGCCTCCAGTGCATTCCCCTCCAGACATCCCTCCAAGCAGCAGCTGGAGGTACTGTCCTGGCCCCACTGCTGAGAACGCGGCCGTGGCAGAAGTTGTAAACTTCTTTGCCACGTTCAGGCTCCCCACCCCCCATCCTCCCCTCTGCTTTCTCCGCCATCACCTCCTCCACGCGCCCCAGCCTTCTGGGCTCTGCTTTTGCTCGTGCTGGTGCCTGCACTTGGTGAGCTTTTCCCCTTGTTTCCTACTCCAGAGCTCTCACGTCCTGAGTCCAGTGTTACTTCCTCCACCAAGCCATCCTGAGGATCAGGTCCCTGCAATGGAAGTGACTTCTCCCTCCTCAGAATCCCAACCGCACAGGGCTCCCTGGCACCGGCTCCCCACCCCCATACCTCCCCAGCCAGCCCAGGAGCCCTTGCAGGGCAGGTGCTCCTTGTCCCAGGCCCAACACACAGCCGGGCACAAGGAGCAGGCTGATTCCGGGCAGACGCCGGTCACTGACGGCAGGACTCCTTGACCCTGCGGGTGAGGGAAGGCAAGAGCAACCGCAATGCCCACATGTCCAGCCAACCAGCCTTTACTTTTTTTAGTACCAAAGACCCCGATGGCCTCTAGTAAGGCCTAATAATACCTCCCCTCAGAAAAATGTTTTTAAACGCATTCAAGAAAATACCAAGGCTTACCAAGGAAACCAATTACATTGAAATATGGTTGTCAAAATAGTTGAAAAAATTTATAGCAATATATGTGCTTCTCTTTTTTAAATTGAATTTATTGGGGCAACACTGGTTTGCAAAACCACACAGGTTTCGAGTGTACAATTCAATAAAACATCATCTGCACACCGCCTCATGCGCCCATACGGGCTTTTTTATTAATGCCTTACATAACAAGATCTAGCTTTAATAACGACCGTAATTTTGAAGTATGATGAACAAAAGCATTATTTCAAGATGCCCACAAAACTATACTATGATGTGATCGTTTCTGTGATTTTGTAGAAATCACAGAACAGCTAATGCCACTATGGTTTGTCACCTGCATTTGTAACTGAAAGAATTACAATTTGTCATTGTAATTAGTGGTTTGTGAAAATGAAGGTGGGATTTTTTTTCCTGTCCAAGTTCTTGGACACTCTGGATTCTACCCAGAGGCTCCCAGGGTCCCTGGCTGAGAACCCCTGGCTTAGAGGCAGGGGCTTAGGGGCAAAGGGCAGGGTTTGTCCTGGAGCCCAGGTTCTGGCTGTGTGTGTGCTGCCTGGAGTGTCGCTAACTTTCTGGGAGCCTCTGTTTCCACGCAGGAACCAAAGCCCAGGCCCACAGGTTACCCCTCCGTAGGGTGGGCCTGGCAGAGTTTCCCTGGAGAACAACCCATTGGAGATACCGTGCCCCAGACAGCCCAGCTCAGCGCCTCAGGGCCCCTGGCAGCCTCCCAGGGAACTTGCTTTATGTCCCGAAAGAGCAGGGCTGACAGGTGACAAATTGCCAAGGAAGGCTGGAGTGGGCTCAGACTGTCTGCCTGGCGCCCGCCCAGCCACCCTGCTGTACCCACCACGGCCCTCTCAGGAGGGACAAGAAAACACCATTAATTACCTAGAAAGAAAGGGCGCCGGGAAGACGCGCCCAAAGGTTGCTCGGAGATCATCTCTGGCTGCATTTTCTGCATGTAGCTCCAAGCCTGGCGGCCGCTGTCACCCCTCACCACCCTCGGCCACCAGCAGTCTGGGCTCTTTCCTCCCAGGTCCCCCGGGGCCCCCTTTCAGCCTGGGTTCAGCCCCCACGGACTCATAACCTGTCCACTGTCCCTGAAGGGGTTGCTTTTTACAGACAGGACCCCCAAAGAGTGCTCCCCACATGGGGGTGGGAGGGATCTGAGAGGGCAAGGGAGTCAACACTGTCACCTTTGTCACCTTCACAAGTGTGAGTCCATCAGCTATGACCTCCACGCAGCAAGTGTTTCTGGCCCTACCCGGCTCCCCCTGCCAACTCTCACCATCGTCCTATGCCCAGGTGACGGAGTCACTGCATTGTACTGCATGCCAGTTACCTTGTGCAGGTCTGTGCCAACCAGGGTCCAGGCAAGAGCTCAGGCCACGATCCTGTCAGCCCTGTTAGTGAGGCGCCATTATGATCCCATTTTACAGACAAGGTAACCGAGGCTCAGAGAGGTTAAGTGATTGGTCCAAGGAGGCACAACTGGAAACTGTCAGAACCAAAATTTGAGCCCTGTTTATCTGGCTTCAAATCACCCAGTTACCATCTTTCAGCCCCCAAGTGGTCCCCCATGCAACCACAAGTGATCCGAGGGTCTATCTAAAGGAAGTTTGGCCAGGCTTCTCCACATACCCCTTCCTCCCTTCTCTGCCTCTGCCCAGGGGCTCCCTCAGAGTCCAGAGACTCATCGCCAAACCCCACTGCCTCTAGTACCACCTCCTCCAGGAAGCCTCTCCTGACTGCCCATGGTCTGAAGAGTCAGAGGCCTCCCAATGCCTCATAGCTCTTAGCACCAGGAATGGCAACTAGCACTGCCTGTGGGTAGGGGTTGAATGAGTCTTTTCCTCATCCGCCCCACTACCAACCCCCCAGCAAGACCCAGAGACCCCACAGGGGCTCTTCCACGAGGAAACATAAGGAAAATCATGCCGGCCAATGAATGAGTGAGCCTGTGACTTGAAGCCAACCTTCCACCAGAGGCAGGTCCCCTCACACACAGGCAGGGGACAGCTGCCCCAGGGTCAGAGGATGGAGACCCACCCGACCAGTCCACCAGGACAGCTCAGAGGGGTAGGAACTGGCCTTGCATGGGCAAGAGGAACAAAGCCAGCACTGGCCCCCTTGTTACTCGAGAAGATCCCAGAGAAGCACTAAACCTGAGTTCAAAGCCAAAGCAAAACCATGACTCTGAGCTCTGAGCTCACAGCAGTAATAACCACTTTCCTAATAAATGTGCTTCCTCCAGACACAGGGACGCTGGCACCTGAGCCTGGTGAGGCCCACAGGGGTGTTCCCTGAAACGCCGCACGGGCCGGGGGTGCCCACAGGGGCAGTTAAACCAAGCACTGCACCCTCCGCTGCAGAAAGCTCTGTGCGTCAGACAGAAACGGCAAGGTGGGGGTCCATGTGAGGCTAGGGCAGCCTTTCCAAAATATCTATTGTTTTTAATCCCCACTCAAGCACACTGATTTGAGAGAGAGGCAGGGAGAGGGAGAGACAGAAACATTGCAGTGAGACAGAAACATCGATGGGTTGCCTGTCGTACACACCTCGACCGAGGATCGAACCCACAACCTAGGTATGCGCCCTGAGTGGGGGTCGAACCCGCAACCTTTTGGTGTAAGGGACAACACTCCAACCAACCCAGCCACCTGTCCAGGGCCTAAAAATATCTTACTGAACAAAAAAAGACAAGTTGCAGAATAAATGATTTTTTAAAATTGTTAAACAGATTTGCAGATTTTCTAAGGACTCATATGAAAGCACAGAAGAGCACTGAGAAAAACACACTCCAAATGCCTCCCGAATCCCCCGCCCCAGCTGAATCTTGCCCCTTGGAGCCTCCTGAACCCTCCCCCAGCCCTGGCCTAGCCCTGGCCCAGCCCAGCTCCTGATGCTGGACAAGTTCATGACCGCATCAACTCTCACCCACCACAGGCAGAAGTGGAAACTGCCACAGCTTTCATAGAGGTCAACTCAACCATGTGATGGAAAATTAAAATGCATAAAATGCCCACTTTAAATTCACATATCCTCCTTCAACACCCTGTGCTGCAGATGAACTCTCCCAGAACAGCGCACGAGGGCGATTCCACACCCTCGTTTGCAGCAGGAAAAACACTGTGAGCAACACTCATGTCTGTCACTGGGAGCCTGGCGGGATGAGGGACGGTCCCTCTGTAAATGGGGTGCTGGTGGCCGTGCTGCAGCGTGGTGCTCTGCCAGGGGACACTGCAGGGTATGGGGACGACCCCTGGATCGGAAGGTCCCTGGGAGCGTGGAAAAAGGTTCTCACTTAATCTTCTAAACAATAAACGGTGGTGACTCCGGGAAGCATATATGAGTGTGTGTTTGCGCATATGTGTGTGTGTATGTGTGTGCTGCGTGTACATTTTGTGTGTATATTGGTGTTTGTGTGTGCTGTGTGTACAGTTGTGTGTATATTTGTGTGGGGGGTATGTGTGTGGGTATTTGTGTGTGCTTTTGTGTGTTGTGTGTACAGTTGTGTGTATACCTGTGCATGTGTGGATATGTGTGTCTGTGTGCTATGTGTACATTTGTGTGTGCTTGTGTGCTTCGTGTGTATGTGCTATGTGCGTGCATTTGCATTTATATGTGTGCAGGTATGGGTGTGTTTGTGTGTGTCGTGAGTACATGTGTGTATATGTGGGGGTGTTTGCATGTGCTTGTGTGTGTTGCGTGTCTGTGTGTATTTGTATGTGGTAAGTAGGGGCAAGAAAGGACAGAGGTTTCGTTTTCACTTTACACCCTTTGGTAATGTCTGATTTCACTTTAAATCACAGAATACGCTGTTTTGCATATTCGGAAACATCACAGCGCAGGATGGCGGCGGCAGTGGAGGCTGCTCGGGGGAGGGGAGCAGGAAATATATGGGAACTCTCTGTACTCCTTGCTCAATTTCACTGTGAACCTAAAACTGCTCTAAAAAAATTGTCTTTTTTTCTTTAAAGAATAGATTAAAAACCTTTAGGAATTAAAAACACACAGAACTGTGCCCTCCAAAGTCAGCGCTGCTCCAGGCTGACCCTCCGTGTGCCCTCGTCATTCTCAGGCAAGTCCTGCATCCCAGCCTGGCTCCCCGTGAGGAGGGGCAGAGAGGTGGGGCCACCCAACTAAAGCTCAAACTGGGAACCCCATCGAGGTCCCAGCTCTGAACCTCTGCTCACGCTATTTCCTCTGCTTAGATACTTCTGCACTTCCCTGTAACTGTTCGAGAACTGTTCTCCCCGAAAGCCCATGCCAGGTACCCCGACTCCCTAAAATGCAGGCTCTCTGAGGACAGCCTGTGCCCCAAATATCTCTTTGCAGCCCCCAGGGTTGGCCAGTGGCTGGCACGAGGCAAGAGCTCATGCACAATGTGCATAGTCCACAGATACCCTGCTGAACACATCACTATTGCTGAAGGCCCAAGCACTGTCTGAGTACCTCTGGGGCCATTCACTTGGCCTTGAATTAGGGTCCTGCCTGCCCTTAGCAGCAGGGAGCTCCTCTGAGGTGCACCTGGGCCCCCCCGCCCCAATGTGAGCCCCAGCCCTGTGGTTCACCCAGCCCAGGAATCAAGAACACAAATGCCAGCATGAGCCAGGAAGGGAAGAGAAGGAGCGGAGCGAGCTGGCCAAGCTGGACGGAGCAGGCATGCCGCAGCCTGCCGCGGGGCTCCGGCAAAGCAGGCCCAGGGTGGCTGGATGATGTGATTTCCAGAACAGCTACTAGATTTTTTTTATCCTCACATGAGGACATTTTTTATTGCTTTTAGAGAGAGAGAGGAAGGGGGGGTGGGGAACATCGATGTAACAGAGCAACATTGACTGGTTGCCTCGTGTAGGCTCCCTGACTGGGAATCCAACCTGCAGCCCAGGCACGTGCCTTGACTGGAAACTGAACCCGAAATCTTCCCGTGGACACGTCGATATGCCAACCAACAGAGCTACACCAGCCAGGGCCAGAGCAGCTGCCAGATTTCAATGTGAAAACCTCCTGACTGCTAAATGCAGGTAACTAATTCACATTTTACAACAAACAAACACCATACAGGTCTTGTCATGTAGGGCTGCAGGTCGGATTTGGCCAAGACCCCCTGCCTCTGGTGGTCTCAGAATTCAGAGCAGCCATAACAACAACAAAAAGGCAAAATACTCATCCTGATCCTGCCCTCCCATGAGCCCACACCCGAACCTTAGCATCGCAGGGCACTCAGAGACCAGCCAATATGGCGGCAGCTGGGCGGCTCTGCAGCTACCAGCTGTGTGACCCAGGGCAAGTGACTTCACCTCTCTGAGCCTCTGCTTTCTCCTCTGCAAAATGGGGGGTAGTGGGGGCAGGATAATAACTGGACCTGCCTCTCCAGTGTTGAGAGGATGCCAGGTGGTCAGGAGGGAGAGGACCTGGGACCCAGGAAAGAGCCGCAGCCTGTAAGAACTCACTGTTGTCATGACAAACAGGGACAGCTAAGGCTAGAGGAGGTGAGCAATGCGGACACATCACCGAGTGGCTGGGGGGCAAAGCCGGGGCCCCTTCTCTCTCAGCACCCCCAACCACGCCTTAGACAGGGCAGGAAACGATGAGCCTCGGAGCTGCTTGGAAGGCCTGTCACTGGGGCACACTCTTCTCCAACCCACTAGACCCCAGACAACAGAAGTTAACCCTGTGGAGCCCTTCACACATGCCTGACACTGCGCTGAATGCTTAAGTTCCCGTCACTTCACATTCTCATCCATCCCAGAAGGTAGTTACTAATACCGCCCCATTTTACAGATGGATAAACTAAGGCTCCAAGAAGCAACCTGGCATGTCCAAGGTCATCTAGTAAGTGGTGCAGGCTGACTGAGCTACACACAGTCTCCTCCAGCGCCCTCCCCAGCCTCTCCGTGGACACCTTCCTTTCCACCTCCCACAAAACTCTATGGTTACGACAGTGTGTCAGGTGCCAGCCCGTCCTCGGGCGGCAGGAATGAGACCTTCCCTCGGGCTGCACAGGGCAGCTTGGCCACAGACCGCGGGCTCTTTCTGGAAGGGCCACTTCAGTAAGGAAGGGACCCCTGAGCCGGGGCCATGAGGTGAGGAGCAGCAGGGGCAGAGGGCAGAGGTGAGCAGTAGGCTGGCTGCACCGGGAGGGAGCCTGAGGCACCCCCGAGCTCTGAGGCTGGGGGCTGGGAACTGCAGTCCAGACAGAACCAGCTGGGCTTGGTGAGAGAACAGACAGATGGTTTTTCTCTTGAGAGAATATGCAAATTCGGAAGAAAAGGAAAGACGCAAACATTATAGAGGCACAGAAAACTTAACACTTTTAAGTTTAGAACCTACCCTTGGCGTCCCCAGCCCCCGAGAAGTGGAGACCTCTGGCCCTGGGTAAGGCTGCACCTGTCTGGTACCACCCCCTTAGATGTCCAATTGTGGGGGTGTCACTCAGGCCTAGGATGATATTATGGGCTGAAATGTGGCCCTAAAATTCACATAGTGAAATCCCAATCCCCAGTCCCTCAGAAAGGGACTGTATTTGGAAATAAGGTCTTTGAACAGGTAATTAAGTTGAAAGGAGGACACCAGGGTGGGGTCTAGTCTGAACTGACCAGTGTCCTTCTGGGAAGAGGACATGGGACCCACAAAGGACTCAAGGGGTCACATGCGGAGGACAACCTGTGACTCGGCAGGGAGAGGGTGGCCTTCTCCAGGCCAAGGAGACAAGCCTCAGAGGAAACCACCCTGCGAGCACCTTAATCTTGGACTTCCAGCTCCCAGAACTTCAAGAAGGTAAGTTTCTACCTTTTAAGCCCGCCCGTCAGTGGTGTTCTGTTCCGGCCACCCACCAGCCTGACACATGTGGGGACCAGCTGTGCAGCCGAAGCAAGGACCCTGGCTGGGCCTGCTGGAGCTGACTTTGGGGGCGTCAAGCCAACCTCGTCTGCAACGTGGGGGCGAGAAGAGCTGGCCGTTGGCTTACCAGGGATGGCACAGGCCTATCCAGGCACCAGGCAGGCACAGCCCCATGCACCCACACGCTGGACTTCCTAAGGCTGTGAATACTAAATAGCATGTGGACCTCGAAACGCCCAGTCCTCCAGGGATGGACGCTTGGCCGGTTTCCCTACAGCTGTCTTGGTTTTAAACTGAAGGCCCCACACCCCAGGAGCCCTGGGCACAGCAAGATGGCGGGTCCCCCTGGCTGCGGGTTGGGCCTCTCCCGAGGCCTTCAGTCACTCCTCCGTGCATTTCTCTGACAAATGTTTGTTGGGGACCTACAGTGTGCCGGAAACTATGCCAGGTGCTGATAGGGAAAAGCCAGACCGGGAGCCTGTCCTCCTGAGCCTTCGGTCGGGTGGAAACACAAAAAAGCAAGCATTAAGAAACACACACCCATATGTGTGTGTTCACACATAGGTCGAAACCATGATGCACGCTGTAAAGGAAAAAACGAGTGTCCAGATCAGCTTGGGGGGGCTCACCCTCTACCAGACACGCGGTCCCAGCAAAGGGACGTTCAAGGGGAGAGCTGAGACACGAAGTTCCAAGGAGGTGAGGGGTCCGGCCAAGGAGCCGGCCAGGCCAGGGGCAGAGGTGGACAGAGCCTGCGTGAAGGGAAGGAGCTGCGGGAGAGGCGGGAGCCGGGCAGGCCCAGCCAGCCTGCCTGTGGGGCCCAGGCCTGGCCTGCACGTGACTCTGAGAACAAAAGGAGCCAGGGGCAGTTCTAACCAACCCACAGCAAAGTAAGAAACCACCCGCGCACTGGCTGCTGGCTACGGAACAGACTGTGGGGGAGCACACGCAGGACTGGGTCCAGGGGGAAGCACCCCCCAGTCATGCAGGACAGAGGCAGGCGGCCTGGATCTGGGCATGCAGGGTGCCGGGATGGGGACAGATTCACAGCACATCCCAAGTTCCCTCTGGTTTTCCCCTTTCACTCAGCAGCCACTGTCCTCACCCCAAGAAAACCCCAGGGAGTCCAAGTGATTCAAAGCCTGGTGGCCTTGGCAATGGCACTGACCCCTTACCCACACACCCCAGAGTACCTGTCACCCTCTCTGCCAAACCTGTCTCAAGCTGGCTGTGAACCAATCTCTTCTCAGGGGCCTAGTGACTACGCTGTTTCTGCTTCCCGAGGGATGGTGGGTGGAGTGCTGGTGTTATTTTTAAGCTACTAACAATTGACATCTGTTAATTATTAGTTTGCCCACTTCTGTTTTGCTCTCACCCATACCATTGCTCAATCCACTGGCGGCCCTGATCCTGAGAAGTGGAAATATTACCTCCCAACAGAGAGGTGGGGAAGCAGAGGCCGCCCACACAGGCAGCGGGGGCTCCCAGTCACTAGACCCCTTGCATCTGACACAACCCACGCGGCCTTCTAGGTATTGAACTGTAAGGAGTAGAGCAAGCTCCGGGCCAGGTCCTGAGGGGTCTCCATCCTGCCCTCCCCCATCAAGACCCACTCCTCACCAGGTCAGACCCTTCCTCTACAGACTCCAGAGATTTCTGGGCTGAGCCCCAGCAAGCAAGCTGCAAATATTATAGATTCTATGGAAGGAACATTCCGCAGAAGGCGTGCTATTCTGATTGGAGGCAGGGGGCTGAACCTCACAGACAGCAGCATGTCCTCTGGCTTTGTGAGTCTGATCACACAAGGGTACCAGGCTGAGGGACGGTACTCCAGGCAGGGGAACCTCGAGGACAAACTCATGGCAACAGGACAGGCAGGAGGCCGTGGAGCACTCAGCTGGCTGAGGTCCTAGGCGCAGAGAAAGGAGCTGTGGGCAAGAAGGCTCCTGCCAGAATGTGGAGGGCACTGCAAATCAACCTGAGACACCCAGACCATACCCTGGAGAAGATGGGGGACGCTTCAAGACCCTTGAGCAGAGGAGTGACCCCATCCGACCAAGACTTACAGCACTCCCCTGGGGCAGAGTGGAGTGGGGTCGGGAAACAGGCAACATGACGGGGAGGCTGCGGCTGGGCACAGACTCGGCCACGGTGGGGAGTGGGAGTGGGGACGGAGCAGAGCTGGGGGCAGGGTCAAAGGGGAACTGCCAGGCCTGCACGAAGGAGGAAGGAAAGAGAAGAGGGTGACCACCAGACTGGGGTTCCCTGGCCCAGAGGCTGGCCATCGCCGCCTTCCCCTGAAAGGGGGAAGTTGACCGGGGAGGGGTGGTCAGGTCGGGGAAGTGGTTTCAGTGGAAAGACAAGGACTTCCATGTTGACGTGATCTACAGAGTCTGGGGGGAACCGCTTCTCCATCTGACACTCTGGGGGGAGGGCTCGGGGGGAATCATAATCAGGGTTGGGGGTAGTCCAGAAACCAAGGGTCACTGACACCCTGGGCATGAATGGGGCTCCCAGGTGAGAGCTGGTAGGTGAGAAGAGGAGTCACCTGGGGCAGGACCCTCAGAGGGTCAGGATGCATCACAGAGACGCCTGCGAGAAGCCGGGAGGGTGCAGAGTCGGGGAAGGCAAGGGTCGGGCAGCTGGATGGCCAGCATCCACCCTGCGGGACTGGCAGAGGCGCTGAGTAATACCGAGACTAGAATCATCGAAGACGCCAAGTACTGAGTTCCTTGCACCTGCCACACGCCCAGGGAGCTGACCTGCATCATCTACTTCACTGACACCTCCAACCCCATGGGGTGAGTACTGTGACCCCATTTCACAGATGGGAAGGTCAGCAAAGAGTGGCTCAGTCACCCAGCTGGTGAAGCCTGGTCCTGAGCCCGGGGGACATCAGAGGCCACACAGTCATGTAACCGCTGTATGGGGTGGGGTCAATGTGTGCTGAACAGTCAGTGGCCTGTGTTTTCAGTAGGAAAGGGGCTTCTAGGGGCCAGAAGGAGAACAGGTAGAAGTAGACAACTGTTCTCCCAGCTGGGAGGAGCGGGAGGGTGGCTCTGGCTACCTCCTCCAGCAGCTGACTGACCCCAGGTGGCCAGAGTGGGAGCCGCCCATCTGAACGGAAGGATCTGGAAGGCTGTATAGACGGAGGCTGGAGCCGGGAAGGACCTTTCATTCTTGTTTTGCCTTTAGGATCCAAACTGGGAAAACAATGACCACTAGAAGCAATTCGATGACTAAAATTTTGGACTGTTGCTAAGTTTAGCACTCGGGGTGGGGTAGGCACAAGGACAGACAAGGTGCAAACCTCAACTTCCACCACCAGCCCAGTGCTTGCTGTTTAACTCCTCTAATTCCACATTTCCACATAATACCTTCCAACCCAAGGAGGACACAGAGATGAATGAGATTCCCATTCAGTACCCCATTAAGTACCTAACACCTAAGCTAGAAAGAGCAACTTTAAGCCAAAGGAATCAATCACTAATGGTAGAATTTCAGGCATCTGAGCTGGTTTACAGGAGCTCCTGAAATCATACCACTTCTCAATCAACACCAACACTGTGCCTGGCACATAGTAGGTACTCAATAAATATGTGCCCCTCCATCAGCGACTCTGCAGCTCCCTGTTGTTACAGTCAAAGGAGAAAAAGGCCCCCAACAATCGCCCCTTCATCACAACCCGTCACATTATAATTTATCCGTCGATTCTGTAGGATAGTATCATATTGGCCAGAAAGGCCTTCCAAGCACATATATCTGGCCCTTTAAAGTTTGCGGGACTCCTTCGATATCACTTAAGTTCAACCTAGTTGTTTTCAATCCTTAAAAGCACGTCTAGAACACCAAAACTCAGACCAGACTGGGGATGGCACCCTGGTCCACACAACCGCCCCGCCACTCCGGGAACCGAGGCGTGGCATGTATCACCAAGCAGGTGTTTCTGCTGAGCGAAGCAAATGTGGCCTGGACCCGTCTCACTGCCCGGTGTCTGCCTGGCTTTGCTTTAGGAGGCGGTGTGCATGCCGCCTGGACATTGTGCCTCCAACGTGAATTCCTCTCTTGGAGAAAAGAAGTTTCTACAAAAATCCATCAAATTTACCAGCTATTTGTGGCATGTATTTATGGATCTTTTGGGGGTTTTTTGCTTGTGTTTGCTTCCCCTGCTCCTGGGGCCAGCACCCCAATGTTTCTTGGGGACCCCCTTCTGTACTCCAAGTTCAGTGGAGAAGCAGAGCTTAGAACTGGGGGGAGTGGGAGGAGAGAAACGTATCGCATCCTCACTAACTCATCGGCTTCTTTTGTTCTTTAGACACGTGAGACCATAAAACCTTTCTCACTTTGGCCAGTTTGAGGGGCCTTTTTGCCACTGGACCGGAAAAAGCCCTGGCTGACCCCTGGGTAAGCCCTGAGCTGGGCACTGAGGGGTGATGCCAAGGTGACAAAGGGTCCCTGTCTTTCAGGAGCTTCCCACTATAGCAGGGGGTTGGACACAGATTCCAGCAACCAGTCCCAGCCCAAGTCTAGCTGAGGGCCGTGGCGGGGCCAGAGAGAGCACCGCCTGTCCCCGAGGGCCCACCCTCTCATCTGCTGGGCAGCTCATGAGCTCCCACCCCCCGCCTGGGCCCTCCCAGGTCCTAGACCAGGAGTCAGGAGACTAGATGTGGGGTGGGAGCTTGGACAGATCACCCTGGGCCTCTGTTACCTCATCTGTGAAATGGGGGTGAAAATGCCACATGATACCGGACAGAAGGCTGGGTCTGGGAGGTCAGCGTCCAGGCCTCGCAGGGGTGGGTGACCATTAGAAAAGGACAGACCGCCTCTGGGGCTCGACCCAAACCTGTGCCCCACGGGTCTTGGGAGAGAGGGGCTGCAGGCCGAGGGGAGAAGGGGGTTCCACAGAAGCCACCACACCAGCTGCTTCTTCCGGACAAGCCCCAGAAGCAAGAGACCTGAGGAACTTTCCCGTCCAAGCTCCTTCTCTCATGTCCAGAGCACTCAGACACTGGAAGCTGGGCCTCCTCTGGGCTTTAGCCAGGGGTACCATTTTGGGGGAAAATCGCCCCCACTGCCTTTTTATCCACCAAGCAGATCAACCTCCCAGTGTCCTCAGGCTCCTGACACTGAAGTCCTCCCTCAGGCTGTTCTCTGCGTCCCTATTGAGCCAGGCTCCCTACCCGGCCCTTCCTCCCAGGGGACAGTGGGGCCCCAGGGTGGCAGGGTCCAGAGCTTGCACCTCGGTCTGCCCAGAAGAAAGGTCAGGCCAATTCACAGCAGCTGCTGTCCCTAAAGGCTCTCCAGGGGGTTGTCACTGCCTCCTGGCTTTCCAGGAGACCAGACTAAGGCCCAGGGTCAGGGTCAAGGTCAGGCAGGGGCCAGTGCCCAGGACTGACCTGCCTGTGGCAAGGGGCAACCAAACCCATCAGACTTGACACCTGCCTCTCAGCACCTCATTTCCCACAGCAAACCTGCCCCAGTTCCCGTCAGGCAAGCTCCCGCACAACCCACGCACCTTCAGTCCACGGAGAATAAATTCAAAGGCAAAAAACACACTAATTCAGTCACTGCCCCACCCCCGCCATAACCATCACCAGCCGCACCCCTAGCCACCAGCGCCTTGGAAGACACCTTTGTGGGCACCCCCTGTCTCTGCACCAGCACCCTCTCCTAAAACAATGCTCAGTTCTGAATTACCAGAATCAATTACTCCGAGAAGGAACACAGGCCGACAGGCACTAGAATAGAGACAGCAGATAATTCCCACAGTCAGGTAATTGCTCCCTTGAGAATTTCAGATAATAAAAGAGGAATCTTAAAAGAGAGCATCTTCCCCCAGAAAGGAAGGGAAGCCTGTGCACTGACAGACAGAAGGCTCCCCTCTTCCTTCTCCCCCCTCCCCTCCCTCGGCTACGCCCCTGCAGGACGAACCCATGGGGACTGGGGTGGAAGGTGGGCGGGGGAAGTCCTGGGTCCCTGGCCCTGGGGACAGCGCTGGGTTCTCAGAGGACACCTGACTCTCATGTCCTTCCTTAGCGGGGACACAGACGGGCCCAGGGCTCCTGTTACATCAGGGCTCAGAGATACAGGATTGGCAGCTAATCTCTCCTCCACCTGTCTGTCCGACTTATACCTTTGAAAGGCTAAAAGTTCTTTGAGAGCACGTCCTTCCTTGCCTGTCACTCCCAGCCCTTCTCCATCACCTGGCCCTGGACATCCACATAAAGAACCGTGAGGTGATTTGATCCATGAGGTGAGGGAGGGGCAGACAGGTTTACCAAGGGCCAGTTACTGAGCCCTCTGGGCCTTGGTTTCCTTGATATAAAATGGGAAATAGCACCAAAATATGCTATAGATGCCACAATGCCACATCTCTAAGAAGGTGACAAAGCCTTGTCCATAGGTATTCCAAGAAGAAAGTGTCCCACGGTCAGAGGTTTGAAGAGTTCTGGGGTCAGTGAAGTTCAGCAGGTTTCTTTACTTTGATGCTGCTACGGTGTGGATTGGTACAAATGGGCCCAAGTCAAGAATGCAGCCTTTGCCAAAACTCCTGTTCTGCAAAGCACTTCCCCAAGCTGCCATTCCACAAAACACACTTGGGCCAGCGATCGCGGCAGACACGAGGCACAACAAGGATGGAATGAGGCACTTAAAGGGGACTGGCTAGGGTGCCACAGTGCCTGAGATCATTCTGAAGGAAACAGGAGCAAAGCCACGGTCGGGGACATCGCCCATGGAGAGGACTGCCCAAGCAGAAGCCAGAAGGGGGACAGACTGGGGCAGGTTGGTCCTCCTTGTTACTGGAGAGAAGGAGGTGAGCTTGCAAAGTCAGCCCGGGGAGGGTCTTAGGATAAAGAAGAAGGTGAGGGCTTTTTTTAAGGTCTCACCTTTGAGTAAAAATGAAGGCTTACTTGTAGGAGTACTCACCGCGGGCTAGCACTGTGTAAAGCACAGTTCATACCACATTCCTCGGAAGCAGATGCCATTGTATCCCTCTCTTGAGGGCCAAGGCCAAGTTAAGGGTCACCCTAATTCATACAGTGACGGAGCAGCAAGGCAGGGATTGGGAGACCCCGGCACGTCACTTTCAGAACCGAAGCCCTTGGCCGCTGCACTGCACTGCACTGCCCTGGCTCAGGACCCAACGCCAGCAGCGCCATCAAGGCCTGGAGAAGAGCTGGAGACTCCTTTCCTGGAAGCCTTCCCCCTACACTCACTCCATTGGCCACTACTCCCCCTGATATACACAGGTGGTCCATTCTAAACCCTGAAGACGAGTCCTCAACCATCCCTCCGTGAATGGACAAGAAGGTGCCAAAACAGCAAGCTGGCACTGACGGAAACGTGGCCAAACCCATCAACATCCTCAACAAGATTTATGTTTCCCAAGCACGTGGCTGCTGCTTGATTGATGGGGCCCGTGGAACTACGCTAAGACGGAGCAGACCTCTGACGGGAAGGAGAAGGGGCGGTGGGGAAAAGGCAGCACCATCATCGCCAAATATTTCAATCTTCCCCAAGTATTGCAATAATCATCTTGATCACGGTAAAGAAAGCACCAGGCCGCTTCCTGCTCTCGCACAGGAAAGGAAGTGAAATTGTTTGTCTTCATTCAATCAGGTCATTATCTAGACAATGCAGAGAGACATTCCAGCAAGGATATAAATACTTAAAATCCCTGCACTGGCTGCTGAGGATGTCAACAACAGGAACTCGGCGGCAAGGGGAGAGGTGACCGTGGAGAGGTGTGTCCCCAGCTAAAAACAACAGCGCAGGCAGCAGTTTATAATGACAGGCATTGTCCCTGCGCCAGCTCTGTGATAAGCACTTGGTAAGCATTACCTCACTTGTGCCTCAAAACAACCCGATGAGGTCGGTGTCACTATTATCCTCATTTGACAGAGGAAGAAACTGAGGCGCAGCCAGGGAAATGACTTGCCCAAGGGCACGCCATGGAAGAGACAAACTCTCCTCTGAGTTCAAGCTGGCTTCTTCATCCTCACCCCTCTGCTCCCTCTCCAAGGGCATGCCAGAGATGAAGGGGGGGCCTAGGGATGTTCTGGTCTAAATGGGGAAACTGAGGCAGGATGGGATACTTCCCCCCTCCCCAAGTGTCCCGACCACCAGGCCTCCCAGCTGACTTGGCTACAGGGCTGCGAGAGAGAACCAAGCAAGCCTGGCAGAAGTGATTTCGTAATCCAGTCTGCAGAAACCCGGGCAACCATCTTCCTGGGGCCAGCTCTAGCCCCACCACCTCCAGGAAGGCCCCACTGACTTCTCATCCTCCCCGCACACCAATCTGTGGCCTCGACAAAGATTGAGCACCCTTTCTCCCTAAGGGTGAACCCCATAGGTTGTCTGGAAGGAGGGATGAGCTGAATCTCAAACAGCTCTGGGCCCCCCTGCCCCATCTTCACCCGGCAGGCCTGCTTCAACAAACACTCACCCCAGTAGCAAAACCACAGAAATAAGCTCTAAAGGAATGTGAAGGCTGTGCAAAGGTACAAGTGCCTTAAAGAAATCTACCTTTTCCTCTGTTGCCCCCTTTTTCTATGTTTTCGTTTGGCTACTTTGAGTCACTGTGTATCTTTATAAGAAAAATAAGTGAGTAGTTCACATGGTCTCTTTAGTTCAGGCTTTTCCACACCCAGAACTTCCTTCACCAGAGTCCTGCGTCATCACACGCAATGTGTCCACATTCACGGGCTCGCAACCCCAGAGGAGCTGGCCCAGCAGCAGAGGGCAGAGAGCACAGTGATGGACACCGAGCTGTGGAAAGAGGAAGACTTTTCACTCAAATTCTATCTGTACTCCTTTCCAGCTAGGCGATCTTAGGCAAGTCTCTCCTCTTTTCTCTCTAGGCCTCAGTTTCCTCGTCACAAAACGGAGATGATAACAGATCCTCACAGACCTGGTGCAAGAACCAAATGCGCTAATTCTTGGAAAGTCTTGAGCCCACTGTGTGGCCCATGAAAAGTATTCAGGGAGGGTGAGCTGCTAGCAATTATTATTACAGCCCAGAGAGGTCTTGCCCCTTGCCCAGGGTCACGGAGCCAGCACGAGGCAGAGAAAACACTAACAGCAGGTTTCGGCTCCTGGTCCAAGCTCTTTCTCAGCACAGAGCCACTCTCCTGGGAACCTGGGAGATGGCACCGCCCAGGGGCTTATCATGGCCCAGCAGCTTCCCCGGGCCTGCCGTCCACAGGCCAAGTACGAAGTCCCAACCAGCAGCTTTGTTTTTCTCACACACATGCACAAAACCGACAAGTGGCCCAGAGTGAAAGTCTGCAAACCTTGGCACCCTCCGCCATCCAGAGGTGAGTGGTGATCTCATCCCAGTGACTAAGCCGACGCCCGCCGACGCCAAGAGCCCTCTCTGAGAACCAACAGGCTTGGCACCGCTGGCTCCCAGCCCCAGGAGGAGCCAAGGCTGCAAAGCCGGGATTCTTGCAGAGCTGGGAATCCCTGCTCCTGGAGCCCAGAGAGGAACAGAGTGATTCCGAAAAGCAAAAGGGTCCTGCAGCCCAAGACAAGGACGGAGCTGGAGATCCAGGTTAGAGTCCCAGCTTTCTCAGGAGCTGCTCATGAGTTTTAGACAAACCCAGACCTCTGTCTGCTTAACTCTAAAATGGGTGGATTACAGATTTCCAATGGTCTGTCCAGCTTAGACTTGGTCCAGCCCTCAGGGGCCTCTGGCCCCACTGGGGAAAGAGTCAAGAGGTAATGAAGGTGGATTAAAGGACAAGGGGGAGGAGAATGTGCAGAAGGAGTGGCGGTGCTGGGCAGTTGTCCTGCAGGCGGTCTGGAGGAGCTGGGGCCTCATGAGGGGTCCGGGGTGGGGGGCAAGCTGAGAGGAAGAAGCAATGGATTCCGGCGGCCTGGGCGCTTGTCAGGGGCAAGGCACTGGAGCAGCTGTTAAGCCTTCAGTGAATCCAGCCAGGGGAGGACAAGGGTCTCCCCAAGGAACTGCAGCTGCTGCCTCCTCCCTCTCACCTCATCCCCCTCACCGTGGGGAAGACAGACAGCCAGACAACCTGGATTAAAAACAAGGAAAAGCCAAGAAGCCCAGACAGAGACTAGGCCCAGAACTGGTGCCTCCAAGAACCCCAAAGCAGCAGAAACGGGGTCCTCCCTGTCCTGTGGTGCTGGGTTCCAGAAGGACCGGTAGGGATGGACAGTGTTTTCTGAAGATTTTATAAACATCCACTCGGCCAAACACCACAGAGGACGCCGCAGCAAAGCAGGGGTGCGGGACCCACCCCTGGGCGGCACTGTTGTGCGCTGCTGACACCAGGGGACGGCTGTGCTCTAGAATCCTCCGTGGCTCCCTGTTGCCTATAGCATCCGGTTCACAAGTTCTTTATTATGGGATTCCAGGACTCGATTTGGGGTCCTGATGGCACTTCTCCGCTTCGCTCTTATCCCCGCCCTGCCATCCCCCACACCTCTGCCCCGGCCACTTAGAGCCTCTAGCTCATCGCTGTCCCCATCAGGAGCCCTGGTCCCTTGAGGCCTTGATCCATCTTTAGATTCTTAAGTCTCCCTGTCTTTGCTGCTTTGCTTAATAGTCTATCCCTATTGTTTCAATCACCCTCTTCCTCCTGGGTAGCATGTCCATTGGGCTCCTTGCAAGAGTAAAGAACACAAACAGAGGGGCCAGGGAACAGACCTAGGTTCTGCCACCAAATTTTGGCTACAGCCTCCTGTGAGGAACTGGGTTCATGCCTCCACGCGCTCATCCACAAAGTGGGCAGTGCGACCTCGACCGGCGTCAGTAGCTGCGGAGCCACTCTGGGGGATCACAGAGCCAGGGGCTCTGCACAGCCTCAAGTGTGACTCGAACTCAAGGGATTAGGATGGCTATTTTTAACTCCCCACATCCTGGCCGAAAACAAATCCCTCACACACCCTGCAGATCCCTATCAGGGGGCTGGCAGGGACGTTTGGGAATTCTCTCTTCCCGGAAGCAGCGCCAGTGATGACTTGTCCTCTGCCGGGAAAGGCTCGGAGCGAGGGCCGGCTCCAGCCAGGACCAGCTCCATTATGTCCGGCTGGGTCCTCGCGGCCCTGTCAAACAGCCATTTCCTGGTGAACTCAGTTGTTACGCACTTTCCAGCAGGTGACAGCCAGACAGGGTCACCAGAGATGCTGAGAAGTGTCATTCATTTATTGGCTTATTCGTTTACCCTTACATGCCCTCTAGTCCCCCTTTGAGGAGGTGGGACCTGCTGCAGAGTCACCAGGATGGGTCAACCATGAGCGCCACTGCGAGGATGCTCAGTCTAGGGGCAGAGGCAGGGGTGGAGACAAGTAAACTAATAGCGCAACGGAAGTGAGTGGGACGGTCAAGGACAAAGGCGTCATGGGTGCTATGGGACACTAAGGACCCCTGCCGGCCTCCAGCTGGGCAAAGGACATAGACTGTCATCGGTCTTGCTCCTCACCTGCGTGTCCCTCAGACTTGACCATCACGGACCTGTAATAGGCAGCAGCCACTGTGACCTACAGGGAAATGGACGCAATCCTACTTCAGGACAGAGAGCTCCTACCTGGTCACCCGGCCCACCTGTGTGGGTGTCGGCTACATTTATACAGACTGTGCTCATTCTCCCTGGTCCCCCCCAGCCCACCTGCCACTGCCTGAGTTCACGCTCATCAAATGATGTCACTGGGCAAAACGACCCCAAACAGGAGGTTCAGAGAAAAGCCTCGTTCTGAATGGGGAGCCTCTCCCCCTGGCTCCCCACTTTGAGCCCTGCCTCCTCGAGTCCCAGTGGAGGGCGGCGAGCCCTGGACACGGAGTGAGAGAAGCCGGTGCATGTCCTGGGTGGCCTCCTTCTGGCTGTGTGAGCTCAGCCACGTGTCCAACTCTCTCAGAGCCTCAGTTTCCTCGGGAGAAAGTCACCTTAATGGACCACATTAAACAAGACCCTCTGAGTGAAAGAGCTTTACAAATGGAGATGCTTTATGGAAATGTTTTGTTTTCACATACTTTTTTGTCCTCGTTTTTGCTCTTTCTCCTTTGGTCTTGGGCTCAAGAATCCTCTCTGACCCTGGAGGCCAGTTTCCCTAGAGGTTCTGGCCACAGATGCCTGTGTAACCCTAGAAAGTCATGTGATCCCTAGTTGCATCTGGGGCCATATCTGTGAGCCCCTATGCCATCTCAGTGACCCCCAAGACCCTTCAGAAGCGCTCTGCAAACTCTCTCATGAATTCTAAGGAACTCGGTGGGCCTGGGCTAGAAGGGCCCCGCAGCTCAGCCTGCAGGCGGGAGGGCAGACAGACACCCTTTTCAGACCAGCCTCTAGGCTGCTCTTTGATGCCACAAAACCAGGAGAGCTTTTCTTAAAAAGCAGATCAAGACCGATCCAAAAGAGGCAGGAAAGTCTTTCTGCCTCCCAAAGGCACCTGTCTGTCTGTCCCTTGCCTGGAGGCAGCCTGGCCCAGAGCACACACTGACAGGACCCCCGACCTGTCTGCCTTGCAAAGCAGCGTGCAGGCAAAACGCTCTGTGTCGGGAGCAGGAAAACCAAGCCAGGTTATAAGCCAGCCCAACTCAACAAGGCTTTCTGAGCATTTCCCAGATCAAGGAAGACCCATGCCGGGCCCTAACCACTTCATGGATGCTGAGATGAGACATAAGGCTCTCTAGAATTTCAGAGCACATCTCAGACACAAAAAACTGTAAGGTGAGGTAGTTGATACGAGCTACGGGCCAGCACCGTGCAGGGGGACAGCTCACCCTGCGTGGGGTGATGAGATCAAATGGAGGTGACATCTGTGCCAGAGCCAGTGGGGCAGGAAGAGTTTAGGCAATGAAGCAGTGACCAGGAGAGAAGGTCACCTGGGAGCCACAGCAGAGGGACCAGGACACAAGCAGACTGCAGAGCAGAGAGAGAAGAGGGAGGCAGGGAGGAAAGTTGAGCAGGTGCGGGGACCTGATCGCCAGGCCGGGGAGAACGGGTTTGATCCTGTGGGTAGGTAACAGGGAGCCACCCCCAGGGAGGGAAGAAGAGGCGTGATGGAGGGGGAAACTGAGGCCAGGTCGCTCGCAGAGGCTGTGGTTAACAGGGCCTGCTTTAGAAGCCAGGCCGCCGGGGGCCCCACCATAGAGAACAGGCAACCGGATCCCCTCGGCCAGCTGCTCAGCTCCGGAGGAGGTTCCCAATACCCAGGAGGATACCGCTCGGGAGGGGCCGGGCTCCGAGAAGGCTGAGGACGCCCAGGAGAGAGACACACGTGGCTCCGGAGGGAGACAAGGGACGTTACACACCCTGCTGGTCTCTCAGCCCAGGTTATTCTGGGCTGACCCACGCTCCCTCTCGGCTCCTAGTTATTCCCACCGTCACCTCCTGCAGTGTTCAGAGTGCAAAATACTATTTAACTCCAAGGCAAGCAACCTGGGCTGCCTCCCGCCATCCCCCCGCCCCAGCTCCCCGAGCCCTCCAGACACTGAGCCCACAAAAGCCTTAATGACTGGTCCCATAAGAAGCCCCGGTGAGGTACTCTGCTCCCCAAACCAATCCGATAGCTCACCCACGCCCTGAGCCCATCATGGACACCCCTCCCTACAAATGCCGGGAAAAGTACAACCTATAACGACCCAGTTCGGAAGGGATCTCAGAGATCTAACTAAACACTTTCCTTTAAAGAAAAGACAACTGAAGTTTTGCTGCTGTTGTTTCATCCTCACCCAAGGACGTTTTCTCATTGCTTTTAGAGGAAGAAGAAGGGAAAAAGAGAGAGAAGCATCAACGTGAGAGAGAAACATCAATTGGATGGCTCTCACATGCACCCTGACTGCAACCTAGGTATGTGCCCTGACCAGGAATCGAACCCACAACCTTTCGGTGTATAGGGTGACGCTGCAACCAACCGAGCCACACCAGCCAGGGCAAAACCGAAGTTTTAAAAGATGACCAGCCCTGCCCAGGATCACACAGCCCTGTGGTGGCCCATTCGGAACCCAGGTCTTCAGGCTCCCAGATGAGGGCTCTGGCGCCAGAGCCACAAGCAGGTGGAGCACAGAGACACTGAGGTTGGGCTACGGTGCAAAAAGGCCTGTGCTTGTTGCCAAAGGACCTGCATTCAAGTTCAAACTTGACCACCTCCCCCCCATACACAGGCATTAGAGCATTGGACGTGTCACTCAGCTTCCTGGACTCGGTGACTCCCTCCCTCAAATGGGTGTTTAATGAGTCCACACCCTCCAGGGGACCAAACAGCATCAAGGTGGAACAGCGCTCTGTGCACAGCACGGCGGACAGGGCTGGGAAGGTGCAGAGCGCTAGGCGGGCGAGCCCTTCGGCCCTCACGCTCCTGGCAGCCAGCTCGGCCCAGCCAGCCTCGAGTGACACATTTCTCGGGAGCTGCCGCGGGACCAGCAGCGCAGGGCCCCAGGGGAAGGGATGGATTTCTGCTGGGTTTCACAATACACATGAACACACAGCAGGCCCACCCCACCCCCACCCCACTCCCAGAAGTTCAGGCTCACACCTCCCGTCTGAGAGGTCAGAGGCCATCAAGGGCCATGGAGGAGGAAAGGGGGTGGGGGTGTGTGCGTGCACGTGTGTGGTCCTGCCCCCCTCTCCTGGATCCCCACCACCCCACCTGAGAAATCTGAGCACAAGAGCCTCACCCAGGGTGCACCGATGCTTCTAGAAAGAAGCCAGAGGCCTTGGGGGTGGGGAGGTGAGCCGAGCCTCCTGGGAACACATCCGGTCCTGGCAGGAGACACCTCTGTCCTCCGAAGGCCTGCCCCACAATGCCCGCCGCCCACCCGGGAGACTTCCACAGCCATCAGCAGATACTGGGCACAACATCGGGCCCATTTGACCACTGGGGGAAAGCCCCAGAAAGGAAAAGTAGCCAGAAGTAACCAGCTCAAGAGAGTGAAACCAAGACTTGAATTCAGATATCCCAAACCCAGACTTGAATCCTGGGACATCCCATCTTCTCTCCCCAGGAGTACAGTGGGGCTGTTGGTCTCAAATGGCCGCATACATGTGGATGGCCAGGGAAGTTTTCCAAAGTGCACGTTCTTAGGTCTGGAGCAGAGGCGAGGAATCTGCATTCTAACCAGTGCCGCCACAACTGCAATGGAAGCACTGCCGGCTTGCCCCACAGACCCAGGCACCCACACTCCCCCATGGACACGGCGAAGGCCCAGGACGAAAGTAACGATTAGAAGCTCGGGCTCTAAAGGCTGATGCTGGGCTTGGGACGTACTCCAGCTCCTTCCGGGTTATATGACTTTCGGTAAATCTCTTAATCTTCCCAAACCTGTTTCTTCACATGCAAAATAAGTATAAGGAAAGAATCGACCTCATGGGGTTGTCTTTTGGGTGCAAGGAAATGTGTGTAAAGCCCTCAGCACAGGACCTGGCATATAATAGACACTCAATAAATGGTGTTCTGTGGTCACTGCCAAATCCAGCACAGTGTGCTAAATTTCTAAAGGAAGGAACAGAATGCCACGTACCCAGGGACTACGGGGAATAATTGAGCCAGTGATAGATGTCTGCAGGGTTGTACTAAACCAGGGGGTAGAAGTAACAGGGACACAGGTTTCGCCTCCAAACAGGAAAAAGTTTTAACAGGCTGGAGTTGCCCGATCGTGAGGCCAGCTGCCTAGCGGGCTGTCATTAGAAGATCCCAGCAAAAGAGACTACATGTTCAACCGGTGGGGACGCACCACCAGGATGGAAAAATGGGGATGGGGTAGCCTGGATGATCTTGAAGGTAACTTTGGACCAGGTTCTGCAGGTCGGCCCCTCTCTCCCTAGCATGCTGGTTAATTAGTGCATTTGCATTTCCCTGATATTTACAACCTTTACCCACAAGCATCCAAAAGGGACAAGGAGCCATCAGCGGCAGACGAGAAAGCCTACACCTTCTGAATAGTTCGTCACAAAGGAGGTGGATTGAGGGGGATGTCTTAAATCTCAGACCTACAAACCCATTGAAACCATATGCTTTGGAAGGGTATGTGCCTCTGTGTACTTTTCTCAAAAGGGCTGGTTGAGAGGGGCTGGTCCACACCAACTCTTCAGAGGAGAGGAAAGTGAGGCTCAGACTGACTGGGTGCCTCAGACAGCAAAAGGGCCCAGGTCCAGGTTGCGGACTAGCAGCCCGAGGCTGTTGTCCTATGAGCCAAGTGCCTTCCACACTGCACCTCTCAAAGGCCCCACTAGATCTCCCTGGGGTGGAACCACTGAACTCAGAGAGGTTAGGAAACCTGCCTAAGGGCACACAGCTAGTGAGGGTGAGGCTCCAAAGCTGGCATTTGATTTGGTTTTTAATTCTCGGGAGTACTGTCGTAGGTCAAGAAAACTTAGGAGTTTGGCTTTGAGATTGGGGGGAATAATGTTAAAGATGATAATCCTCATAAGCAACAAGCTACCTACTCATCCACCCTCAATCAAAATTAAGTTCAAGTCAAAATTACTTTCCCCCCTTAAGTGCCTAAAGAGGGGGCCGGGGGAGAGGGGCACAGTTGCCATATGACTCAAGCCAGGCAGTTCAGAAGAATGAACCGTGAGGAACGAGGAACGAGAAAACCGGAAATTCCCACCAGGCTGGGAATGGGGACCAGAACCATTCAGGGCCCCCCATCCCCACTCTGTTTAGCTCAAGGTGTTTTCAGGGAGGGCAGGGGTCAAGGCAGCCCAGCAAACAGAAAAGAGACCTCACTTCCATGACCCCGCCCCCTCAAAATTGAAGAGTGTCTAGGGTTGAACAAAACAACATCCAAAGCTCAAGTGCCCTGGGGTGCCTGGCTCTGCACAGGGAGGAGTGGCCATCCAATTATCAACCCTCAGAGTGAGTTCCAGGTAGGTAGGGTCTGAAGTTCTGGATCCCTGGAAACGTTGGGGTTGGAAGGCTAGAGAGCACCCCCGCAACCCCCACAAATCCCCCACCAGCTGCGGGGCCCAGCTAGGGGTGCCTTCCTTGTAAAGCCTAGAGCGATTCTCTCCCTGGACCCAGACACAGAGGCAGGGCGCCCAGGAAAGTTTAAAGGGTTAACCCACCCGGTAGAGATCCTTACGGTAAGATGGGAGAGGGTGAGTAAAGCAAAGTCGCAGCCTACTCCTCTCTCCGGGACCCACGTACCTCTTACCAGGCTCTCCAGACCCTCTCGAACCCCGGATCCCTCTGGGATCCCTGCAAGCCTGCAAGCCTCTGGGTCCCCTTATCTTGATTGAGGCACCCTAGCTCTCACCTCTAAGCGCTGGCGGGGCCGATGGGCGCTGCCATCCCAAAGGCGCCGGATCCCGGACCAGAGGCAGGGTCACGAGTTGGCGGCGGCGGCGCGGGATCCCCAGGAGGCAGGAAAGTTTCCGTAGCGCCAGCCAGGCCGAGAGCAGCAGAGCAGCTCAAGCAGGCGGCGGCCCGGCAGGAGGGCCCTCCGGCCGCCCCGCACCTCCGCCTGCACCGAGGTGCTTCGGCTCCAGGTCTCCCCCTGGCCACTCAGCCCGCCCGGCCCGGCCAATCGCAGGCCTTGCCACCCGCAGCTCCGCCCGTCTGGCCGACTAGGAGCGGAGGCCGGGAGGGGAGGGGCGGGGGCGCACCTGTTTGATCAATCGACCCCACTACTGCCACCCTGCCCAGCCGGACTGGGCAGGGCGGACCCCCTCATTCCTGGGACACGCCCCCTGGTCCCCGCTTTGGCCCAGGATCTGGGCCGGGCCACACGCCCCCTCCTCCCCCTCAACCCCATCTAGGGCAGGCCACACGCCCCTCCGCTCTGGGGCCCGCGCGCACCTTCTCGGGCAGCCCGCCAAGGCCCTCTGTGTGGGCCGAGGACATTCCTCACCTGAACCGCAGGGTTTCAGAGATAAAACTCAGCTTTAGCCTGTGGGCTATAGGGGTACAGGACTGAGGTGTGGACCGCAACTCTGCTTTCCTCACCTCTCTTCCACTCTCCACCCTCTTCTCCCACAAGGATCTTCTCCCACAAGGATCTCAGCGCGTCAGCTGACCCCCGAAACTTTGTGGTGGGCCCTGCCTGGATCTTCCACCTCCAACGGGACCCAAGATCTGATGCTAAGCCCAAAGCCTCAAGAAAGAATGGTCGGGAAGGGCGGGGCGGGGGGTGCACAGAGAAAGCGATTCTAACCCTCCCACTAACAGAGTCTCTGGAGAATCCCGTTTGGGTTCGGGCCAGCTTCTCCAGAATGCCTGCGATCCGCATCAACCGTACCCCAACTTCTCTTGGGGTCACAACAAATATTAAAGCTTGATGATTTCGTTGTTCCATTTTCGAGATAGGAAAGAATTAGGCCAAAGGCAGGTGAACGCTTCTAGGACCCCGGTGGCAAGACAGCAACTTTTTCAAACTAAAGATGAGTTTGCAGAGAGCGTCTGGCTCTTCTTCTCCCCAGCCCTGTGCGGATGCCTGGCGTCTCCCCCCAACCCCGATTTGCCCCCCCCCCCCCAGACCTCGCCCCCTGCTGCGGACCTGGGATGGGGAAGGAGAAAAAGGCCCCAGCAAGTGCCTGGGAAGAGCGAGCGGCACGCCCGCCGCCAGCCCGGCCTTACCTCGGCAGCAAAGCGTGTCCTCGTAGAGCGCGCCGGCGGGAGGCCCCAGCAGGGGCAGGGAGGCCCAGGCGAGCGCGCGGGAGGCCGCGCCGCCGGCTCCCATTCCGGACGGCCTCGGCCGGGCCTCGGCCCACGAACCTTCCACCCTCCGCAGCACCTGTAGGGACAGCGCGGTGCCGGCGGACTCGGCCTCAGGGCTGGGACCTGGGCCAGGCCCGGAGCGAGGGCGTGCGGGGCTCCCCGGGCTCCTTGGACTGCCAGCGGCTCGGACTCCCCAGTTCGCCGCTCCAGCTCCGGACCCGCGCACAACGCGCTGGGCAGGGCACTATTTTTAGCGAGAGCTGCTCTCCCAGTTGGACAGACAGAACCAGTTAATTCGGCCGCTGGGGAAGGGCCTGCACCTGGAGCTCCCTGGAACGGCAGCCGCAGCTCCGCTGAAAGCTGATCCTTCGCATTCCTGCCTCTCGAGGCGGGAGGGCGGGAGGACGCCTCTAATTCCTGGGGGAAGCCAACGTCCTCTCTGAAGGCAGCGCCTGGGCCCCAAGTGCACGCCCAGAATGGAGCTCTTTAAATTGACTTTGAAACCCTGCCGGACTTCCTCCTGCTGACCCCAGGCCTCAGACGGCTTCCCATAAATTCCTACCGGAGGTCCTACGCACCCCACTGGTCTCTAGCAATGGCAAGAGCCCCTCCCCAGACATGGGGTCTGGGCCCTAGCACCCAGAAAATCTGGCACACACACATCACTCAGGAGTTACTTGTTGAAAACAGGGAGGAAGGAGTGAAAATCCAGGACCAGAAGAGCCGGGGGAGGGTCAAGTGAAGCCTGGGCAGTGCAAGATGGATGTATGGGGTGGCTTTGAAACCCCCCCTGGCACCGCCACCCAATGCTTTCTGGCTGTATGACCCTGGCAAATCAGCCCACTCCTGTGCCTTAGTTTCCTCTTCTGCATAAGGGAGTCCTAGGAACCCACGAGACAGAGTGTGAGAAGGTCTTTGTAAACAAAAGCACGAGTGGATGTTCATGTAAGCAGCGATGAGAGGGATGCAAAGACGAGTAAGATGGGGGTCTGCTCTCGGGGAAGCCACTGGCCCTGCTAATGGGGGGTGGGGGGAGGTCCTAAGGGCCTAGAACAGTGCAGTGAAACCACACGATATTAGCCCGAGGATGCGTGGAGAGGCCCATGATAGAGGCTGCAGAAGAGACCCACACACGTGTGGAAAATGGTGCAGACGGAGTGCCGCAGGCCACTGGGGAAAGGGCCGACTCCTCCACCCACGGTGCTTTTCCAGAGCGGTAGGCTGTTCCAACTGGGGGGACATGAAATGGAATGTCATTTGAGAGGAGTCCAACCTCTCACTGGGCATAAAAACAAATCTGTCCCTTTAAGTGGATTAAAGACTTGAATTCAAAAACCTTGTAATACGGGAATATTTCTTAAAGACTCTGTGTCTTTAAGCACAAACCATAAAGAAAAAGATCGATACACTTAAATTAAAGTGTAAAACCCCTGTTTATTAAAAGAAGATATTGGGAACATACTGTCCAAAATATGCAAAGATCTTGTATAAATCAAACTGGGTGAACAAGCAATATGAAGAAGGGGAAGCATGAATGGCCAGTAAACATATGAGAATATATTCAGGCTCACTTGTAATAAGAAAAATACAAAATACAGGTTCATCAATTGCTATTTCTCAGTGGCAAGACGGACAGCAACGAGAACTCTCATGCACTGCTAGTGGGAGGAGGAAGGGTACCACCACTCCGGAAAACAATTGGACCGCATTTAGACGTGTCGGAGATGCAAGCACCCCCGTGACCCAGAGACTGGCCTCTGAAATGAACCTAGAGAACCTCTTGCTGGTTGCAGCAGTGTTTATTCTAGCGAAGCATCGAAGCATCGGAGCAGCCTCAACGCCCGTCAGAGGGAGAATGTATGAACGGACTGTGGAGCCCTCAGTGAAATCCTACACTGCAGTGAAAATGAATGCCTAGAACTCCTCCTGAATCCTGAGTGGGGGGGGGGGGAAGCAAGCTGCAGAAGAGCAAAGTGTAGGAGACCCTTTACACAGATTTTTTAAACATGCAGAACAAAATGACACTCATATTGCCAGGAACGCACACACAGGGTGAAAGTATAAAGGAATTCAGAGGAAGGGTAAACACACCATTCAGGGAAGTTTGTCCGTGTGGGAAGACAGAGATGTGGCGGCCGATGGGCGGGGCTTCAGTTACGTTTGTAATTGATTTCTTGACCCTGGCTGACGTTACACAAGTGTTTTGTGGGGTTTTTTTAAACTCTTCATAACTTTTTTTTAAGGAGCAGGCATGATGAGAATCTTCATAAAATCCAATCCTGCTCTGAACTTGTTTCCTTATTTTTAATAGCATAGTCATCGCTTCTGCGCAGTGCTCTGTAAATCGTTTAAGAATGTGAATAGCCCGCTCCCCAGGCTCCACCGTGGCCCTTCAGGCTCTGGTCCCAGCCGCCGGGACTCCCAGACCCAAGCGCCACCATGCACAACCTCCCCCGACCCCTAACGCCTCAGCAGGAACCCTTTACGCCTGCAGTTCCTGTCCTCCCCGTCTCTGCCTGCCCACGGCCGGTTTCTCCTATTACCATCCAGCTGAGCCATTTCGGCCTGTAAGGAGCCCTGCGAGCCGTTGGTTGGCCTCCCAAGCAGAGGGCCCCACTGCCCGCCCCACTGCCCACCCCACTGTCCACCTCACTGTCCACCTCACTATCCACCTCGCTGTCCGTGCTTATAATGGTGCAGAGTGTTGCACCTGGTTATGAGCAAACTGTGAGCTCCTCCGGGTCACACCTTGTCTGAGCCACCACTGGCACCCCAGCACCTGCATACGGCCTGGCCTCAGGAGGGGAGGGGTTTTTTTAGAGATTTTACTTATTTACTTTTAGAGAGAGGGGAAGGGAAAGAGAAAGAGAGAGAAACATCAATGTGTGATTGCCTCTTTCGTGCCCCCTACTGGGGACCTGACCTACAACCCAGGCATGTGCCCTGACTGGGAATTGAACCAGCAACCCTTGGGTGCACAGGGCCACACTCAATCCTCTGAGCTATAGCAGCCAGGGTCAGGAGGGTTTGTTGAATGCAGAAAGGGGTGAATGGACACAAATACTCACAAACAAAAAAGGGTCATGCCAAACTCTCCCAGGGAAACCGGTCCCACTATACAGATCTCATCTGTGTGTTCTTGGGAGGGAATGAGGCCTTTGGGATCAGAGACCTGGGTTCACTTCTGGGCTAATCCACCTGCCAGTTGTGTGACCTGGGGCATGCATGCTACGGTGTCCCTCTGCACCTCAGTGTCTGTGTCTGCGCAACCAAAATGTGACTGGGGCTTACTGCAAGGGGCTCTCGTGAGAATCCAATGTGGTGATAGAGGCACAGTGCATGGCCCCATTTTTTGAGCAGGTAGTAATTACAGTAATTACATGAATATTGGCCAAGAGGAAGATGTTTGCAGGGGAGGGTGGAAGGAACCCAAGTGAGTTACTACGAAAGTGGGAGGCTGAAAATATATGTCAGGGAGTGTTCTCCAGCTCTGAGCAAAGGCGCGCACCTGGAGGCCGGCCCAGGAGGTGGGAGGGTCAGAAGTCTGCTCCCAGTGAAGGCCTCCTCCTGTCCCGAGTCCCGCCACCGGGGGAGGGGCTGGGCGGCGATTCAGAGCCACAGCCTCTCCTCTCTGTCTCCCCGTGCCCTCTCTGCCCCCTCCAGTCTGTTCTCACACGCAGCCCAGGGATCCCAATCTGGACCCGTCTTTTCCTTGCCAGCTTCCATCTGCAGGGGCGACAGAGCCTGTGGCACCTTCCCCAGGGACACGTCTGAAGCGATGTAACATATGCATCATCTGGGCTGTATATGCAAAATCCACATATGTCCGCTTGTCGGGAGCTTCCATCAAGGCAACACGGAGGATGGCATACTGCTCATGGTCCAGACTCCAGGAGATGAATTGGCCAGTGTTACATGTTGTACAGCAGAAAATACGTAAAGTCGCCAGGGTCACGCAGACGCTGACAAAGAACAACACTGTGCACTTGGTGGGTTCGGAGATTTTCTGAACTAATGAGCGGATCCTCTTTGATTCAGATCACACTGGACGATGTCATATGATTCTGGTGACATGGACATTAGCCCCAGGTGGCTCTTTGTCCCATGCAAATGAGCATGCAAGGCAGGGACCCCCACCCAGCTTAAGGTCTGCCGTCTCAGTGCTTCTCGGAAGGGTCACCAATGATCGCACCAAAGGACACCTCTCCATCTTCATCTCACCCGACCTCTTGGCTTTACTTCACTCCCTGGACACTCTGATCTTTTCTGTCTCCAACATCTCCCGGTTTTCCCCTAGCTCTCTGGTTCTCTCATTGGAGTCCTCATTTTACTTCCCTGAGCTACAAGGGCTGGAGTTTGAGCTTGTCTGAGTCCCCCTTATATTTCCAGATCCCTGCTTCAACCGCATCCAGGCCCCGGTCTTCAAACACTGTCCTTACACTGGCGCGTCCCAGACGTCTGTTTCTAGGCCAGTCCAGACACTGTTGCCTCTGGCCTGGGCTTCAGGAAGAGCTGAGCTGGCTCCCAAAGGAGCTCCACCTGGGCCCTCTCTCTGCTGCCTCTCTGTGGCTCCTCCTCATGAGGTCTGTAAAGCTCAGATTCAATCGAATCACCCCACGCCAGCTTGAAACCTTTCAATGGCTTCTCGTTGTAGTCATGTGGCCCAGCAGCCTGCCCCAGGTGGTCTGGCCCCAGCCCACCTCTCCAGACTGCCACCTCCTCCTCCCTCTCTGCCTTCAGCCGCCCAGCCAGCTCCCAGGCCCCGGTTTCCCCATTGTACAGACTCCACACAGGCTCCGCTCCCCAGAACGCTTTCCTCTGTGCCCTTGGCTCCTGGGCCCAGTTCACTTAACATGGCAGCGTAGGTGCCGCATCTTCAGGCCTTGCACACAACACATGTGTGGCCCCAAGTCCCTTTTCTCCATGGCGTTTATTGCCGTTGGTGACTGTGCCTTCATAGTGTGATCAATGGATCAGTGTGTCACCCTCCCTGGGCTGGATGTTCCCAAGCACAGCCCTCATGCCTGGTTTCATCCACTGTTACACCTCCTCCCACACCCTCCCCCCAGAAAAAGATTTGGGGACATATTAGGTGCTCAATGAACATTTGTTGGATGAATGAGTGAATCCATGCTTCCCTGCACACCTCCGATCTGTGTAATACATATGTGCACAAGTGTGAGTGCTTTGTGTGTTCTCTCACTCAGTCCTCCCAACCACATCCGAGGAGGTTCTCACATTCTAAATTTTCATTTGACAGGTGAGGAAACCGAGGCTCGGAGAGTTTAAGTGGTTTGCAGAACATTACGCAGTGCAAACAGCAGAGCCTGTACCATGCCACTGTATCCGTGAGTATGATGCTGAAGAACTGCACAAGCTAACAAATTACTCAGCCTCTCATTGGGGTGGTAGACTGTCAAATGGTGATGGAAGTGAGATTCGAAACCACATCTACGGAGGCATCATATGATGAAGACCCAGGCCCAGCATACCCTGGGCAGGGGTGACGTGAATGCTGGGGCAGAGGAGGAGAGGGAGCAGAGATGCCGTGTTTGTGTGGCGCAGGGAGAGTTACTAGAATAAACTATTATAGAAATGCTCAAACCTCGCTCTGGCTGAGAATTAAATACCCAGAGAGAATGCAGCTGGGGTCGGACACCATGAAGAGAGGAAGGGTCAGGTGACAGACACCAGGAGGATGTCTCTGGTGCCCAGGGCAGGCCCATTCTGAGGGGCCCGGCGCTGGCCTAGTGTAACGGGTCCGATGCTTTGATTCTGCCTCTGCCGTTCCTGGATCCCTGAGTGCCTAAGTCGGTGTCCACATCAACAGGGACCCGTCTGCGTCACACTCTGAGCTTGGTGCTGGGGACGCAGAGAAACAAACAGTGAGCTGCTCACTTGTGCAGGGAAGAGATTGTCAGCAACACTGCCTGGGTGCCGGCCCATGTGCCTGTGACTGAGACAGGGGTGACCATGGGGGCCCTGCTGCCAGCCCAGGCTAGAGGGCCAAAGGGTGGCTCTGGGAAAGGCTTCCAAGGACACGACCTCCGTGTGTCTTGAAGGAGCAGAGAGAGAACTAACGTCACCAGGCAGAAAGAAACGAGCCCGTGCAAAACCTTGGCAGTGTGACACGGCCTAGTGTGCGCAGGGATGCCAGTCGGAGAGTTGTGAGAGATGGGGCAGGTGGAAGAGGCTGGGCCAGTCGGGAGGGGCCCTGAACGCCGTGCCCAGGAGCTGGGACTCCGGGGGTGGCTACTGGGGGACCTTAGGCACAGGAGCGACAGTTGATGCTGCAGTTTGACAAAAACCTTTCATCTGGAGGAGAAAGATGGACTTCAGGGTACCGGCTGGAGGTTGGCAAGTGCACCGGCAAGTGGAGAGGAGTGACTGAGAGTGAGGAAGGATGGACAGACAGCTCTACAGAGGGACTTGGTCAGAAGGACGATGAGAGACTGGGTGGTGGCCTAAGGGGAATGTTGGGTTGGGGTGGGGTGGATGCTGCGCATGCACCCCAGATCCACCCTTCAAGACCAGAGGGCTCACTCCCTCCCTGACCTGTGAAGGTGGCCCTCAGTTTCAGCCCTCTCTGGGGGTGGCCTCTGCTAAAGACAGCCACCACCTGAGGTGACACCCGTAGAAGGTGACAGCCCTACATTACTTGACTGATCAATCCAGGGTCCCTGCCCCCACCCCCGAGAGTGGGCTGAGACCTGCCCTGGGACTACGGGTCCTGCTCCCTGCCTCTCCCTTCCCAGTGGCTGAGCCCTCATCTCCCTCCCAGACCTCCTTCTGGCTGATACTTTCAGAGCCTGCTTCCTAGGGAACCCACTCTGTGGATGGGGGCACTGGCCATGTGTCCCACGGCCGATGTCCCACCCTGGAGAGAGTGTGGCTGTGAAGCCGATAGTGAGAGAGGTGAGCAGTGCTCCAGGGAATGAATAATATTTCAGGGCAGGTGTGTCCTATGCAATATTTGGGACGCACACTACAAAGTTATCTGTCATTGACCCCATCACCGTCTGGCCTTCTCCCTGCCAGCAGCACACTCATGGGTCCCCCACACTGTGACCCAGGAACTTCACAGGCTCCATCTGACCCTCCCTTGCTCATGCCCTGCAATGGCTCCCCGTCATCCAGACCCTCAGCTGGTGGGGTCATCAGCCACCCTCCCACCCGCCTCCCATCTTCTAACGCCCCTTTAGTCTTCTTCCTCTGGGTTTTTTGCTTGGCTGTTTTCTCTGCCTACAATGCCCTTCCCTATGTACACTCTTCCAGGAAGCCTTCCAGGTTCCTCTGGGTGGATGGAAGCACCTTGGTCGTCTCTGAGACAATATTCCCTTGTCTAAAATGTGGATGCCAGTGCCTCTCTGAGGCTGGTGAGGGGACGCGAAACTGTGTTCAGAAAGCACCAGAAACCCTGTCTAATACAGACATTCCCCTGTCGCTGGTGCCCGGACAGCGAGGGCCTGGCACCCAGTGGGCACAAATTGAGTTGGATGGACTTGACTCCAAGGTTCTGAGCTTTTATAGTTTGCCTCACTTCTTGGAACGCCCCTGCCCGGTGGTGGAACTTAGACAAATTTGATTTCCTGCACTGAGATGGTCTGACTGCCTAATGGGTTTCTCTCCCAGTTGACGGAGGACCTAGCCAGCTTCCCAGAAAGGACTGTTTTGGGACCAAACATGGCGCCCAGCCTGTCCAGCTGCAAGTAGGTAACACCCTCCACACACATTTTGGTCTCAAGCTCTCCCAATCCCAGACCGCAAAAGGTGAGTTCTTACAACCACGAGCACAGCCGCCCAACTGTGACATTAGAGCAAAGGGACCGCAGGAGCACAGGCATTTGCACACTGACTCGTCTTGAGTAAGTCGGCTGAAGTTCATCCGCCATCGGGATTCACCGCCGCATTCTGTAATCACAGGGAATTATTTTGCTAATAACAGAGGTACCTTGATCTAATTTAGTTTTAATGCCAGGAGGCTCCCTCCCAGAATAATCAGCTCCCGGGCCATTCCAATCTCCAGCTTTGTTACACGTTCTGGAGAGAAGATTCAATTCAAGGAGGCTGAAGTTACTTCTTTATCACCCAAAGTCATCTAGGGGCGAAATGAAATCCTACCTCTGGGTGTAAGGAAAAATGCAGGGAGAGGCCCGGAGGCAGGGAGCTGGTGGCAGGCGGGTGGGGGAGGTGAGGGATGCGGACCGGGCCAGGCTGGTACCATGAGATCTTCCCTGGGAGAACCCTGATTTCCCTGCTTCCTTTATTATCTTCTCTGTTCTTTTCTTCCGCTTCCGGGGCCTCTCCTCAGCAAGACCTAGTCTCCACTGTTACTTGAGTACAAATATTGGTAACAAACACTTCTGGAGTCCTTTCTAGGCACTTTACATATATTAACTCATTACACCCCACGAGGCAGATGCGTGCTACTATTATCGCCACCATATAGAAGGGAACGCTGAGGCAGAGATGCTAAGTAACTTGCCTGATGTCACGGCTAACAAGGGGCACAGCTGAAATGCGAACCTTAGACCATGAACTTCCTCGGTCACACACAAGGAAGAATCCTGAAGCCACCAGGAATTGCTCGACCCCTCTCATTTATCTTTCACCACTACTCTGAGGTGGGGCTGTGGCTACCCCCCTTTTACTGAGAAAGAGTCTAAGTGTCAAGAGGAGGCTGGCTTGGCCAAGGTCAACACAAGGATGAGATGGAAGAGCTGGGACTTGGACCCTGAGGCTCTGGTTGTTGCACCCAATGCTGCCTCGGCTGAAGCCAGGAGTCTGCGCTGAGCATGCGCAGCCTTGGCAGCGGGCTGGGCCCACGTAGGTAAAGCGAGAGCACAGCGCCCCAGGTTGACCAGCCTCCAGCTCTGCTCTTCCCTTCCTGCTTTGAGGCAGTTCTTCTTGCTCGACCCCCACCCCTCATCCCAGACACTGAGTGTCCTTTGTTGTCATTCCGTGTTACCAAAAGAAACCTACTCTCAGATTCCTATTCACTCGCTCCTATGTTTCTGCCTTCGGCAGAGGGCTGCGGCGGTTCGGTGGAAGGGGGCCACCCCGGTTCTGCCAGTCCGTCCCCTCCTGGCCCGGGTCTTCCCATCTGTGCGAGAAGGAGGTGGGCTAGACGGGGGTCTTTTGAGCTGAGCCACAGAGCCCTCGTTTCAAAGGTTCCGTGAAAGTTTTCAGGCAAGCCCAGTATTTACACCCGATGAGGGCGAGCTGCTCCGGGCAGAGCCGTGTAGAGGAAAGAGCAGTCTCCCTACTTGGTGACCCAAGGGCATCTCCTTGCCAGCCCAGGACTCCTCAGAAACAGGTGGGAAAACAGTGGCCTGGGCAGGCTGTTTGCTCTCAGGGTTCTTAGATCCAAGGAATCTGGGCCCCACAGATGGACAAGGATGCCTGAAGTGCAGTGCAGCCAACTAAGTACCCCTCTGGGACCGCCCCGCCAGCACCTGTCCTGCCTGGTGGTGGCACCAAGGGCCGGGTCTGAGAGTGCCCTGTCATTGAGGCCAGGCTGTGGCTGACACCTGCCTTTCAGGGAATGAGCTGCCTGGGAGTCTCATCACAGAGTAAGGGTGTCTGTTTTTTCTCCCAGCGGGGTCTGGGGTCTGTCCGTCCCGGCCCATTCCCCGGTGTCCAGAAGGACAGGCTACTCCCCATTAGTAAAAACAGTTTTTCAATGCCCCCTCTCTCCTATCTTCCTTCACGAAACGGTCACTGGTCTCAGCTTTCTGTTCTACGCGCAAGGCTGCAGGGAAGATGAGAGAATGTGGGTGCAGCCCCTGGACGGAGACTTCACACAGAGAGAGTTTCCTCATGGGGTGACTGGTACCACCGACTCACCAGGTGCTCACAGGGCTTGGGAGGGCTTCCTGGAGGCAGCGGTGACCAAAGGGCATCAGTGCCTGAGTAGGAGTTAGCCCAGGTTAGGGGGACTGCAAGTGGGGAGAAGGCAGCCTTCCAGGCTCAGAAGAGAGGGGAGGGAACCCTGGAGGCCTAGAGAGGGATCTGGCTGAAATGTGGGGTTGGGGGGACCATGGCAAGTGGGGTGAGATAAGTGTCCTTGAAGGGCTGTCCAAGGGCTGTGGACTTGATCCTGAGGACCGTGGGAGCCAGTGGAGGTGTTCAGCAGAGGAGGTGGGAAGGCCCACATTTTAGAAGCTCATTTGGCTGCACATGGCTGGGGGTGGGGAGGTGGTGAAAACGGGGTGCCCACCCTCCCTCGGCACTCTCCTCTAATCCCTGGGTCCCTCTGAGCCACAGCACGTGGACGGGAGGGAAGAAAGGCTTTGGGCTGCTGGCGGCTCCCATCCTGGCCTGCCCCTGCTCAGGCCTGGAAGGCGGCCCTTGACCCCTTCGCCTCAGGATAACAGGTCAGGACTGGTTCAAAGCTCCCTCGGACTGGCTGAGATGCCTGGATTTCACGGCCCCTGAAAAGGGCCTGTTTGTGAACAGGACACAGGCAGACGGTTAGCTTCCCGACTCCCAGGACCTTCTATCCAAATCCCAGCCTCTGACAAGCGCCTCTCCCAGCCTTGCAGCCCCCCTTGGCGCTGGATCACCGCCCAGTGTACCCCGCTCCCATGCTGAGGGGGGAGGGGAGGTTCCATCCCCAAACACAAGCTCTTTTGTTCCACCCCCCAGCTCAGCCCTCAGCCCTGCGTCGTGCGGGTGAAGGTTTTGCTGGCCCCCGGTGCGCGCAGGTCAGAGCGGGAGGAGGCCTGGCGTGGGCCCGAGGCTGGGGACACCCTTCCTCGCTCCAGCTTAGTCTAGGACAGCGGTTCTTAGCCGGGGTGATTTTTCTTCACAGGGAACATTTTGCAATGTCTGGAGACATTTTTGGTTATGACAGCTGGGGTGGAGGAGGCAGGTAGGCTACTGGCCCCTCGGGGGTGGAGGTAAAGGACTCCGCGGCTCCCCAAGGTGCAGAATAACCCCCAACCCCCCCTAGCCTGTCCCTGCGAACCTCCCCAGCCTCCTCCCCCCAACCCATCTGAGTTTAGGGGTCCAGCCTCAAGGTTTCCAGTAAGTCACTGTGGTTCTCAACTCCAGACCCATCCCCTGCAGTTCTCTTCCCCTGCCCACTGCCACCTTCAGCCAGGCTGGCCCTGGGTCCTTTAAGCGCAGCCTCCCCTCCGCCCAGAGGCCTCCCTGCCCTGGGCTGTCACTGTAGCTTTGGGAGCCCATCCCGAGTCCTTCCCTGAGGACAGGGACCCAGCCTGTGTTTCCCTGGGCCCTGCCTGGTCAGGAACTGGCCCAGAGGAAGTGCTCAGCAGGGAGGCCGGAGGCCCTCAGGTTGAGGTATGGGGGAAGGGACAGAGTCTGGCTTGTGGAAGGAAGGAGACCCAGAGGAGCTGATGAAGTGGTCCCTTCAGGGGCTGGGGAGGGCTGGCCCCTGGGGAGTCAAGGGAGAGAGGCGAGGCCCACAGCACGAACACCAGTGGGCTGAGAGCGGCCTGGAGGATGTGTGGGGGCTGAGCCCCACTCTTCCCTTGCTGTCCCTAATCTGTGCTCCCGAATGAGGAAAGGGAGCTCTGAGCGAGGGGACAGGGCTGCGAGCCGAGCAGGCCCAGCCAGAGGGAGGCGGACAGACGGACAGACAGAGATGGAGCAGTAGAGAGGCTCTGAGTGGGCCTGTCCATCCCCTGCAAGCTGCCGGAGACCCGGTCTGGGAGAAGAGCCCCGAGGAGAGGCGTGGCCACACCTTCTTCACCCACCACAGGGCTGGCAGAGGAGAGAATAAAGGGTCTCAGAGCAGGCGCCCTCTCAGGCGCCCTGACTTCCCAGCCACAGAGCTGGCACGGCCACTTGGTCAAGGACAGTCTTACCAGGAGAGGAGGATCTCTGCGGAACTCCCACCCTCCCAGCCCCCCAGGAAGACACCAAGAGGGCAACCAGGGACAGACCTGGGACAGCCCCCGGAGGGCTCCTGAGTGGGGCCCTGACCCCGCAGGCCCAGGATTCAGGAGGCCAGAGCCCACCCGTCTGGCCCTCCCTCCTGACCTCTCTGGCCACCTTCTGGTTCAGCCTCATGCTGTGGTTTCAGGTCCCCTCCCTCCACGGCCACCTCTGCCCCTGCCACCCTCCACTTTCAGAGCCCACCATCCCACCAGGAGCAAAGGCAGGGTGAGGCCTTTATCTGCAGTTTGAGTGGAGGGAGAGAGAGAATCTTGGGCAGAAGGTGGGGTGGGGGCTGCGGGGCAGGTGCCCGGCCACTGCAGGAACTGCAGTCCCCTGAGCGGGCTTTTCTGGAACTGGTTCCGGTGCCAACTGTGGAACCACCGGCTGGGAGTGTGGGGCCACAAGCGTGCATGTGTGCACACACGCACAGAAGAGAGCTGGAATGTAGGTCACCGGCCGGATCACCTTCTGCAGGGGGTTGTAAGGATCCAGCCACCCAGACTCAAGTGTTCAAATTGGACAAAAACACGCCTCTCCCTTCTGCCTGCCTCTGCCCCCTGCTCGCCTGTGTCACTCTGACCCAAAGCCTCTCGGGACTTCTGCTTGGTTCTCCCAGAACCCCACCGGTTGAGGTTGCCCTGTCCAGGGCTTTCTCTGTGTCAGCCCTACGTGGGGGGATTGGTGTCTACAAGAGATGGAGGGGTGTGGCCCCACCTCGAAGACTTCCGAGGCATAGCCCATGAGATGTCCTAGGACTAGAGACGGTGAAGACCAAAAGCGTACAGTCAAGGAGGGAACAGAGTAGCCTCGGCCGGGCTAGTCAGGGCTGGCTTCCTGGGGGAGGTGGCACGACCTGAGCTGGGGGCTGAACGAAGGCTTCAAAAGCCTTGGAAGGGAAGTGGTACTGACACAGCAGGGAAGGCCCCAGACCCTTCTGCCCTCCACCCTGGAACTGGGGCCTCTCCAGAGGTCACTTCTGGAATGATCATCACAAACTCTTCCACAGAAACTCTGCAGACGCAGCAAGCCCAGGATAGCACCCACCCCTCCTACCTAGAATCTGCTCCTCCACCACTGTCCCCCTCTCAGTGTGGACACTGACACCCCCTGCTAGGTCACCCTGACCCCTTTCCTTACACTGCCCCACCTCTAGCCTCCAAGTTTCTAGTCTGGCTCTTGGTGAAACTCATAGCCCAGAGGTGAGGATAGGTGTCTCAGGGGAGCAAACAAAGTAGTTAGGGAAGGCTTCCTGGAGGAGGTGACGCCAGAGCTAACACTTCAGAATGAATAGGAATGGCCAGGTTGGGGGAGGAACAGTGGAGAGCTGAGATGAGAGGAGGTCTCCAGGCAGGGGTAGAGCAAGTGCCAAGGCGAGTAAGGAGAGAGAGGATGGCACATTCAAGGCAGAGAATAATTCATGATGGGGAAGTGGAGAGAAAGCAGGGGTGTGGTTGGAGACAAGGGAAGGGGTTTCATCCAGGGGCCCGATGATGGACCACCTTGAGACATTAGTGAGTCTGGACTTTGCTCGGCAGCAGCGGGGCGCCCTGGGACTTGAAGATGCCTGTGAGTGGCCCCCTCTGGCTGTGTGTGGAGGGCGAGCTTGGGGGAGGGTGGAAATGGGGAGCCCTCCGAGGGGACAAAGAGTCCCTGGTGGGGCCTGGCCTGGGTGGGGGCTGGGAGATGGAGGGTCAGAGCAGCTCTCAAGACCACTGAGGAGGTGAAATGGGCCTTGAGTGGCTCTGGTTCCTTCTCTCAGGCCCCCATCTTCCCATCATGAAATGGGGGATGGACAGGAGGACCTTGGAAGACCCTCTCCCTTGGGCCTAAGAGTGGGAGTGCTGTGATGTGGCCAGTCCTGTCCCCACCCCTCTGATGAGGAGACGGAGGCTGACAGCCACGTGGGCCAGGCCCACGGGAGGTGCTGAGGGCGGGAAGCCCCGGCCTGCGCTGTGTGAGCCGCCCGTGGAAAGGACCAGGGTGGAATGTCTTTGCTTCTGAACACAGGAACTCCTGCATGAGCCTCTCCCTCCTTCTCCCGCCAGGAGCCCCTCTCTGGGGGAAACCAGCTCCTCTCTCCTGAGCTTGCTCCTGGTTCTGCCCGGCCCAGCTCCTGGCCTCGGGGCTGCCCTGCCACCCTCCCTGGGCCTCACTCCCCGGCCTCATACAGCCAGCTGCTCAGACTTGGGTGCATAAATGATTTAAGCTCCTCCCCAGTTGGCCTCATTATTCTTCTTTATTGACTAGTCTTCCATATTTAGCCTCTTCCCAGAGTCCTATGGGACAAGAAGGGGGGTTCTACCTCTCCCCTACCTACCCTGGGGAGATCAGAGGCCCAGGCATGGCCAGGTAGCAGGACTAAAGCTCTCCTGGGCTGTGCCTTGGGGACTAGCACAGCCGGGGCGGGGCAGCCCAGAGTGGTGGGCAGAAGCACAGGAAACTGGGAGGCCTGGGTTTGAATCAGGAGTGCCCCCACTAGTTTGCAGCCTTAGACCTTCTAGACCTTGGTTGTTGCATCTGAGCAATGGGTTTGTTACTTCCTCTGTAAGGGCTCAGTGATTCCAGGTGGAGCACTTAGCACAGAGCCAGGCACACAGTAAGAGCTCAGTAGATGGGGTCCCTGTTCTGCCTCTTGGGCCTCATTTCTTCACCTGTGAAAGGACCTCATGTGGGAGAGAAGCCACACTCCGCAGAGTGCTGGGGCTGGGGGAGGAACATCAGGTCCCTGGGGCCCAGCCAGCTGGTCCCAGACAGAGCCCTGGAGTGAGATGGACAGACTCTGAACTTGGCATTACTTCCTCGCCCCAGGTCAGCCAGGCTGGCATCACTACCTCAGTCTCACATGCAGGGAAACTGAGGCTTGCTGAGGGCTCAGGGCTTTGCTCAGGGCCTATTGAGGCCACTGAGTGGCAGAGCCGGGAGGAGGCCCCAGGCTCCGGTCCCTGAGAAGTAGGGCAGCCTGAACAGTGCCCATGTCCCAGCACCCTACGTCCATGGTCACAGTCTCAGAGAGGGGCCCAGTGGGCTCTGGTTCAGGGCAGGGGTTCTGGGCCGGGATGCACCTACGTCACTCCCAGCTTGGCCATTCACTGGCTGTGTGACTTCAGGTGCATCCCTGAGCCTCTCTGAACTTTTTCCCTCATCTCCAACATGGGAGTGGTAACACCAGCCTCACAGGGTTGGTGGGAAGGGGACGTGTGATGATGAATGGGGAGGCACGTGGCCTGGCACATGCTGTTACTTTGGGATTATTTCTATTTGTTACCAGCTTCCCCCTCTCACAGGAAGGGCCTGGGAGGGGTGACATCAGGCCTCCTGACAGCTTCCAGCCCAAAATAGCCCTCTCTTTAGATTGACCCTATCCCATTACAGCTGCTTCTGTGCTTGCTGTTTCCAGCGGAGCTGACAGCGCCTTGGGTTGTGGCTCCTGCCACGTCTCGCTCATCCCTTGAACCCCTCCCAACACACTCCCAGGGAGGCAGGATAGCCATGGGCAGATGGAAGGACCTCCAGGCAGCTCCAGCCCGTGACAAAAGAAAGACCCCAGTTGCTGCAAACGAAGGACCCCGGGCTCTGGAGAACCTGGGTTCGAGTCACTGACCACACCGTGTGATCTCGGCTTCCACTTTATTCCCCCAGCCTCATTTCCACATCTGGAAAAGGAAGCCAACAGCAAGCTGCCTGGTTTGCTTTGAGGATTCGGGCAGACAGGTACATGCATCAAGGACCTTGCCCAGCATCTCGCCCGGAGTGGGCACTCAGTAGATAGTATTGGCCGTTATACCTGCAGCACTTGGAAATTTACAAAATCGCCTCCACCTGCCCCATCCTAGGGCCCCCACCTGGGGCAGGCGGTCCTTGCCCAGTATCATCAGGAAAAAACAAATTTCTGAGCTGTCCTCCCATCCCCAGGATTTCCAAACCAACTGAAGTGTTTATCCCAGCATCTGTCGGAGCCCAACTCCCTCCTCTGTGAATCACAGATGCCCCCCAGCAGGCATCCAACCACACGTGGTTTAACCCCAGTCACTGCTCTGGAGCCCTGAGACAGCCAGGGAGGCAGGCAGGGCAGGCCCGAGTCCGCCTATTCGTCAGACATGCAACTGAGGCTGAGCAAGAGGAAGGGACTTGGTTCAAGCCACCCAAAGACAGAGGGAGCTGGGATGAGGCTCGTGCCACAGGGAGGGGAGAGGGTGCCCAGTGCCGGGTCAGACTTAGAATCTTCCGCGGTCAGAGCAGGAACACTCAGGCAGGCGCTTGGAGTATAGGACCCTCGACCGACAGCTAAGGAAGCAGAAACTCAGAGAAGGGATGGCTGAGGGCAAGCAGCAGGTTCACACAAGGGTCCAGCTGGTGCCATTCACTCACTGACTCATTCATTCATTCCTTCACTCATTCATCAAATGTGCACTGAGCACCTTCTCGGGGCCAGGCGCTCTGCAGGGCCCTGGGGGTACCGTAGTAAATAAGATGCAGCCCCTCCTTTAAGGATGGCACGACCTTGAGGGGCAGTCAGCCCAGGAACCCGGCGATGGAAACATGACCTGGCCGGGGCGGCCCCTCTGCTTAGTGTATCAGAGAAGCCCCTGCCCTGTCCCTGCCACAACACCGCCCTCCACGGCGTCAGCCCTCACAAGCCCTGCTCTCAGGGTCTCCACCTCACGACCACCTGGGGGGATCCTGTTTGCTCAGCTCTGTCTGCTAAGACAGAGATTTTCAACCAAGGTGTCGCCAGAATTTTTAAAATATGCAACACCTGACTATTTAGTGAGACGCACCGACCTCTTTTCCCTCAGACTGTCAGGGAAAAATATGACAATAGCCAACACGACAATAGCCGTCCAGTGTGAATGAATCAAAATTACTGTGGTTTTGGACTATAAGACGCACGTAGGTTTTAGAGGAAGAAAACAGGGAAAAAATTTTTGAAGCAAAAACTATGCGGTAAAATATTTAATAACATAAATAACATAATATTTCACCAATGTAAATGTAGAGCTACATTTGGACGATAAGACGCACCCCCATTTTCCTCCCAAACTTGGGGAGGGTGGCTGGGGCCGAACTCCTTTCAGCCCCTGAGGACCTGGTGAAGGGAATCAGAACCCGCGATACCCATCGGGTGGAAGAGAAGCCTCGCTCAGCTTACATCAGGGAACGGGCGGGGCCTGGAGCCCCGCATTCAGCCCCGTCTCTCCCAACCCTGTCTGTCCCCAGCGAGGCTCTGAGCCCCCTCAGAGGTCCGCTCGCTGACCCCTGACCAAACACATCGCCCTCACCGGATGAACTCTGCGAAGTCCTCCAGCCCCTGTGCCTTTAAACCTGCTGCTCTCGCTGCCCAGGCCATCCATTCATTCACTCAACAGGTATTTGTGGGGGGCTTACCACACGCCAGACAGAGAGCCAGGCTCTGGGGAGAACAGCTGTCGGAGAGCTCAGAGGCTGGGGGGATCCAGTGATTCCACACACACACATACAGTGCTATGCAGTGCAAGTGGGAGCAGGTCCTACGAAGGGAAAGAGACAGTTCGTGGGGTATCGCTGGCTGGATTGGAGGACCGTAGTCTAGGGAGGGCTTCTCTGAGAAGACGCTTTTCAGCTGAGTGTTTGGGAAGAGGAGGAGGCGGAGTTAGATTAGGGAAGAATGACAGGAAGAGTGCTCCTGGCAAAGGAAACAAAATGTGCAAAGGCCCTGGGGCCTTTCCCAAACCATAGCTGGTTTGGTAAGTGTAAGGTGAACTCAGTAGCAGTGGAGGCCCCAAAGTGAGCCAGGGAGGGAGGAGGGTGGGAACAGAAGCAGCAGACCTTGGTGAAGGGACCATGTGGGTAGCAGCACGGAACATCATCCAAGAGAAGAAACCAGCAAAAGAGACTGAGACATAGGTGGGAGACTATTAGACAAATGGCCTATCCCAGAAGCCAGGTGAAGAAGGTGTTTCATGAAGGAACACCTTCTCCACTACTTCTTTAGTGGAGGAGTCACCTCCTCCAGGAAGCCTTCCAGACTCTCCCCTGGGGTTAAGGGTTCTACAGGGCTTTGGCCTTCCTCATCAGAGTGCTTACCTCTTTCCCATCCTAGCCTGGGAATGTCACAAGGGCAGAGGCAAGGTGTGACTTATCTCTCCAACCCCAAAACTTAGTCTAGGGCATGAAAGCAGCGCTTACGAAATGAGTGAATACAGAACCAGAGTGCAGAAAACAAGTGACTCCAAGGCCAGTTTTCCTTGCTGGCCTGGCCCAAAACAGCCACTTCAAAGGACCGCCTCCTAGGCAGGCTGACACCAGACCCCTTTCAGCCAAATCTGGGACCACCCCCAAGGCCAGCCCAGGCTCTCCTCCATTCCTGCCTGACAGCCCCTGAAGTCCCCTCTGTCTCCTTGCCTCTTCTTCCCAGCTCCCAGATGCCTCACTGCCTGAGCAGCTTCCGGAAGATCAGCACCAGGCTCCCACGACAGGTGAAGGTAGGGGGCCGCCTGTGGACGCAGCCCTTCATTAGGGTGAGGCAGCCACCATCTCCCAGGCTGCCCAGAGGCTGCCGCAAGACAACCGGGGGGGGGGGGCGCAGCAGTTCGGGGCTGTGGGTTCCTGAGACGCCACTGGGTTCCAGGCGGGGAGATGGGGCCTCGGGATCTGGAACCTTGCTCGGTCATGGGTTGATCCCCCCAGACAAGGGTCTGTGCCCTCCGTGGGGCAGCGTGCATGCACCCCTGCGCCAAGCTTCAGGGGAACACCTCTGGGGGCAGGTAGGCCTGTCACATACCCAGACTACTTGCCCCAGCCTCCCCCAGGGGACTCGTTACTCCGAATTCAGTCTCGTGTCATTAGTCTGTCTCCGCTTCCAGGCTGGGGCCTCTTCCAGGGCCCTCCTCCCTCCCTCTCTTCCTCTCTTTGCTCCCTCCATCCACTAAGCACGAACTATTTCTTAGCCTTGAGCTCTTCATTTCTGCACCCCTGGCCCTGACACACAACTTGGCCCATGGGGGTCACCCAGCTGTGTCCACTGGCCACCCGACTGCCCAAAGACACTAGGCCCGGGGGCTGGGCCTCACCAAGCTCCCCTGAGGGTCGGAGCCCCAAACGTGGCAGAGGGCCCCTCTCCCTGGAAAGAGCTGAGCTCCTGCAGGAGGAAGGAAATTTGGCCTTGAATCTGTGCCCAGAGGCCGGGCCTGGCTGGGGGGCCTGGGGGAGGGAAAAGAACTCGGTTTTCTTAGCAAGGACTATGGACCCAGGAGGACCCAGGTTCCCAAAAGGCTGATTGAAGCTAGGGTGGGGCCACCTCTCAACTGGACCTCTCCCTCCTGAGCCCCCAAACCTGCTGCCCCCCACACCCTGCCCCCCAGCCCGTTTTCCTACTTCGCGCTGCCCAGAGACAGCCCAGCGCGTCAGGCGTCCTTGCCGAGGGGGCAGCGGCCTGGCTGGGGTGAGCTCTCGGGGTCTTAGTTACCTGCACCCCCGGAGCGCCACGCCTGTAGAAACTGCGGTGGCCAAGCTATTCCAAGTCTCACAAGTTCCCGTCCCGGGCTCTCAGCAAGGGCTCTGTCCCAAGCAACTTTCCCCCACCCATCTGCCCAGGTTTTCCAGTCGCAGCCCCTGGGCCCTACAGAGTGGAGCCGGAGCCCTTTCAGCCGGCTTTAATCACAGAGAGCATTCCTGTTGCTGGCCCATCTATATTTATCTGCAGGATCTCACTAATTAAATTCCCCACAGCACCCAGCAGGCCTGGGGACAGCAAGTGAGGCCGAAAGGCAGGGGGCCTGCAAACTTCCTTCCTTCCCTTCTTGGCCAAGAGCAAAACAGAAGCAGCCGAATCTCCTTCTCCCTCCCCCACTCTGCCCCCACCCTTGCCAATGCCCAGAGTCCGAGGGGCTGCCCGAGGCTCCACTCATGGGACCCTGCCGCCCTGGGCCCCCTAACCCAGGCTCCCAAGACCAGACAGCGCCCAGCTGCCTGACCACCTCCCCACTCCAACTCAGATTCCTGCAGTAAGCAGAGAAAAGTCTGCCTGAGCAGTGGCTGAATCCCCAACTCAGCCACTTTGCCGGCGCCCCTCTTACCGTAGGAGTCGTCTTGGTCCAGGAGGGAGTCGGGCTCCATGGCGTATGGGCCCCCAGCCCCCGGCCCCACCTGATTTATGAACCGAGGCTGTCTCCATGAGCGTCTGGGTTTCTCCTTTTGTATTCCATCTGGCGGCTTTTCCAACTAGATGACTGGGTACTCCTGCAAGCAGGCCCCTTTCCAGCCCTCGCCTTCATACAGTACATTTAAAGTAGCAGTAACCTCTTTTTCCTCCCCCCGCAGCCTGGCTGGAAACATTAGAAGGGACCGAGGCAGCGAGATGTCTAAAATAGGAAGACGCCGGGGACGATTGGCCTGGCTGCCCGAGACGCCGGCTGCGGGGATCTGGCCCAGCTGTGCAGATGGAGGAGCTAAGAGGTGAGGCTGAGCTGGGGCTTAGCATCTGGAAGCTGGCTCTGGGGCCCCAGGGGTCTGTGAAAAGGGGGGGGGCTGACCCGCCTCTGTTCACCACCCAGCACCCAAACCCCAGGGGCTTCTCCCAGGCCCTGCTGGAACCTCCCACTCAAATCTGTTCTACAGACATTTCCTGCAGCGTGGGGGATGCAGAAATTGACTCATCCATCCATTCAGTTAGTCACTAAATTTTTTTGAGCATCTACTCTGTGCCAGACGCCGTGCGAGGTGCTGAGTTTGCAGCAGGGAGCCAGTCTTGCTTCTCGGCAGAGCTCAAAGGTAAACAGGTCATTGCAGTGCAGTGCATGGGTTGTGTGCCGCAGGCACACAGAGAAGGGATGCCTCAGCTGGCTGGGGGAAGTGGTCATGGAAGGCTTCCTGGAGGAATGGGCGCCTAAGCTGGAGCCTAAAAGATGAGTAGGAGTTAACCGGGTGAAGAAGGAAGAAGCAAGGGTAAAAGGTGTACCCGATGGGGGGAGTAGCCCGCCCAAAAGCCTCTACTTGAGAGGGGACATGGGGCGTTTGGTGCCCCAGATAAGCTCCAAGTGGTTGGACAGTGGTTGGGGAGCAGATGGTGCAGAGAGGTGGAGCCAAGGAGGGCAGCGGAAGAGGGGCGGGCAGGGCCTCAGGGAGATGTTCTTGGGACGGACCCTAAGGATGGTCTACGGAGTGACACGTTCCAAGTTCTTTAGAGAGTCCTCTCTGGCTGCTGTAACCGCAGGAGCAGCTGCAGCACTGGGTGCCACGCACCGCACAGCCACCCGCACCGGGCACTGTTCTGAGTGTGTGCCCACATTGTGTCGTGCACCCCTCAGTGATTTCTCCAGCAGAAACTCCGGCTACCCACTTTTACAGATTCGGACAATGCTGCTTAGAGAGGTGAAGTGATTGTCCAAGGCGTGTGAGTGACCTCCAGAACAGGCCTGGACTCCCGAGAGGCCTTGGTGCTTGGGGGTGGGTGAGAGAGAAAGGTGCATTAGACGCAGACTACAGAAGAAGGTCCTAGGCTTGGGAGAGAAAGAGTGCATCCTTTGGGCCCAACCAAGGAAGGCTGCCTGGGTGAGGAGGCATGTAACTGGGCAGAGAGAGAAGAGCAGAATTTGGACAGGCTGAGCAAAGGGACTGGCGCAAGTGAAAGCACGGAGGCAGAAGGTAGCACACGATGGGGAGTGACAAGTGACTGGGAGGGTGTTGGGAGATGAGGCAGTTGGGGCTGGAGCAAGGACTGAGTGACAGCCCAGGAGTGTGGGTCAGGCCCAGGGAGCGACAGCAGCACCTGAAGTCATTTGTGGCAGGGAATGGCCTCCTTTCCAATGATACCCGGCTCTACCTGCAAGCAGCCCCCCCCCCCCCAGTCTTCTTAATGCTCTGCTCTGAAAGGAGAAACCTGTCTGCCTTGCTGGGATGTCAGAAACCACCGCAGTGACCAGCTTTTTGGAGACATGACTCTGGTGTTGTGGCAGAGGGACCGTCAGAAAGAGAGAGGTGAGAGGCAAGAAGACAGCCAGGAGGTCAGCGGATGGGCCAGGGCCAGGGGTGGCAGGGAGGGACACACCCACCTGGGCCCCTCCCAGCCACCCACTGCTGCCCAGCGGCTCCCAGAGCAGCCAGCGGGCACTGATGTGGTTGGCCTGTCATGCTTCACCCCTCCCTGTCCCTTGGTTGACAGAGATCCCAGCTCCCAAGCTCCCGCTGCCATAATTACAGGGAGGCCAGGCAGCTGCAGGCCCCAGGCTCCCTGCTCTTTTACTGAGGGTGTGAGGATCGGGCTGCAGTGGGGAGAGAGAGCCCAGGAGCTGGGGTCTGATCCAGCCCTCCAGGGTCCCTGGGGTCCTGGGGGCCCATTTGCACATTATGCATCTGTGGTTTCTTGCTGTACAGAGCTCAGTGGGGCTGAAATCAACTACCCGGGTTCATTCCAGGCTCTCAGCTTACCGTCCACAGGACACTGGGCTAGGTACCCCACCTGCAGAGTCTCATTGGTACAGTGGGGCTGCTCACAGCCCTTCCTTGTAGGGCGGTTGTGCAGATGGAATGGACTGTTTCAACGCCTTTGGCAGGACAGGGTTAGGCAGCTGTGTCTTAAACACTCAGGAAGGGAAATACTGGTTCTATCCCCAACTTTTATCATCCTGACAGCCTACAAAACAGGTAAAGGCAGTGGGGGAATATGGGCCTGTTTCACAGATGAGGAAGCTGAGGATCTGAAAGGACTCGCCTTTCGGGTCTCACCGTGAGGCTCCGATGCACCCCTCACCAGGCTGTGCCCCCCAGAACGGGCTAAGAGCAGGAGGTGGGGCTTGGTGGGAGGGGAACCCGGGCCCCAGTTCTGGCTGTGCCTCCAGGCACTGGTGTGAGCCAGGGCCAGCACTTCCGTGGCTGGACCTGGCTGGCTTTCTGCCAGGTCAAGGTCAGAGTAGGATTAGCATGGCGGCTACCAGCCTCCGAATCCGTTTCTCTCTTTTTAATAATTCGACACAATATGAGTGCCACCGGAGCCCCAGGCTCCAGGAATCCATTTACGATAAACCTGTCTTGAGCTCTGGGTCTGATCTCTTCCCTTGGTGACACAACCAAGCCTGCGGACCCGTCTCCTCCTGCTCAGGTGGCCACACAACGTTCCACCCTTCGGCTGTGCCACGGCCGACTGGAGCCTCAGTCCCACTGACAGACTGACACCTAGGTCGTTGCCAGTCACTCAGGACAACTAACAGTGCTGCAAGAACACCTCGAATACGCTCTGCCCACACCTGTCTCCTGACTTCCTAGGGTGAAGTTTCTGGACAAGAAGCGCACCATTTGTGCGTTCCTGGATTGCAGCAAAGGGCATCCACGGCCCACCGGGCTCTTGGACCCATGCCACCAACTGTCACGGAGTGCCGCTCCTGTGGCCTGACCCTGGGCCAGGGGCTGGGATGACATGTCCTCACCCCTGTGTTATTTACACTCTAGCTGGGGGAAGGCACACACACCTTCAGACGAGGGTGAGTGCTAGTCACCGAATTAAAGCAGGGCCACGTGACAGAGCACGACAGGACACTGCTTGCTGGCAGGGGGTGGAGGAAGACCTGTCAGAGGGGTGGCTTTTGGGCAGTGAGCTGGCCAGAGGTTTTGGGGAAGAACATTCAAAGTAGGCAGAGCAGGAGGATCAGAATGACAGCCAGCGTGGCTGGGGCTGGGTGGACAGGCAGGAAGAGGGTCCGAGAGAAGAGGAAAGCCACCGTGGCTGCTTCACAGAAGACCTGCGGGCCAGGGGAGTGTGGGAGCCACTGCAGGTTGAAGCAGGAGAGTGACATAGTGACATGAAGGGCTGTTGTGTGCAAAGTGGCCAGAGGAGGGGTTGGAGTGGACTTGGGGAGGCCAGCTAAGACACTGCTGGGACTTTGAGACGGCAGATGCTGGGACCTCCCCAGGGTGTTGGTGGCAGGATGGAAAAAAGCAGACAGTCTCAGGAGATGCGCAGGCCCCCTCCACCCCCCAGGTGTGGCTGAACCATTGGAGACGGAGGAAGGGAAAGGGACGTGTCCAGGCTGACTCCGAGGCTTTTGGCCTGAGCACCCCGGTTGGTCAGCAGAGCCAGGGGAGACTCAGGAGGAGGAGGTTTGAGGATGGGGGTCTCAAGCTCTGTTGTGGGAAATCAAAGCAGACCGGGGGAGGCATCCAGGATGCTGCTCCTGGCTCCTGGAGCAGGAGCGGACTCAGCTGGACAGTGGGCAGCGGGCGTCCAGACCCGGGCACGGCCCATTGCACCAGCCCCCTGCACTGGCCTGCTCCGGCGGCGGCGGCAGCAGGGATCTCCTGGTTCCAGACTTGACCTGTCACTCCACGTGAAGAGAGGGAGCTAAGTAGTCGCGATGGCAGCTGGCCCCAAGTCTGGCTGCATGGAGGAACGCCAGCAAGAGGGAGTGGGGGAAGGAGAGCCCAGCCGTGAGCACAGGGGAGAGATGGCGGGCACCCGTGATCAGCTTGTTGGTTGCCTTTCCTGCTGGGGCGGACGGGGCCAGAAGGCTGGCATGGAGGTGATGCTGGGTCCGTCCCGCTCCCTCTTTGCCCCTGCCACAGCCTGGGATGGGCTGAGCCCCGGAACCAGACACATAAAGGAAGAATGGAAACCTAGGGGTCTAAATGCTAGAAGGGGTAGCTTCAGGGTGAAGCCTCGCCAGAGGAGAGCCATCTGCCCAGCAGAATCAGAAAAACCTTCGCAGAGGAGGGGCCGGCCAAGCCGGACTGTGAGGGATGAAGAAGAGTTCGCCAGGCAGACATGAGGAGCAAAGGTAGGCAACACTGTAGTATGTAGCAATGCTTAGAGATGCCAGCATCCAGGGCTGTGCGAGCTTTCAATCTATTTTCTGCCCTAGGTTCTGATCTCCTAGTCCAATCCTGCTACCTGCAGCCAGACAGAGCCCATGGCAGGGGGCCCACAGGGCCTTGTTCTTCGGGGGGCTCTGGGTGAGGATGGAGCCTGACCCCCGGCTGGGACACTCTCCCAGCCTCTCCAGGACACAGACCCAGAACATGGGCCTGGGCCTCCTCCGCAGCATCCTGGAGGGGTTTCTCAGGTGAGGACAGGTAAGCACGCCTGGGTTCAACTCCCAGCTCCCATTTACCAGCTGGGTGACCCTCCCCAAGTGATTTCACGTCTCAGTGCCTCAGTTTCCTCAACTGTGATCAGAGGACCAGGACAGTCCCTGATTGGCTGGTAAGAGAATCAATGGATTAATACAGGTGGAACTTAGAACAGGGCCAGACAAGGCACCCAGTAGCCTGAAACCTAGAGCCCTCGGCGCAGCTTAAAAGGCCCTGCAAGACCTGCCCCCATCCTCTCCTTCTCCTTCTCCTCCTTTGTCTGCCTCCTCTTCCTCCTCCTCTTTTCTCTTCCTCCCTCTCCACTGACTGACCCCCCCCCCCCCCCCCCCCCCGCTCCTTCCAGGACTGCCCCACACTCTCTCACCCCAAGGACTGGAGTTGGGCCCCTTCCTGGAGCCTTGCCCTTCTCTGCGTTCAAGTCTCCGGCCAGATTCCACCTCTCCGACCGCCCGCTCCAGGATACCATGCCCCATCCCCTGCCCCTCCTGGCACTGAGGAACGCACCTGACAGTATATTACTTATTTATTTGCAAGTTGTCTGCTTTCATGCAGGCTCCACACTGCACCTCAGCACTTAGAACAGTGCCCAAGAGAGGGCCCCAGTCAATGCATTTTGGCTGAAATACTGGTGGGAGGGGTCAGCATTCCCTGTAACTGTCATTTCTTCCACCTCCTCCCGCCTTGATGTATAAGCACACAGTCAAGGAGCACTGACTGGGTACCAGGGCGCTCCCCCACATCGGGCACCCTCGGGGGCCTGCTAAGTCGCTCTTCACAACTTAATGCTCATCTGCTTGGACAGGGCCCCACCCCAGGCGGAAGGTCAGAGGGTCTTCTTCATGGGGCGTGAGTGAGCCTGGCAGTCTCCGCCCCTCACTCGTCAACGTTCCAGAACAGGGTCTCTGAGGCCCATTTTGCAGATGGGAAGACTGAGAGTCAGCCCCAAGCTCTGCGAAGTGGCAGAGCGGGGGGGTGGAGAGCCGGGCCCTCCTGGGCTCACTGAGCACCCAGCAGGGCCTCCCAGCCAACATGGAAAGGAGCGTGTTGGGGTGCAGATGGCCCGGGGGGCCATTGAGCAGGAATGTCCGGCCAGCCTCTGGTCACACACACATCACCGCCGCCACCACCACCCCGGCCCCACTTTCCATCCTGGGCCCCTCCGAACTATAGCCTCGTGCCAGCTCCCGCGTTTAAGGAGAGGGTCAGCCTGCTTTCCTGGCTGCTCAAAGGCCTTAAAACTGAGGGTTGGCTTCTTTTAACAAGTTCTGAGCCAGCTGGCAGGGAGGGAGGGCACGTTACAGGCTGGCCCTGTCATCGGCTCTGCGTGGCAAGAGGGGCTGGTTTCCTGATGACAGAGGCTCCACGCCTGCATGGCGGCCCCAGTGAGCTCCCCAGTGTCGCAGGGGGGAGACTGGGCTCAGAGAAGGGCAGTGCTCACCAACCTCGCAGCCAGGAAGTGGCAGGAGCAAGGCCCGAACTCTGCACCCCTCTCCCGCCCCAGCACACTGCTGGGCCAGGCGGGGTTAGAAATCCGAGTCTTTCTTGGGAAAGGTTAAGCAACCTGACCCCGTGGCGGTGGCGGTTGTGCCAGATTCCAAGCGCAGATTCTCAGCCACAATGCGCTGTGGCTCCTCATGCTGCACAAATGTGAGGCTGGGTTATCGTTAAAGAACCTCAGACCTTTCCGGGAAGAAGGCGGACTCTAAGTAAATGCTGGAGCGTGGGGATTTCTGGACGCCGGGGTGGGGGCTGGTGGTTTGGGGTCCTCCAATTGCTGGAAATCATCATCATGAGGCTCGACTTGAGGTGTCCTGGCTGCCAGGTCCCCAGCCCGTCCTCATTCCGGGAAGCTCTGGAGACATTGGCACGCCCTGCATTCCAGCAGCAGGATGAGACCAAACTGGCTTGAAGTCAAGGGGATCTCGTCTCTTCCCCAAGCCCCCAGAGTGTCCCTTGGTGTTGCCCAAGTGCCTGGTCGCCACCCTAAGAGAAACTCGGGCTTTCCAGAGCCCCAAATGGGAGGATCATCCAGTGTACCCCCCCCAAAGAACAATAATCTCCTCCATGACATCCTTGACCCAAACTCCACTTGCTTACCTCCCAGGATGGGGAACTCACTTTCTGTCAGACTCCCTTTGACTTCAGCTCCAAGCCCAGAAAAGCAGCAAAACCAGATGAAGCGACACCAATGGACATGAGGACTAGAGGCAATGACTAATGACCCCTGCCCTGGTGCCAATCAATCTGCCGAGACTGGGACCCTGCAAGGACACACCTGGAAAGCTGATGAATATTCTATGGAGGTCCTCTCCTGAGACCTCCCCTGAATCCCCCACCTTTAAAAACCCTCAAGACGAAGGCCCCAGCACACACTCTGTCTCTCTCCAGGGGCTTCTTCTGAAGGCTCTCTTTGTCCTGAACCTGAAGAGTCCCAACAAGACTTGCAGCAAGGGTGGCAGTGGGCAGTGGCAGCTTGTGCTGGGCCGACCTCCCGAACCACCTCCGAGGCCCCCTTTCCTCCGCCTTCCCAGCGGGCCGACCGCAGCCCCGCCCCGGCTCCCTTCTGTCCCGTAACGTTCCTAGAGCCCAAGCAGAGCACCGCCTGGGTTCTCTCCCGTTGCTCCCTCTACCCTAAGCCCTTCTTTTGTTTCATTGTTCTCAGCTTTAATAAATGTGCTCTGAAGATCACCTGGACACACAGTATGAAATCTTCCCTGCATGAAATCAAGAACCCAGCCCTGGCTGGTGTATGGCTTAGTTGGTTGGAATATCATCCCATAGACTGAAAGGTTGCAGGTTCGATCCCCGGTCAGTGCACATAGAGAAGGCAACTGATCGATGTTTTTCTCTCTCTCTAAAAAAGCAATGAAAAAAAGTGTCCTTGAGTGAGGATTTAAAAAAAACACAACACGACAGGTGGGCTTGAGGCAAACCCGCTCAGGACCCTGCCTCCTTCTGGTGACAGGATGAGTGAACTTGGGAGAGCAAAGGCCGAGCAGTGGGCCCCCACGGCTGGCTGATTCGCTTGGACGGAATATATATCAGGGACCAGCCAACTTTTTCTCTGGAGGTCCAGGAGGTACATATTTCAGGCTTCACGGGCCACACAGCATCGGCTGTAATGTCTCAGTTCTGCCGTCACAGCTCAGAGGCAGCCATGGGCGACACAGAAAGGAACGGTCGTGGTGTGTGACTTTGTTTGTTGACCCTGAAACTTGAATTTCACATGATCTTCTTGTGTCCCGAGATAATAGTCTTCTTTTGATTGTTCTGCAGCCATTAAAAAACGTAAAAAGCATTCTCTGCTCCCAGGCTGTACACAAACAGGCAGGGACTGGATGGGCGGACTCCTGTGATGTGTGTTTGGGAACCTGGGAGACTGTGTTTGAAGGAGGGTGGAAGAGGGCCTTGAATGCCCGGTGATGCTTTCAGGGTTGGTCTGGTCAGAACCCGGTTCCAGCCTTCACACCCACCGCCCTGCATGATGAACTCATTGTTAACCTAACCCACCCTCTGCCCAGCCCAACTGCCATCGGACCACTGCCTGCCATCAAGAAGCTAGAAAAATGGCCCTGGCTCGTGTGGCTCAGTGGATTGAGCACCGGCCGGTGAACCAAAAGGTCACTGGTTTGATTCCCAGTCGGGGTACATGCCTGGGTTGCAGACCAGGTTCCCAACTGGGGGCACTGAAGTTTCTCTCCCTCCCTTCCCCTCTCTTTAAAAAGTAAATTAAATGTTAAAAAAAAAAAGAAGCTAGTAAATGTGTGTTTAGATCAAGTGCTGAAACATGCACAGGGACAATTTCTTTAAAAACGTGAGTCTAATTGCATGGAAACGAAAGCTTCTTGTTAATAGGAAGTCAACGGGGAAGTGTACACACAAACACGAAGGCCCCTTCCATCCCGCTCCGTTCCCGGCCGTGGCCGTGCCGGGGCGGTGTGCGAGTGTGAGTCCAGCCCCTGACCAATGCACGTGGACAAGGACACGCGGACACGTGGACACGGGGACACACACACATGCACTATGTGTATGCACACCACACACACTCATCCCGTGATTGTCCTATGACACACTTGGCAACTCCACCCTCATCTTCTCATCTCAGCAAACGGATCCATCTCTTTGATTCGTGGATGGGCCACCAAGCTCTGCAGGGCGAGCTGCGCCACCATCCCCCCTGTGGGACATCCAGGCTGCTCCCTGTTTTACAGCGTGGCAGGCAGCGGGGCCATGGCCCTCGGGGCACGCACATCTATTTCTGTGCACCCTTGCGAGTGTTTTTCTTGGAGAGATTCTCAGAAGCAAAACTGCTGCGTCAATCAGCATGAGAACTTAAATTCTGGATCAGTGTGGCATATGGGGGCAGTTGCTTCTCCCTGCGGGGAATAAGCCTGGCCAGTCTGCCGGGGCCTGGGAAGTCCCACAGGGCGAGTCGGGATCTGGGACCTCAGCATGTAAGGCGCTCTGAGGCTCAGGTGTCTCCAGGTAGACCGACCTGCCTCTTCCTGCAGAGGCTGGCCTGAGACAACACTCGTCCAGCCAACACCTTGGTCCATCCCTTCCACCCATTCACACACCCACTCATCCCATAGCCCCGCCCCCCTGTCCACCCATCCACCCTCCCATTATCTATTCACTCCTCCCTTCCTCCCTCCCTCGAGTCTTCCTTCCATCTGCCCGCCCGGCCACCCATCTCCACCCTCAGCGTTTGTTGACCACTGACGATGGCTCGAGTACTCTGGCAGCGGTGGTGAACACAATCAAACTCCTGACTCTACTCATCACTGTCCGTGGAAGGTGGGCCTATATGTGCCAGATGCTGAGAGTACAGCGGGGAACACAAGAGAGAAAAGATCCCTGCCCTCCCAGACCTACATTCCAGTGGAGGAGACGACAGTAATCACAGAAGCAAATCTGATATGCCAGGTGGCGAGGAGGGCTCCTAAGGAAGATAAGGCGGAGGAAAGGGGCAGGAAGTGCTGTGAGGCAGGCTGTGCATAGACTGGTCAAGGGAGACCTCTCTGAGCAGAGATCTGAGGGCAGCGAGGGTGGAGCTGTGCAGATGTGTGTGTGGGGGGGGGGAATGTCAAGGGCAGAGGAAACAGCCAGTGCAAAGGCTCTGAGGTGGGACGTTTGAGGACCGGCCGAGGAGGGGGAGGGGGGAGGGGTGGGCGTGGCAGGAGAGCAGGTCAGCTCCCGAAGTTCTTGCAGGCAGGTAGGGCTTGGCTGCTCCTCCAGGTGAAGAGGCGGGACACGACCTGACTTACAAGCTGGCTGCTGGGTTGGGAATAGACCAAAGTGGGCCGAGGGCCGAAGCAGGGAGATAGATCAGGAGGCCACTGAACTTAACCTAATCAGGGATCCTGGACCAGGTGGTGAGAGGGGGTGGGACGCTGATGTACTTTGATTGGATGCAGGATGATACAAAGGAATGAAGGATGATACCAAGGTTTCTGGCTTCATGAAGCAGAAGAATGGGGACTCTAGATGAGGGGTTGGTTGGAGGAAGAGTTTGGATGAGATCTTAACCTGAACTTGTTAAATTGGAGGTGCACCTAAGGCAACAAGGGGAGAGGGTGGAGCCTGGTGTTGGGAAAAAAAGTCTAGGCTGGAGATAAGAACATGGAGACTGTCAGCGTGGAGAGGGGACTTAAAGCGGAGTGCCTGCGTGCCAGCACCAGGGGACAGGGACACGGAGAAGAGAGGAGGTCTGGGGGCCGAGGCCTGGGGCCCGCCAGCACTCGAGGGCGGGGAGATGAGGAAGGACCTGTCCCAGGGAACTGAGAAGGAGCAGCCAGCCAGCAGGAGCAGGAGGGGAGTGGGGACCGGGGAGCCAAGGGGAAAAGGACTTGGACAGGGAGCGCATGACCAGTTGCATCAGGTGATGCCGAGCAGCTGAGTGAGCTGGGGACACAGGCCTCGGGAGCAGCACAAAGGCCAGGAGAAGAGAGCAGTCACAGCCCCCTGGGGAACTGAGAGTAAATCTGGCTGTGATATGGGGTGCAGGGGTGTAAGGGGCAGACGGGGAGTGCGTGTTGTCCTCAGAGGACCCTAGAATGGTCAGCAAAGCCGATGGTGGGGTCCTTGGTTAAAGACCAGGTTTTGGTGATGGGTGAGTGGGTGGAAGAGAGAGGGAGGAGCAGGGTCTTGGGGGATGGGAAACCAGGAGGAAAGCAATTTGGGGAAGGACAATGAATTCGGATGAGGTTAGGGTGCTGAGAATGATTAAGGAGATCGTTGAAGCTCAGGTACTGGCCACTGGGGCCTGGGAGGTACCCACGCGCATTGGGGAGATGCTGGGCAGAGCTGGTTGGAGCTGAGCCTCCCACTCACCTTTGCTGCGGCTGCTTGAAGTCGGCCTGTGTCCAGACACCTGCTGTGCCCTGGGGAGAGGCCCTGGCAGCTGCTGGCCCTCGTGGTTTGTGTCCCCTGGCAGCAGAAACCCGGGGGAGCCCAGTGGTTCCTCCAGACGGGCTGTTGTAACTGCACCCGGTCCCTTCCATCTGTGTCCCATTCACAACCCACAAAGCACTTTCGCCACACCCCAGGGACACCTCAAAGGAAGGGCCCCTGCCACACGATGCACTTTCATAAACACTGATTTATGGATTTATGGAGCTCCTACCAGGTGTCCCACCATCCTGCCTTGGGAACAATGACAACCCAAGCAGACAGGCCTCCACCCTCATGGGGCCCATCTTCCAAGAAGGAGAGCAAGCAACGAATGTGTAATTTGAGTGAAGTGTAGTATTAGGAGAGGGAAGCCTGAGGGGGCTTCCAGGAGGAGGCAACATTTAAACTCTCCGTCTGAAGGATGAGTCAGAGTTAGCCAAGAAAAAAGGGGGGGTGGACAAATGTTTGAGTGAGTGGGAACAGCATGGGAAGGTCTGGAGGTGACTGCTGGGGGGGGGGTGAAGGGGTCCAGTGTGATGGAGTGAGGGGTGCGGTGAGGCGGCTGTGTGCTGGGGAGCGCAGTGGAGGCGAAGAAGCTCAGTGGCCAGGCTGAGGAACTTAGACCTTCTCTGGAAGATGACAGGGCAGTGGGGACCAGGGAGTGTCTTAAGCCAAGAGCGACTAGCTCAGTGTGCATGTGGGAGAATTCAGAGACAGAGGTCAGAAATGTCCAGTCTCAGCCCAGAGGGACCGGGGATCCAGGATCATTTGGTCCAAGGCAGGCCCCCTCCCCCCTCACCGTCCCCAGCCCCCAACCTCCTTACAGTTCCCTTGACAGGTGAGAGGTCAATATGGCTTGCACTCCCCCAGGGACCTAGCACTCACTACCTCTGGAGACAAGGCCCCAGTGATGATGATTTAACAAGCCCTGTGAGGACCCCGTAGGCAGGCTCTGGAAATCCAGTCTTGGAGACACAGAGCATTAGGCGGCACCAGGGCGTGGATAATGGCCTGGAAGCTGGTGCCGAGATGCTCCGGATATTCCGGAGCCACCTACGGGGGCGATTGACTTGTTGCGTGAGAGAGATCCGGATGCCACCTGGTAAGGCCGTGGGCGGGATGCTGAAGAAATAAATCTGTTCATGAAGATGCGCCGCCCCCGCCCCACCACTATAACACCCTACCCCCTGTCATCCAACCCCCAGCCTCCCGGAGCTGGGAGAAGCTGGGCCAGCTCCGCAGCGCCACCGTGTGGGAGAGGCGGGTCATGACAGCAGCAGTGGGTCACAGCTAGAGGTGCGAAGCTCTGGGGAGAGGGAAGGAACCCACATCCTACCGGCCTCATCTGGCCTCATCTGGCCTCACCTGGCCACATCTGGCCAGGCTGCTGGGCACACCAGGCCCTATTCTCATGACATTTTTTTAAATTTATTTTTTCACAATGGAAGTATATTTGTGGCCTGTATGTATTTTGTAACTATGATAATATATGCTTGTCGAAAAATATACGCAAACTCCATAGATGTCTGTAAGGCAGAAATGAACAGTTCTCCCCATGTGTGAGCGCACACACACACACACACACACACACGCTGTAATCACACCCCACACAGGCACAGGGAGCACTGATTGCATTTGGCAAATAGGCTTCCAGATCTCTTCCTACAGCAGAAAGCAGGTGTCCCCGACCAGTGTGGCTCGGTTGGTCAGGTTTCGTCCTGCAAAGGGAAGGTTAGGTTTCCCATCAGGGCACCTGCCTGGGTTGCAGACTCACCCCCAGTCTGGGCTCCAGCAAGAGGCAACCGGTGGATGTTTCTCTCCCTTTCTTTCTCCCCCTCCTTTCCTCTCTCTCTAAAAAATAAAATAAAGTCTTTTAAAAAAAATATGTGTATGTTTTTGTTTGCCCCACCTATTCTCTACTTCTTTTTCTTTTTACTACATATACATATATATGCAAATGAGATCATATGTGTGCCAGCCTTCCAACATTTGGTTTGCTTTTTCAAAATTTGTTCTTTATCAACTATGGGGTTGAGACAAAAGAATACTTAATTAATATGCATAAAGTGTATGAATCAGGTCCAAACGGACACTGTGCCTACTACCCAGGTTAAGAACATTTTTATTAGCTTTGAATTTTCTTTTGTGCTTTAGGGGTTTTTTGGTTAAAAATGTATTTCTTTTCCTCCTCTTTTTCACCTTCCTCTCAATGTATTTGGTACTTTGTATTAATCCACGTCATCTCTTTAGTAACTTGTTAGTTTTCTATTTTTTTAGTGCTCACCTTAGAGACATGATTATAATAGTGTCTTTGACTTATTAAAGTCTAATATAAATTAGTATTTTTACCACTTGAGGGAAAATGCAGGAACCCAAGACCACTTACATGCTACTGTCATCTGGTAGCATCTGGTATTTTAACTCTTTGCGCATTTCAAACTCCACAGATTATTGTTTTATACAGACAATGTTTGTTTAGATTAACTGCGTCTTTTTTCTTTCCATTGGCCTCCACTTCTTCCTGGTTTCTGTCTGGGATCCATTTTCTTCTGCCTCCAAATCATTCTTGTTTGTTTACATTTTTATTTGTTTGTTTGTTTGTTTGTTTGTTTATTTTAGACACAGGGGAAGGGAGGGAGAAAGAGTGGGAGAGAAACATCACTGTGTGGTTGCCTCTCATGTGTCCCCTACTGGGGACCTGGCCCGCATCCCAGGCATGTGTCCCAAATGGGAATAGAACCAGCAACCCTTTGGTTCACAGGCCAGCACTCAGTCTACTGAGCTACACCAGCCAGGGCCAAATCATTCTTTACTAATTTCTTCGATGGATGTGAGCTGTTGATGAATTATCACAGTTTTTGTCTATCCAAAAATATCTGTTTCACCTCCATTTTTGAAAGATAGTTTTTGCTGGATGCGTAATTTCAGGCTGGTGAGAGAAGACAAGAAGGAGAGAAGGAAGTAAGTGGAACAAATTAAAAAACCAACAGTAAGGGGCGTTCTAAAGCCAAAGATACGGCAGTTATATTAAATGCAAGCAGATTAAATACTCTGATGGAAAGACAAATGTTAACACATTTAATTAATAAAAACTAATCATATGCTGCTTGCAAAAGGGATATGTTCAGTATAAGGACACAGAAATGGGAAAAGTAAAAGGATGGAAAAATTATACCCTGCAAATACAAACCAAGAGTTAAATGGTGTAGCTACATTAATATCAGCAAAAGTAGAGTTTAAAAGAAGAAAAAAGTAGTGCTAAAGATAAAGAGAGCCATTCAGCTTTTTAAAAAGATGTTATTTATTTATTTTTAGAGAGAGGGGAAGGGAGGAAGAAAGACAGGGAGAGAAACATCACATGTGGTTGCCTCTCACGCGCCCCCTACTGGGGACCTGGCCCACAACCCAGGCATGTGCCCTGACTGGGAATCCAACCAGTGACCCTTTGGTGTGCAGGTCAGCACTCAATCCACTGAGCCACACCAGCCAGACCATAAGGATAAAGAGAGCCATTCACAGTTTTAAAACATGTTTAACTTATCAAACAGATACAACAATTCTAAATTTTCATACAATGAATGATGTAGCCTCAAAACCTATAAAGCAAAACTCGAGAGAACTAAGAGGAGAAACAGACACATCCACAATCCCTCCTTCAATATCTGATACCAAAGCAGGTGAAAGAAGTTAGTAAAAACTTCACGTATGTACAGGAACATCACAGAGGCGACACTGCCTTCTCTTCATGGCATGCAGTCAGGAAGGTGGCTCATAGCCGTCTCATTTCTCATGGCTCGCGATGGTGTCTGCTGGGCTTCCTCTTCCACTGCACGATTTCTCTCTTTTTTCCATTTGTATAAGTATTTTCTGGGGGAGTGGCTTTGGAATATGCAGATACAAAACTCTTCAGCAAACTTTTTTTTTTTTTTTGGGAAAAAAAAAAGAAGAACGCGCCACACACCCACTTCAGCAAACTTTTAACTCATTCTATTGTCTATATCAGTAGAGACTCGTGGGCTCTTGTCCTATTAAGTGGGCCACAGCAATACAACCCTCTGACTAATATCAACTTATTACAGTCGATAGTTATTTTTAATTTAATCTTTATTGCATTTTTTTACATTACCTTTTAGTCCCCTTATACCCTCTCCCCCCTCAACATTTATTTTGATGTTCAAATTTTTCCTGACTTGTCCAGTGGGCACTCCTCTAGGTATGTCCCTTCATTCTTTGCACACTTTCTTACTTTGGGGCAGAAAATGACATTTTAGCCCCATCCTGTATTTTCCCTGGTCTGGAATTAGTCGTTTCCTGAGGGAGCCTTGGTTCTTCTCAATGGGGAAGATGTAGAAACAAAGGTGGGGCGCTAGGTGTGCCCACACTTCTTGGAATGTCTTCGTTCTGAGCTCAGTGGACACAGTTGGAGGCTGCGTGTTTATGTACACACTGACACAGACACTTACCTCCATGTTTATGTCTACATCTGTGTGTAGACATTGGCCATCACGAACTCTAAGTTCTCTCTCACACTACAGGATTCATTCTAGTTTTCTCGCTTTCCGTGTTTGAAGTTCTTTTCTCCAACAGTGAGAAATCTGGCTTTCCTTGTTTTTTTCTGTTTGTTTGTGACATTGATTAATAAGGTTATGTACAATAGGTTGCAAGTGTAGCATTGTTTTTAAATACCTTTCCTTCTCTTTATGTATCTGATCAATACCTGATCGATTCCAGGAACCATAATGATCAGAATGTATCTGATTAATTCCAATTAGCTATCTATTGCTGCATAACAAATTACCCCTACAACACTGTGGCTTAAAACAACAACAACAAAAAAAAAGAACACTGATTGTCATGCAGCTTCTGTCGGTCAGGAATTCGGGAGCAACTTTAGCTGGGGGTTCTGGCTTGGGGTCCCCCGCGAGTCTGCGATCACGCGTCAGCCAGGGTGTGTCATTTGAATGAAGCCCTGGCTGGGGCTGGAGGTTCCCAGATGGCTCATTCATGCCACAACCTTTCTTTCAATAACAGATATAACCAGCAAATGCAAAATTAGCAACGAATCCTCGAGTGGGCGCAGGCTGCTGACGAGGGCTCAGTTTTGTGCCATGGAGACCCGTCGTCCACTGGCTGCTTGAGTGCCCTCACAGCACAGCAGCTGTTTCCCTGTAGTGGGTGCTCCAGAGAGAGCAAGGGGTCAGGAGCTCTTGGTCCACAGCAGTGGGGTTTTAGCTTTCCTTTTAGACCCATGTTCGCAAATGTCCTTCCTCAGAACTCCCAGCCCTCTGCCTCCGCCCCAGTGGAGCCAGAAGTGGGGAGAGCCCACCTGCGTGAACACCTTGATGTGTTCGCTGCTTTTTTGTTCAAAGTTGGTCTCCCTACTAGATCGTGTCCCTGGGGTCTGGCATGGGACCAGGCACGTGGTAGATGCTCAGCAAATATGAATGCATTAGTTGCACTGCACTCATTACCTCGTCCCTGAAAGCCTTCTGACTCATCCGAGCAGTTTCCACGGAGGAATGTTCAAGCTTCCCACAAAATTTGATGCCGATTGTCGCTATACTTGCTCAGTCATTTTGAATGCAACAGCCACACAGTGCACATGCTCACTCGACAGTGTCTACCACCCCCACTGACTAGTACCGTGAAGTCATCATTGTTCACACATGCATATTCCAGTCCACTCTCCTTGGCTGCCAGGTTACATGGATGTCACACAAACTGTTCTTGTTATATCAACAATGGCTGGGCTTTTTCCGGACAGGCCTCGTATGTGAAGGAATCTTCTTTCCTGGGAATCCTTCCCTAACCCCCCTGTCTAGCCAAAGGCCTGTCTGATGTTCTCACAACCCCCCACCTCGGGCTTCCTTCTCTCCTAGCACTGGTCGTGTGGGGCTCTGGTGCCCACGGGTCCTCGAGGGCAGCACTGGGTCTTGTCCATCTCTCTGTCCCCAGCAGCAGACAGGCCCCGGTCCAGACAGTGGCCCAGAAAATGCTTAACGAATGGACGGAAACATGAACAGCCACCTCTGAGGGTGGGATTGGAGCCTGGGCAGGTGTTCCCGGCTCAGCGCTAAACGCCAAACATGTCAGAGCTGGCAGGTCTCTTAGGGATTAAGTCCCAGCACCAGCAGCGTGGGAACTACCAGCAAGCTCTCTGGAAATGCAGCTTCTCAAGCCCCACCTCAAATCCCCGAGTCAGAATCTGCCTTTTAAAACGATTCCAGATGATTTGAATGCACGTGAAAAAGTGATGCCCTGGCTGGTGTGGCTCAGTGCCTTGAGCCCTGGCCTGTGAACCAAAAGGTTGCTGGTTCAGTTCCCAGTCAGGGCACATGCCTGAGCTGCAAGCCATATCCCCAGTATGGCAACCACACATTGATGTTTCTCTCCCTCTCTTTCTCCCTCCCTTTCCCTTTCTCTATAAGGAAATGTTTTAAAAAATGAAAAGGTGAGAAGCATTCTCTTGGTGGGCCCAACCTCACACGTTATAGGAAAGAAAACCAAGGCCTGCAGAGGGGAGGGGCCTTGCAAGGCAGTGGCGTGGCTGGGACTTCAAGCCAGGTGGCCTTCTTCCAGGTGCCAGGCTTCCGCCCCGACCCTCACCTTCAGCCACCCTCCTCTACACTTCCTTGCATGCTGCACCTTCGCGGCTCCTCCTCAGGTTCCAGACGCTTCCCTTCCCACGTCCTGCGGTCTTGGCGAGGAGCTCGCACTCCCCCTAGTGGGAGCAGAAGGAATAGGCTGGCCGGAGGGGCCCTCACCTTCACTATTTTTTCTTGACACCTGTTACCCTGCCTGCAAGCAACTATTCCTGTCTTAGTACCAAGGCCATGCTTCTCCTGAGCAATTGCTTTGTCTTCACTCATTGACCTTGGAGATTGTATAAATGGCTGTGGTTCCCTCTTTGTGTCACCTGCAAGGACGCTTAGGGCCGAGGTGCAGTCCTCCATATCAAGAGTACGGTGGTGAGGGAACCCAGCGCCTCATATCAAAAGAACTTTGTGCCATGTACCCCCAAAGTTAAAACCCCAACTAATGGAAATATCCTTAAGGTTTTCTCAAATTTATTTGAGAGAGAGAAACATCCATTTGTTGTCCCACTTGTTTACACATTCATTGGTTTATTCTTGTATGTGCCCTGACCAGGGATCGAACCCACAGCCCTGGTGTATTGGGACAAGGCTCCAACCAACTGAGCTACCGAGCTAGGGCATCCTTAAAGTTTTACTCCCTCAAAATTATATTCCCTTTAAAAAAATACTGTCTTTTCAAATGTATATCTGAATCTTTTTTTCACAAGAATACATTATTTTATTTACTGTGACTCTCTGTGTTTTCCAAACGTACACCTAGAACCACGTTGCAAATCTACATTGTAGGAGTCTCCCTCCCTCTGCATCTCAACTGGGTGCACGGAAGGATGTGGTGAGAATGTGTAAGTGTGTGTGTTCTGTGCGTGAAGTCGGGAGTTGTGCCCACGTACGGGGGAACCTGTGAAACCGATCGGTGAGAACCAAGGTAAGTTATCACTCAGACGGGGCTGCCAGGTGCTCCTCTCCTTTCCCTCCGCCTGAGTAGGTCACCTTTAAAAAGCCATCTTCGAAGTTTTCTGAGTCTGTGGTCTTATTTCCACCACAGTCGATCCCTTATGGTCTGTATTTTAACTTCATTCCTGCTTCCTTCGGGCTCCTCCGTCCTTGTGTTTTTCTGCAGCAAGGCCTGGAGCAAACCAAGCCAGCCTGCCTGTAACCCTGCTGCCGGACTCCCTGGCGGGGCCCCTTGTTCTACCAGCATGAGCCAGAAGGTGGCGATAGTGTGCTTCTAGATGTCAGGTCCCAGAGTAAGGGACCGGGTAACCTCAGGCTTTGGGTGGACAGTGGCTTCGGATGGAGGCCTTGGGGACAGTAGAGGGAAGGGGCTGGGGGGCAGAAGTGAGCTGAGAAACAGCAGCATCCGCATCCTGTAGGCGGGGATGAACCCTCGGCCTCCTGAGCTAATTAACATCAGGTAAAAATATTCTGGGTCAACGCCAGGAGTAAATGAGAGAATGGATAGAATGTGCTCAGTGCCTGGCACACAGTAGGTGCTCAGGATACGTTGGGATCCTCCTCCCCCTGTGTTGTCCTGGAGACATGGGTGGCTCTGCTCCCTAAAAGACCAGTGTGTGGGGTCCAACCCAGAACATGCAGCCCCCACTGCATTTCTCCCCTGGCATCCGGAGCCCCTCTCCCTGCAGGACAAGCCCCCTGCTCTGCTGCAGACGCTCTCCTTCCTCGTGAAATCGGTGGGGCAGGGGGTGGAAAAGATGGTAGACACAGGTGCAGCTCGTGGCACTTCCCCCTGTTCCTCTGACTCTCCTCCCAGAAGAGGAAGCAAGCGGCAGGGCCCCTCTGCCAGGGGCCTGTGTGTGCCCAGCTGGGAGCTTCAGTGGAAAGAGCCTGGGGAGCTGAGTTTGCACACGCAGCTCTGACTAAACGCCGGACTCCGGTGTCTGGCAGACCTCAGACCGGTGCTGGCATCTGGACTGGGGCTTCCTGACTTCCTGACCTTTCATAAATGACTTCATCTCCTCCAGCCTCAGTTGCCTCATCTGTAAGGTGGGGAGAGGAATAGTCGTGAGACTTCAGTGAATGAATGTGAGTAGGGTGCTCAGCCTGGCACCAGGGCTAGTGTCAGTGAAAGCTACTAATCACTATCGCTCTCTTTTGTGGAGTGACCAGAGGCAAGCAGCTTGGTCCCATGGAGTCTTGGTTTCCTTATTTGCAAAACTGGGTTGTAGAGAACTCCCCGCCAGGCTATTGGGAGGATAAAGGGAGCCAGCACGTGTGTGTGGCCCCTTGAAAAGTGGCCTGAAGTTGCCCTGTCACTGTGGGCTGGATTAGAATCCTAAGAACCCAGAGATGGAGGAAAGAACTCTTTCTAATCCCTTACACAACATGCCCTCTAATTGGATGCCCTATGTCTATTTGAATGCTTCCAAGGATGAGTGGCTCACCACTTCCAAGGAAGCCCGGCCTCTGCATCCCTGTTCTGGCCATGACAACGCCCTTCTTTAAGGAGGGCCAATATTCATCTCCTAGTAGTTTTCCAGCCAAGAGTTGAACATATTCCAAACTTTGATCTCCTGGGGGCCATCGCTAACTCCTCACTTCCATCCCCCACGACTTCTGCTAAATGGATTAGCCCTCCAGCCTTCGCACAATTAGTTTCTGGACCTGGCAAGCAGGGAGGGGGTGGGGTACAGCAAAGCCTTCCTGCAGTTTGAAAGAGTAATTAACTGCTTCCGTGCCAGTCCCGGAAAGTCAGTGAGCGGTGCGACAGGCTGCTTCTGCTGCGGTTGGCAATGTGCACGGAGCCACTGTGCCTGCTGTCATGGCTGCCTGGTGCCCGGAGCAGCACCCACGGGCTGCAGATGGGGAAGCTGAGGCTCAGAGGGTGTGTCTAGACTGGGAGCTCTGCCTGTAAGTGCGTTTGTTCGTTCATTCAGATGCTCCCTGAGCCCTTGTTCTGTGCTGGGCCCTGTGCTGGCCCTAGGAACCTACCGAGAACAAGACAGAGATTTTCTGCTGGATGCGTGTATTAAGAGGGAGCTGGAAAGATGCCTTGTTCATCCATGCATCTATCTGTGCTCATCCGTCCATCATCCCACAGAAAATGTGTATCGAATGCTTAGAATCAAGGGTCCCCAGAATTCAAGGATTCTCAGAATCCGGGCTCGGTGTCAGCTTTCAATCTCAGTTACTTATGCTGTGCAACATCCTCTCTTCCCGGGGCCACGGGGGACCTCGTGTCCCAGCCCCTGTGTTTCGTGGCAGCAAACTGCATCCCCCACCCTGGGGGTGAGCAGATGGTCCAGGCTAAGCCCATCGGTGCCTTCCAGGATGCTGGCCGTGGTGGGCGGTTCGGGGATGGCCCCGTGACCCACATCAGGCTAATCAGGACCAACGCAGCTCGATCCCAGGACTCAGTCTGAGATGTGAAGGAAGAGCACTGTCCCTGCCCCTGGACTTGGTGTGGAGGTGCTGGGAGCTGCCGGCAGTCACCCCAGAGAGCTGCAGAACGGGGACACTCCAGCAGAGCAGGAAGGGACCAGCGGCCCTGGGGACGTTGCTCCAGTCCTGAATCCACTTATGCCTGAAGCCAGACCCATCCATGACGTGAGCTGTGTTCAGTTTAAGCCAGTCTGGGTTGTGAGTGATTTCAACCAAAGAGGCCGCCCGATTCAGGCACAGTCCTCCGAGGAGCTGACCCTGCGCGGGCACCACAGTCCTCGGTTTCTGTCATCATGTCCACACCTCCCGCTGTCCCCTCAGCTCCTGGCTCTGACTCCCCACTCCCCAAGGTAAAGAACACCCTCCCTCAGCCCGCCTCGGGGCGTCAGGCTTCTCCACCAGGGCCAGTTCTTCCTGAGGACCCTCACGCAGCCCAGCTCCGTCCTCCGCTCTCAGCTCTGCCCCAGAACATGGAACAAGCCCCTCGTCACTGACAGACCCTCCCTTGGGCTGTGACCTGAGGACCCTGCTCACTGAAGATGCTTCCTGTGTTGAGAAATGGCCTCCTGTCCCCACACGTCCCTCTCTCTAGACGCCAGCCCCCCACCTCATCCCTCACAAAGTCTGTCTTCTAAATATTCCAGAGTCCCCCCTCTTCCCACCAAAGCAGTGTGGGTTAAGACCCCATCCCTCGTCTCCTGGCATCATGCCCAGTGGAGGCTCATCCTTTGGGGCTTAAGAACTCAGGAGGCCGTCCTTCCAGACTCTTGCTCGTGGTAGGAGGGCACGGTGGGAATACGTCCCGCTGCTGGGAGCAGGGTGGGGAGAGAGGGCTTGGAGTCCCACCGTGCAGGACACATATCCCTTCATCCTTGTTTTCAGTTCTTTTCTCTGCTGTGCCTGGTATTCGTAGGTCTTTGCTGTTCAAGTCCTCCAACAAGAAACAGATGGTCTTATGCCCACGGGCACAGCCAAATCCGCGTGTAAGACCCGGGAAGCAACCGCTCTGTGTCCAGATCCCCGACCACGCCGGATCCCGCCGAGACCCGGGCCTGTCCTCCTCGTCTCCTCTGCAGGCACTTTGGGTTTGGCCCCAAACTGACGCACCCGTGTTTTGCCGTGTATAATACGCACCCATGTTTTGGGCATATTATACATGGGATTATTATACCCACAGATATAATCATTATGCCCATGTATAATGCACACCCTTATTTTTCCTTCAAAAATGGGGGCAGAAATTCCTCATTATACATGGCAAAGTACGGCACTTCTCTGTGAGCACCCCATCTTCCAAAGATTTGTTGAAATCTTTTTTTCTGCTGGTGCTTCCTGACCCATCTCCTTGTTCCCTCAATGCCAGCTTGACAGGGTCTGTGGAGGGACAGTGGTACGTGCTGTGGCCAGCCCACCGTGTCCGAGTGGCTCGGGCCAGAGCTCAGGAGGGAGTGGTCCCCACCTTTCACTCTCCCTCCACCCTGCCCACCTGGCTCCTGTCCTCACCACTTCACTCCTATGCCCCTCGCCGGGTCCCCAGTGGCCAAACTCATCAGACTGTGTTTTTGTCCCAACGTGACTTGACATCTGGGGAGTGCCTGACACTGTCAAGCACACTTTCCTTCTCCTGTCTCCTGCCTTGGCTTCCAGGAGGGACACATGTCAAGAGAGACCCTTCCTGTGTTTCTCCAGACTTCTGGCCTCAGCCTCCGGGTCTAATTTGCTGGCGTCTCTTTCTTCCGCTTCCTCGAAATTATTCCTGTTTCCCAAGGGTCCGTTCTTCGTCCCCCCTGCTCCTCTCACCTTCTATGGTCCCCCTCAGCCAACTCATCCATCCCCATGGTTCTCCTCCAAACGCTGATCTCTGCCAAAAGGAGGCCTCCAGCCCTGGCCTCGCGCCTGGATCCCAGACCCCCGCCGCCAGCTGTCTCCTGGGTCTCTGCTGGGACGGCTTCCTGTCGAAAGCCAGACCCAGCTGCTCCCCCTCGGAGCCTGCCTCTCCTCCCGTGCCCCTGACTCAGGAAAGGCCACCACCGTCTGTCTAGTTGCCTGGAAACTTGGATGTCGTCTTTGACTGCTCCGTCTACTCAGTTGCTACACTCAACTGACCACCAGGGCCCATTCACTTTACCTCTTTAATAAACCCCCGTCTGTCCACCCGCTTCTCTCTTAGCGGGTCTCCCCGCCTTCCGTCCCAGCGCTGCCCTTCTCCTGTTAAACTGCAAATCTGATCGTGGCCTCAGATCGAGGTGTTTTCTAAAACACCGCTAATGGCTCCGCATCGTCTATGAATCAAGTGCAAATCACCCCTGAGGCTGGAGTTGCCTGGTTGAGCAAATAAAAATATAGGATGTCCAGTTAAATTTGAATTTCAGATCAACGATGATTTTTTAAATTTTTTTTTAGTGTAAGTATGTCCAGTGCCGTATTTGGCATTAGGATTTCCATGGTCTGGACCCTTCCCAACCCCCCGGCCTCATTTCTGGCCCTACAGGTGTTTCCCATCTGACAGTGACAGTGACAGTGAGGACGGAGGGAACGCCTCGCAGCACCTTGTTCCCAGGCTCTCCCTGCCTGCTGCTCCCTCCACCCCAAAGGCCAGGCTTCCTTCTCTCCCTGGGCAGCTTCTTCTCTGCTCTCGGCTCCCAGCACACAGGGCTTTGCTTCTCTGAGGAGACTCTCTGGGCTCCTCTCCTGGGTGACCAGGCCATGTTTCCCTGGGTGGCAGTGTCCCACCCTCTGATTGTCACATCAGTTTGCTCCTTGTCTCTCTCCCCTGCAGCCAAGGAGTCGCCAGCAACTCTGCGACTTTCCTGAGCCCACATCTGGCCCAGCCCCCCGTGGCCCCATCCAGCTGGACGCTTTCGAGGGCCCAGAGCCTTGGCCGAGGCCCCAGCTTTCTTCTTGCTGTCTTGGCCCCAGTCCCAGTCCGATGGTGCACACCCCCTTTGTGCCTATGTTCCCACAAAAAGTGGCCTCCGCCCCCAGCCCCCTGCCCAGGGCCAGATTACAAAATGCTGAGACAATGCAGGCTCCATGCCAAATTTCCAACAGGCCGGCTATTAAGTCTCCCCCAGCATCTGCTGGTACATCTGGGGGCAGAAGCTGGCAGCTGTGGCCACAGAGAACACGGTCCTCTCCCTGTGGGTGGGTCTGGGCCTTGGTGGGAGTAGAGGGGAGGGAGCTCAGACCTAAAGTTAGGACACCCGGGTTTGAATCCTGGCCCTGCACCTTTCTGGCTGCCTGGAGACTGGGGCAAATGAGCGCCCCCCACTTAAGCCTCAGGCCTGTTGTCTGTCAAATGGGAAGAAAACTGTTTACGTCACAGGATCCACCATCAAAGAAGCATGCCTAACACACACAAGGACACACACCAGCAAACAGGACATGTGGTCTGGGACTTTCCGCACGTCACAGTTCTTCATTTGCATAGGAAAAATTTCAAGGACATTTGCAATAAGAGCAAAGCAAGATTCATTCAGAGAAAAACAAAGCGCCCAGGGCACCCGTGCCACTGTAAAAGAAGCAAAAAGCACAGATCCAAGTGCATGCGGGCCAGCTTGTGTGTGAGTTGCACATGTGGTCAGTTCTTAGGGTTTTATATGATTCAAGGGCAGATAGTCTCCAACCTTTATGGTGCCAAATTATGACTCTGTCTCCTGGTTGGAAGGGAGAGGATCTTGTTCCTAATATGGTCCGTTCGGAAGGGTCACGGCGTTTGACCCCCTTGGCCCCTTCTACTCATGGTGTCAGTTTTTATTACAACGATAGTATAATGAGCTTTGAGGCCATTCTCTGGTCAGTTTTACCTCCATCTTGGATTGATCTGGGTCTGGGTGTTTTTTTAAATCCTATCCAAAGGCATTGTTTTCATTGCTTTTACAGAGAGAGAGAGAGAAGCGCCAATGTGAGAAACACTGTTTAGTTGCCTCTTGTACGTGCCCCGGGCACATGCCTTGATTAGGAATTGAACCGGTGACCTCTCACTGAGCCACACGAGTCTGGGCACCACTGGTCGTTGTCATCAGCCTCCCAAGGGTGGTTTAAACCACCTGCTCTTCGGTATCTTTGGTTAAGGAGGATAGACTGTTGTGAGTTAGTAGCTGGCTGTTCATTGCTCAGCCATTCTGGCCTTAACCACCTGTTTGTTCAGCCATCTGTCTCGCTTTCCTCGTTCTACTCGCCAGGAAATTTTCCCAGTTTCTTACTAACTTGCCTCAGCTCTGACCTCGGTTCGCCTTTCTGGGGGCTGGTGGGAGGAGGACCCAGGGACCAGAGGTCTCTAGCAGATGTACGTCTTCTCCCAGAATCACTCTGCAGGCCCAAGAAGCTCTATTTGGAGAATAGAGCTCTGGTGCCTTCTCCAAGGCTCCGGTGGGCGCAGTAGAGCTGGCCAGTCCAGCTAAAGGTGAGTATGGCTAAATAGGGAAGCGATAGAGGACAGAGCACGGGGCCAACAGCTGGAACAGCTGGGGCCTCCGGTCCCCTCACGCTGTCCCCTCCCCCCATCCCTGCTGGGCACCCTCAGACCCCAGCAGACCTGCCATTGCTTCGGACCAGGCTGTGCTGACCCACTTCCAGCCTAGGGGGCCAGGTCTCTGCGAGACATTCTAGGGGAACTTCTCGGCCCTCCTCAACACACAGATCACTGATTTCCTGGAACCATTAAGTGCCAAACTGAGATGCAAAGAAAAAAAGAATGAAAAAAATAAGGAACAGAGTATCCAAAACCTGTGGGACAATTACAAAAAGTGTAGCATGTGGAATGGGCATACCAGGAGAGAAAAAGAGAGGAAGGAGTAGAAGAAATTTTGTAAGTAATGATGACTGAGAATTTTCCAAAATTAATGACAGACCCTCTCTGCCTCCCCTCCAAACTACAACTGCCTCCAGGCAAGAGTCTGTCAGCTTGCAAATAGCAATAACCCAAATGTTCAGGATAACATCTACTAAGTGTTTGACACACATGCACACACACACACATACAGTTCTAGTTCTAACTCCAATACACAAAGAGTTTGGGCGTCATCATTTCCATATTCACAACAACAAAGAGCTAAACATCTCAGGCCCGTGTGGCTCACTGGGCTGGGCTGGGCGTCCTCCTGCAACCCGAGAGGTCACTGGTTTGATTCCAGGTCAGGGCACATGCCAGGGTTGTGGGTTCAGTCCGCATTCGGGGTGCATGCAAGGGGCAACCAATTGATGTTTCTTCCTCACATCAATGTTTTTCTCCCTCTCTTTCTCCCTTCCTTCCCTTCTCTCTGGAATCAATAAAAGAAAATAAAATTAAAGAAAAAGCTGAACAAATTGCAAACCTTAGCTCCTTCAGAGAACCGAAGTCATGGGGTAAACTTTACCCCCCAAACTGGAGAGGCAGGGAATAGAATCACAGCCTCCCAGGGAAGCAGAAACCCGGGAGCCTGAGCGGAGCCGGAGCCGGGAGCCGGAGCAGACCCGGAGCCGGGAGCCGGCAGGAACACTTCTCACAGTAACTGACAGGCTGCTGGAGGCTCAGTGTGGACGAGGTTGAGAGTCAAAAACGACTAGGAGCCTTTCCCCCACGGTAGTGGGTTTCTCTCAGGCAGCCTACCAGGTTCTCACTGTGAAAACTGGAGAGAAATCCCTTCCTGCTTCTGGCAGGGGAAAAAAAACCAAACCTTGTGGAAATATACCCAGATGCTGTCTGGAACAACCCAGGCCTACCCCCAAGGAAAACTGCCTACCAGAGTCTTATCTGATCTGGGCGAAGGGCAATTAGACAACTCCAGCCTCCTCCAGCCCTTCCTGTCCCACATGAGGGGGTGGGGAGGGAGCCAGGAAATGCTTCTGAAGATCACAGCCCAGGGACTCAGACCCACTACAGAAACAAAACAAAACAAACAAGGAACGATGGGGATTTCATCGTGTTTCTCTCCCTCTCTTTCTCCCTCCCTTCCCTTCCTCTAAGAAAATAAATAAATAAAACCTAAATAATAATAATAATAATAATAATAATAATAATAATAATAAGCCAAGGCATGTGTGGCTCAGCGGATTGAGCACCAGGCTGAGAACCAACAAGCTGCTGATTGGGTTCCCGGTCAGGGCACATGCCTGGGTTGCAGGCCAGGTCCCCGACTGGGGGTGTGTGAGAGGCAACCGGTTGATGTATCTCTCAACATTGATGTTTCTCTTTCTCCCTCCCTTCCCCTCTCTCTAAAAATAAATAAAATCTTTTGAATAAATAAATCCCATTGAAAAAAAAGGGTAATTAAAAAAAAAAAAGACCATCTAAGAACAGTAGGAACATTACATATGTGTCATGGTAATACCAGAAGGAGAAAAAGAAAAAGGCACAGAGGAAACTTGGGAAATAACAGTGGCTCAGAACTTTTCAAAATTAATGACAGACCCCAAACCACCGATCTAGGAAACTCGACGAACAACAAGCGTATAGATGCTGAAAAATCAACACCTGGGCATATCACATCCAAACTGCAGGACACCAGAGACAAAGAGAAAAATCTTGGAAGAAGCCAGTAATGAAAACGACCTGAACTACCGAGGAATCAGGGTAAGAATTACATCGGATTTCTTGCCGGAAAGCAGGCCCCGAGAAGACAGTGGGGCGAGAGGTTTTAAATGCTGAAAGACAGGAAGAGCACCAACCTAGGATGCCGCACACAGCAACCTTATGCTTCAGAAGTGAAAGAGGAATACTCTCTCACATGAACATGAACACGGAGAGAACGTGTGGCCAGTAGGCCTGCCTTGCAAGAAATGCTAACAAAAGTTCTTCAGAAAGAAGGCAAGTCGTATAAGCTGGAAACTTGAATCCATCTGAAGGAAGAACGTCAGGGAAGGTGTTTTGTGCTTTTTTGTTATTGCTGTTGTTTCAACATGGTCAATCAAGTGTGGCCACAAGAGGAGACGCGGGAGAGGGGAGGGAAACAAAGCCGATTACACTGCTAGTTCTGTGGGGCACAGGGCGCCACGTGGGAAAAACACCAGGGCGGTCAGGAGACGGAAGACAGGAGTGAAGGGAGGAAGCACGTAGGCCGCGGCCTTTCACGGGGTTTCTGTAGGAAGGAAAGTCCGGGCAGAGTAAACAGGCAGAGTAAACAGTGTAAGGTGGGTTAGTCTGAATGTTTCGGGAGCTTTGGGCTGGAGGGTGGGCCTGCAGCTGCTTAGCCCTGGCCCTGCTATGATTCAGGAGGAGGGATACTTATCTCCTGGTTTCCTGTGGTGGATGGGCCAGGTGAGGGGCTGAGCCTCTGGGTGGGTTAGTTTGCAAATGAAAGGCGTGCTCCTGGCTGAGCCCTTTGCTTTAAGATTGGCTGGCCCAGGGAGAGGAAGTCTCTCCTCATCAGGAAAAGGTTTTCATTTGTTTCTTTGTTTCTAAAATGGAAAGGGTGTGGGGGGATGGGTTAAGAGGTGAAGGGATTAAGAAGTATGAATAGGTAGTTACAGAATAGCCTTGGGGATATAAAGCACAGTACAGGAAATGGAGCAGCCAAAGAATTTATACACATGACCGTGGACATGAACAATGGTACGGGGATTGCCTGAGGGAGTGGGGGGGGGGCTGGGGGTGGAGAGGGACTGGGGGGAAAATCAGGACAATTGTAATGGCATAATCAATAAAATGTAATTTCAGGAAAATATATCATAACAACATACTAGGCAGAAACAATTTTTAATAAGTAAAAATTTAAAAGTAGAATAAAAACGGAAAATGTAAAAATGGGTCCAAACTATGCAGAAGGAATAAATGAAGATAAGATAATATCTTTTGTTTTTCTTGTTCTTAGTTGATGTCATAGATCACTGTCCAAACTAATAACAGGAGCCAGAGGTGTTGGGTAATTGTAGCGTGTGGCTAAATTAAAAGAATGAGAGCAGTGTTACATATGTTTGTGTTATATAAAGGGACAGGCGGGCATGATATCCTTCCTGATGGCTCTTATCGGAAAGTTCCTCAAGTGCATATTACTGGTGACATTGACTTTGCTCACTTGGGTCAGGCACCATCTGCCATGGTTCTCCTGCAGACAGCCACTGTTTATCTTTTGTAATTAATAATTGTCTTGTGGGGATGTACTTTAAGATGGTGCAAATACCCTGTTTCTCTTCCTTCGTCAGCCCACCAATTTTAGCATCTGTCGAATCCTCATACTAGCTGTTTGCCCAATGGTTAATTTCTATTTTCACTGTTCCTTCTACATCTGTCCATTGGAATTCTGTATGAGAAAAAAGATGTCCCTGGGTGTGAGGGCTGGGTGGAGGGGGACAAGGAGGAGAAAATCAGGGACATCTATAATAGTGTCAACAATTTAAAAACAAAAGAAAAGATGTCCCTTGTCCTTTATTTCTTTATTCGATCATTTAGTACCATAAACTTTTGAATGTGTATTTTATTCTATGAGTTGTAATACATTACCATCATTATTTATGTTGTTGCTCAAATTGCCCAAACTTGGAGTCCTTTTTTGCTTCCTATCCCCAGAAGATGTTCCAGGCTCATCTTGCATTCTCCCTGCACCTGTCCCAGAATCAACCATTTCTTCAAGGAGACTGGATTTCTTTTACTGGGAATAGTATTTAGAAACCAAAATCTGGGCACCAAGTGCCCTTATTGCTACTGGGGTGTGCTGTGTTTGAATGTTTGTGTCCCCCACGATTCCCAGGTTAAAATTCTAACCCCTCAAGGTGATGGTATCAGAAGGCGGGGCCTTTGGGAGGTGATTGGGTCATGAGGGTGGAGCCCTGTGAATGGGATTAGGGCCCTTCGGGAAGACACCGAGAGACCTCTACACCCCTTGCACCCTGTGAGGACATAGTGAGAAGGCTGTGTCCAGGAATGGGCTCTCACCACACATCAAATCTTGGACTGCCTTGATCTTGGACTTGGATCCTGACCTTGATTTTGGACTTCCCGGCCCTCACAGATGTGAGAAATAAGTTTTTGTTGTTTGTAAGCCACCTGGTCTACGTCATTCTGTTGTTGCAGCTCAGACCAACTAAGTGTGTCACTGCAACTAAGACAGTGTCACTGGTTCTAGCCCCTCCTGGCAGACAGAGTAAGGACAGATGCGTACTTGTGTACACACACACACACACACACACACACACACCCAGCACCAGAGAATTCATTGTAATCTTCCTCCTTTACTTATTTCCAACCTTTCTTCACTAGCATGAAACCTGACTCCACAATACACTTACTCAATTGCTCAACCATAGTATATGCAAAAAGTAGTTTCAGAATTGCTAACCCATACTCCTGTGAAAAACAGATTTAATCACTGGAATGCAATCTTTGTGTGCAGTTCTTTTTGTCTTTAGCCTTATAGCATTTTTTAAAAAATTATTGTTCAAGTACAGTTTTCTGTCTTTTACTCCCATCCCACCCCCCCCCCCAATTATAGCCTTTTTGTCTACACCTCACCAACGGAACTGTTTTCCAGAGTTGCTTAAATTAGTTCTTCGCTTCCTCATTGCCCTCAGTGTGGAGATGTTATTCATTCTCCATACTATTAGGGTCATCTGTTACTATCTGAAGAATGTTTGGGGGTCCCCTACATCCTGGCTGCTTCTATTTGCCCGGTTAGTTCTGGGGTATGTGAAACGTCACCATGGTTCTAAGGGCCAGAGCCACACACAAGGCAGACTCCGGCAATGTCACTGGCCCTTCCCCCTTCCCATCCCCTCTCCTCCCACCCCGTCCTCTCCTCCTGGCACATAACCAGTCCTGCTGGGTTCTGGCTTACTCTAACTCTGTTTCTTTTGCTCAGATGAGTAGATACGTGTGCATTTTATTATGTCCCTTTAAGAAATGCATTTATCTTGAGGACATCTTGTAGAAGTTTCTATAAGGCAAATTCCAAGCATGAGATTTCTGGTGTGTGCGGTGTTTGTTCCTTAGGTCAGGCAAACAAACAGTTTCCGCGCAGTAGAGTCGGTGCTCGGTAAGGAGCTGAGGAGTGGGTACATTCGTGGCTTGAGACTGACTCCCTGTGTGACTCGGGGACAGTGCCTTTGTCAGGTGTTCCACCTCAGTGGGCAAGGGAGGGTCTTTCAGCTCTGACCTGAGCGCATCCCAGGACGGAAGTGTCTGTTTGGCCTTTCTCCTCCGTGCTGTCTAACTCGCCATTCCATCCCCACGAGCAAGAACAAGAAGCTGTAACAGAGATAATAATGCCCACAACTCTTTCTTGAGCACCTGCCATGTGCACCATCTCATTTAGTCCGTACCAGACCCACTCATGGAGGCAACTCCCATTATTCCTATTAAATCGACAAGGAATTAGAAGTCCGGGAGGTTCAGTGACTTGCCCAAGGCAGCAAAGTTCTTCATCGGAAAGCAAGACTTGAACACACATCTGTGTGACCTTTGAGTCCATTTGGCAGAACTTCCTCCCTGTCCCCGTGGTGTGTTCCTGTACGCCTGCTTCTCACTGGGCTGTGCCTAGCATTTCCTATTCCCAGTGAATATAAATAGCTGTTCTGCGCTCATGGAAATCAAAGCCTTTCTCCCTCAGGACTCCTTTCTTGGCTCTGGAGTGTGCGCTCACTCTGCAGAGGGCCAGCAGGATGCCGAGAGGCCTGGACCTGTGTAAGCATGGAACCGTTTTTTCCTGTAATATTCAGGGACAATGTGACTCAAAGGGATCTTTCTCCTTGGGGGGTAATTACATTTTTCTAGGGAGCTTGAAGCCTGGAAATCGTCCGTGGGTGAGAAGGGTGACCGTGACTGTCCCCGGAAGAGTCGACAGGCGAGGGCATCGGGACCTTTGCTCCTGCAGCTGAGTTGAGAGGCAAGCAGACGTTCCTTCCCCTTTCTTACTGGGCTGGGCTCAGACTCGGAGGTTGGGCCTCAGCTGCCTTTCCTCTGGCTCAAGAGGCAAGTGATAAAGAAGGTCTCCTTCGTGCCGACGTTAGAAAACCTCTGCCGCTCTGCCAGGTGGTTAAGGGAAATACACCGATGGTCCCAGAGAGAAGAGGATCTGTCAAAACACCTTTTTGGTGCTACATGCTGCCCAGGGCTGCCACTTGCATGCTCTGTGTAGGGACAGTACAGGGACAGTGCAGGGAACATTGTTGCCCCACTGGGGTCTGTGCAAGCAATTACTGCTTTGTTCCGCTGAAAATAAGGAAAATGGAGGATTTCAAGTCATGGTGTACCTTCACGTTCTTGTGATGCCAGCATCTTTCAGCTCTCTTAATGACAGTTATTGCCAAAAAAATTCTTTTCTCTTTAAATAGGAGAGAAATATCTCAATAGATATGTTCAGAAGATTCCGGGTTAAGTAAAACGTCACAGATTCCTTTGCTGCTGGACTTGTCAGAGCCTCGAACTTACAAAAGACTGTAAATCTAAGAAAGAGAAACGGGGGCAGCGTTTTTCAAACTGTTTCACTACCAAATTTTTCTTCTCTCTTTTCAACAATGAGTGTTTCAGGGAGCACCCTGGGAAGCTCTGGTGCGAGACTGGTTTTCCCCCAAAAGTCAGCTTTCCCCAAGGACTCATGGAAAGCATCGTGGTTTCCCTCCTGCCCCTCTGCCCTTGAGTGAGACTCCCGAGAGGAGAAGTGTCCTGGGTCTCCTCAGTCTTCCCCCCAGCTCATCCTGAGACTGCTGGGACCCTGGGGCAACCGGGCTCACCAGTCCACGGGCCGTGGAGTGAATCATGATATTTGTTGAAGTCCTAGGATGTGTGGTTGCTGAGCTGGTCCAGTCTGTGTGGCTCAGATGCCTCCGTCTCCCCTGTCGCTCTCAGCCTGAATGGGACCATCATTTTGAACATCAACATATTCGGCCAGTCTAGTCACTGTTAGTTATGGGCCCTGGGACCGGGTCCCTGCCTTATGTCCCTATCTACTAGCTGGGAAATCATTGTAAAGGGTGTGACCCCTACCCTACAACCTCCTTCCATTTTTGCTCAGCCTTTGGCATTAAACAGAAGTGAATTCTCGTTTCAACTCTGCCACTCCCTGTGCAAATCTGAAGGAGTTGTCACATCCCTTTTGTGGCTAAGTAAGTCCACATTTATGGAAGTCACATGGTAGGTCTGAGCTAGTCTTCTTCGGTTGAGTGATTGCTGCTTACTGGTTGTGTGTCCTTGTGCAGTGGACTTCTTGACCCTGAACTTCAGTTTTCTAATCCCTAAAGGAAGAAGAATTATGCACATCTCAGAGAGTCATTGGGAGACTGAAAAAGATAATGCACGAAAAATGTTCTTTGGAAGCTATGAAGCCCTGTGTAGTCATGGTATCCATGGTAACAGCAATGAGTTAGGAAATGTTAAGTTGCTGCACCAGCTACCAGGAACTCATCCTAAACCCCTGAGGATTTCTGTGTACTTGGCAGTAATTCCTACAGATTGACAACCCTTCATCCCACAGATATTTTGGGCTGCCATCTCTGCCAGATTCCAAGCTTAGGCTGGGGACCCCTACCAAGAACTGGGAAGGGTATGGGATTTTGCCCTGCTTGTGAGCTACCTGGGACGCTGGCGGAACCACAAGACTCCTGGGTCAGAGACAGAAGACTTTATTACTCATGGCGAGAGACACATTCGTTCCGATCCCTTTGTCCCTCAGTCCCACAGGGTGTAGGCTTATCCGACTCACATTTTAAAAGAACATACAGGGTACCCAGTTGATTAAATTTGAATTCCCACTCAACAATGAATACTTTCTTCAGTATGTCTTGAATATCTCAAATATCTCATGGGACATATTTATATTTTTTAAGTATTCATCGTTTAACTGGGTGAACTACATTTTAATAGGCAGCTGTACACAGGGGTGACATGGAAGGGTCTGGCTGGGTGGTTTACATGCAGGGGTTGCAATGCAGGAGCTGAGTCCTGAGCTGGGAGAACCCCAAACTTTTGTCACGGGAGGTAAGCGCGCCTGCCCTTCAGAGGCGGAGCTCAGGGACGTTTGCAGTAAAAACTGGCCTCTCAAAGCTCCTTCCTGCCCTCTCTGACCACTCTACCCTCCTCTGGCCTGCTGACCACTGGACACTGGCAGGCAGTTCCTGGTGGGACCCCAGGTTCTGCAAAACTGGACCTGGCTTCCCATTTCTTGGGCAGAGTCGGTTCGCCTCGTCAGGGCCCCGGGATGTCTCCTCTACTTGTAAAGCCCTTTCTCACCCTCAGTCATAACCACTTCACGTTGCACCACACACAGCCCGTTCTGCTTTCCAGTTCTGGGCGCACCGTTATCAGCCAGTCTTACCCCCTTGCCCAATCTCATGGCTTCCTCGCAACCTAGTGGTGAGGGGCACAGAGAGGCTGGTGCCTCGGAGAGAGGAGCACAGGAGAGGAGGGGACACCGGGCTGCTCCTACCTAACCTTGCTGGGTCCGTGCTGCATATAGACTCCTGCCAGATCAACTGGCCACCACACGGCCTCCTCCGCTGTAGGGAACCCCAGCCCCTCCTCAGTGCCCGTCCTAACACCCACCCACCCTGTCGGCCGAACCGAGCACACCTCCTGGGATGTGCACGCCAGTGAGGTCTGAGCTCTGAGGCTTGGTCAAGCATCTGCCTGCTTCACCAGACTGAGGGCTTCCTGAAGATGTGACCCCATCTTGGCACCGTTCTGCCAATAAAATTTCTCCAATGAACCATGAAAAAAAGAAGAAGTCCTTGAAGAGAGCATCTAGAACAAAAGGCAGTCCGTGGCTCTGCTTGCAAGATTTGAAAGACCTGCCTAGGCCAGGTAGCTCAGTTGGTTAGAGCGTCACCCTGAAATGCCAAGGTCGCGGGTTCGATCCCCAGTCAGGGCATGTAGAAGACTCAACCAATGAGTACATGGATAAATGGGACAACAAATTAAAATTTCTCTCTCTCCCTTCCTCTCTCTCTCTCTCAAATCAATTAAAAAATTTTCTTTGAAGAAGAAAGACCCATGGAGAAATGTCTCCCAGAAATACCCCACTAAAGAGGTGTGGGGAAGGGGAGATGGTTGTGGGTCCCACCCGTGTTTCTTTCCTCCCCTCCCCCCCCAATTCCAGTCGGCTGCCTCCTTTCCAGAGGCACTTTCCAGGGGTTACAGGGTACTTCGGGTGTAGTTCTGTCCGAATAAGAGATGAATGAGAACACATACCTCTCCTTCCCAGTTTATTCAGCAGATGTGCGTCGGTGCCTACAACGGCCCAGGCCCCAGGTGGGCAGTGGGGTGTGGCAGTGGAGGAGACTGCCCTGGTCCTTGTCCTCACAGAGCTTCCGTCCGCTGGAGGCCTGGGCCGCAGCCACACGGTCCAGTGCTGGCTCTCCACGTGTCTCCGCTTCCCGGCCGCCGCGGCTCCAGCTGCAGCCACTGCCAGGCGATGCCTCCACCCCACCCCTTCCTCCCTGACATCCCGCCTTTCCTGGGAAAATCTCAGCCCCACCTGCCCCGACCAAGAATCTTTCTCAGAATGATGTTCCCTTTCTTCACACTTCTGCTCACGGAAGTTTCAGGCTCACGCTGAGCTCCAGTGACCACCCTTTACATCAGAAGGACAAGGAGAGACCCGGAATCAGAGGCTCACCTTGCCCAGGTCATAGGCCAGGCTCGGCCCTTTACAGCTGAGTGGCCCTGAAAAAATCCCTCCGCCTCTGTGAACTTCGCTCTCCCATGTGCCCAGAGGGATCGCGGAGAGAATTCAATCAGATAATTTAGGGAAAGGCCCCCCCCCCCCCGCCCTCACCCCCGCACAGAGTAAATGTTCAGTCATTAAGTCACAACGGGGACAATTATGACAAATTGCTTTCAGTTCTGTTTCTGTTGATTTCCCACAACAGCCCGATCTGGCGAGTATTACACCCCCAATTTACAGATGCAGAAACTGGGGCTCAGAGGTGCAAAGCGACCTGCCCCAGCAGTGCTCGTACGGGAGGGAGTGGGCACCCAAACCCTGGGTGGCTTGACTCCAGAGCCTGTGACCTTCCAGTGACATGGAGCCTCCGGAGCCACAGTCACCGAGAAGCTGGCCGTGGCTTCTGGGAGACAAGGCGCCATGAACCCAGGACGTGCTGGTTTTCGGCACTAAGCTTCTTGGTCCGGAGCTCTAATGGGCTCCCCGGACACCTTTTCTTGCTCTTCCCCACCTCCAGCCTGGGGAGAAACGGTCCGTCTGCGAGGTGGGTGGTCTCGGGGACCTTTGCCCGTCTGGCTGTCCTGGCAGTGCTGTGCACCCCCTCGCCACGATCCTCCCTCAGCTGGTCTTGTTGAGCTGTCACAGAACGCTGACAGCTCCTTTCCTTGTGTCCTGCTCTGCCACCCCCTCTCCCTGCCCGCTCCTTGCTCCGGCTCCCCCAGAGCTGAATCACTAGGCCTCGTGCTTGCCTGGGGTCATTTTGCTCAGGAGGCCAGGTCTCCAAGTTTCCAGAGAGGCCCGAGATGCCAAGGGTCACTGAGAGCCACAGCTTGGGGAAGAAATGGACAGAGGAGCGGGTGTTTGGCTTGGGTCACTGGATACAACCTGCCTCTGATCTAGGGGTCACTGAGGACAAACAGCCTTCTCTTGTTTCAGTTCTGGTGACAAACGTGGACTCTTCCACCTCAGGCAGCAGATCCTACCCCATCTCTATTCTTCGAGGTTGGTTCAGACCAGCTGTAGCCCCTCTCTACTCAATGGACCGGAGGTTCTGCATCACACTCTTGGGCTGTCAGGGGGCTCTGGGGACGCTGCCAGATGTCGTCACTGCCTTCCATGCTGTGAGCCTCGCTGCTGCACGCTTGGGTGCTGCTCCTTGGCGTCTGTCCATTGCAGCTGCCTTGCGTTGCCCAGTTTCTGGTTGAGGTCAGCAGTGCCTTCCAAAGGGGGCGCTCAGCTGTCAACTTCATCCCTACTGTGCCGACCTCAGCCGCTGGTGTGAGGCCTCAGAGCCTCAGTGCCCAAGCCCCGCAAGGCCTCAGGGGCAGCAAGAGGCGGTCCAGGCTTCCGAGCTCTTTGGCGCCCTGCCCCACAGCTGCCTTCCCGGCCCCAGGAGCCACCCAGAGGCTGGGTGCTTTCCTTGACACTGTTTAGAATCCGTAATGCACTTCCTGCCCCTTTCTCTGTTGTGGGGCCCCAGGACCTATCGGGAGGGCAGGAACTTGGAAATGCGCTGGCTGGTACCCTCTCCTTGGTAGGGAAGGTGCTCAGACCTCCCCGAGGGTGGGAATGCCTTTCATTCCTCCCTGAGCCAAATAATCTCCCTCCTGTAACAAACGTGAGGGGATTATTCTTCCCCAGCGTTGAGGGAAAAAATCCAGGTATGCTCTCTCTGCACTAGCTCTTCATCCTAATGACGGCATCTGTGGTTCCCCGCCAATAGGTGGGTGTGGGGTTCATGAATCCATTTGAGAGGGAGAGACAAGCTCTCCCCTAACAATCATCAGCAGCATCGTTGGAACAGCTGTCACTGGCTCAGACACACACCACGCACCACAGAGGCAACCTTCACGTCAGACGGCACCGCCCTTCTTGGACGTCTGCTAAAATGTGTGGCCAGCGGCCTCCACCCCCAGCTCTCCACCCCGATTTCATAGCTCCCAGAAGTCTAAAGCCTTTCGTGGTTTATTGTTTTGTGGAAGCTAAACTTCTTTAACAGTTAGACCCAGAATGTAGGGACCCAACACAAAAGAGGTTTATTTTTCTCTCATGATAAGATCTAGGAGTTTCCAGGGTCGTGTGGGTGGTGGCGGGTCTGGCTGGTGTTGGATGTGCCATCGTCCATGCCTGGCTCCCAAGGCCGACCCCCCGAGAAGTGAGGGGCAGGGGCTGGTGCGGGAGGCTTCCTGGGCCAGGCCTGGAAAAGGCCCTCATCACTCCCACGCACCTTCCACTGGCTCGGGCTGCATCACTGGCCGCACCTACCTGCCGGGGAGGCCGGGGATGTAGCCGTGAGCTCAAGGAAGGGAGAGAGGGGATGGATCTCCATGTATACCCTGTGGTCTCTGCCAAACCAAACTTTCTCAAATCCTTAACTTGTTCTTCTCCATGTGGGGTCAGTTTCCTATTGCCTTGACTCAGACAGGAAACTTGGCTCTCCATGAGTTGTGCGAGCACACTCAAAGTCGTTTCAAGGACTCTGGAACAGGCAGATGTTGCTGATGATTTGGGGATAGAGAGGGGACAGGCGGTGTCACGAACAACTTCTGAAGAACAGCGTCAGTGTATCGTTCCAAAAGTCTCCTTTGGGGCCCCCCCCCCCCCATGGCTTGCCTACAAGCTTGGCTGGTCCCCCTCCCTGGTGCTGGCTCTCCTCCTCCTTCCTGGCTCTTCCGCCTGCCTGCCTTCCCCTCCCCCATCTCTTACTCTCCCAACGCCATGTGTTACAATGAAGAGGTGCCCAGCTTACCAAGGTGTTTTTCCCAAACAAAGACAGTGCCTAGCTGTTAAGATAAGCGGGCCAGCTGTTCAGACAAGTTTCTTTGTCCATGTTCTCAGTGGCACGAGAGGTAGTCATCCTCCCCTCACTTTACCTGGAGAAAACTGACACCAAGAGAAGGTGAGAACTTGCTCCGTGTAACAGCTGGTGAGTAACAGAGTCTTGGCAGCAGAGACAGAGAGGCAGCTCGCCCCAAGTCAGCGCTGAGCCGCGCCACTCTTCCTGGCCCAGGTGGTCTCCTCACTTGGGGGCAGAGTCCTGGAACCCTGGGTCCTGACCCAGCTCTGCTCCTGATCGCTCTGTGACCTTGGAGACATCCCCTCACAGGGCTGAGCTGGCAGATGGGGTTGGGTTGAGCAGTTCCTGGCAACGCTGATGTTCAGGGAGTTGGGGCTCTACCTCCATCTGCTCTGCTGGTGCTGCTTTAGCCACCTCTGCAGGACGGGGTGCAGAGAAGCCAATCCACACCACGCAAGCCTCCGTGAATCTGCTTTGACGCCCAGTCTGCAGAGCACGATGACTTTTTCCTGCCACTCCTCACCTCACATCTCCTCCAACCACAGTTCAAGTGCAACCAGCAACCACAGATCTATAATAGCCCTGCAATTGCTTTCCAAATAACTAAGAAGTAAAATTTCCTGAAGAAGGAAGAAATTGCATCACAAAGCCAATCCAAAAGCTCCTTTCTTGCTCTGGTCTTAGAGGTAGCACAGGTTCAGTGTTTCAGGATAGCCCCTCCCTGGCTTCCCAGAGCTTCTCCCACTTTGTAACAGCCAGAGCACTTTCTCCTCAGGGGACCAAATGGACCCAGTGTGCCTGGGTGTGGAGAGCAGGACCAAGAAAATGGCATTGGTCTGATCAAGATAGCACAAAGTATATAAAACAAAATGGAGTCACTCATGTCAACCAAGATAAGCTGCCAGTCAGCCATGACACTTTGGTTCAAGAAGAAAACTACCTAAGTTATGCTAGACATGCCTGGCAAGGAAACACACACTTACATACCTGCACATGTGACCAATATAGCTGTGTGTGCAAAGCAGGACCACATATAGATAGGCTCCTGGGGAAATTCCCCACTTGCCGTCAGGGGTGCCTAGACACTTATCAAGAGACCCAGAAGTGTGGAGTGCACCACTCTCAAGGGTAGAACCGAGGCAGGCTCCAGACCACTGCTCAGACAGCTGGGGTCCACACACCCGAGTGCTGCTCCACTCCTGCCGATCTCCCTCGGCATCGGCTGCTGGAGGCTCTGCCCTGCTGGACTGAGGACTCCACCTACCCTCTGCCCACCTGGCTCTGGAGATCCTTCATTTCAAGATGCTGGTGGCTTCTTTCCTCACTGTGCTGTCTCCTGGACCTGCAGACTGAGACTTCCTAGCTCACGTTTGTTACTTCCCATCGATTGCTCTGTGTGTGTGTGTGTGTGTGTGTGATATTTCTCTTAGACTGTTAGAGTGTGAGGGGGATACTAATGTATGTTGATGTTCTACTTTGAGCGAACCTGCATTCCATAAAAGCTGAGTAGGCAGCACAGTTACCTCGTGTGTGGCCCGGCCCTTGGTGCCAGGTTGCTCTGTAGGCAGCTAGCCAAGTGGTTGCCCAGCTGAAAGACCATATCGCGAACACACGCTCGAGACACTGGGACTATCTGATTTTAAAACTGAAAATCTGGCATTCTGCACTGATGGGAGTGGCTCAGTTGTTTGGGAGTCGTCCCGCAAAGTGAAAGGTTGCCTGTTCAATTCCGGGCCACGACACATGCCTGGGTTGCAGGTTTGGTCCCCAGTCAGGGCTCCATTGATGTTTTCCTCCCTCTCTCCCTCCTTTCCTCTCTCTCTGGAAATAAATAAAGAAAATCTTTAAAAGAAAAAAAGCAAATAAAAAAAGAAAACCCACCATTCCAAGAACCCCCTCAGTCTTAGGCAAACCAGGGTGCTTGGTCACTCCACTCTCATGCTTTTTGTATTGTCTACTCCAAGATTCACCTGGTGATCAAGAATTTGGACTCTGGGGTCGGTTGGACCAAGTCCTGCCTCTGCCTTTATGGGCTGTGCAACCTTGGGTCAGGTGACATCGGCTCCCCAGTCTTACTTTCCTTCCGCTGTAAAATGGGGGACGGTAAACCACTTGCTTCAAAGCGTTGGCGTGGAGACTGAGATCGTGTTTAGTGGTGTCTAGTCTCTCGGGTCCCAGAGATGACTCGGCTCAGGCCTCTCATGGAGGATGGAGACCACGTTGGCTCTCCGAAAGGGGAGGTCAGTTCTGAGTGTCCTTGGAGCACAAGGAAGGGCAGATTAAGTCTCCACGACGACAGGAGACCCTTGAGGGGTGGTGAGCCATTTGGGCGGGGCCCTAATCGTAGAGTTGGAGTTATTCGGGAGGGGAATGGAGAAGAACACCGCCAGTGAAGGAAGTGGGCTGGGGAAGTGTGTGTCTGGTCAAGTGGAGCTGAGCCGGAGCTACGTTTTCTGGAATTTCCTCTGGGGTAAAACTGACCGAAAGAGCATCCTGAATGAGGTTTGGACAGGAGAAGTGAAGGCATGGTGATTAGACAATCACTATACCATACACCTGAAATCAATACAACCTTTAAAAATGTGAAGAACTTTTCAAGTTCAATGTGAAATTAAAAAATAACAAGTAGAAAGAGGTCCACTCTCTTTAATGTACAGAAACATACGGGTAGAAACAAAAGCAAAGTAAACAGTATCACGTATGTGTACACCACCGTGTAGTTCTTCATCAACTGTACTATTCAAGCAACAGAAAGTAGGTGGCCGTTGAGGGGCTGGGAAAGAGAGAAAGCAAACCAACAGAAAGGACCCCTTCCCACGGTGTCTGCGCTGTGCCGTGTGGACCTGCGCCCCAGAGACGGCTCCCTTCACTCCTCCCCTGCGCAGGGGCCCAGCCGTACGGAAAGCTGAACCCGCTCAAAGCCTGAGGGAGACCAGGAGTGATGGGTCGGAATGGTGCGTCGTCCTACGATTCAAACTGTGGTGCTGCTACCAGCTGTACTGTTTAGGGACAGCAAACAAGGCTTTCTCTTGAAGTTGAACCAGAAACAACTTCTTATGTTCCTTCGGGACTGTGACTTGTGCGGGAACACACGGACACTGAGGAGGCTCAAAATCTGGTCCCCGCCCGTTACCAGGGCAGCCCTTGATGACCCAGTCATGCAGGACTGCACCCTGAAGGCCTACCATCTCCGTCCTTAAGCCTTTTAGCCCTTCAACTTCACCTTCTCCCGGGTTAAGTTCACCACCAGAGAGTCTGAAGAAAGCTGTTCCCAGGAGCAGCAGTAGCACAGGGGGGAGCTGGTGCTCATGAACGACCAGAACGCCCTCCGCAGTGCTCCTCCTTCCAATTTTACCCAGTCCCTCCCTCCTGCATTGAAATCTGGCTGCAACAGAGCTACCCTTCTCACAGAGGGGTTCTTTGGTACCAAAAGTATTGTTGGTGAGAGGGTACAGGTCGGTTGTGCGCTCCAAGGTGAGGGGCTTGGTCTGCTGGATGCACTCGGTGCCCAACTGGTTGATGCCCGGGGCAGGCCACGCCGTCTGCCAAAACATGTCTAAATAATCCATTTTAACCTCAATAATAAAGACCTCAATTTTGATAATGCAATTTTCTGTATCACCCATAGATAATAAACATTTAAAAATTAAAAAAGAACTAGAAGTGGACACAGCCTTTTGTTTCTGCTCAATCAGACACTGCACAGCTCAGGCACGTGGGCCACCGTCTACAGCCTCTTCCTGGTGGTGGTGGGCCTGGACCTTCTGCAGCTCCTGCCAGATCTTCTCCTTTGTTTCTTTGACTCGTGAGTCAACTTCTTCAAGAAGGCCTTCTGCTTCTCCTGCAGGCCAACCACAGGATGGAGAAGCTGGAGGCTCGGACACAAAGAGAGACCCGTGTGAGTTCCGTGTTGTTCCCACGGGGTCCAGCTTGCCTTGCTCTTCCCAACTCCTGACCATATTTTATTTCTCTATGGCCTGCCTGCTGGCCTCAGAGCTGACTCGGAATGCGGAGGCCACAGCTGTGCATCAATTATTTATGCAGCTGTTAAGCTCCTATAATTGCACACAGTCAGATCCCTGAATATATCTGGATTTTCTGTAATGCCTAGTGGTTCTGCTTCTCCAAATGAGCCCTGACTGATGCACGGAGTCTTATACGACCCAGGGGGTGGAGGGTGGGGGAGAGCGATAGAAAAGGAGAAAAGAGGTGGGTGGTGGCCCAGGACCTGAGAGTCATAAATGTCTCACGAAGGGGCTTGCAATTTGTGCTGCCTTGAATGAGGAGCCGTTGAAGGTCTTTGCGCAGGGAAGCAACCTGGACAGAGCAGAGCCCAGATGTTCTTGTCCTCTCTAACATTCTTGATTCTTTTGAGTCTATGTTTAGTGTGAGCCCTGGCCAGGATCCTGGGAAAGAAAGAGAGGTCAGACGTGGATCTTGCCCCTCAGGGGCTCGCAGACACTTGTGAGTTAAGTCTCTTACATGTCAAGGAACCCCAAGAGAGAAAGTGTTTAGAACGCTAGAAGAGAGAGCTGGCAAAAGTATATTTCCTCAGCTAGAGTATGACTTGCTTTACATTTTTAAAAAATTTTAGAATAGTTCCAGATTTATATTTGATTTTTTGAAAGATTATATTTATCTTTTTTTTTTAGAGAGAGGAGAAGAAGGAGGGAGGGAGGGAGAGAAACATTGATGTGCCAGAGAAACATCGATCAGTTGCCTCCCACGCGCCCCCAACCAGGCACCTGGCCCACAACCCAGGCATGCGCCCCGCCCGGAAATCAAACCGTCTACCTTTCTGTTTGCAGGACAGCGCCCAGCCCACTGAGCTACACCAGTCTGGGCTCCGGTAAACTTTCTTAAACCACATTTCTCCCAGACTTCCTTCTTCAGGGCTGAGCAGACAGCAGTTGCTTTTCGGATTGACTTGAAAATGCTAAGTCCTCTTAACCAGAAGGAGATGAAAAACTTAGGGGCTTATACTAAACAGAGGTTTCAAAATTGTCTTTTCTTCTCTTGTCTTCATTTACCTAAAAGTATGGGGGGATATGGTTATTAGCAGAGATGGGACGAGGAGGCCTTTATCCCCAAGTCCTGGACATCCTGGCTGGTCAGAGTGGGATTCAGAAACCTTTGGACACATGCCGAGTTAGGCAACACCCCCCACCCCCCACCCCCCAGTCTCATGCTGTCAGGAGAAGGTTGAGGAGCTACCTGGGAGGGAGACATGTGTCCACAGTCAAGTTCAGACTTGTACAGGGATGTGTGGCCGGGTTGGGTGGAGAAGGAGGGAGGGACGGGCTGGCAAGGCACTCAAGTGTTTGTCCAGAGGGCAGAGTCTACGTGGCAGAGCAGACTCAACCGCAAGACCAGGGAGGGGGCCCTAGAGTTTAGCGGTTGCTGTTGGACACTGTCCTCACCCCAGTGGTCCTCGTGGGACCTGCCTCAGTAAACTGGAGGGCCCTGTAAGGGCCCTTGGCTCTGCTGTGGGGGTGGGGGGTCGGAGACAGCAGGCAACCACAGAGGAGGAGCCTCCGCTGTAGCAGCAGCGGGACCGCGAGGCAGCGCTGTGAGGTCTCGCAGCGCAGGGGGCCATGCTGCAGGCCGAACCTGACAGGCCGGATGTCAGGGCCTCAGAGAGGCACAGGGACGGCTGTGTCAGACGTGGCCTGCTCAGCTAGGAGCAATGCTGCCACGGGCTTCCGTCACTTTCTACCTCCAGCCCAGTGTCCTTCCCCTTCCCTGGGCTACAATCAAAGCATCAGCGGGACTGCGTTGCTTTCCGGAGGCCCCACAGGGACACCCTGTCTCCCAGCCTTCTGCAGTTCCCGAGGCTGCAGCGTCTCTCGGCTTGTGGTCTCTTCCCGCCCTCAACACCCGTGACAAGGGGCCAAGTCCTGGCATTGCATCACCCTGCCTCTGCTTCCTTCTTGGACGCGGCTTCCGCCTCTGCCTTCCACTTTTAAAGGGTCTTGTCTTGTGCTCACTTAGTTGATCCGGAATTTCTACAATTTTTGAAAGGCCAGCTGGTTAACCGCTTCCCTGTCCACTGCCCCAGCAATTTTCAACCTTTTTTATCCCATGGCACACACAAACTAACTACTAAAATTCTGCATCACACCAAGAAAATATTTTTGTCAATTTGACAAAAAAATATAACTTTGATTGATTTATAAAAAATAATAGTAGTAATTGCCTACCCTCTTTGCCCCAAAATAACTTAACAAAACAAAACGAAACAGGTGCCTATACTTGTATATAGGAATTTCTGGTACCAAGAATTAACCAATCAGACACAATCTTATTATGTGATACGACCAATAAGATGCAACTCTATTATATGGACCTATACTCATAGTTCAAGATGGTATTCATACCGGGCAGCTGTTGTTGTGTTGAATGTTGTCATTTTTTCATTTGACAGTTTAAGGGAAAAGAGGTCAGTGGCCTGACTAAATAGTAAGGTATTGCGTGTTTTAAAAATTCTTGCGGCACAGGCATTGAAACCCCCCCCACTGCCCCGATATTCTGTTTGCCGTGTAAACGGAACACACTTGCAGGTTCTGGGGTTCGGTTGTGGATGCTGTTCAGGGCCAGTGTTCCGCTTCCACACCTTGATGCGCAGTAGATTCTCTGCAGACAGGGGCGGAATCACTGTCTGTGGCTCAAGAGTCTGCACATGACCCTTGGGCACTGAGAAGGCGAGTGCTCCATCAACCCAAGTCATGCCAAAGGGTCTTCTTCCCTTCAGCTTCCGCAGCCATGTCCTCCTCCTGTTCAGAAAAACCAGAAGCCGGGGAGCAGGGCTGGGGCAGCCCTCACGGCTGGTGGATTAGACTCCAGGTCAAAGCACGTGTATATGTTTGTATGTGGGAGGTGAGAGGTGGGGAGGCAGGCGGGTGCCCAGCAGGAGAACCGCAGCTTCTCGAGTGGGTCCTCCTGCTTCCCAGAGACGTGCCTTTCTGTTCTGAAGATCTGTGCCACCCTGGTCACCTTCGGGCTGATGATAAGACCCCTGTGGGTCATTGGCACAGTTTGTAGTGGCAACAGTTATTTCTAGGTGTCTTTTTTTTAATTATTTCTTTTTAGAGAGAAAGGAAGGGAGGAGAGAGAGAAACATGTGCGAGAGCTACATGGATTGGTTGCCTCTCTCAACCTCCAACTGAGGGCCTGGCCCACAGCCCAGGCATATGCCCTGACTGGGATCCAACCGGTGACCTTTGGGTTTGCAGGCCAGCACTCAATCCACTGAGCTACACCAGCCAGGACTAGGTGTGTCTCTTTGAGATCCTAAAATATCTGCACACTGAGTCACTTAGGAATGGTGAGCAGAGCGTGTAGGGGGCCTGCTGGAGCCTGCAGAGGCAGCTCGGGGGGAGGGGATGTCTCAACAAGGTGGAGAGGAGTCATTTTGTCATGACAAGAATTGGAAGGTGACTCCACTGACCTGGAATGAGGAGGGCCCTGTCTGAAGCCCACAGGCCTCTACTGCTCTCGAGGTAATGGCGCACGTTCATGGTCTCAGTTCAGGTTTACTGGCGTCATTGGGAGAGTCAACCTTGCTATCAGGCTTCCCATTCTGCCAGTGAGGAAGCGGGGGCTCTGAGAGGTCCAGCTACCTGTTCGAAGGCTCCCAGGTCACCCAGGATGGGTGTGGCATCGGAACTCAGGTGGTCGGCCTCCAGATCTCCTGCCCTGTCCGTGGCTGCTGCAGGCGCTGTGGCTCACCTGGCTGGGAAGGGGTCCTGTGGTGCTGCCCAGCTGGGGCCTGGGGGTGCAACGGGGGGGGGGGACAAACAGGGGCTCCCGCTGCGGGGCCAGAGCCTCGGTGTTTCCTCCCACAGTGTTGGAGCCCAGTTTTAGTTGAGCTCTTTCAAACTCACCCTCCTGGTTCCCACAAAGGGAGCAGTTAACTGAGTGGGTGGGAACTGCTCACAGGCTGCCAGGGGCCCTAGTGGCCCTCACTGAAGTGAAAAGGGAACCGACCAATCATACAAACCCACAGGCACTTCCTGACTTGGGGAAGGGAAAATAAACTCAGGGCGACCAGGCTCCCTGCACACAAAGGTGCCTAGAAGTACACACCCTCACAGTGCACACACGTGCACACACGTGCACACACCTTCATAGCATACCCTCACAACACATGTGTGTGCACACATGCAGGCACACATCCTCACAGCGTAAATGCACGTACACATGATGCACACATATACCCTCATCACAAACATGCATTCACGCTACGTGCATGCACATGCCCTCACAGCACACATGAGAGCCATGCTCACGTATCACCCTTGCAGGCAAGCTCACAGCCTGCAGCCTCACATACTGAAAGATGTGCTCACACTTCAAATGTACCCTCACATCTATGTGTGGGGACCCTTACTTACGACACATACCCAGACACCAATATGCATCTGGGCTTCACCCACACCACAGAGAGCAAACAGGCACATTCAGATACTTGTAAACATACAGGAATGTACACTCAGCCACACACATGCATAACTATATAGATTCTCTCAAGCGTATGCACATACATATGGAGCACCTAATATGTGCCAGGCACTGCCTACATACACATGGACATACAGTGTTCATAGGCATTGCACATGGATGCACACTCACGCACACTCACAGTCACAGCCACAGACACACATGCAGTTGTGCACACACACACAGGCAGGCAGCAAATAAAAACAACTGCCTTCCAGGCACAAACCTGGTTTTGGATTTCTCCCCCAGCTTTACTGAGATATAATTGACCACACATTTGGTTTCCAGTAAGCAGAGAAGACAGGGCTGTTGTTTCTAGGGTCTTGCCTTGGTGGCCTCTTCATGGAGACCCTCCCACATCCGTTCTCCCCTTCCTGCTCTGTCTTCCCATTTTATTCTCCCCTCCCCTCCCCTCCCCTGCCCTCCCCTCCCCTCCTCTCCTGTCTGTCTCCTATGTTCCTCAGGGGGGGTATGGCTACAGCGCCAGTGTTACATTTACAAGAAATCCACCTTGCAGCCCTGACTGCTGTGGCTCAGTGGACTGAGTGCCAGCCTGTGAACCAAAGGGTTGCTGGTTCGATTCCCAGTCAGGGCACATGCCTAGGTTGCATGCCAGGTCCCCAGTAGGGGGCGCATGAGAGGCAACAGCATATTGATGTTTCCCTCTCTCCTTCCTTTCCACTCTCTAAAATAAACACATTCATACATACATACATACATAAAATAAAAAGAAATTCAACTTACAAATCGCGTGGACCTGGATTTCTTTCTTCCTTCACATTGCTCCAGCTCTTTTTCCCTTGTTCAGATTAACCCGACTGCCTTTAGCTGAGGGCAGGGCTGGGCTCCGATGGCCTCCTAGAAACAAAGACTAAAATCTGTCCCGGAACGCACAGTGTAAAGAATTTGGTTAGAAAGCTAGAGGGACAAGGAAAGGGTCTAGTCCTTGGCCATGAGATGTACCCCTGGCCCTAACTATCAGGCCCAATCCACGTACCTTAAAAAGAAGAGATCGAAGCTGGGAGGGAAAGAAATAGGAACTCGCTTGAGCAAGGGCTGTATCCAGGCGTCTATCGATTCTGTTCTGAGCAGTGTTCCCAACACCAGCCACATCGGCCAACATCCCCATGGGCTGGATGACGCGGATGGTGGTGGCGGGGTGGTGCTGGTGCTGGTGATGATCGTGATGGTAGTGATGAGGCCACCTGCTCACATACAGGCCCTACTTCAAGCCAAGCTGTTTTCTAAACTTGTTAGTAAATTATTACTCTCAGATGAAGCAGCTGAAGCACAAAGAGGTGACATCACTCACTCGAGGCCATATAACTAGTAATAATGTCTGGCAAACTCGGAGAAGACTGACTCACAGATGCCCCAGAGGCCAGACATCAGAGCAGGGAGGGGCTGGGGAGACCCTCCCACTCTGCTGGGTCACTGTAGAGATGGGACATCTGGAGCCCAGGGGAAGGGACTTACGCAGGCCACACAGCAAGATGGCAGCAAAGTTTCTTCCAGGGATTGCTGATGAACGTTGATGCTGACGTTCAAGCAAACCAGGACTCTTCAAAAACGAAAGGAACATGCTAAGTCTGGTTTGATCGGGTGAAGAAGCCGAGTCAGCCAGAGAATTGACACAAAATGCTACTCGTCAAGCTTATAACTCAAAGTTGAACACTCGGTAGCATCGCAGGTAGTGCTGGTTCCCCTCCTGTCCTAAAAAAGAAACTGGACCCAAGGGCTGCCAAAGAAAGAAGTCAAAATGGGCTCAACATGTGGATGGCCGACCCACTGCACACAAGGCAGGTGAACTTGTATCTCAGGCCTAGGGTCTGGCACGTAGCTGGCACTCAGTGAACTGTGCCCACATTGCAGAGAGAGAAAGTCGTGGTTATAATCGGCTCCAGGATGGACAAAAGCCTTGACGCCCCGTAGAAACGACCCACGGCCAGCGCAGCAGTTCAGTTTCGTCCAGGCCCCAGCACGGGCAGTGCGCTGTGTGAGGAGAGACCAGCCGCCACCATAGTGAGTGTTCAGAAGGGAGGTTGCCCCAACCCCCTGCGCAAAGAGAGGTGCAGGCCTGGATTCTTGGGTGCCAGAAGTTGGTTGTTGCCTACAGTTAAGATTTGGGATAGCCCAAGAATGCTCCCCCACCCTCTACATCTTCCTCATTGCCTTTTCCAATTCCTGACATCCCCCCATTTGAGGTTTGGTCCTCAGCGTCCTGATAATCATCAGAGCTGTGATATACTGCCACCTGCCTCACTTACCTCCTTCCATCAGATCCTTGCAGTTGGATGCCTCGTTATACAAACAAAGGCCCGGTTCTGAAAGGGGCAGCATCTGGCCCAACAACCCCAGCTAGTAACATCAAGCCAAGATGGGGGCCCAGCTTTGTTAGAATTCAGGAGTTTCTCTCTTTGCTGGGGCTGCAACTGCTAACTCTGGGGTCCTCCAGGCTGTGACATCTGCCTTCAAAAACGGCGTAACACGGGGCCTGCGTGTGGGATACTTGCAGAGAGCCAGCTGTGGGAACCTACGGGCACAGCGGGTGGTGAGGCAGACGATGAAGCACCAGGCTACGAGTCTGCCTGGTGGGACACACAGACCCAGGCAGAGAGCCTCCAAGCAGGAACCTCTCAATGGGGTCAGGAAGCAGAAAAATACATCAGGCTCCCGGCACATGGTTGGGTTTTTTTGTTTTGTTTTGTTTTTGATAGTCCTATAGCTCATAAGCAAGGAGATAGATTTTATTTATTTATTTTTACATTTTATTTATTGACTTGAGAGGGAGAAAGGAAAGGAGAGAGGAACACTGATTCGTTGGTCCACTGATTGCTGCATTCACTGGTTGAGTCTTGTATGTGCTCTGGTAGGGGCTGAACCCACCACCGTAGAATATTGGGATGATGCTCTAACCAACTGAGCCACCTGGCCAGGGCCAGGAGACAGATTTTAATGGACTTTCTTAGTTAAAGAAGTTTTCTTTGTTTTGTTTTGAATAAAAAATATCCAAGAGGTACATGCTTACCAAAAGTAGAGAAGTGATTGTGGATGCAAAGGGCCATGTCTGGATTGTACTTGGCCTTTTTGAAGGTCAGTGCGGCTGGAGCCCAGGGGCAGAGAAGAGTGGTAGTGAAACTGGGAAAGTCAGCCTCGATGCTGTTTGTCTCTACCAGAACCGTGAAGTAGAGACAAGGATCGAATCTTTATGGGCACTTTCTTGCTGGTGATCTGGAAGACAGCAGGTTATGTGTTGAAACCAGAAAAATAGAGGTTAAAATAGGGACTGCCTTAAAGAGATTTGGCCTGGAGACAGAAACCACAAGGAAAGAACATAGGGAGTGGAGAAGGCGGAACTACAAAACCAATGGGGCTGAACAAGTAGAGGACCACCTGTTCAAGTGTCTAGATTAAAATTTTTCCATTACTCAAAACCCAAAAAGCTTAGGTCATGCTCGCGCCACTTGAGTAGCCAGTAGCTAACAGCCACATTTGCTTCTATACGATGCTTGCTTGCTCGTGTCTATAAAAAGACTTAGCTGTAAGCGCTTAGGGCGGCTCTCGTTTGCAGCTCTTATGAGCACCGTGTCTCCGGACACTCTGAGGGTCCGCCCCTGCGCAGGTTAAAACTTTGGCCAATAAAATAACATCTCTGAATCCTGAAAGTTTCTGACAATTTGTCTCTCGAGTTAGTGGATGCAACATTATGTACCCTCCCAAAGCGCCCAAACAGTTCATCTCAAGCCCACCTTTTTGTAAGGAGGAGAAAGAATAGGTAAGGGGCTGGAGAAAAGATTGATCAGATGAGAGTTGCAGTCCAGCAGTGATCTGTTGGTACTTCTTTATCTGTGATCAGCAACTCAGACGCGGTCTCCAGCTCTTGCGGCCCCGGCCCCCTGGAGCACAAAGGCTGAATTCCCTGATGACATCCCAGAGTCACGCACTTCAGTTTCTGGAATAATAACTTTCCACAAGCACTAATCGCTTAAGCCTAGCAACCATAACTAAAATCTGTAACTCTTTCCCTCTCTCTCTCTAAAGGTTTTATTTATTTGTTTTTAGAGAGGGGAAGGGAGAGAGAAAGAGAGGAAAGGAAACATTGATATGCAAGAGAAACATCAAATGGTTGCCTTCATACACCCCAAACTGGGGAACTGGCCTACAACCCCAGCATGTGCCCTGACCAGGAATTGAACTGGTGACCCTTCTGTTTGCAACACTAGGCTCAACCCACTGAGCCACAGCAGTCAGAGCTAAAATCTTTAACTCTTGAGTTTTCCTATCCATAGGCAGAGAGAGACCTGGGCTGAGACTTTCAGGGTGAGGAAGGGTTAACTAGGAACTGAGGATTGGGTGGGGCCAGGTAGGAGGGCCCCGCCCATTTCTGTTAAATTTACAGACTAAAGAATTCCAGGAAACTGTTTACATAATTGATGATAGGAGCTACATTTACTGAGTGTCCATTGAATTTAGAGCCCCTTTTGCAAGGACAAGCTATCTCATTTCTTTAATTCTAACAGATCCCCGAGAGGTCAAGATAACTATCCCTATTTTAAAGATAAGATAACTGACGTCACCTCAAGTGACCCTTCCCCCTCAAGGGCACACAACTTGGGGAATCACAGGGACAGAACTGGCTTGTTCTATGACAAATTTTATTTCTAATGCCCAGAAGTTCGCCTTGGAACCCTTGAGAAGACCCAGCAAGTGAGCTTTCTTAAGTTGTGTTTTTCTCTTATTTTTGTATTTAATTTGAAAAACAGATAAGACATTCTCCTGGAACAAGAATGCTCCTCCCGAGTGGATGACCTCCGTGACCTCGTTTGAAGATCAGGAGAATACTTTAATACCGCTGGAATGTCAGTTTGGTTGGGTAGATAAAATCGTGTTTCAGCTGGTAGAATTCTTTGGCCCTGGGAGCACGAACAGATTTTAAAAAATGGACCTGACAGCATTAAAAGACTTTTCTGCCTTTTCCAACTAGAGATATGTAAATGACAGAGGTGGAATTTAACACCGTTAGAAAACAACTGACTTCCAATTGCAAAATCAAGTGAAAAATATTTCCTTCCCTGGAAATGATTTTAACAGCGTTCCCTCGGTTCAGTAAAGGACAGAAGCTGATGGGCTTCTAAGGAGCCAAGTCAGCCTCCTGTCTCCTGAGCTTGTCGATTCCTCCCATCTTATTTATGGGTCGGCTGGAATGAAGGCAATTCTCCGAGGCCCGCCCCAAGTCAGAAAGCCCCCCCTCCCGGCCTTCTTTTCTCCCTTCCTCCCTTCCTTTTTTTCTTTCCTTCCTTTCTTCCTAACTTTCGCTCTCCCCTTCCTTCCCTCCCTACTTTATTTCCTTCCCTTTGACTTGTGGTCACAAGAATGTCCAAAACTCTATAAAGATTTTTATTAGAAGATTTTATTTAAGTCAAACTGCCAGGAAGCAGGGTCTCAAATGATCTGGAGAATGGAGTTTGTGGTTTTCCTTTATGCATTTGAAATTGAGGAAAGGGACTAAGGAAAATTACCTGAAGGTGGGAGAATACCAGGCAGGGATGGGATTACAGGATAATTTACAAGATTAGGTGCTCTCTTGAGGCTGGTTATTTCAAAGGCAAGTGCATCTAGGTGCAGAGGAACATTGCACAGCGTTTGTTACAGCCACGTTAAATCTTTTAATTAAGAAGTTATGTGGCCTGGGGCGAGGCTACGCACCACGGCCTGCCCACGCAGGAATTTATGAGAGGTCGTATAATGAAGGTCCTTCTCGCTGAATTCCTTTTCATCCAGGCTTCATGTTTTAGTGGTGACTGGGAGAGAAGGGGGCAGGTGTAAACCTGTCCAGCACAACTTCCACCATGCCCTTCTCCCGACCCTCCCCAGAATCCTTCTGTGGAAAGAATGCCGATCCCCGGTCTTCCCCTTCAAAGTCTCTGGGCCCTGGCTCCAGCCTGGCCCCTGAGCCCCGGGGCTGATGGCCAGGGCCTCCTGCGGGGACCTCATCTGTCTGGTCCTCCGTGCCTTGCTTTCGCAGGCGCAGCACGCCCTGCCTGCTGCCTCCGCCTTGGTACTCTGGGCTCAGCCCACTTCCAGCAAGACTCAGCCCTTCCCCTCACCTTCTGTTTTTCCTGACTCAGTCTACCCCTTCTGGTCACTACTTTAAAACACCTTCCTATTCTCTGGACCTGGGGATTTCCTCACTTATCTAGGGCTAAGGAACACGAGGGAGAGTTGAGGATGAATGAAACCCAGCTTGGAAAATTAATAGTTGGCGATTCTAAGAAACTCACACCCACGTCTGAATCTCAGTTCCTCATGGTAAAAAAAAAAAACTGAGGGGCGTGACTCACCACTCTAGGAGCTCCAGGGTGGAACTCTAATCTCCTTGACCTGGTGTCCCTGTGCAAAGGGCTCAGCAAACTCTGGAAACCTTGACCCACCATCCCCACCCCAGTCCAGCCCACCCTTGTTGATATTTCCCTTCCCAAGGCCTCCAGGAGGCAATTTTCCCTGCCAAGAGCCTTCTGGATTTGCCTTCCAAACCCTGCTTGCCAGGAGTCACCTCACCTCCGTGTTTCTGACAGGGAGCACCTGAGGAAGAAAGGGACATTGGTGAGACAGGAGGACGGGGTCAGAGGAAGGAGGCAAGCTCACCGTCTAGTAGAGGCAGCATAGAAGGAATCTCACTGTGTTCTTTGTCCACCTATCTAGGCATCCATTTCTCCATTTGGTTAACACATGTACTGGCTCGGACACTGGCTCGCAGTGCCCACAGCATCATGGATGAGACATGAGACAAATTCACATGGACTACCGAGTCCTGTGGAGGAAAAGGGATGGCACGGCTACTCCCTCAAGGGGGGAGCGCCTGGGAGAGGCCTGGCAACTCTCTCAAGGGGAGAGCACGCCAACCCTTGCCTAGACAGGCTTTTATTGTTTTTTTTTTTTTTGCACAGGAGTTCAGGTACAACTTATTAATCATTGTCAGGCAGTAAACAGTAGATAGCATACAAAGAACTATTAGGGCTTCTTCTAAGTCAGGGTCTATCAGCTAAAAGGCTACAAAATTTTGGGGAAAGTTTTCTGCCTGGGCCTTTATCATTTAACTAAGAACATTCTTAGGAAAGCAGACTTCACAGGATTTTACATATCCTTTCTCAGGCCTGATCGCCCAGGGAGCCTGCCATTCCCAGCACCGGGCTGCACCACCCTCTGTCATTGTTTTCAGGCTTAAGTCAGGCAGAGGAGGCAGATAGCCAAGGAATTCTGGGGGACTTCTTGCAGACAGACTGAGGACTCAGGTTTCGTCAAAGCCAGGGGGCGAGGGTCCATCACACCCTTTCTCCATAGCCCCCTAAGTCCTTCCCTGGGGCTTCCATGTGATCATGCCTGTCTTAGGTTGTTCCCCCTTGGGGAATCTTACCTGTCGTTGGCTAACTGATAAGCACTGGAGGCCAATTATGGAAAAAGGAGTGGAAGCGGCGCTTCTGCCAGGGAGATAAGCTTTGTCTCCTTAGTGGCTTCAGGTCCAAAGGTCGCTCACTCAGCCTTAGCCATGGGGGGGAGGGGGTTTACAGAACTAGGCAGGGCAGTTCCCAACAATGTACTTTGCACAAACAGCGACTCTGACCCAGGGATGTTTCATGCAGGCCTTGAGTCAGGTATGGAAATTGAAGAGTACTTGTCTTTGCCTCTATGTTTGCAGCAATTCCTTGTATATTCTAGGTATCTATCCTTTGTTAGTTATCTAGGTTGCAAATATCTTCTCCCAATCTCTGTTTTGTCTGTCTATTAATTTGTTGCAATATCTTTCCAAGGTATTTTGCATTTTTTTGCAGTTAAAAATATCCGTATTTTTCTTTATGGTCAGAGTGGTGCATGTATTTAAATAAACCTTAATTATTCTGAGGTAATATTTCCCCTACATTTGTTAATACTTTCTTTTTTTTTTTTTTTAGAGACATCTAAGTGCACCGTAGTTTTATTTATTTATTTATTGATTATGCCATTACATTTGCTCTATTCCCCCCTCCCTTCCCCTCCACCCTGCATACCCCTCCCCCACCATTTCCCCCTTTAGTTCATGAACATGTGTCTCAAATTCTTTAGATTCTGTATTTCCCCTACTATTCTTACCCTCCCCCCTATCTATTTTCTATCTACTGTCTATACTACTTATTTTTCTGTACCTTCTCCTCCCCCTTCCCCTCCTCCCAATCCCTGTTTGCTAACCCTCCCTGTGATCTTCATTTCTATGGTTCTGCTCCTGATCTAGCTATCCTCTTAGTTTGCTTTTGTTTTAGGTGTGGTTCTTAATAACTGTGAGTTTGCTGTCCTTTCACTGTTCATCTTTTTTATCTTCTTTTTCTTAGGTAAGTCCCTTTAACATTTCATATAGTAAGGGCTTGGTGATGATGAACTCCTTGAATTTGATCTTATCTGAGAAGCACTTTATCTGTCCTTCCATTCTAAATGAAAGTTTTGCTGGGTAGAGCAATCTTGGTTGTAGATCTTTGGTTTTCATGACTTGGAATACCTCTGTCCAGCCCCTTCTTGCCTGTAAGGTCTCTTTTGAGAAATCAGCTGACAGTCTGATGGGAACTCCTTTGTAGGTGACTGTCCCCTTAGCTCTTGCTGCTTCTAGGATTCTCTCCTTCATTTTAATCTTGGCTAATGTAATTATGATGTGCCTTGGTGTGTTCCTTCCCGGGTCCAACTTCCTCGGGACTCTCCGAGCTTCCTGGATCTCTCGGAAGTCTATTTCCTTTGCCATCTTGGGGGAAATTCTCCTTTATTATTTGTTCAAATAATTTTTCAACTGGTGGTTGTGCCTTTCCCCCTTCTGGTACCCCTATAATTCGGATGTTGGAACGTTTAAAGATGTCCTGGAGGTTCCCAAGCCTCTCCTCATTTTTCTGAATTCTTATTTCTTCATTCCTTTCTGCTTGATCATCTTTTTCTTCTGTCTGGTCCTCTCCCCTTGATTTGAGTCCCAATTTTCTTTCCATCACTATTGGTATCTTTTGTATCAGCATTCATTTCAATTAATTTAGCTTCCATATGTTTCTCTAATTTGTGACTAAAATCCACCAGTTCTGTAAGGATCTTTATAACCAGTGTTTTGAACTGTGCATCTGAAAGACTGGCTATTTCTTCATCACTTAGGTCTATCGGTTCTGGGGCTCTGAGTTGTTCTAGAGCCATTTTTGGTTTATTCGTGCTGTTTAGTGAGCGAAGCAAGCCTTAGTTGTTTACCAGGACGGGCGACCCAGGTCACTGGTTTGTGACGCTGTGTGTGGGGGCGGGGTCAGAGAGGGAGCGATGGCGTTCCTCTCCGCTAGCCCAGCGCATCCAGTCACTCAAACACCTCGGGCTTGCTTATCCGATCCTAATTGTGCGAGCCTGCTGCACCGCGCGGGTTTCCCTTCTCACTGGTTTCTCCGCACGTAAATGCGTGCGACTGAGCGACCCATCGCGCCTATTCCCTGTGCGCTCCGGCAGCCAGCTCGCTGGCGATCAGCCCTCAGTTGCCTGCGCGCCCTGCGCACAGCCCCGGGAATTTTTTCTTGCTAACCTGCTCTGTTTCTGGCCTCGCTCCTCGTACCGGTCCAGCCGAGTATCTAGTTGTCCTTTGGACTCCGTATTGTCGATTTTCCGTGTGGCTTGGTTGTGACTGCTGTTAAAAATAGTTGTTCTTAGATTTGGTTGTGCACAGAGGCGAGGTGGACCCTCCACCTACTTCTCCATCTTGGCGGAAGTCCTCTATACTTTCTTCATCTTTAGGTCACTTGCTCATCTGTTATGTGGGGGCCGTGTATATGTGTGTGTGTGGATATGTATCAGGAAACTAATTTTATTTTATTTTTTGTATGGACCGTCAATTTCACGAGACACCTTTTTAAAAACTGTGGCAAAGTTCATATAACATAAAATTTACACTGCAAATGGCTGAGCCACTTTCAAGCGTACGTTTCTGTGGCAATTAGCACATTCACGTTGCATGGCCATCGTGCCTGCCTGGTCCAGGGTGTTGCTCATCAGCCACCAGGAAGTGCTGCACCTAGGCAGCCGCTCCCGCTCCCCTCCCCCGTCTCTCGCAGCTACTTAGCTGCTTTCCGTCTCTATGAATTCGCCTATTTTGGCTATTTCATGTGAATTGAATCATGTAATATGTAGCCTTTTGTGTCTGGCATCCTTTCACTTAGCATGACGTTTTCAAGGTTCATCCATGTGGTAGCATGTGTCCTTGTGTATTTCTCATTCCTTTTTGTGCCAAATAATATTCCATGGTGTGGCTGTACCACAGTTGGCTCATCCGTTCATCAGTTCATGAATATTTGGGTCGGTCCCATTTTTTGCTGTTGTTGCCAGTGACCCTATGAACATCTCCACACGAGTTTTTGTTTGCCCAATTCTTTGCAGTCCAGCAACGCCTGCCGAACAGTCTGTTCTGATCTGTCTGACCCTGACTTTCCACTCAGGAGTGGGGCTCTCTCTAGGCTCCGAGTTCTGCTCCGTGGGCCTGCTAATCCACCCGTCCCCAACGCTGTGTGGCAGATTCATCGTTAGAGCTTCGTGGTGCGTCCTGAGAGCTGGGGGGCCAACACCCAGTCTCCTCTCCCGGCTTTGTCAAAACCACCTTGATTAAATTTGACCCTTTGCTCTTCCATGTGAATTTTAGGAGCAGCTCATCGAATTTCACAAAAACTCTTTTGGGCTTTGAGTTCTGGGTTGATTTGAGGAGAACTGCTATATTTATGATGTTGAAGCTGTCTAGCTCATGGGCTCTCTCCCAAAGACACATGCACACCAAGACATTTGCACGTGGCTCTGGTTGGGTCACTTGCCCCCAACTCTTCACCTAGTGAACTCCTTCTTCCCATCTCAGGGTCTTCTGCACCTTGCATTCCTCCTATTCCTCCCTCAAAGCCCCGCTCCATTGTCCAGAAATCATTGATTAGGTGGTTCTTGGTTTAACGTCTGGGCTGCAGACTCCTCCAGGGCCATAACATTCTCTCTGTGTCCTCAGCCTGAAGAACACGGATGACAGGTGGCAGAATCCCAATAAACATTTGTTAAAAGAATGAAAGAAGTACAGGGAGGGAGTCCTTCTGCCCCAGGAGCCCATTGGCCATACCCACAGAGATGCTAAACAAAGTGACTTACTTGGCATCACTCCATGTCCTTTCCTAGGGAGTGGGGGTGTGATTAGGCTGTTTCGGGGGCGAAGTTGAACACAGGGGTGTGTGCAGTTCTTGGAGCAAAGCCCGCCCAGCTGTCAGAGCTGCCTGTGTTTCCCGCCCTGCCCTTCCCCTCCACGGGTTTTCAGCCTCACAGGCCCGCAGCCTTTTCACCACCAGTTACCCATCCTGATTTCACTGCTCCCGCAAACTAGCCATCTTATCCCCGTTTTGCATTAGAGACCAGTGTGTCTCAGAAAAGAAGACGAACCCGTCTTAGGTCTTAGGCCTTTAACTCCTAACACCAAACCCAATGTATATATAATTCCATTACGTAACATAACATAATATACATCACATAATTAAGGTGTTTTCTAGTTCTTCACTCCGCAGAATTTCCAGTTAGATTTTGTAAACTAGATGCCTCCTCTCAAAACAAAACAGTCCAGACACGATGTCGACTTAAATTATTTTTATTTTAGGGTTACTGACATAGACATAAGCCTAAAATTAAGCATGAAGTCTTCACACTTAGAGTTCTATAAACCAACCATAAAACCGAAATAAATCTTCTAATACAAACATAACCACAACACCAATAAAATGCAAATTAACAACATCAAATTAATGTGGCCGATCCTGTGTTGCTGTAGTCAAGACCCTGACGTCGGGTTTAACGGGAGCAGAGTGATGCTCTGACATGTTTTATGTTTCCTGCCTCATCATATTTGATTTGCATCATGAGTGACATTAGTTGAGCCACCATCAGCGTTGGTCATTGTTTTCTTAAACTATGAAAACTCGTTTGTAATTCAGTTTGATGTGCCAAGCAGTTTCAACAATGCATTCTCAAGTTCCGTAAGGAAAAGTGGGAAACAAGCCACTCAGTATGACATTGCTTAGTGTATGTTTACTGCGATACTCACTACCAGTGAAGTACTACAAGCGTGTCCACCAAAGACAATAAAGACACAATTGATGCTCTGGCAAAGCACCCATTGTGCTCACCAAGGCTCGTTCCTGAGGCACCATGTGGGCTCGACAATTCAATTCTCCCACCACTTTACTCCATCGGACCCATAAGAAAACCATTCTCCCAAGCCCAAGATGACAGCCGGCCCACCTCCGGCCTCGGGTGCATCCTTCAAGTATCTAACTGGACCTTCACTTTTCTCATTAGCATGAAACCATTAAAGTTTTTCCTGCGGTCTGTGCTCCGTGTCACTTTTCATGGTGTCAAATTACATGTCCAAGGCACTAAAATATTTAAGAAGCTAATCTCCTAGTCTCTGAAATTGATGTTCATTGGAAATGATCTTGGCAAGAGGAAGCTTTGAGTTTTCACTGGTACAATAGAGGATCCTGAGCCCAAGGTTGGGACTGAGATGACTTTTGTCCTTACAAGTGTCAACTTGTAAAGAAAACATCCAAACCAGTAAGAACTGGTATGAGTTTGAGCCAAACCGATGACAACTGCTGGGAAGCAAAACCTCAACAGATTGAGGAGACGCTGCAGAGAATGGCGTTTTGCAGCTTATTTTATACATTACAGTAAAAAGAGGAGGTGTGAGGGGGTTAAGGGAACTTCGTTGGCCATACTTTAGGGAGGCAGGAGAAAGCAAAGAGGAGGAATCTCTGGGGCTGGGTAAAAAGTAAAGGAGACACGTACTTCTTTTACATCTGTGTGTACAGGATAGTTAACAATTAACAACACAGTAACGATAATTACGAGGGGACTTGTGGTCTCTGGTTTTTCTTTAAGGGGTCTAAAAATAAGGAAAATTACTTTGATATTTTAAAGTTACTGTTATCAGGTATGGTATGTAGATGCAACCCCCCCAAAAAACAAACAAACAAACAAACCAGAAAAACACAGGCTCAGTTAAGGTAAAGATTGACCTTTGTTAGAGAAAAGTATCTGCCAAGGACCAGACTATCCGCCATGAACTGCTTTTAGTTAGAAAGTTCTAATTTTCGCCCATCCTATGTGGTTACTTTAGGTCCCTGAGTTTGGAGGGCCACCGGGGGGCCCCTCCCCATGCACACAAACCAGGAGAGGGCGGCCTGAGGTGCCCGCGCCAACCCACGGGAAGTGCATCGCGGTCCTACTGGGCACGGAGGCACACGCTCTGCAACAGACTGCTTCTTGGTGCCTTTCTTAACAACTTTTTAAAAAATGAAATCATTTATTTATTACTTTGAGAGAGAGAGAAGAAGGGAGGAGACATTGCTTTGTTGTTCTACTTACTTATGCATGCATTGGCTGATTCTTGTATGTTCCCTGCCCCAGGCTCTAACCCGCAACCTCGGTGTTAGGGTGGTGGGTGCCGGCTGCTGTGAAAGAATTCACAAAGAGAAAAAAGTGCAGAGAGTAAAGTTTTATTTACTCTCCAAGAAAGGGAGAGGCGAGTGGTGTGGACAGATGCACCGGCCTGGAGGGGTTGAGGCTTTGAGATTTTCTCGGATTATAATTGGATTTAAAAAGGGTGGGGGGTGCTGCTGGGTTGTCCCCGGGCTGTTGAGGTGACGTAAGCCGAGGCTGCAGTTCCTCCCAATGTTATCTTCTGCCTGCGGCCGTGGGGGGCAGTCAGTATCGACGTGTTCTTGCCCACCGCTTACTTCCAGTCCACAGAAGCTCAGACCAGTAAAATGGCAGTCATGCCTAACAAAGTCATGGCCTGCGCAACAAACAGCGCGGCCTTACCCGTTCGCTTGGTACCGCAGAAAGATGCTCTAACCAGCGCAGATACCCCGCTGGGGCCCCTTCTAAACAGTTCCAGTGGAGAACCCCAGGGGGCGTGGAGAGCTCAGTTTAAGGCACCCTGGGCTCAAAGATCGCTACGTCTGTGCACCAGCACCGAACGGACACGCACCAGGTGCCGGAGGACAAACCCTCACTCCTCGAGCTCAGGACTTGGCCTCGGGGGGAGGGGAGGGCTAGAACAGCGAGAGCCCTCTAGCCTGTCGCTGCCACGTCTAGGCGCTTCCTTCCCCAGGAAACAATGGTGGCTCGGACCTCCCAGGCTGTCCGCTTCCTCACCGCGTGGCGGGGCGCCGGGGCGCCGAGGCCACTCCTTAAAGAGCAGGGTGACAGACCCCACCCCCTCTGACGCCGGGTCCCCCACCCCCACCCCCACCCCCACCACGTGCCGGCCCAGGGTAGCAAAGGCCCAGCCTGCCACCGTCACCAGGGATTTTCTTTTCTCTTTTTTTGCTGATTTCAGGCTTTTTTCTGCCTGAGTGAAATGAAACAAACACCCCCTCAGCCTCCGGGCCACCGGACGCGCACGCACCGACTGGCCTCAGAGCCCGGACGCGCCAGCTTCTCCGCTGTCTGTGTCCGGGGCGGGATCTGCTTTGCATAAATAGCCGCGGGCGGCGCCACTCCCCGAGTGCTCTGCCGCCGCCCAGCGCTCGCCGCCGCTCCGCGCTGCTGCCCGCTGCGCTCTCCCCGCTGCCCCAGGGAGCGCCGGCGGTGCTGCCGGAGCGCAGGCGGCACACACGGCCGGCTCCGCCCGAGGCGGCGTGAAGCGGACCGCGGGTCCGGACAGCCGAGGCGCGGTTCGTTCCGGGGCGCACCCAGCTTCTGCGGATCAGGTGGGTCCCGCAGGGCTCCGCCCGAGGTCCCCGAGGCCGGGAGCAGGGCCAGACCCCCAGGTTGTGGGCTGGGGCGCGGAAGAAGTGGGGAGAGAAGGGCTGCCGCTCCGGCCCTGCCCGATTTCTGCCCTGCGCTCCTGCTTTTGTTCTCGTCTCTGCCTTCCCAAGCGGACCCCATCACTGTCCCCATCCGGTCCCCGTCGCTGTCTCTGCTCAGCCTTCCAGATTGGGGCCTGAGGGGCTGCGGGCGGAGGCCTCCGACTCGGGTCCGCGGCGAGAGGGCGGAAGGGAGGAGGCTCAGGGGGCAGGGGTAAGACCACCGAAGAAGTCTCAAAAGCACTGAGGAGTCTGTCCCCGTCTCTGGGACAGGAAGGAAGCATGGCTCTCGCCCAGGACTGGATGGGAAGAGGCCGTGTCTTGGGAAGGGGAGCCCGGGCGTAGAGCGAGGGGTGCATGGATGCAGGGGAAGAAGTGAGCGCTCACAGAGCGAGCACCAAGCCAAACACTGGGCATGAGGAAAGTTTCGGGTTTTGTAACTTTTGCAGCAAAGGGCATGCTTCTTGGGATGATGGGGTGTGAAAGGGCCCCTTTAACTCTGCAACGAAAGGACACCACTCCACGTTAGGAAAAGGCAGAAAAACAGCCAAACGGAATGACTACACAAACTCTTGAAAGGCGGCCAAAAAAACAGCGGGGGGGAAAAAAATGTCCGGCGGGGGGGGGGGGAAGACGAGCGACCAGAGATTCCCCTATCTTCCCGCTGGCCCTCGGGGAAGGAGGAGGGCCGTGCGGAGGGTGTCAGCGTCGCCCCTCCCCTCAGGAGGAACCCAGACCCAGGCGGCTGCTTTCGTGGCTTCGCAGGACTTTTGCCCTCTTTCAGGGTCCTGAGCAGGCCTCGTTGCTGCAGTCATTCACCTGGGTGTGTCTCAGGAGGCAGGAGATGCAGGAGGGAACCACTGGCCCTGCCGCCTCCTGTCCCGGAGACGCGTTCCCAGACCCTGCCTGAGTTTCCAGGACTCGACTGGGAAAAGGAATACTGCCCTGAGTCAGGACGAGCCGAGTGCGGAGGGGCTCCTGTGTGTTAGGGGCGTCAGGGAGAGGATTATAGTTGTTCCTGTGCACGTCTGTGCTTCTTTGGCTACACTAAGCCCTTGTTCGGAGTTATCTCTAGGGTATACCTTGCCTCCCTTACCAGATGGGGGGCAGGTGCAGATCCCAGTTACTGTTCCAAGTAACAGGTGTCATTGGCTGAATAAGGCAGGTTGGAAGCGGGGGAAAGAGTCCCTAGGGTTTACTGCGTCCAGGGGATTTCAAATTATGCCCAAGGATCCTGGCTCAAGGGCCTAGACGGTGGAGAACCGGTTCAGTTTTGCCTTTATCTCTTCTATATGCTGATAACTCCCAGAGGTGGTGGTGGTTGTTTTTAACTTTTTTTTGTCTTTTAACATTTTTTTTTTCTTTTACTGATTCCAGAAAGAGGGGAAGGGAGGGAGAGAGGGAGAGAAACATCAATGTGAGAGAGAAATGTCCATCTGTTGCAAAGTGCCTCATGGGGGTGCCCCAACCGGGGACTGAACCTGAAACCATGTGCCCTGACCAGAATGGAACTTGGGACCTTTCGGTCTACTGGACCACACCAAATCAACCCGGCCCCACAGGCCAGGGAGGGGCCATGTTTAATACCAAATTTCTGAGACCCAGCCTGCAGAAACTGAGCCAGGAGGGTGCACAATGATCTGGGCAAGCTCCTTTAGTAGGATCTTACCTCCTAAAACCTGTAGGCCAGGGGTACGTTTCCCTGGCCACTGTGGCGCTAAGCAGTCATTTCTCTAGCTCTCAGCCCCAATTCACTTAGACCCTAACTCCAGGGCCCCAGGGTCCCCACCCTCCTTACCCTTCTGTGAGCAGAAGCCAGTGCGTCTCAGCCTCTGAGCTTTTCCAGGACTTTAGGGGATATTCACATGTGAGCTGGTTCCACGGGCTGAGGTCAGACAGAATTAGGTTCCCCAGCAGCTGGTCAGCACAGGGCTGTGTCTTAGTGCAGCCCCTCAGGGTGGGGTAGGTGTCATTAACCCATTTCACAGTTGAGGAAGTGAAGGCTCACTGGTCAGCTTTTAAATCGCAGCTGGAGCCCTGGCTGGTGTAGCTCAGTGGATTGAGCACAGGCCTGCGAACCAGACTGGACAGACAGATGTCCCTGAGATCAGAACAAAGGCAGGGAGAATGACTGAAGGGGGGGGGGCAGCATTGAGTGTGAGGGACTGGCACTCATCCAGGTGAATTCACAGCATAAATACAATTTTGTTTGAAATGAATGTGTTCTGCCCTGTACTTTCACTTTATTGTTTATTTTATGGATTCTTTAAAAGTATGTGCCTTTCAAATTTTGAAAGTGTAATTGATATACAAGAAAATCTACAAATCTTAAGTGTTGTGTTTAAAAGTTTTGACAGTTCTTTACACCTGTGTAACCGCCACTCAAAATAAGATATAAAATATGACAACATCCTAGAAGGTTACCACTTCCAATCTTCCTTCTGCCCGTCAAGGTAACCACTTACTGTTTTCTCACAATTTATTAATTTTGCCTGCTCTTGGACTTCTCATACATGGACTTATACCTTATAGCTCTTACATGTCTGGCTCAGTGAAAGACACTATTGCACTGGCCATAATGTCTTTCAAATTGAGCTGTATTGCCGCATATATGAGTAGTTGGTCCCTTTTTATTGCTGAGTAGTATTCCGTTGCACGGATGTACCATGATTTGCTTATCCACTCTCTTGTTAATAAACATTTGGGTTACTCTCAGTCTGGCTGTTATTTCTTTGTCTTTCTTTTCTTTTTAAGGTTTTATTTGTTTATTGTTAAGGAGAGAGGGGAAAGGAGGGAGACAGGGAGAGAAACATCAATGTGTTGTTGCCTCTCATGTGCCCCCTAATGGGGACCTGGCCTGCAACCCAGGCATGTGCTGCCCTGACTGGGAATTGAACCCCGTGATGCTTTGGTTCACAGGCCAGCATTCAGTCCACTGAGCCACACCAGCCAGGGCTGGCTATTCTTTCTTACAGAATTCTTTTTTTTTTTGTAAAACTTATTCTTTCCATTACCTTTTAGTCCCCTTATAAACCTGCCTCCATCCAGCAATCACCCCACTGTTGTCCATGTCCATGAGTCCTTTTTTCCGTTTTGCTCAATCCCTCTATCCCCTAACCTCCCCCACTAGCTGTTAACCACTCTCTATCTAGAATTTGTAGAATTTGTTTTCACCTAGGATAAAGCTGTTGGGTCACAGAGTACACCATTTTACCTTCCACAGCAAGTATTAGCCTCGTGATTATTCCACATCCTTGACAAGAACTGGTGTTGGTCCGTCTTTCTGATTTTAGCTATTTCAGTGATTGGGCAGTGGTAGCTCATACCTTTTATTTTGTGATGGAGTTTTAAGAGTCACTGGTGAGGACAACACGAGCAGGATACAGAATATGAGCTGAAATGATGGCCGGGAGGTCAGTAGGAGCCATGACCCAGGAGGGAAGGAATCGAATGATGGTTGGAGAAGCGACTTTGGGAGGAGGGATTTCTGACTCAGGAGAGCTCCCTGTGTATCACCTGAGATTTAAAGGCCTGGTATTTGTACTCTGTAAACGAGGCAGGTTCATCCAGACTCATGGCTTTAAACACTACCTCTCTAACAATCATCTTTATCTCCAGATCTCTGTTTGGGGGCCCCCAACTCACCTGATTAACTGCCATTTGTGCATCTCCCTCTTTGAATGTCTCAAAGGCACTGCAGACTTGGCGAGTCTGGAACAGAATTCATTATCTCGTGTTGGCTTTCTGCCTTGGGCCACTGGGTGAAGAATGGTTCCGCTAGCTGAGAGGATTCGTAAAGAGGAATGTGTAGGGCTGGGAGATAATGAATTTACCTCCATGCTAAATGGTGTGGAGCAGAATCGGAGGATAAGGACTGGAAAGTGCATTGGGCGATTTGGAGATTACCAAAATATATACTGAAAGCAGTTTCGCTGGAATGTGGGGCAGGCTAGCTAGATTGCTGATAGGTGAGAGGGAAAAACATGGAGATGGTAAGTATATTCTCGACTCTGTCCAGAAGTTTGAGAAGGCCAGTGAGAAGACTGAGCTGTACAGCTGTAGGAGAACGGGAAGAAGGAGATAATTTCGGGATAGATCAGACCAGTGAGATATGGGCTCCAGGGAAGGATCCGGTGCAGGAGAGGGGAGGGGTGGCCCGTAAAGCAAGGTGTTAGAGGAGCAGGAGGAAATGGGGAGGGTCAGCTCTGAAAGGAGGGTGGTTGTCCCCACCTCTGAGATTAGATGTGAGCGAATGGAGGTGAGGAAGTTCCACATCTGCACAATTCTCTGTTGACTTTCCACGTGCATAACTCCTAATCAGGATGACTAAGGTTCTTCATCATCTGCTCCCTATCTCACACAGATAGTGTGTATCAGTTAGCTCTTGGAGCAGCTGTGCTGCATAACAAACAACCCTCCAGGTCTTAATGTGACCACAAAGGTTTAGTCATTGTTCACATTGCAAGACAGTTGTAGGGCAGTTGCAGCTGCGTGGTTTCTGTGGTTCTGCTCCATTTGTCTCATCCCAAGACTCAGGCTGGCGGAGCTACTTCTCTCTAGTACATGTTACTTCCGTGGTGAGAGCTTGTGGAAAGAGGTGATGTGATGCCTCTTAAAGCCTCCACTCTGAACTGGAGCCTCCACACTATCACATGCACCCACATTCCACTGGTCAAAGCCAGTCATTCGACCAAGTCCAAAATCAATGGGGCAGAGATATAGCAGGGAATGACGCTTGGGAACCTAATCCAGTTGACCACATAGATTTGTTATTAACTCCCTGTTACAGGTCCCCTGTTATCTCTCTAAACCAACCCCCATCATACAGACTACAAGTTGGTACAGTTGTTCTTTAATCAAGTATGGCAGTGCCCTTTCAAGTCTCTGTATCTTTGCACACATGGTCCCTTTACCTGGGAGACACCGGCCTGCCCTGCCCCTCTTGCATCTAAGTCGTCAAGTTTATGCTGTGGTTCAGTTAATCCTACCTCTTCATCAACTCTTCAGATAGTGCTTTCACTTCCATCCCCCGCCCCTGCTTAGTCGAGGTGCACTCCTCTCCAACCCAGACCCTTGCTCTTTGCCTTCCCTGTTCCCCACTCCAGCCTTAGGCCTTCCAGTCCCTCTTGTTACCCGAGTCTTCTTTCCAGCCATCAGACTGATCGGGTTTTTCAGTCTTTGTAAGCCTCCTCAGGTTAAAGCATATATTCCCTCAGGTGAGTTTAAGGTCCTGAATGAGCTGTTCTCTAAACCTCTCATCAACCTCATCACCTCCCTCCTTAGAATTTCTGCTTCAGCCTCAGTCTACAGAATGACTGCTTCTACTGTAATTCTTGAACCCCTCTCCTGGTGTTATGCCTCTGGGATTCCCCCCCACCCCTCCCTCTGCTTGGAATGCTCTCCTCTCCTCACCTCTCCCCAACCCACCTGCTGTTCCCATTCACCCTTCAAGAGCTAGCATCCTCCTCCTCCTCTCTGTGAAACGGTCTCTCATCTTGCCTCCTATGAATTAGGTACTCCCCCCTCCTCCCCTCCCCCAGCTCCCCGGGCACACTCCAATCCACCGCCCCAGTCAGATTCTGTTGGATGTTGTGCCTTCTTACCTCCTCCACTGTGAGCCGCTGCAGCCAGAGCAGTGGACAGTGCTCAGGACCACAGCACTCTTCACGTGACCCGCTCTGGGGGGTAAGCGTGCTCTGGAGGCCGCTGCCTGGGTTTGCATCCTTCGTGGCTGTCAGACCTGGGGCGAGGCACCTCACTTCCAGCCTAGGCTGAAAGGGCTGCTGGCAGGAGCTTTACTTTCACTTCTTAGAGAGGGAGCCTTGGTGGGTTAGTTGGGGAAGTCGGAGTGGTGTAGATTTGGTCCATGGATTGAAAGCAAGGGGGTCATCATTTCGTATACTCAATCCAGAATTATTGCTAAAAGTCCTTCAGTTGGAGGTTGTGGGGCTGAGCAAAAAAGGTGGAGGGATTAAGCAAAAAGCAAAGAAAGAAAACACGTAGACACAGACAACAGCATGGTGCTTATCAGCCGGAAAGGGGAGGAAAGGGGACGTGGGAGGAGGTAGACGAGGGTAAAGTGGGGTGAAACGGTGATGGAAGGAGACTTGACTTGAAGTGGTGAGTGCACAGTACATACAGATGATGCGTTCTAGAATCGTACACCTGGAACCTATACAATGGCATTAACCGCTGTCACTCCAATAAATTCAGTAAGTTCAATAAAACCCCCTGCAAAAATAAGAAAAATTACTGAAAAAACGAAAGCCCTTTACTTCTAAAAAGAGGAAGTAAATATATGTCATCTAAATCTCCAGCCCGAGAGCTGGTCTGTTCTGTTTGTCTAATTCCGCAGTGGAGGCCACGGAACTCGGCTGCACGCCATGCAGACCAGCTGCGCCACTTGCCCAGACTTGAGCTCCTGGGGTCATTACACTATCTTCACCCCAAATTGCCTCTTATAAAGGAGAGGTGGTGATGGCAGCAGGGTGCAGATCGGAGGCTTGGGGCTCATGTTTCTGAGGACCCAGAAACCCCACGCAAGCACTTACAAGGGAATTGGGTGGTTGGCGAGAGCTTCCTGTGGTTTTTCTCTGAGCCCACGTGATCTTGGCAGATGTGAATGGGAGGGAAAACCATGAAACTGCCACTTGGGTCAGGTCCTCGCTGCAGAGGGAGGGATCTGAGGTGGCGGAGGAGAGCCCAGAGGGAACATGTCTGGGAAGTGGGATGAATGGGAGGCTTCCGGGCAGATGTGGTCAGGAGGGTGGAATGGTGTCTCGAGGTTGGGTAGAAAAAAATGGGCCCTGGGAGACAGGGACTGGTGGCTATGGGTAGACAGCAAGAACCTGGGGGAAACTGAAAAATAATGACAAAATTATTACTAGAGTTCCTTATATTAGTCGACAGTTTGAAAAGCGAGGTCATAGATCCGTCTTGCTTGAGCCTCACAAAAACCCTGTGAGGTCTGCAAACTGGGAATTACTTTATATACGGGGAAACCCAGGCCTAGAGATTTACTGTTTTGGCCAAAGTCTTTCCAGAATAAAGTGGCGGAACTGAGGCAGGAGAGCCCATTCTGACTCCAGTGTGGCTTGGAAACTTGGGTGGGGTTCGGGGGGGAGGGAAGGTGGTTTTGAAGGTGGAGGCGGCTCTGGAGAATTCACAGGGACACAGATCCATGCCCGGCCCATTCATGACAGGGACCCTGCCCGTCGCCGCTCAGATAGAAGTCAGCCAGGGGGAGTGAAGAGCTGTGGTTGGAAGAGGCTGCAGAGAGAGAGGCCAGGTCGTGTGACTGGTTAATGTAGTTAATAAATACTTTTAATTCCATCGTAGTTTGGGTGACCTCGTCTTCATGCCACTTTTTAAATTTTTTAAAAGACTTTTGTTTATTGTATTTTTATAGAGAGAGGGGAAGGGAGAGAAACATTGATGGGTTGCTTCTTGAGTGGACCCTGACCTGAACCCACAACCCAAGCATGTGCCCCGACCAGGAACCGGCTGCTTTAGGGGATGACACCCAACCAACTGAGCCACAACGGCCAGGGTCTTGCTGCTGTTTTAAGATGCAAAGCTGCCAAACTTGAGTTGCTTTCCTACATTCCAAGTACGCCTGGTTCGCTCTGCTCTGGTGGGAGTGGCAGGGGGGCTCCTGCCACCACCAAACTCAGCAGTCACAAAGTCCACCAAAGCCACCGGAAATGGGGGAGCCTGTAGTGAGTGCCACAGAATCCTGCAGGTGTAAGGAGTGCAGGGCTGAGTGCAAGAGGGAGAAGCCTTCTGGGGACCTCTTGCAGGGGCAGCCTGGTCTTAGTCAAGTTGTTGAACCACTGAACCTCAGTATTTTCATGTGTAAAATGGGTTGGTGTGAATTTTAGAAATAACATAACTGCCTAGTGCTTGACATGTGGTACTAAGAAATGGTGCTATTGTCATCATCAGTAGTAGTAGCAATAACAGTACCTTTGGAGAAACAGCAGTAACTCAGCTGCTAGCCGAACAGTTACGCCTTGAAGGAAGAAAACCCAGCCTGTGGAAATCCAGAGGAATTCATAAGTGACCACACAGATTTATAAAGAGATTCTCCTTAGGGTCCCTTTAAATTTTTTAATGCCTGGCTACTCACCACGGGACTTAATTTATCAAGAATACATACGTGGATGAATCACTGTCTTACAGACACACTGGATGGTAGCGCTGAAGAGAGTTCTCTTGCAGGAAGAGACAGATCTGTTCAGAGGCCCCAGACTTGCTTTCTCGCCGTGGAAGCATGAAAAAAGGAAGAGGAAAGTTCGCACTCACGTGACGGGAGGCCCGGTCCCCACACACGTCCCCAGAGAGTTGGGTTGCACCGCCACACCCTTCGGCCGGAAGGCACGGGTGAACTAAACACGGGGGGTCTGAGTTCGTGCCTGAGGCCGTGGGGGCCTGCTCCCGGTTCAGGACCAGCTCTTCAAAAAGTGAGAGTCCTGGTGGGTGGTAGGTGTCACTTTTCGCAATATAAATATTTCTGCCGTGACCAGTCTCTGGCCACCACTTGAGGAACCTGGAGCATGCTGTGTGTGTTTTCCACGCGGTCTGGATACAGTAGAGTTTTGCAACCTCGAGAGTTGACCGTTTGGGGAAATAATTAGGAAGCGATGAGTTTTGAAGATTTTCTTCTGAACAGAATTCATTTAGTTGTAAGTTTAATTTTTAATAATGGCTGTGTAAGTTTATATCATTTAATTTTTAATAATGGCCCTGTTTAACGACTGGCTTGCCAAATTCCTGAAAATTTACCAATGGCTCTGGCAAGCCAGCGCGAGCCAGCTCCAGCCCACACAGACCTCCCCGGAACAGCAGCGCCCCACCTCGCCCCGGCCACCCCATGTGTCAGGGTCTCTGATTTGCTTTATAGCCCCTTTTACTGCCTCAAATTATTTCCTTATGTAACTATGTGTTCATCTTTAATTTTATTTATTTACCAGCTAGAATGTGAGCTCTGTGAGAACAGAGAACTTCCGTGTTTGGTTCAGCACCAAATTCCAGGGCTTAGAACACTCACACACACAGTAGGCCTTCAGGAACTGCAGGTTAGCTGAATGAAGGGGGGGAGGCCTGGGAGCCTCATCTGTAAAAGAAAAGGGTTTGAGCAGAGACCCCCAAAGCCTCCTTCCGCTGTGCCTGACAGAGACCCACACAGCGGGGCTCAACAGAGCCTCACTTGAGCCTCTTCCAGGGTCGGAGCCAGTGCATCGGTTCTTCAGTTTTATTCTTTCCCTCTGTGGACAGCTTTTAACACTGAAGGCAGACGGCGTCCCTGAATGTCCATGCCTGTTCCCTGCCCAGCCTTCTGGGCTGTGCCCAGCAAAAGCAAGGCCCAATGCGTTCGCCGCTGGGTGATGTGCTCTAGGGTCCAGGAGGGAGTTCTGTCTGCCGGGGGAGTCATTCTAGCCAGTCAGGGACCCATACCTCCGCCTTGAACGTGGAGCCCACTGGAGCCAAATGGGCTCCAGAGGGGAGAACAATGTGTCTAAAGACTGCGGTAGAAGACCCCTCTTTTTCCCCCTTCCTTTTTTCCCAATCCTCCGTGGACTGATATTTGGTAAAATACAATAAAAATGAATCACTGTGGATTTCCAGGCCTGCTGGTGGAGAAGCAGACAGCATCTGTCTGTAGCCCCTGTTGAGAGGCATGCCCTGGGCACATCTTCCCTGCTCCTTCCCTTCTCCCAGCGCCCGGCCTGGCAGAAGCTGGTATTGGAAGTCTCTGGCCTTCGCAATCTGGGCAGGGATCCAGACCCTCCCATTGAGGGCCCAAGGGAGGGGGTGCTGCCCACACCTCCAGGTCCCCAGAGGTGAGAAGCCAACAGTCCCATCATACAGAATCACCTGTTGGGTCTGAGATGACTAAGTCCAGCCTCCTCTTTATTTACAAGGTACAGGGCGGAGGTAGTAGCCACAGAGGTAAACAAACCCGCATCTTCGGTGTCTCAGTGCCCTCCTCTCCGAAGGGGCATCCTGTCCAGGGCGAGCTGGGGATGGGCCAGGACCGTCCCTGCAGAACTGAGTCTGAGTGCAGGCAGAGGCTCCAGGGCCTGGCAGCCCGAGGCCACGGCTGCCCCTAAATCCGTCCGCTCTGGGGCAGCGTCCCAGGATTCTCTGCCTTCCCCTGTAGTTCCTGTTTCCTGCCATGCTTGGCTCACACTGAGGCTCATCATGCTTTGCTTCCTCTGAGGGATGGGACTTGGACGTACGGTGCGGAACCAAGAGTAATTATAAAACAATAGTTCACGCCTCCTGGGCAATTCACTGAACTCCAGTCACTGTTCTGGGAGCTCAACAGGGACCCCACCTTTTCATCACCCAGAAACCCCAGTGTTGTGAAGGCGGATACCAAAGCACAGAAAGATTCAGAGATTTCCCAGGCCACAGGTTGAGCGCAAGATTTGGGACTCGGACACGAGCAAGGAGATGGTGCCCTTTATCACGGCCCTGTGCTCCCTTCAGAGAGAAAGACATCAGAGTGAGCAGGCAGCTGGCACAGCCCCAGCTGGAGCCCCTGGGAAACCCAGGCCCAGGGAGGTATGGGGCCTCCTTTAAGGTCACACAGGGCCTTGCTGGGGCCCAGGAGTCTTGCACTTCACCTTCTGCTCTATCTTGGGGTTTTACCACCTTCAGTCAAGTGTCAGAGTAAAGTCACATGGTACATTCCCTGAGACCGCTGACCTACTGAATCTGCTGTGGGGCCTTCTGGGAATACACCGGATGCCAGTGGCCTGGGAGGCCCAGCAGCTCCCAACAAGGTCGCTCCCCCCATAACCGTTTGAGAAGGGTCTTGGGGACGGAGTCCTGGCTTTGGCTGCAAAGTTCAGAAACTCTGTTCTGCCCTCAGCCATCAGTGCTGCACAGAAACTAGCTGCTACGGCGCTCCTGGGCGTCACCTTTTTTCTTTGTGTGCCTGGACTGAGGTAGAGCTTGAGGTGAAGGGCAAGGGGAAGGCAGAGCCCTCCTTTGGGGAATTACAGTTGTTAGAGATGGAAAGAGCCTAGAACAGTGTGCTTAAGTGTTTTGTAGATAGGGAAACTGAGGCCCAGAGCACGGAAGAACCTGTCAGCTCAGAAGCATGCCAGAATCATCGAGGTTTTGGTTTGGTTTGTTTTCTGTGTTGCTGATTTTTTGTTTGTTTGTTTTTTTGAGATGATAGAGTCACAGACTGTGTGAGCCGGCAGAAATCTAACAGGCACCCCAGCCTACCCATCCCTTCCCTGTTTCAGAGACGAGGACCTTAGAAAATGGGGGTGGGGTGGGTGGGGAGGGCAGGGTACTGAAGCCCACAGAGCTGGACTTTGAATCATGTATTCAATCAACACACAACGAATACTGTGGATTCTGTGACTCAGATGATCGGACATGTGTGTCCGGAGAGTAGTCAGTGCCCTACAGGGCAAAAACAGGTGTTACCCAGGAGAATTAGAAGAATATGGCGTCCTGAGCCACTTCCTTAGGAAGCGACTGTGGCTGAAACTGAAAGGCAGGTGAGTGGCTGTGAGGGGGTTGGGCAAATGCGTCCCAGGAAAAGGAAAGGACACGTGGGAAGGTCTTCAGGCAGGAAGACCCTTGTTTTGTAGATGACATTGGAAACTTATTGTTTTTAAAGGGAAGAGGCAGGAGGTAAACAACTAACTGAATGAAGGAGCCAGTGGCAGAGCCGGCGTGACTGGGAGATCTTGCCAGCCCACGCCAAGGGGGTTTTAGAAAACCCTAAAACTGACTGCTTCCTAACTGTGTGACCTTGAATAGGACAGCCCCTCCGAGCCTCTGTTTCTTCGTTTGTGAAGTGGGCCCACCTTCCTGCTCTTGAATCTCACCCAGGTTGCCTGTGAAAGGGCCCTGGGCCTGCCAGTCAGGGTGGGAGCCGGTGTCGGCCATGGGGCTGGCAGGCGGGCTCCCCTCCCGTCCTCTGGGCCGGAGGTCTGAGGGATCCTCTCTCCATCCCTGAGAATCACCCTAATCCTGCATTCAGCCGCTCAGCATTAACTACACTCAGTAGTACTACATGTACTACAGTACTACATGTACTGAGTACTACGTGTACTCAGTACTCAGTACTACATAATGCGGCCGCACAGCATTAACTACATTCAGCATTAACTTCACTCAGCACCCTCCAGCGACCCGCCAAGACACAAAGGAATCTTGGACGGTGAACATCCAGGAAACAGAAGGAAGTTTATGTGCACCTACTGTGCATCCAGCATCTTAGTAGGCACTTTTACTCGGGCAGCATCATTTAACCTTCACAACAATCGGGCAACGACCACCCTGCACGACGCCCTTCCCATTGGTTTCGTGAGGACACCGAAGCCCCAAAGGACACTGTCTAAGGCCACACTGGCAGTGGGGGGCCGCACCTGGGTGCAGCTGCAGCATTCTTATCCTGGAGGGTACCTTCTGGTCTGTGTGCCCTGAGTAGAGGGACCCCATGTGGCTAACGACGGAGGGCAGACACCCTGGCTGCCCTGCAAACCAATAACCCTTTTTAAAAAAGATCATTTGTTTATTTTTAGAGAAAGGGGAAGGGAAGGAGAGAGGGAGAGAAACATCAGTGTGTGGTTGCCTCTCACACACCTACTGGGGACCTGGCCTGCAACCCAGGCATGTGCCCTGACTGGGAATGGAACCAGTGACCCTTTGATTGACAAACTGGCAACTTAATCCACTAAGCCACATCATCCAGGGCCAAAGCAATATTCTTTAAATACCTGTTCCACATTTATCTGGGGGGGGAGCGTGTTGGAGGAAATGGGTTTGCAGTGAATGGTGGGCTGCCTTTTGGATTCCGAATTCATTCCACACACGAGCGTTTTCCAGAAGCCGGGGAATAGAAAGTCACTGACGAATTCACTTTCTTAGCTGCAGTGAGTTAATGACCTAAAAAAACATGGGCCGTTCCCCACTTTTTAGTAGCTTGCTTTCTTCTGTTTGGGCTTGAGCTTTTTCAAGCCAGACAGCTTCTCAGGAGACTTATTAGATGATTTATTTTGGTTCCGTTTTTATTTGAAGTTTATTTAAATATGGACGGGAACAACTAATCTCAGCAGGAGGACCACTCCGCCTGTCGTTTGATTTGACTGAGTTGTTTGGGCCATACTTTAGTTGGCATCCTTGAACTTGGTTCCTGTTAAGTACAGAAAGTGTTGCTTACATTTACATAAATGACAACAATATATTTCTGGAACGCATCAGAGAACTGCCGGATTTATCTGATTGAACAGTGTTTGTGTTTGGTTTTAGAAGTGATGTATTCTTGTTGGGAAAAGCAGAGAGGTTAAAACGGGTAAGTGGACCACGTGGCCACAGTCTGATTGCTGGGGATTCACCGCTGTTCCCACGAGCGTCTAGTTTATTGCGGTAAAGTACAGAGAACATAAGATTTACCATTCCAATGCTCTTCTGTCTCTGAATTTGACTGCTCCAGGTAACTCATCAAAGTAGAATCGCTCAATATTTGTCCTTTTGCGTGATGGCTTAGTCTACTCTGCTTAATGTCTTCGAGATTCCTCCATGGTAAAACATTTGTCAGATTGTCCTTCCTTTTTAAGACTTAGTAATATTCCACTGTATGCGTGTACCTCATTTTGTTTATCCATTTATTCACCCATGGACATCTGAGTTGTTTTCCATCTTTCTGGCTGTTGTGAATAATGCAGGTTGAATGTTGGTGTACAAATGCCTCTTCGAGTCTCTGCTTTGGTTTTTTTGGATACACACCCAGAAGTAGGGCTGCTGGAGCGGGTGGTCATTCTGTGTGGAGTTTTTGGAGGAACCGCCATCTTGTCTGGTAACTTCGATGTGTAACACCTATAGTTGGGACCAAAGTCTGGGTACAGTTTTGTGTGACTTTCTCACTTAATTTTCCATTTATTAACTATTCTTCAAAAACATTGTTTTTTTAAAGGTTGCTTCCCACCCATTGCATTGTGCCAAATTTCCCCCCACTCTGCTCATTGATTTCTAGACCACAGCAAAACATTTTAAATCATGATAATAAAATAATTTGCTTCTGGGAAACAGCCTCATGCTCTGTTCATACTTGTTAGAGAAATCCTCAACAAAAACAGGTTCCTGCCTTCACGGAATTGAAAAATTTCTCCCTAGGGATTCTTGGGGGTCATCCAAGGCAGTGGTTTTAAAAGTTCTTTGTAGCCAGGGATACTTTACTACAAACAAAATACCAGATGAAAGCACAATATAATAACAAGCAGATAAAAGGAGAGGAGGTCTGAAGAAGAGTGGATGGGGGCTCCGAGACTTGCCCTCCTGACCTGCCCCCTCCTCGACAGGGGGAGTCTGGCAGATCCAGCGACATTCTGGGCTTCTCTGGAACACAGTTTGAAAGCCACCAGGCTGATCCAGCACTTTCAAGATGGGTAGACAGCTGGAGAGAGAAAGGGACTTCCCTGGGGTCAAGTTCATTTTTGTACACACCTTCATTTCTTTCCTCAACACACAGCAGCTACGGCCTGCACGCCGGAGTCCCTTATGGAGCTTGTTAAAAATACAGGTTCTCAGAACTCTTCCTTCGGACTTCAGAGCACCGGATGTGGCTCTGCAAGGTGCTCGCCATCCCAGCTCTGCCTCTGCAGGTGCTGGTCCTTCGACCCCACCCACGGAACAACTACTCACTCTTTTGAGACCTAGTTCAAAAATAGCCTCTTCCCCTTTGAAGCTGGGCTGCACAGCCCCATGCGGGACTGCTGACTCCCCCCTTTGTGGCCCCAGAGCACGATGTGGCACTTGCAGCTCCGCCCAGCACTTCTTTCTGTTGTGTGTGATAGCTAATTGTGTCAAGGCCAGGCTCCTCTGCCTTCCTTGTGGTGCCAGCACACAGTGGGTGCTTTGTGGTTGTTTATTGACTAGACTCAGATCTGGTGCAGCCCCATATTTGGAGGATAAGATAGCCAAGGCTCAGACAGGCAACAATTTACAGAAGGTCACACAGCCCATCGGGGCAGTTCCAAGACCGGCACTGTCCTGAGGCTCCACCCTGGGCCCTGGCCAGCTGGCAAGCAGAGCAGCTGTCTGGTCTGAGCAGAGAGCACTGGCCCCAGCTACCGTGTCCCTCAGTAGCCCGGGTTGTCTGAAATCCAGAGGGCTCTGCCTGGTTTGGATTGGTGTATCTGTTTGGATGCCTGAGATTTACTTTATAAAATTCTAACATATGCAGTAGGGGATATTATGTGACTCCTACCTGGCCTGAGTCAATGTGCAGATGCTAAGAAAGCAAGTCTAGTGGGGAGTGGTCAGCCAATCAGGGCTCAAGGAGGCAGAGTCTGGGGTGGGGGCCAACCAGCACCATACCCAGATGTGGCCACTGTAAACCCTTCTGTCACCCACCCCAAGTTGTGATCAACAACTGATGCTTTTCTGGCTAGTACACAGAGGGCTGCAATGTGTTTTGTAACTGGGGAAACAAGTGGTCTGTGTATTATGAAGAATGTGGCACATGGGCTCACACTGCTGCAATCAGAGCCGTCGTGATATTCACGGACCTACATTGTGTACGTGGGCTAAAGTAGCTATTTAGTCACTCCCACCCAGCACGGAGGTGGGAGAGGGCCCCTCACCTGGTACCAGCGTGCAGCTCTGCATTCTGTGGCACAGATGGCGAACAGAACCTGGAACCCTGATGCCTGCCTCCACTGGTGTCCCCAACCTTGACTGTACATGTGCACAGCCCCTGTGGCCTCTGATGAAACACACCCCTTCGGAGAATGTCTCAAAATGGAAAAAATAAACAGGATTATAGAGGGAACCAATCATACTGAACTATAGTTACTATAATAACAATACTGGGAACAGAATGGCAGCTCAGACTGAGATGCTTCCTCATCTGTAAAATGGGGAATGGCTAAGCTTTTGTGCCAGCTGGACTTGGAGTAGTCCTGGCTCTGACCTTGGCTGTCTAAGCAAGTGATACCACTTCTGAGCCTCAGTTTTCTTCTCTGTAGATTGGGATAATAGTAGAATCTACTTGACAGAGATGCTGTGAGCTCTGCCTCCTTCCCTCCCAGCAGCCAGTTAAATCACATGTCTCTCCTCACATGTTTAACCACTTCCCTCTCCTTGACTTTCTGGCCTACCCCCACACCAGTCAGTCCCCACTGCCGGTGAATCCAGCAAGCTGCTGTCACTGCCATTGCCCCTGGGCTGCTGAATGGGACCGTGTAGCTGGCTCTGTTACAACCTCAGCAGGGTTGCAGGGCTGCCTGGCACCCTATGTCCTCATCTCTGGTCAGGGTCCTCTCTCCAGCTGCTATCCCCACTTGCTCTCATCATGACATTGCTTCTTATTTCATAGGAAAGGGAGGCCATAGAGAGTAACACTCTGAGCTTCCTTCTCATACCTTTCAAATTTGGCCGAATGTTTACCCTTCTTTGGGGCTTAGAAGAAAAAATTTATACAGGACATTGGAGAAATGTTCTTGCTTCTACTCCACTTTCCTTTATTCCTGCAGGCATCGCATGATGAGGAAGGTAAAGGCTTTATAGGGAAGTGGGTGAACTAATATCTAGAGAATACCCTACTCTGTGTGAGACGGGCAGTGTATCAGTCAGGATGGAGCAGGTTATGCTGCAGTAACAAACAACCCCTAAATCTGAAGGGCCAAACCCACAAAGGTTTATTTCCTACTCTAATTAATATGAGCATCTTGGATCAGCTGGGGGCTGTGCTCCTCATTCAAGAAGGCAGCGGATGGAGCAGTCACCTTCTTGAATGGCACAGAGAAGGAGGACCCTAGGGGGTCTTGCAATGGCAATGCATTGCTCGGGCTCACTTGTATTGGTTAGACTAGTAACATGGGCCTACCACAAGGGGACCAGGAAATGACATCCTCCCCTGAAGGCGGAGAGCCATAAAAGTTTGATAGGACAGCAGGTAGGATGTGCCCTTCTGTGCCTAGCATGCTAACGTCAGCTCAGCAAGCTGCTGCTGTAACCAGCCTGGGCCGCACAAACAGAGCAGCCTCTAGACTTTCCACAGTGAGTGCCAAGAAACCACACCCAGAGGGGGAAAACTCCAAAGCTACCTCTCAGCCTCAAGTGCCAAGCAAGAGGAACAATAGGGCACCTACAGCTGCCAGCACCTCAGTGAAGAATGCAGAAGCCATGAAGAGGGAAGGCGGTACCCAGAGCTCTAGGTGCTAAACCCGTGGGGAAGGCAGAGGTAACGGGGTCCAATCAGGGCTTCCAAACTACACTCTTCATAACAGACCCATGCGATGTTTCCCAAGGGGGGGCAGGTATTTAGGTGTTTTTACTCCATTTGTGGGCGATTTTATGTTTATGTTTAGTGAGGGGTGTTCTTTCTGCATCGAATGCTTCGCTTATCTTCAGTCCACACACAGTGGTCACTTATTTTCTGTGGCATTTCTACGCACACATCAGAAAGCTCCCGTGGTGTCCCCAGGTAATTTAAGAGTGGTGGGCAAGGGAAGCCATCCCCAGCAGATGCTTCTGGGACTTTTTCAGGTGGGCCCAGATGTGGAAACTCAGGAAGGAGACCATTGCCTGCAGCCCCTGGCCCCTTCCCCGAGCTCATTGATTTCCTGTGCTGTGGTTAAAAGGCAGCTGGTCCAAGAGAGATTCATACACCTAGGTGCCAGCTCTCGGCTCCTCCTGTCATTGCTGAGTGGCCTGGACAGGTCATTTCTCTTCCTTCATGCCTCAGTTTTCTCATCTGTAACACAAAGGGACCTGGGTAGTGAGGACGTCCCTCCAGCCTCATGGACAAGGTGGCGTGTGTGGTTCATGGGGCTTAGAGTAAGGGAGCGCCAGAATGTCCAGGTGTCCTTTGTCATTGCCATCACAGGACATTGACCTTGGTTGCAGCATGCCTTTGGTGGTGTAAAAGTTGTGTTCTGGGTTTAGCTCCCCGTAGGAGGACATATTGGCTAATCCCTGTAGACCTACCAGCCTGAACAGTGCCTGGCACATGGCAGGTGCCAGTATTGGCACTAAAACAATATTTATTGAATGAATGAATGAACAAATGAACACATAACTCCCTTCAACTTTGAATCAGTGACTCACAGACTTCCTGTGGGGCAGGAGCAGGTTGGAAGAATTCGTGGCTCCAGTCCCAGCTAAGTCACCTCGGGCAAGTCACCAGGCTTGCCCCCTGCGTGTGGTGAGAGTGGGGCCCGCCCTGCCTCACGGGCTGCGGCAGACGCTCCAGCTGGCTGGAGGATTCTGAGACTCTCTGTACAAGGAGTGAGCTGTTGTTTTTAGGACACGGGGACATAGTGGACTCTTTGGGGACATAGAGCGGGTGGTGCCAGAGCCCGCGAGGTGGAGAGTTCTGGAATAATCATTTAATGAGAACTGAGTAGCTACCATTTATGGGCCGCTTGCTCCAGCATCAGGCCCTATGCCAAGCACTTTATGTGGCCATCTCATTTACAGCAGTTTAGCGGGGGGCACTGTTACTCCCACTTTACTGAGCCCAGAAGCTTCAAGTGATTGCCCACCGTGATGCATTTCATCGACACCCAGGCCTGTCTCAAAGGCAGGCTCTGACCTCTGTGCGCTCCTGCGTCCCGCCCCACGATGAGGCGCACACTGCTCATGGTACAAGTTGCCTTTTTCTAAGTGCCTACTAGGTGCCAGGAACTTTACAGGTGCTCCCGGCCATCCTTCCAACAACCCAAGGTGTAAGGAATTATTATCCCTGGTTCAAAGATAAGAAAACTGAGGCTCAGAAAGTATGAGGTCATCTATCCAAGATCACACAGCAAGCGAGTAGGGGGACTGGGATTTGGACCCAGGTCTCTTTCATTTCAGAAACAGGTGGGGAAAAGCCATCTCCACGGTGGACTCAATTAAGAGCTGTTCTGTTTGGTTTTGAGTTTATTGCTAGGGCTACCGGAAACTAATCATTAGAGACTAATTCGTGGAAGGCCTTTGATGTTCAAGTCAGCTTATTACAAGAAACCCAGTAGAGGGGAAAAAAACCAAGACAAAACAACCTCAAATTTTTCCAGTCAATTCTTAGACTTCGATGACCTCCTGGCCCGCACCAGGAAGCAGCGAGTGCTGAGACACTCCCATCACAGGTGTAGGGAGGAGCGGGGACAAAAAGTGCATCAGAAGGGATGGGGCTTGTACCCTCTGAGCAGCTGCAGGAAAGACTCTGGATGCCAGAGATGGGTACCTAAGGGGCCAGGAGGAGGTAGACCCAAGCCCCGAATCCTAGAATCAGGAAAGGATCCTGAAGAGGACTTCACCGAACCCTCTTTAAATTTATTTTTTTTAAAGACTTTATTTATTTACTTATCTACTTTATTTTGAGAGAGGAGAAGGGAGGGAGAAAGAGTGGGGGAGAGAAACATCAATGAGTCGTCTCTCACATGCCCCCAATGGGAGCCTGGCCCGCAACCCAGGCATGTGCCCTGACCAGGGATCGAACTGTGATCTTTTAGTTGACAGGCCGGTGCTCCACCCACTGAGCCACACCAGCCAGGGCTGAACCTCTTTACGTTACAGAGCGGCTCTGTGATTCACCCTCCAGACAGGCACACCTCTGGGAGCGAAGGGGGCAGCAAGGCAGTAACCTGTGAGCTGATCTGCGACAGGTGTGAACCAAGGCCCCCCAGGGAAAGCTGTCTGCATGGTCTCCCTGATTTTCCCTCCAGAGGGGTTACTATAAACAAGCAGAGCGCAAATAGCAAAGCCAGGAGGCCGGTAAAACAAAAGAATAGGAGGGGGGGTCCTTAAAAGTGCAGGGACGTCTTGGCTGGTGTGGCTCAGTATTATTAATAATGTTCTGGGAAGCAGAGGTTCGCTCCACGCTGAAAAGATGTGTTTTACAATCAGAATAGTCTAGAAATGAAACAGGGGGCCCAGGGAGGTGGCAGTTCCTCTTCACTAGAAGGCTTTAAGCAGAGGCTGTCTGGCACGGATTCCGCAAATGCAGTGACCACCTTTGGGAGGCTGGCTAGCGGGACACTGGGAGAGTTAACCGATTACCACTGCTGTAAAAGTCTGAGGGCTTGCAGCTTAAATGCCTGCTACGAGAGGGACGTGCTTATCCTCCCAGCCCCCCATCACCTAGAAGACTGTGCCATTGCCCGGCCAGGAGGGCACCAGGGATGGGCAACAAGGCTGGGACTGGGAGCTGGCCCCTTGAGAGCCTGTATCTGCCTCCTAGCAGCTCCTGGAGGGAGGATAGGGACCAACCTGGGCCTCCCACTTTGGCTGAGGGAGAAGGCGTCTTTAGAACTTGACTCCCAGCAGCTCAGAAGGCAGCCCAATAAGATGGAGAAGCCGAGGGTCGGCACTCCTTTTGGCTGGGGGCTCCCCACCCACCGTGCCTTCCCTCCGTCCAAAGCCACCAACGGATCCTGTTCAGGCGTCTTCGCCCAGAGTCTGCAGCTGGGTGGGAAAGGTGACGTGAACCCCAGAACTGAGACACAGTGCAGAGGAAGACACACTAGCCCAACTTCTTCACCCAGCAGAGGGGGGCGGGGTGGGGATCACTCGGGTGCAGCAGGGGCTGCCTGGAGCTGGTGGCAGAGCTGGGAACAGGAGCTCTCTGCGCCACACCTCTGTTGGCCCCGGAATCGTTGAAGTTCTCAGACACGCAGCTGCACCCTTGCCAGGCACAGGCCCGGGCCTCCTCTCCGGGAGGCACGTGGGACCCGAGGCGGTCCCACGGGAGTGCTGCGGTGGGGAGGCAGGTGAGCTCAGAGTCTAGACTGGACTCGGCTACGCACACGTGTCCTGGCAGCCTCTCCCACCTTGTCCCTTTTGTTCTGGCTCTCCTGCTTCTGTGCCCCTCACTCAGGTTTCAGGGAGGTGCCCGTTAAGGATGCTCCTCCTTGCCCTCATTAAGCACAGATCAGACCTGCCAGTTCTTGCCCTCTTGCTGGCAACTTCCAAATCGGGCCGCGCCCTGGGCTGTCTCTCTAAGATGCCTTTGCCGAACTGGCTCCAGCAGGTTCTTTAAAGTCAACATATCTAGGAAGGAACTCAGCAGCTGCCCCCATTCCCAATCCCTTCCACTCCGTGTTCCCACCAACGGCAACACCATCTTCTCCCCTTCTTCCACCAGGAGCCTGAGAACCAGCCCAGGGCAGAGTCTGACAAATCTGAGGAGCACAGGGACCACCTGGAGACCTGCAAACACAGATTCCCGGGACCACCCTGGGCATCCCTACTGGCTGAGGCTGGGGGCTCTTAATGCTGTGCATTTCTAACAGCTCCCAGGTGATGCACTCGGGGTCCGCACTTTGAGTAGCTCCGGACTGGACTTCTGTCTGTCTGAATCCCTCGGTCCCCTTGCTCACTATTATTGTTGATATCGTTACTGCCATCCATTTTAAATAGTTCATAGTCTTGAGCCGCCTGGGTGCCAAGTACTGTGTGAGGCATGTGTTTAGCCTGCGAAGGTGTATGAGTGCCAGGTGCTGTAATAGGTACTTTCACATGGTACAAAGCATACAAAAGCATCCACCCATACCACTGACGTTCTGGTAGAGAAAGAAAGTTAAAAGTTAAATAACTAAACTACAAAAGGAAAGTCACTTTAAATCCAGGAAGTTCTTACCCGAGAAGGTGACATGCTAAGTGTGAACGAGAAGTGATTTCGTGTAACCCGAGATCTCAAGAAGCCCCTCCTTCATTTCTCTCAGGCGGCTGCCCCTTTGTCTTCCAGCTCAGTCCACTGGTTCAGGCCGCCACTCTTGCACCTGGACACCAGCCAGCAGCCCCGCCGGCTCGCCCCCCGGCTGGAGATTTTTCTTCTCCCACACACCTTCAGCCGGCAGCCACGTACTTTTTGTAATAAAGCAAATCACGTGACTCCCTTGGCCTCCTGTCACCGAAGGATTCCTCAGCGCAGCGAGGATTCCAGGTCCCAGTAACGATTCTGCACGGCCCCCCCATTTGTCTGCCGCCCCTACAGCCCACCCGTTTTGTCCTCCATACTTCAGCTGCTGTGGATTAATTAGAACTTGTCCACTGCCTGCTTTTTCTCCCAAACTCACCAGCAACCCACCCATCCTGTCTCCTTCCCTGCTTCCCAGGGGGAAGAAGCTTCACCCTCCCCCCGCCCCCACAGGGCTGCTCTCCTACACCTGTCCTCTCCTCGGTTCTGTCTCAACAGGGGTTCCCGCCGCCAGCAGTGCACGCAGGGGCTCATCTCTCTTTCTCTCCAGGGTCTCTCTAGCTGGCACCCTCTCCCCAGCCCTTTCCCATGCTGGAAAGAAAGAGGTCCCTGTGCTTACTGACATCACTTCCTCAGCTGAGGTCCATTCCGTGGCCACCGCAGTCTGGCACCTGGCTGCAGGTGTAGAGGCAGAGTGGAGAAAAGCAGCCCAGGATGGCCCAGCCTCGGGGGCAGAGCTTGGACTCAGGGACTCAAACCCACCAGCCTCAGCCCAGAGTGTGTGCCTGTACCCACCACACTCTCCAGCCCCCTCACCCGCCTCGGGAGGTGGGGGTGATGTTTAGCCCCCCCCACACAGAGGAGGAAACCAACCAAAGCGTTCTACCACATGCAGGCATCGGCCAGACTGGCCTTTGTGAGTGCCCTAAACATATTTAGGATTAAACAAAGTGGCCGCCTGCAACCTGTTGGTCTGTAGTGTTCTTTGCTAAGAAATAGCCTCACAGCAGTAAGTATGGGGGATGGGGGTGGGGGCACTTGACCTTCATTTCTCTCAATTAGGAGGTAGTCTGGGACGCCAAGCCAGGGCGCACGCAGGCCATAGCCCCTTTGGCTACAACCCCCCAGGCCTTGCAATCCTCTGACTCAGTGTGTGGCAGATAGACAGGCACCGAATGCTGGCTGTTATCTGACAGACCCACAGGCTGTTAGGCCTGGAAGGGGCCTTAGCGACTCACCGAATGGTGAGCTTGGTCAGCGCTGCCGGGCACCATGCCGCACACTCACCTGGGCAGTCTCTCGCCTCCTCTGATGAGCAGAGCTGCCTGGCTGAAGCTCGCTTGCTACAATTCTTCGCCTCAGTTAAGGAATGGCTGCAAGTGTGGGCTCCTTCGTTTTGAGAATCTGAGCATGGGGGAGTGCCAGGGAAGAGGAAGATCACGTTGGAAACTCTAGAAGTTCAGTTCTCTGACTTCCAGTCTGCAGGCTGTGGTCACACAGCCCGGAGTCTCTAATTGCACGGACCTGTGGAACGTCGTCTGGAAGCAGCCGAGGGGAAGAGCAGTACCACACCCACAGCCGGTGGCTTTGAGCAAGTGTCTGAGGCTCCCAGAGCCCCCGGTGTTCCCTGACCACCCGTGGGTGATGCTGAGGATCACCGAGATAAAGGAGAGGCTGCTTTGTAAACGGTGAAGTGGGAGACCCCTCTGACCCACGATCAGTGCTTGCTTGTCAAAAGGACCACTCTACCTTAGCCCAGCTCCTTAGCCTCCAAACGCTGTTGCCTTTCCCTTCCCATTGACCATGAGTCCACATTTCCTGGGTCGTTTAATGCAACAGCTCTCCCCTGACCCCTGGTGAGGTGCTTGGTGGTGCCTGGCATTGCGCAGAGGACCCGAGTGGAGGAAAAGGCAGGGCCGTCCACGGTCTTGTGGCCCTGGAGCCAGTGTTGGGAAAACCACGTCCAAGGGAAAGCAGCTTTCAGCAGGAAGGTTCCCAATCACTTTTATTCTTTACGCTCAGAAAAGGCCCACAGGTGGTGGGTTTGCCCAAAGTGGACGTACCTGCAGAACCACTCACTACCCGGCTCACGGAACATGACTGCTCCCCCCAGTACCTCTGGGCTGTCTCCCAGTCTCTACCACGCCCATCCCGTCTCCTGGCACCACAGACAGGGCTGCCTACATTTGAACTTTAAATAAATGGAAACATCCACGGCTTCTCTCACCCAGTGCTGTGTGTGAGGTCCACCCTGTTGATTTTGGTAGCTGAGGTTGGTTCATTCTCAGCGCTGTGTGTAGTATCCCAACAAGATCACGGATCTAAGGGGTTTGTTTTTTTTTGTAATTATGTTTAAAAAGCTGTGGTCAGTGTTACAAAAACAAAGAATTTAGACTAATATTTACCAATGCAAGCATAATTGATTTTTTGCCTTCTATACACAACATCTTTGAAATGCTAAAATGAGTTCCGCCTGCGGTTCTTTTGTGACGCTGCAGGTGCAGGTGGGATGATTTACCTTCTCAGCGTCCTCTGCAGCCAGTGGGAGGTGGCTCGGGCATCGGAGAGTCCGGGGTCCAGTCGGTTGGGCAGACTTGTCCACGGACTTCCACTAACTGGAGCGCTGTCACCGGGCGGAGGGTCTCTTCCACACATGGGCCGGCGGCAGATCACTGACACTCAAATGCTGGAGGCCTCTCTGCCTGGGCTGCGTTTCTCAGCTGGTTAGAGCGACACCAAGGTTGCGCGTTTGATGCCCAGTCAGGGCACAGAGAAGAGGCAACCGATGAATGGAACATGGTGTGGATCTCCCCGGCACCGCCCCCCCCCCACGTCTTTCTAAAATCGATCAATTAAAAAAATATAAAAATAAAGAGACTTGTTAGTGCAAGGCCCTAGTCTTGGGACACCTGCTCGGTCGCGTGTGACAACAGGGCGATGTCATGAGGCCCCCACTGCTACTCGTCCGTCGCGTGCTGGCCCAGGCCAGTGCCCAGCGCAGGCTCCCATCCGGAGGCCCTCTGCCTTGTTGCGCAGAGCCGTCATTCCTGTGGCACTCACAGCGGTGACTGTCCAAGGGCGGCAGGAGAAGAGCACCCAGTAGCTCCCCTCACAGACACCAAGGCTTTGTTCTTTCAACACCCTGTGGATGACGCGGCACCCTCCTGGCGGGGTGTGTGCTGGGTGCCAGCGGGGTCACCAGGAAGCAGACCTCAGCGCTGCAGACACCCGGCTGCTCCGAGAAACGGCACGAGCACGTCGGGCAGCCCAGCCCCAGGCCACCTTCCTGCCCACAATCTTCCACGTGCACGCACGTGGCCGCCACTCCTTAGTGTCTGTCCCCTCTCAGCCTGCGGTTTCTGGACTGCACTCCCGTGAGGTGTCCAGGATTGGGGCCGCGGGGCTCTCTGCGCGTCACCCCCCTGGTTCAGCCGTAGCCCTCCGTGGCCTCTGTTTCACTCAGTGGAGTTGAGAATGACTTCATGTGTTTTTGAAAGAGTTTTTGTTGGGTGTTTGACAGGGCACTGCTCTGAGGTCCCTTCCAGCTGGAAAATTCTGTTCTGGGAGCAGAAGGTGGGTGTGGGAAGGGTTAAGCGTCATTCAGCCAAAGAGCCAGGTTGGGCCTCATGACCTTTTAAAGTTCTTATAGCTTGGTTTGCGGTGCGGGAGATCGCATAACATTCTATTAAAATAGTGTTCAAACAAAATAACTTCCAAAGGCAGAAGGATGTAGAGGACAAGCTTCACTCTGAGGAGCATTTAGGTAGCATTTCAGCAGGAGTCTTAAGGACAATATACTTCACCCAACCCTCTGCATTTAAAAGTTTTTTTATATTTTATAATTTTTAATTTTTTTTTTTACTTCTCTATTGGCTGTTCCTGGTAGTAGTCAGTTGGGGTTGTTTGGGCTCAGAACAGTCCCCAAAAGGAGTAGGAGATGGGGGCAACCTGTGTGTCCCTCTCTGGGGTGGTGGCCTTCCCTTCACCACCAGCTGGCCTAGCCTGGACCTGCAGTTTCACTTGAAGGAGGGTGGGCCATTCACGGACCCAGAGAGAAACATCTCTGCCCTTGGCCTGAGTCCACAGGCCTGATAAACAGCCCCTTTCCCAGCGCCTGCAAGGAACAAAGCCCCTGGCTGCTCTGGGATTTGTCTGCCCCCGTGTTCCTGAAACAGCTGTTTATTCTTTTGACAGGAGTTGGACCACGGCACCTTCCCTTCCTCCCAGCCCTGCCTCCTTCTGCAGAACGGATCTGGACAGAACTTTGTTTTGCCTTTTACTCTGCGGGGAGAGCAGCAGACGATGAGGTATGTGAAATGTTGAAATGATTTACTTCTGCCATGTCGGGGTCATAGTGGGAACTTCGAGCTGGCTGTGGCACGGATCCACCTGGGGGGGGAGGACCCTCGCTGTGCCCTTAACCTCTTGCTGGTCCCCCCTCGCTAGTTCTGGAAGAAGCCAAAGTCCTCTCCCTGGCATGGGATCTCGAAGTGGAAGCTGGCAGGATGCTGCCTGTGGATTTTGCTTCCCCTGGCAGTACCTCCTGGGGCTGTGGCTGCGGCCTGGGGTTTCGTCTGCAGGATTCAGGGTGACGGTGCAGCCCGGCATGAGTCTGGCCCAGGGGCCACGTCGTGCGTGGGTGGATGCGCAGCCCTGTCGGGCGGGAGCCCCTTCACTGATCCTACCTTATGTCTCTTGGGAAAACCCTCGCACAGTGTCTGGTCTAGGCAGCAAGGCCAATCGGGCTGGATCCAGGCTTGAGATTTCCTGAAGGGACTCAAGAAACGGCATGACTACATGGACCCCGGAGAGCAGGTTGTTCCGTTTGTGACGGCGGGAGCGATGCTTAGCCACATATTTAGTCTGCGACTTGTCTGCTCGTTCGTTAGCTTCCTCCGTCTGTGTTTGCCCTGAAAAAAAAAACAGAGCTGAGAACGGCCTTCCTTGAACTTTTTCCCCCCAGGACTTGTACTGTGTTTCTTTTACCCAATAGGGAGTATTTCTCTGTAATGTCTACCAATTTATTTATTAAATATATACTGATTGATTGATTTTAGAGAGTGTGGGGAGAGGGAGGGCGAGAGAGAGAGAAACATCGATTTGTTGTTCCACTTACTTATGCATTTATTGGTTGATTCCTGGACATACCCTGACTGGGGATGGAACCCACAACCTTGGTGTATCGGGACAGCGCTCTCACCAGCTGAGCTACCCAGCCAGGGCCTATGCGCACCAATTCAGAGGCTTCTGGGTAAAGCAGCGCGCTCCCTCTTTACCTCCAGCATCAGCCCCCTGCCAGGAGCTGGGCCTGGGAGTCAGAGGGTCTGCTTTTCAAATTGGCATCCCCTTCTGGGCAAGCCCTGCCATCTCAGCCTCCACTGAAGCTCGGTTTCCTCATCAAAAAGCCGCAGCACTGACCATGCTGAGGGATTACCAGACATAGAGAGGAAGACCCACACCAGGCCTGGCATGGCGGAAGAGCCAGTGCTCGCCAGACGGGCAGAGGGGAAGCCAGCCCTCAGCCAGGCTAGCCTGCGGTTGGCTAGCTTTGAGCCAGTCACTAGGTGATCATCGTGACAGGCAAAACGAGAGGATGTCCCAGACACCTGAGTGATGAGTCCACGGGGGGGCTCTCGTGTTTTCTGAGCAGAGAGTGGTAACAACGGTGGTCGCCAGGGGCCGGCGCCTGGAACCTGAATCCTGGCTCCGCCACTTTATGCTGTGTGATATCAGGCAAGTTACTTAACCGCCCTGAGCCTCCGTTTTCATACCTTTAAAGTGGGGATAATTCTGGAACGACTTCAGGATTGCTGTGAGGCTTAGCTTGAGAGACTCCTGTTAAAAGTGTTTAGCCCAGGCCTGGTCCGGTTCATTTGGGGAGCATCCAGGTGTTGTTAGGGCCTGAAGCTTATTCAGTTTTCAGGGCCCTCTTTAGAAAAGAATGCAAAGTGGTAAACACAACATTAGGCATGGAATGGGTACTGGATCAACACGAGTTTGGACTGCACAGGTCCACTTATAAATGGATTTTTTCTAATAAATACTATATATATACTTTTTCCTTATTATTTCCTTAACACTTTCTTTTCCTTCGCTTACTTTATTGTGAGAATATAGTATATAATGCATATAATATGCAAATATGTGCAATTGATTATTTATGTTATTGGTCAGGCTTTGTCAACGGTAGGCTGTGAGTGGTTAAGTTTTCAGGGAGTCAGGAGTTATGTGCAGATTCTGAACTGCAGGGGGACCAGCACCCCTAAGCCCCACATTTGTTCAAGGTCAACTGTATTTAAAATGGGAGGAGATGTATCACAACAAATAACAAAAAACCGACAAACACTCCAAACAGGACAAAGTTTAGAAAGCATAATGATGTGAAAATAATGCAAAAATGGTATAACTCAGGTGTCTGATGCACCTGTCATATTTCTGCGGCATACCCCTGGGTTTCCTCTTTGTTCAACAAGCACTTTGTAGTATCATTTTTTGATAGAGACGAGAGAAAGACAAATCACTTTTGCCCCTAGCATGGTCAATCAGCGGTTGCTTTTTATTGCCAAGAGTTTAGAAAAGTTCCTTTCGGCTTCATAACTTGTTACTGGTGGTGGTGCATCTGTAAGTCCTTTGGCAGTTTCTTGCTCAGCAGCTCCAGCCAGAGCGCCAGGGAACTCAGCTGTTGGTCCAGCCTTGGGGGTGGGGGTGGAGGGTATGGGTGCCAGCCTGCAGCGTCCTCATCATTCTGAGCCCTGAGCAGGGAGCAGAGCAGCACCCAGGTGGGCTCTTTCTCCTTGGGATCAAAGTGGAAGGCTCCTGGGTGCGCAACAAAGTCCACCCAGGGCCGGCTGTTACTGGGACCTAGGCGGCTTCATTCACTGCTGGGTCAGGAGGCCTCTGTGTTCAACTTGTGTTAGTGGGTAAACTTTTTTTTTTTAATTGTTGTTCAGTCACAGTTGCCTTGGTGGGTAACCTCATTTGATCATCACTTTAAGGAATCTGTGAGGCTGTTGCAGTAAGATGTGCTCTGGGTGGCGTATAACGAGACCTCCAGCCAGTGGCTGACTTCTCTTGCACGTCCTGGGTCAATCAGGAAAGCCTGTCATGGAAAGATAAGTCTGGGTGACTTCTTTCAAGGATGGGGAGACTAAGGCCAGAGACCTCCATGAGCCCAGTTTGCAACACCTGCTCTGGTGGAAGGTGGGGCTGGTCAGCCTTGGCTTCTTACCCACCCAGCTGGGTCCTGAGCCGTGGACAGTGGGAGGGCAGCTGACTGTCACGAAGTCACAGTGGGGGCGGTGGGAGGCTTTCCCTTTGCGTCTGGGTGGTGCCGCCCCCAGGGACCCACACACCTCTCCCAGGTGAAGCTGCTTCTCCGCCCTCAGAGCCACCTGTGGAGCATTCACTGACCACGGCGCAGGGCGCTCCATACACGTGGTCTCCTCTTGAACTCTCAGGGCGCCCGGAGGAGGGTGCTCGTGCGTGGAAACCGAGTTCACAGGGTCAGAGGACTTGCCCTAGGCTGGGACTGCTGCTTTAAGAGTCAGTGCTGGCCTGATTCCTCCCCCGAATGATAGATCTGAACGCTGGAGGGTGTGGAGGACAGAAGATAGGCGTTTTGTCCAGGGGCTGTAACACCCAGTTTGCTCCTGTGGCCCCCCTGCCCTTTACCTGCACTCAGTACTTGTCACTCAGAGTCTTTGACCCCCTTCTCAATCATGCAGGAGTGGCTGAGGCTGGAGCAAGCAGGGGCACGGGATGGGGGCGGGGTGGCGGGGAAAGACGGGCAGAGAGGAAGGTTGGGTTTCCTCTGCCACTGCTTTCCCCCTGCAGATCCCGCTCTCAGAGTTAATGGCTTTTCCACTGCTGTTCAGCAGAGACGCTCCCCTTCCCCTGACATGAGATGGAGAAAACGGGGTCCACCTTCCATAGAACTCCTCTCAGAGAGGGTTTCTGTGTGGAAGCAATACCCTCACTTAGCCCAGACTCAAGTTGTTGTTGTGTGTGTGTGTGTGTGTGTTGTTTTTATGGGACAGGTGAGGAAGAATTAATGTATGAGCCACATGGAAAAGTGACACTCCAGGGAAACACAGCGGAAAAGGAAGAGGAGGAAAGGGAAGCGGGGAAGGCAGAGAAGTTAACAGGCTTTACAAGGTGGCCCTGCCCTTAGAAACGCACCCCAGGTTTTCAGCACTGTTCCGGGAGAGGGTTGCGTGACAGGTGGTTTCGTCTGGGAACCTGTGTGGGGGCCGAGTTCTGGGAGGGGCCCAGGAGCTGCCCATGTGGGAGGTTGGATGGATTCAGGGAGAAACCGTGAGCACTGGGACCTGGGGCACCTGAGAGATGGTGGGAGGGCTCTGCTAGGACTGGGCGTGGTATGTTCACCAAGTCCTGAGGGTCGCCAGTTCCAGGTTCCCGCGTGAGTCTGGGTGTCAGTGTTTGGCGTCCTAATTCTGCGCTCTGCTCCTTAAGTGGAGAATTGAGAAGCAACCTGCTGTTTCCTAGTTGGGGGCTAAGACGGTCAACCACCCATCTTCAGAAGTTCGCAGTTTTGAAAATTCCAAGAGACAAACACATAGGAGAAAGACTTAGACCACGCTGGCTGCCAGATGCCTCATTTTTGTCCAGAGAGAAATATAAAAATGCTTTTAAAGACTTGTTGGCCACCCTGGCAACCCCTCCGTCTCTGGAGACGTGCATTCCAGATCCCGGGAAGCAAGTCCACACCCATTTCTAGCGCTTCGCCAAAGGACGTGATGTTGGCTTATGTGGACAGCCTCCAGTCCTAAGTGCCCAACAACAGTGACGACTGGCCACAGCAAAAGTCCGGTCAAGCCATCTGGGAAGTCCAGGAAGAAATTCGCCTCATGCGAATTTCTGAAATGAAAAATCATGAACGCTTTGCATGGGCGGCCATTAGGAGATGTGTGTGGTTGGAGCCCCTCCTGGCAGTAGTCTTGATGTTTTCTACGGTGAGAGTTTGCATGTTTCTCCATTTAACATTTTTTCCGCTGGGGGACAATTGCATTTGATCCTCCGCAGGTGGGACTGATAAAGCCTGGGGCCCACGTTGTGCGGCGTGGTGGCCTCCTCTGCACCATGACCGGCAGGGCCCTGTAGCAGGGCCCTCGCCTCCATCAAAGAAAACCAGCCTCCTCCCACTTCCGCGAGCTCTTTGTGATGCTGCGGCCGGGAGCAGATGGATAGCCTTCAGAGCCGCTAATCTGCATCTCCCTGCACTTTGTTGTTTCGTGTGTTATTCTTCCAGCACCCTCATTTCTGTCCATTAAATGTGCTTTGAGCTCTGGCTAAATACCAGCCACTGTGCTACAGCATGGGGTCCTCCCGACAGCTTGCCATGTGGACACTAGTAATAAGAACGAGCAGTTTTTCCATGTTTATATGGTACCAGGCCCAATGCTAAGCGTTTTATGGACCTTATCTCATGCGATCATGGCCATTTTTATCTCCATTTTAGAGACAAGGAAACAAACCCGCAATCCCTTTTTTGGAACCGTGGGGCCTGGAAGGCAGGAGGCATGGACTGTAGATCATACATTATGTAACACTCCCAGTGCAGCAGCACCAAACGATAACATGCAGCGTGTTTACGCAAAGAAGTGTTTAAACAGTCTCACTAAGTGGGGTAAGGATTGTAAGTAGCCTCACGACAGGGTCAACTGAATGACAAAAAGGTTTGTTGGTTTTCAGAGCTTTCTGGAGACGTGGATGAGGGACTGCCACACGCGCAGGGTTGCCTGGTTGCGTGCGCATCAGCGCCGGGGGTCCAGCCCCCACCTCACCCCAAAGCCCATGGGTTTGGTTACTCTCTCTTCTCCGGGAGTGAAGACTTCTGTGTGGAGAGGTGGCTGCCATCTCAATCCTGATCTGTTTAAACCCAGGACTTCTCTGGTACGCAGTGCCAGTGCTGTTGATGGAGACTTCAAGTGGCTTTTCCAACGGGGGTGGAGTTGCGTGCTGTTGCATTTTGTGACTTTGCCACAGGCCCCAGGCCAGCCCACTCCCAGGGTCCTCAACGGGCTCCCGAGGTCCTCAATGGGCAGAAACTCAGGAGCGAGGTTTACCCGGCCCGACGGGCCCCCTTCGGGTGCCTGTGGAGCACAGGCGCATCTGAACGCTGATGGAGCTGTGACCTTGAGTTCCGTACGGGTTTTTCTGTTTCCAAACAGGCCGCACTTTCTAAGCAAGGAGGACTAGAGCATCATGGCTGATAACCATGTCCTTTCACTGAATTTAAAGTAAAAGTGATGTAGCACGAGGTCCAGGACTGGAATCGTGGGAGGCCCCCTTTGAGAAGAGTTGCAAAATATCCCCTCTCCCGAAAAGACGAATTTCAGTGTCACTTTCATCTTATGTAATTTGCTCACCCAACATTTATAGAGGTCTTGGAGATTCAGGATTGAGTAGGACACTCCTTCGGCCCTGGGGAAGCTCAGACCGGCTGGGAGGAGACCGGGCCCAGTGTGGATGCTGCCGTGTGAGCCGCCTCCCGGGGATGTGCACGGCACTGTGATAGTGACGGGGGAGCCAGAGGGGAGACGGGGCAGGGGTAGGAAGTGGCTTCACAAAGGCCCATGATGTTTGATGAATGGCACAGCGGGCCGCCCTCTCCTTTTGGCTTCTGGGTGTCCGCCCTCCTGCTTTTTCTCCTGCCTCCTGGCCCTCTCCTCACCTCCTTCTCCATCTTACCTTTGAGTGTCACTTCAGCCCAGGGCCCTCTTCCTTCCTTTACATCCATCCCTCTGCATCCTCTCCCTAGGTGATGGAATTCCTGCCCTTCACCCTAATGTGCACGATGCCTCCAGTTGCATGACCCGCCCACATCTCTCCAGTGAACTTCAGACCTGCCACCTCCATTTAGATGTTCACATGCTTCTCGAAACTAACACATCCAAAACGGAGTCCGTGACTCTCACCCCCAAACCTGGTCCTCCTCCATCCCACCCAAGGCAGTGCTGCAACCTACCCTTGCTTCTCCCCTCTCCCTCATCCCTGATGTCTAAATTGCCAGCCAAATCCTATCAATTCTCTCTTCAGAGTATAGGAATTAATTGACTTCTCTCCACCTCCTCTCCTCCTTTTCAGCAAGGACACCCCTTCTTTTTGGCCATGGGAACAGCCTGCCCCTCACGTCCCTGCGTCTGCCCTTGTCCCCACACTCATCCCCTGCCCCAGCACTCCGGAGCACCCACTGGGGTCTCTGAATGCAGTCGGAGCAGGCGATATCCCAGCTTCAGGTGCTTTCGTGGGTCCCCACCCCCTTGTCGTGCCTTCCCAGGCTCTCTCTGCCCTGCCCACCCCGCCCTTGTTCCAGCTACTCAGGTGAAAGAACGTCACTCTTTTTTTCTTATGCAGGCTTTTTCTTTTGTCTTTTCTTCAAACACGAGAAGCTCTGTCTCCTGTCAGGCTGTCATAGGTGCTGTTCTGAAATACTCTCATCCTGACTCACGGCTCTTCACCCCTTTCCATCCTGTCTTCACTCCTTGGGCAGCTTTAGTCACCTCCCCAATGGGGCCTTCCCTGGCCACCATAATTAAAGTACTTCCCCACCTGCTGTTCCCCACCCAGCACCCTTCCCCCTCAACCACAACTAATGCAGCAATCGAGAAATACTCCGGTGCTTACTATACACCAGTTGTTGGCTTGCTGGGGGTGTGGAGGGGAAAAGCCAGGTGGGGTGGGAAGTGGGTGAGTGTAGACTGCCGAGGCCCAAGTGGTTCCCCCTCTGAGCACCAGCCGTGTGGTCAGTGTATGAAGGGAAGCAAAGCTAGGACATGAATGGTCCCCCCTGTCATTTGCTGAGAGGTGGGTGATCTGAGTTCAGGCAGTTGGCGGTCATGGGAACCATTTACAGTTACTCCCTCACGCCTCCCATCCATGGTGGACCTCACGATCATCTGGGTACTTTCCCTCTGAGCCCCAGAGTGGCCTTAGCATCATACCCAACACAAGAGCCCTGTCGATTCCTCGAACTGGTCTAATTGGCCGTTGCAGCCCTGTGCAGTTTCAGGTAGAGCACACTCCTTAGGTCTAATTACGCACTCATGAACATTTCCTTTGAGAGAGGGTGTATAGGTAGCTGCAGTTTTTAAAGATCATATGTTGCTCGGGAGTTACTGAGTCTGTTTTCCTCGTCTTTTTTTTCTTTTCCAGGAGGAAATAATGAATGTCAAAGGAAAACTGGTTCTGTCAATGCTGGTTATCTCAACTGTAATTGTTGTGTTTTGGGAATATATCAACAGGTAATTATGAACCACGATGAACTGATGTTGGTGAAAGTTACTCTGATCTCCTAGTATCAGCCAAACCACCAGGCTGAATTAAAGGCAGACTTCCCTGAAACCGTAAAGAAGAGATTCCACCTTTTCTATATCCCTGAGCCCTGAACTGTCTTCATTTTTTTAAATCTTAATTTTTTTCCACTACCATTTAGTCCCCTTATGCCCACTCCCCCCAGCATTCACCACACTGTTGTCCATGTCCGTGAGTCCTTTTTCCTTTTTGCTCAATCCCTCCACTCCCTGACCTCCGCCAACCACCAGTCGTCCAGCTGTCCATCTATGAGTCTGTCCCCATCCTCCTCGTTAGTTCAGTGCAAGGCCGAGCTGTGTTTCAAAGCATCGGAGCTCCAAGTACCTTCTGGCTAATCACCTGTCTTCCTGCCACGTTCCTAACGTCTTGATTTTTGTGCTCTTGCACTTCCGGGCAGGCTAGATCCAGGAATAGTAAGGTCTTATTAAGCCCAAAATGTAATTTAAAGTTACTCATATGGCCAGATATAGGAATTAGGTTAAGGAGTTTCCGACACAAATGCCATGAGAAATCCATCCTGATTTTTGCAATTCTGATATTTGCAGAGTTTAAAGGAGCAACTCAAGTTGTTGACTTTTGCTGCAAAATACACTCGAGTTGCTGCTGATTTATGTGTGCCTGGCTAAAACTTTTCTTTTTTAAATTCTGGAAGCAAAGTGAATTAAACGTTTCTGGGTGCATTCCCCAAAAGCTGCTTCTGTGCTTTTGGGAACTACAATGCTTTGCAGGTTCCAGCTGGAAAGGCTTCTGATAGAAAGAAGTCTCCACAAGCAGCTACAAAAATGCGCCATGCCTTTGACTTAAAAAAGCACTGGTGTAGTTCATCCAAAAAATCCACTGTATACCTCTGGGTGGGGAGGGCGGTCTTGGCGCCATTAACATTGTCGTGGTGCAGTGTTTAAGTAGCCACCAAGTTCACAGTGACAGCCTGAATGAACATTTGAGGGTCTTCCAATTCTTAAATTCTAAGACTTGATGAGCCAACAGGACCATCTTGGCTACTAAAAAGGGAACTGCACCTTGAGGTGCATCAGGAAAAAGAGAGTTGCTCCAGAATTGGGAGCTGTTCACCACACCACACCCCACCCCGACCCCGGGGCACTGCATAGATCTAACTGCTTCTGGAGTATCTCTCCGTTTCCTTCGGAACAGCTCACCAGTGTGACCAAGGTAGGGGGTCAGCTAACCAGATCTTTCAAATTGAGAAGACTGGTGGGATACTTGGTGTGGAGTGTAGCCGGACCGGAGTTGGGCGAAGGGACCTCGAGCCTGCCTCAGGGACTCAAAGCTGAGGAAATACCCTGGTTGGAGTCTGGAGCCCGGCTGCCGGGGCTGGTCCTTGGACACCGCTTACTTCCTCCGTGACCTTGGGCAACTTGCATGGCCACTCTGTTCCTCCTCTTCCCTATCTTTAAACATGGGGATAATTTGGTACCTGCATCACAGGATTGCTGGGAGGATTCAATTAGTTATTGCTTATAAAGCAGTTAGGGCAATGTCTGGAACTTAATAAGCACTCGGGATGTGCTAGCTGCCGTGTTTATCACCATCATCTTCATCATGGCTATTACCAACACCCTCTGCCCTAGACAGCAGACCAGGACAGGGGATTTTGGCGGCTTGAAGGAAGAGCTCTAGCAGTTGGAAGAATCCAGCAGAAGAACAAGTTCCCTTTGTGGGACCTGCCCTGAGTTGGGACGCTTGTGTGGATAACCTTCAAGCTGCGACTGCTTGCCTGGATAACCTTGGTCTTCTGAGTTGCAGCCAGAATTGTGCTTCCGTATTTTGGGTGGCTCACAAAACTAAAGTATGGAGCCAAAGGCACAAATGTGCATTTTGGCATTGGCCTTCCACAGAGAGGGTCTCTTTACAGTCCTGGGCACACTGTCTTTGCTCGGGGACCAGAGCAGGTGCTGGCTGCTCTCCAGGGCCCTGTGCACCCAGACTGTGGCCACACTGTGACTCACTGTGAGGAATCTGCTTGAATACCCGCAAGGGGCTTGGAAGGCAGCAGGTCCTTTGCCACCTTGTGAATTGGCTATTTAAGGTGAGCTGAGAGCACCAACCTTAGACAGGTGATCAGTGCTAGGCTAGAAAGAATTTTGAAATAACCTCACCAAATACATCGACTGGTCTCAGCTGCGCATCCTGAAAGAATGTCATCCAGGACTGCATTTGGTTTGAGGCCGGATGAAAAAAAGATCTTAGAATTTCAGAGCTGGTGGAAAGTTTAAGTGAAAGGATGATGGCGATGGCAATTGTGATGGCAGCAGCTACCAGTGACGAGTGTCGATGTGTGCCAGGACCTGTGTGCACAGCCTCCAGCTCTTCCAGCAGCCCTGCGAGGAGGCTTCTGGATGAGGAACACGGCGTCTCGAAAGCTCCGACCTGGATGCGGCCTTAGGCTCTGCGGTCATTCCTTGTCCTGTTTTCTGAGGGACAGTAGGTCCCATGTGAAGGATGGCTGAGCTATGGTGATCCTGAGGAGGTCCTGGGAGGGGACCCACCTGTGAACCTCTTCTTGTTGAAGCCACAGTGAAGAGCTGGCGCCTTTTCATTCAGATTTGAGTCTCCACAGACCTCCTTGCTGTGGGGAGTTACTGCGGTGGCTGCAGCAGAACATCCCTGTCTCCCAAGGTCCTTGGTTGTATCTCAAGGAAGGTGGAAACCTGAGTAGCTAAAACAAGGCTCTCAACTCAGGCCGTAATGGTTGAAAAATAGCTTTTCTCAGAATGAAAAGTAACTCGATATGTTTTTCTTTCTTGTTTGCTTTTAGCCCAGAAGGCTCTTTCTTGTGGATATATCACTCAAAGTAAGTGCTTTGAATTTTAGATGGCTCTGGAACTGCTCCCACGACCACTACCGCACCTCCTGCAGCCTGTGTTCCTGCAGCCTGTGTTCCTGCAGCCTGTGTTCCTGCAGCCTGTGCAGCAGCTGGCGGTGGGGCTCTGGTCAGAGGCGGAGGGCAGGGTGGGGCTTCCTGGGGGTCCCGGCAGCCGCATGCCTCTGGCCTCCCAGGCAGCCCTTAGAGAACCATGGCTGTGTTTCGCCCTTGCTTTTTCTCATGAAGTTATCTCTTAAGTGATGTCAGTTGGAGAGCATTCCTGCCTTCCCAGTAAAAAGTGTCAGGGTAGATAGTGTCCCTTATGCTGCCCAGCATATGCTGTATATTCTTCCGAGAAATTTCTTGGAGACAAAGGGTCATGAAAAAAAAGTTAGGGACTCTGATGAACTTGTGGGTCTATTGTCACTATTATTACTGGCAGTAAGAACTATGTAAGCCTTTGTTTTTCTGTCTTTGGCTTGGTTGCCAGAAACCTCAGAGCAAAGTGTTGTGCTTTAACCGCTTGCACTTTCCTCGGCCTTCGTTTCTGGTAGAGTTTATCCCCTGGCACTAAATCTGAGCTTTTATGTGTGCAGAGTGCCATGGGATTTTGGCAGTTTTCCCAAGCCCATTCAGTCATATTTTAGCTACAAATGAAAATAAAGGCAAAACCTTTATTCTCACGTGTTGCTGGGATGACCAAGGTCATGTGAAAATACCTACCTGAATGACTAAGTAAATGTTTCTCTGTTCCCTTTTGTTCGTTGTACTCTTGTATTGTTTCTCTGCTTACTGTAACCATACTTTCTTAATCATGAACCATCTTGAACACTTTCTGAAAGGAGATGAGCTTTCAAACAGATTTATTAATGCCTGTTCATGGCTCACCACTCAAATTTGTCCAACCGGAAGGCCTTATCTATTGGTGTCCCCTATTTTCCCATCTCCAGAAGGCCCCTCCCTTGGGGAGACTCTCATGACAAGTGTGGAAATTTCCGCATGTGGGTAGGGAAGGTGGTTTCTGGTAACAGGTTCTGGAGTTTCTGGCTCAGGGACCCTCAGATTTCCTGAGGCTGCAGCTGCTGACTTTGTGGCAGCCTGCATTCTCCTCGTTCAGCAGAAGACATCATTCTTGGAAGGGTGTGCTGGTCGCTTTATTAAGATCACAACTCATTAGTTATTTTCAACTTATAAAGCTCTTTGATGTATGCTATTTCCCTTAGTTTTCAAAGATACCTGCATAGTAGGTTTATTATTATTATTATTATTATTTATTATGTAGGGTTGGGCAAAAGGTTTACAATTGTGAGTACACAAAACAGTTTGTTCATTAATGATTGTACTATATTCCATACGAACAACTGTAAACCTACTTTTGCCTCAACCCGTGTGAGTATTATTATGTGACTTTTTGGAGGAGAAAAATCAAGATTCAGAGGAGGAAGATGTCTGTCATTCTTCTCCCCTCTCCTGCCCTTCTCCCGGGATGAGGAGCTGAGCTGCCGGCCGGGGCCCCCCGGGGAGGCATGGTCCATCCGGCACCGTCAGGCCCGGCTCCGCTCCTTCTGCCGGAGCAGCTTCACTCCTGTCTGTTCTACCAGCTGGCAGTTTAAAGTAAAATTTTTAATGATTTTCTGTCATGAAAAGAGTTTGGAAAACCCCCCAGTTTGGGACAGTCTCATTTTCTAAAAATGTTTCTCATCTCTTTTGTTTCTTAGAAGCCCAGAGCCTGGTGACAGCGGCAGTCAGCAGGGCTGGTGGTTTCCGAGGTGGTTTAACAACAGGTACGGGGTGAGACGAAAGTCTGTGCTTCCCCCACTGAACGCTTGCGGAGTCAGGGAGACAGTTCATGGTCATGACCTTCTCGGCCATTCATCTCTCTGGCCTATTGAAATCATACAAGGTATCTACTTCGTGGTTGGAACTAGAACATTAAAGGTTTTTTGGTTTGGTTTTTTCCATTTAAGTTGGGGGTGAGTGGGGCTTGGGCTGAAGTTCAGACTGCAGGAAAGATTGTCATAAGATAAAATGTTCTTATGAGGACTGCTTCATCAAGTTCCCCCCCCTCCCCAAATAATCTGAGGGCTGCTGGGCCATTAAACTGCTAACTGTGCTGACTTGGACGGAGGACAAAAAGAATAGGTGCTGTGCCTTTTAACCCTCAGCACGTCCTTGTGAACAACCAGCCAGTGTCATGAACCCAGTCACTTGCTGCAGGTGTTCCTGCCTCCAGACGCGTTTTCACTGACTGTCCCCACACAGTCGACAGCCCTCCCTGCGTTACTCAGCTTGCTTTCCCTTTGTATGTAGGACCCACGATTACCGAGAGGAAGAAGACAAAAACAAAGAGAAGGAAGACGAAGAAGAGCTTCAGCTGTCGGACTGGTTTAATCCACAGTAAGAAAGGGCGTTGCCCTCAATAAATCCACGGTTTAGCCGGAGGTGGCGGGGGGCCGTGTCAGCGACTGTGCCGCTGGGAACACCCCTGAGTGGGGAGACAGGGTCCTGGCCTCTGCTGGACCTTTAACAACAGATTCAATGAGAAACTAAGAGTCTAGATGTTCTGACTCAAATGCTGGAGCTGTAACATGGTGACTGACAGCAACCAGCCAATGGGAGCAGATGAGTCACAAAATACGCGGCCAGGAGGGGCCTTACTGGCCGAGGCGTGTTGTGACGAGCCACAGGATCCAGAGTCAGGACAAGAAAATTCCCTCCAAGATTCAGTTAACTCATCTGTAAAATGGCAACGATGATGCCAAATCTGAGGGACCATGTGTGCACCGTTCAGCACCCATAAACAGATGTTTATCAAACGTCTGTGACAGGCCAGCTGGTGTCTTTCAAACCACTGGTCACTATCATCAATATGTTTAGTGTAAAGGGTTAACACCAGCTTTTTTACAAAAAACTGAAGTTAAATAGAAAATCAGAGGGTGTCACATGAGGGAAGGATGTGCTGTTCAGTGGAATTTTTGTTTCTGTATGTATATGAGCATGTGTTTGGGTGTGACGTCAAGTGTATTTCCCACTGTGAAGCGTGCTCACATGTTCTGCACTGGACGTTGAGTTAGACACAGTAAACAGAAGAATCAGTCATCTGTAGGTCACCTGTGTGTCTTCCAGTCTCACCAATGTGGGTATAGTCAAGAAGTTCACGGTCTTAGAGTGGCACTTGCCAAGACCAGTAAAAGAAGGTATGATGAACCTGACTTAGAAGGATGTGGCTTGGGGAGCGAGGAGGCAGGAGCTGTCCAGGACGACCATGAAGCCCGAGAGGCTGTGTGGGAGTGGGGGGTGCCGCCCATCAGGAAAGGGCCTGGAGGGGAGGTGATGAGCCAGTGAGGGATGTGTGTGAGTTCAGGTCCGTGGGGGCATCTAGACGGAGATTCACAGGGTGCCTGTCTCGGCCTCTTTGGCCTGCCTTAACAGAATACCATAGACTGGCTGGCTGATAAACAAGAAGCTTCTCCGTCACAGTTCTGGAGGTTGGCAAGTGCAAGATCAAGGCACAAACAGATTTGGTGTCTGGGGAAGACCCACTTCCTAGCTCATACCTGGCCATCTTCTCACTGTGTCCTCACATGGTAGAAGGGGGGAGGGAGCTCTCTGGGATCTCCTTTATAAGGCCACTAATCCCATTCATGAAGGTTTCATCCTCATGACCTAGTAACCACAAAAGCCTCACCTCCAGATACCCCCACAATGGGGATTAGGTTCTAACATACACATTTGGCGGGGAACAGTCCCATCTGTTAGCAGTGCCTGAGCTCGGCAGCAGATACGAAGACGGAGGGTGGGGAGCCCTCAGAGTACAAGTGGCAGTGGGATCTGTGAGCCTGGATGAGGCCACCCAGGCAGAGGGACAGACCTGAGTCCTGCCTGACGTCAGCATGTCGAGGGTGGGTGGAGGAAGAGAAGTGGGAGACACAGCTGTAGGGGTGGTAGGAGGGTGGGAGAGAAGCCGTTCCAATGTGAGGGACCTCGGACTCTGGAAAAACTGAGTATGTTCTGGCAAGTTCTTTTATTGTTTTGGGATACAGGATCCTGCCAGTGAGGGCAGATGGGAATTTGGGATTCCCATGTGTCATATGATCAGTTGGACAAGAGTAGCCATCTGCGAGATGTTACCATTACTGGAAATGTTAGAGTATGCTTGCTTTGATAAGCCCCTTAGATGTGTGTGTGTGTGGCGGGGGGTGGGGTGGTGGTGAGGGGCTTAAGACCTCCCAAGGAGCAGGCTTGATGAGCCAGAGATGGTCACCAGGCTCCCTTCTAAGGAGGGTGGCACGCTTTTACTGTGACACTTGTGCTTTCCCGAATGGGACTTGGGTGGTGGGGTTAGGGCTGAATTGCTGGGGGTAAAGAGGAGGGACAGATGACAGCCACCAGCTGTCATTCTCCGCATGCATAGCTCGGCTTCTCTCTGAAGCAACGGTGAGCAGGTATTTAAAGAACTGAATTTAAAGAATTGAATATTGGTTGGAAGTGACACCAAATTAAGCCTTCTTGGGGCCCCCAGAGTGCACATCTCACAGAAGTGAGTGATCAGACCACCAACTGAGTGAACGATTAAATATACTTCCACAAATGTGTACCTTTCTGTAGACTACCTAAAACATACAGGATATTGTGTCCACATTCCCACATCGAGTCCGTTCAGATTCTGTGACATCAGAACCTGGCAGTTTTCCCCCTGCTTTTCGGTTCTCCCTTCTTAGTTTCCTCGAGGGGCTTCTCCACCTCCCCAGCCTTTGCTCATCAGAGCTTCTGAGGGTCGAGTCCAGCGCCCTGATACCTCATCGGTGTGCATCACCTCCCAGTGCCCTCTCACCACTTCCAGGGAGTGAGGCGCCGTCGGCGTGCGGATGGTTCCCACGGGGAGCTCTGCAGCCGAGCCTGCTCTCGCTGCCTGCTTGATGTCTCTGCACGTCTCGCATGATCCGACCCCACCCTGGTTCTTCTGACTTCCCCTCTCAGGCTCCAGAGTCTGAGACACCGCTCCGATTCGGTCTTCTCCGCCATCTGCTCCTCCGTCTGATTCTCTAATGTGTTCTGTTCATTCTTCCTCCAAAATTCTTCCCATACTGTCGTCGTCTTCTGTGCGTTTCACAGCCACCGCCCGTGTTCCTTTCACCAGAGGCTCTTTGCCGGATCCTCCCTGGCAGCTGCTGCCTAGGAGTTCAGTAAACAATGCGTGGTATGCATGCCACATCTTTGTTGTGGATACAACAAAGGCAAGGAACAGGATAACGTAAACTTCACAGAATGTTAACCCTCCCTCCACCCAACCCTTGGATAGATACCAGGGCATTCCCAGAAATAAGTACATAAATTTAAAAAGCTACCAATATCCCAAGCAGGTGTGGGTCTGGGTTCTGGACCCTCTCTTATCTCGTGGGAAGCCTTTGACCCATTCTGGTTCCACACAAGCCAGCATAACATGGTGGGTGACCTGCTTGGAAGGGAGGTTTTGGGGGGCAGCTCCGAGTCTTTTCCTGCAGCACTTTTCCCTCCTTTTGGAGCCCCACCTTAGCGATCTTGAACATCTCTGGCAGTTGAGAGCAGCAAAGGCTCTTACACACATGTGGCCTGTCATCTGTCCCTTCTTTTTTGGCGGGGAGGTTTGTGGGTTTTCATGACTAAGTTGTCTTGATACAGAGGTTCGTCCAGGAAGCTGATCTCATCCTCTGCCCCCTGCCCTTCCCCCGCAAGCATCCTGCAGTAATAAAACTACTAATGTAGCTAAGTTGGGTGGCAAAATGACAGACCCAGGGTTTAACCCTGGCTACATCAGCATAGCGCATAACTGTCCACATAGGAAGTGATACAGGATGGTGGCTTAGTGCACAGACTACAGAATTAGCTTATCTGGGTTCAAGCCCCAACTTTATCCCTTCCTGGCTATGTGACCGCAGGCAAATTATTTAACCTCTCTGTGCTAGTTTCCTTAGCAGAGTGCCTGGTTCCCCAGGATGGAGGTACTCGGTGTGTGTGTTACTGTCATCAGTGGCCAGCCGTGATGGGCAAGTGAAGTTAACAAGCCTTTCTGAGCCTCGATGTGGCAGGCCAGTTGCAAGGACCGACAGAGAACGGGCTGTGGTGCGAGGCTGCCTGGCGGAGGTCGGTGCACCTCCGGAGGAGCTGTCCTCCATGCGGCCAGCACGCCTGGGTGCGAGGGCAGAGCTGGGTCTCACTGGGAGACTCCAGACCAGACAGGTTCAGGAGAGCAGCCTGAGGGTGTCCCACATCCCTGGAGGCAACTCTGGCTGTGCTGGGGGCGGAAGGAAGCAGGGCACCTGGCTGGGGTGGGAGGGCAGAGTCGGCTCAAGAATGAGAGTGCAGAGCTAGGCGACAGAGGGACAGGAGGTATGAAGACAAGTCTTCGAGGCTCTTTGTCTCTCTGGGGCTACAGCTGGGGCAAGGTGGGGTCGACCCAGCCTTGCCCAGCCTCACTGAGGAAAGAGCCGGCTTTGCTGAGTGGAAACCTGCCCTCCACCCATGTGTGATGGGAGGGGAAGTTCTCATTGGCCTGATTGCTAGGTTCTGGGTGCTAACATCTCCCCGGCAGCCTCCCCAGGGCCACAGGCACACAGCCCGCCGCAACCTGACAAAGGGGATCACCAGGACTTGCCCCCAACACTGGCCTTCTCCCTGCAGCGGATGAAGTGCAAACAAATGCCCACCTGTAGCCAGGCCTTTGCGTGCTGGGGTTTAAATCTAAATGACTGTGCCTCAGCCTCGGCTCCCCCGTGGGGGAAATGCAGCCACTTCCTGAGCCAAGGGGAGTCAGAGCGAGTCCCCACCACCCCTTCTGGGCTGAGTCACACCCTCGTGCTGGGCCCCAGCTGCTGCTCGGCTTCTCTGCATTATCCTTTACAGTTTGTTGGAGCTCTGATGTTGCTTCCTGTGTTTGTGTTGGCTTTGCCAAGTTCCTTTCAAGTGTTCTGAGTGCAGAAAACACGCTTTTCCGCTTCCCTTCGGGTCCCTAGCGACGTGGCCCCATAGGCTGCGGAGGGGTCTGTGCCAGGTGTCTGGCCTTGGCTGTGGGGCCTCTGCCGAGTCCCTTCTTTTCTGGGGGACCCTGTCTCTTTGGGTGTAGAATAAATGATAACACCAGAGTCTCCTAGTCTGGGGCCATTTCTGGCCTCTAACCAGGTTCTTAACTCATACATCCTTCTCTGGTAAAAGGCACATTGTAACAGTTTTCTCTCTTTCCGCTCAGTATCACTCTCTCATCCCCCTGCCAAGGATCAGGACCTTCTCAGGCTCGGATGGTACCCACAGGGATAAATAACACTCAGGGATAAATGCCACTGGCAGTTTAGGAAATGCCAGGGAACTAGGAAAGAGAGGTGAAAGAGAACAAGAAAAGTAGGAAAAAGGAAAGAGGGCATGAGATACGCAGGTAAGATCGTCATAAGGGCCCCCAAGACAGCCCTCCGAGGCACCGGGGCCACCTGTCCCACTGCCGGAACATGCAGCCCCTCAGATGGGGACCCAGCCCCATATGCAGTCAAGCTACAGTTGGCATTCAGGGACAGTGACCACAAATCCCAGCTTTCCCCAGGCTCTGCCCCACCTTAGCAAAGCTGTCCCCACTTACAGGGCTCTGTGTTTTGTCACCAGGAAGCGGCCAGAGGTGCTGACAGTGACTGGATGGAAGGCGCCAATTGTGTGGGAAGGCACTTACGACAGAGCCATCTTAGAAAATTACTATGGCAAACAGAAAATTACCGTGGGTTTGACAGTGTTTGCTATCGGAAGGTAGGTGTCACTGTTAAAATTGAGCTTGACTTCTTGTTCCAACTGTCAAGTGTTTGTGAGGGTCCCCCTGGGCTAATGGAGGCTGTTCCTGACTCATCTGAACCATCAGTTAGGAGAGTGTCACAGTGGGACCATTTCAGTGTCATTGCTGCTAAGGCCCCCGAAACACGAGGACGAAACAAGAGTCAGTGAGTCGACTCCTTCCCACCTCCAGGGGAGGGACTCAGGGTACAGGTAAAAATGTCTCTGCTACACCCACGGAACCTGGAGACTACAGCTCACCCACAAGCAGCACCACCCGCCCCTGTGGCTTTCTCTGGAAATTTCCCAGAATGCCAGCAGTTAGACAGCCCACGTGTGCAGCATCCTTCCTCCCACACTCCCGAGACCCAGGACCAAAGACAGCAGGACTTGGAGCAAGTGCTTGGTCCAGACGGACCCAAGTGCGGCGGTTTCCACGTCAGCACATGGCTGGCTGCTCCTCCCTGGGGCCCTCCCGGGTCCTGGAGGACTCGGGCCCCGGGGTTTGGCTGGCCAGGACTTCCTCTTCCGGAAGTTGGATGGGTTCCTCTTTCAGTGTCCATTTCCCTGTTTAGAATGTTTCTCCCCAAGCTACAATGGTCTTATTTGAAATTGGTAGCTTGTAATTTTGGTTTTAAAATATAACTCATTTTGCTCTTTTGGAGAATTTTTTTTTCCAAAGCAAAAGTTTAATTTTCCTATTCCTTCCCTGCCTCCATCCTGGCCTTTCCATCCCTGTACCTTTTCTGAAAGCCCTGTGGGAAGCTGACCCCTTAGCCTTGGACAGAGGGGTTGCAGGCCAAGGTCAATCTGAGCCTGAGCTTTACCGTCATAGGGCCCAAAGGAGAGCACTGTGTGGATCAGACAGTTCCCCAAAGTCCTCCTCCAACCCAGGGCTCAGAAGCCATTGCTGGCACCGTACCGATTAAGTCTTAATGTCGTCAACTGTGCCGATCCCAGGGACCTGTGTAAGCAACTCTAACAGGAAAGGGTAACCCTGGAGTTTTGACACTTTTATGGGAAGAATCTCTGTTGTTATGAGTTGGGAGCCAGTGCTCACTCAGCTCCCCTAATCCTTTGGCAAGAGAGGGGACAAGCTGGCCACGATGCAAACTGATTTGATCCTGATGTTTCCGAAGAACTGAATGTTGCCCACTGTCCTGCAGTGACCTCAGCCAGCAGTTATGTCAGCAAAAGAAACATCCAAACCTACAAAGAATTTTTATAGGAATTTATTTGACCCAAACTGATGACAGTTGCCCAGAAGTAAGACCTCAAATGCTCTGGAGAATGACAATTTTGCACTTTCTTTTTTGCGTTTGAAATTAATGAGGGCACATAAGAAGAATTACCTGTATTTTGCTGTGCATAGGGTTCTCCTGTGTGTAATGTGCATCCAAGTGTTGGGCCCAAACTTTCAGGAAAAAAATCTTTCGTTTTAATTTTTTCATTCGATTGTTTATTTATTTATTTTTAGAAACCCAAACCAATGCTCATATTCCAGGGTATTATTTTGCATATGGATATTGTTAGTGTTTTCTAGAGTTACACTTTTAACACATAAGCATAAATAAAAGAATTAAAACCATTTATATACATACGGAATTCGTACTACCCATGTATAATGCACATCCTTATTTTTCCCCTCAAAAATTTGGGCAAAAAAGGCCCATATACACAGCAATATATGGTACAAGATGGTGGAAGAAGGCAAGGAACAGGATAATTAGGACTGTGTGCTCCCTTGAGAGTAGTTCTCATATTTCAAAGGCGTGTTAACCTATGTGCATAGAAACAATGGGCAGGACCAGCTGAAGTGGAAAATAAACCTTTCACTAAGGAAGTTGTGTGTCTGGGGCATGACTGCCCACCATGACCTATCCGGTTAGGAATTTATATCAGATCACCTTGCCTACGTTCCACAGAACCCCTTTTTGGTTCACGGTTGCAACTCTGCAGGATTAAAGGATAAATGGCGTATCCTGGTGAAAGCCCTTTGCATCTGAAGCAGGGGAGGACTGTAATCAGCAGCAATAAATCCTCAGGACAGTGGATTTGGACTTTTAGGAGGTGGGGCATTTGGTTTACTGTCAAATAGCAATGCAACCTCAGTGCTTTAATCTCTAAACTACATTAAACCACGCAGTAGTTCACTTCCTCCCCTTAGTATTGTCTCCTGGCCTCAAAGCACTTTAGATTCTTCTTAAAGGTGCAGAGCACCAAAGAATTTCCCAGCCATCAGCCACAGAGCCATATCAAAGCCCTACTTTATAGTGCTCAGCTATATGCTCTGCTCTCCATTTAAAGACTCAATACTGTGACCCTTAGGTTTCCAGGAGCCACCATTAAAAACCCCTTTAATTAGGCAGCAAAGAAAGGGAATCCAAGCAGCAACCGCACTGAAAAGTGCCAGTTACTACTACTCACAAGACATCGTGATTGGCTGGTGCTGTGCGAGCCCATTAAGTTCAGTCCACATTCACTGAGCGTGAGTCCAGGGTGTGCATGAGCTGGGTTAGCCATCTTCCTGCTCCTTCCTCTGCTCACTGATCTTCATGGCTTCACAAGAGAGAGTGTAGCTGGGTTACAGAAGGCATCAACATGATATTTTTTGAATGAGGAGACTAATAGCTAAAAAACCATGGAACACCCTATTACTATGGCCCAAATCCCAAAACACTGACAACACTAAATGCTGGGGAGTAGCCAGATTTCTCATTCATTGCTTGTGGGACTGCACAATGGCACAGAGACTTTGGAAGTCAGTTTGGCAGTTTCTTATAAAACTACACATACTCTTTGCATGCATTCCAGCGATTGTGTTCCTTGCTATTTACCCAAAGGAGTTAAAAACCATGTCCACATAATACCCTGCACACAGATATTTATATCAGCTTTATTCGTAATTGCCAGAAGTTGGAAGCAGCCAAGATGCCCTTCAGTAGGTGAATGGATAAATAAACTGGTTCATTCAGACAGGGATATATTATCAGTAGTATCAATATTCCAAAAGGGAAAGAGCTAAGCTATGAAAAGACTTGGAGGAGGCATGCATGTACTAAGCGAAAGAAACCAATCTGAAAAGGCTACTTACTGTATGATTCCATACTGTGACATTCTGGAAAAGGCAAAACTATGGTGTCGGTAAAAAGATCAGTAGTGGCCAGAAGCTGGGGTGGGGGAAGGAATGAATTGGTGGGACACAGGATTTGGGGGGCAATAAAAATATTCTGTATAATGCCATTCATAATGATAGATACATTGTTATACATCTGTGCAAACCCACGAATGTACAACCCAAGAGTGAACCTTCATGTAATATGGGCTCGGAGCGGTGACTGCAACACGTGTCCATCCTGGTGCGGATGTTGGAAGTGGAGGAAGATGTGGGAGGGAGGGGCGGCCAGGGGAGTATATAGGAATTTTGTGCTTTTGGCTCAGTTTTTCTGTGAACCTAAAAATGTTGTAAAAAAATTAAGAAAAGGTAGTTAAGGCTAAATCCAAGGTTATTTGCTTTGGTATTTAAATAAATCTTAAAATGGTGGTGTCTGGAAAATGGATTGGGATTTTGGGTGACCAGTGGGAGGCTCACAGGCGAATCTGCAGTATAGAAGGATATCCATGTCCTTTAACCCATTCTCTGGGTCCCAGAGTGGCGATGGTTAGGCTTAATGCTTCCCAGAGGACCTGAGAGTCACATCATGATTGCATCTGGTAGGGCAGTAGCAACATTGGGGTGTAGGCTGGGGTTTTTGAAGGAGGCTCAAGACCTACTGCCCCCTGATGTTAGTCAAAGGGTATAAACCTCCCGTTGTAAGATGCCTGAGTTCTGGGATCTAATGTACAGCATGGTGACTATAGTTAACAATACTGTACTGTATATACTTGAAAGTTGCTAAGAAAGTAGAGCTTAAATATTCTCACCACAAAAAGAAATTGTAATTGTGTGACACGTGGAGGTGTTAGCTAACACTACGGTGGAATCATTTTGTAAAATGTGAGTGTATCAAATCAACACTTGTACACCTTAAACTTACACAATGTTATATGTCAGTTATATACCAATGGAGCTGGGGAGAAGAAAAAAAAACTTCACCCCCTTTGCCTGCCCAAAGGCTAATTAAGGCAGATGATAGTAAACATAGTCTTCATTACAGTTGAAGCTGGTATTGGAGAGTGTGGCTTGTATCTACAGGCCCAAGGCCTCCTAACATTGAACCACAGAATTAGAAAGACTCAGGGACCCAGGCAACTATAGCACTAGAAATTTCAGGGCTCCAGGCATGGGAGTAGGGCCTGTACTACTATACGTACTGTTAGGCCCACAGTACCCATACTATCTCCAGTCAGTCTAAGAGCAGGAGGAGGGGAGGGGTCAGGGCTGTTCACGGACACTTGCCTTTCCAAAATTGGCAGTCGGATGAGTCGCTGCACCGCCCCAAGGCAGTGGACTGAACAGCAGACAGCAGTCAGGAGTACTGCATCTGGAATGAGGAAGGACTCCTAAACCTCAAAAGACAAACAGAATGATGAGAATAGCAGCACACAGTCTCCTGTTGAGTCCCAGAGATTACATTTTATCTTGTTCTCTGTTTCAGATACATTGAGCATTACTTGGAGGAGTTCTTAACATCTGCTAATAGGCACTTCATGATTGGCCACAGAGTCATATTTTACATCATGATGGATGATGTCTCCAGGCTGCCTTTGATAGAGCTGGGTCCTCTGCGTTCCTTCAAAGTGTTTGAGGTCAGGCCTGAGAAGAGGTGGCAGGACATCAGCATGATGCGCATGAAGACCATCGCGGAGCACATTGTGGCCCACATCCAGCACGAGGTCGACTTCCTCTTTTGTATGGACGTGGACCAGGTCTTCCAAGACACCTTTGGGGTGGAGACCCTTGGCCAGTCAGTGGCTCAGCTACAGGCCTGGTTTTATAAGGCGGATCCTGATGAGTTTACTTATGAGAGGCGGATGGAGTCCTCAGCATTCATTCCGTATGGCCAAGGGGATTTTTATTACCACGCAGCCATTTTTGGAGGAACGCCCATTCAGGTCCTGAACATCACTCAGGAGTGCTTCAAGGGAATCCTCCAGGACAAGAAAAACGACATAGAAGCCAAGTGGCATGATGAAAGCCACCTCAACAAGTATTTCCTTCGTAACAAACCAACTAAAATCTTATCCCCGGAGTATTGCTGGGATTATCATATAGGCCTGCCTGCAGATATTAAGACCGTCAAGATCTCTTGGCAGACAAAAGAGTATAATTTGGTTAGAAATAATATCTGACTTTCTATTGTGCCAGTAGATTCCTGAATTGGGGAGAGTATTCTGGCTACTTCCTCAGAAAAGTAACGCAATTTTAACTTTAAAAAATACTAACAAAAACACCAACCCAGCAAGTACATACTATTCCTCCTTGTAACTTTGAGCTTTGTATTATGGGAGAATCAGGTGTAAATTCTGAATGATTTCTTACCTATTCTGGGTTTGGGAGAAATACTACCAGTTGAATAAAAAAATTGTCATAGGCAAAGAAAAAGCCAGAAACATTCTACACGTACCAAATAACGTGCGGTAGAAAAGGGTGCTGAACCTAGAGCAACACAGGTTCCTTTGCAGCAGGAGAGTTCGACGGGCAGACACCATCTACTTGGCGATCCTCACATGGTTTCATAGCAGGTGGCTTCAGGCCATTTGTAGTGCTTTCCTTTTCTCAGGATATTTGGCTTCTGTGGAAAAGAGTGGTTGAGATTCCCAGTGGATAGATATCACGGTGGTGAATGTTTGGAGTCACAGAGAATCCAAAGAAAGTGAAAACAGCCTCAAAGTGAGTTTGCTATGAAATAGCAAAGACAGGGTGGAAAGAGAGGGAGGCTGATTACGGTTGGGCAATGCCGCCTCAGAGGAGCATAGGACCTGGGTTGGCACTTAAATACAGCATGGCACTGGACGGGAGGGACAGTGTGGGTGGTCTACAGCCTCCTCTGTCCCATGACAACTACAGCAGAGGGGACTTGCATAGAAGAGGCTTCTCGTTTTGCACAGGTCATATTCGGTATGCCAGATTCTGCAACTTGAACCTTCAGATTCTTGGCCAGAAGACAAGCTGGTGTCAGAGAAGACAGACCCACAGTGGACTGAAGAGGCTTGCAAGGAGTTACATTTTCCCAGACTTGGGCTTCATGACAAGCAGTCTCCGCAAGTCCTGCTGCCACTTGCCCTAACCTTCAGGGTCCCTCAGCCAGTCATGCCCTACTTGGAGGCCTAACATCAGGAGTGGATTGGAAGAGAAGCCCTCCCATCAAGTAACCTCATTTTCCCCTGCGCCACTGAGGTGTAACAACAACTAGACACATTTAATTAAATGGTTAATTGATTTTATATCAAAAGCAGAGGGGATGGTAACAAGAGACCTATTCCTCATGACTGAACAGCTTACCATTCAATTCCCTTCTCTAAGAGAAGTTATGAAATCCTACATATTATTTAAAGTAATGCAATTCAATGTAAAGGAAGTTAGGAAGCAATATTTACATATTTATAATTTTCTTGTGTTCCAGTTTAAGTCATTTGTTTCCATTTTTAAGCAGTTTATTTAAAGAACCATTGCATTGGCTTGATGCGCAGCACAAAGGCTTCTCTGAGCAAAGAAAACCTATTTTGTCTGCCATTGCACTGTGCCTCTTACTCTTCGCTTCTTGCCAAAAAAATATCACACTCAACAAAACAAAACAAAACAAAACCAACCAAAAATCCAGAAGTGGACTTTGTTAAAGGGAAAGGAAATCACACGTCACTTAGGACCTGTTTCTCTTTAGCTCAAGTTTTCTGGAATACATTCTGGAGTAGGAAAAATTAATGGTTTAAATCCTGAACCAAAGAAATGATCTATCCTGAATGATTAAATAGATGATGTTTACGTTTGAAGGAATCTTGGTTTTTTTCTTTTTTCACTTAAATTGAAATCCCAAATGAACAAACTCAGGATCTCATGAATAGCTCTGGCCCGTGTGGCTCAGTGGGTTGGGCATCACCCTTCAAACCAAAAGGTCACTGGTTGGGTTCTGGGTCAGGGCGCACGCCTGGGTTGCAGGTTTGTCCCCAGTCTGGGTGCATATGAAAGGCAACCAATGGATGTTTCTTACATCCTTGTTTCTCTCCCTCTCTCCCTCCTGTCCCCTCCCTTACTATACAAAGAACCTCATGAATAGTTATTCTTAAACATTAAAAGAAAATAAAATTCCTGGCTTACAAATGAATAAATTATTTTCTCAGTATATTCTGGTCTGGTCTGGTCATAGATTGTGCATTTTCTCTCAGAGATGTTTAGAATATTGTCAATTCTATAATTTTAAATTCTTAGACTACCAAAAGCCCTCATGTCCTTCTAAAAATGCACTTGCTATTACAAAGATGGAACATAGTTGAGGTTTGCAAACTTTTAAAACAAATGCTCCTTCAAAGCTTTCCAAAGTGATACGCTAAAGTAGTTAATGACCTGCCAGTGGGAGATCCAGTAGAAAATAGCTTGTTCCTGAAGCCTGGGTTGGGCACCAGGGCAAAGGGAGAAACAAGGCCTTAACTATATCTGGGCTTGTTAGTTCTGACCTTTGGGGAATATATCTGGCCAAGGAAGCCTGGGGAAAGGCTGGATTGCCAGCAGTCTAGGCACAGGTGTTTGTAATAAACAGATTAGAGGTGACCATCTCATGGAGTATGGTGCACCGGATACACAACAGGGCATAATGTCTTCATAGTAGAGGATTATTCCCCTTTCACAGATGAACAGCTAAGGTTCAGAAAGGTTAAGCCACCCAGCTGGGAAGTGCTGAGCTGAAGCTGAAATCGGACTGGGACAAGGATAAATGTGTCGATACCATAAATACTCAGAGGACCTCATTTCACAAGACAAACACAACTTTAAAGAACTTGTAAAGGGCCATCTCTGCCCTAAGGATATTTAAAAAACTAGATAGGTTTCCTGCCTCTACAGTTTGCCACTCTCTAGGTGCTAAACCTGCCCCAAATGCATTAAATTAGTTGAATGTATCATGTGAACAAAACAATACAGGTTCACTCTTCACATAGTGCTTGCAGGGCTGCTAGAAGCCCTCTGGGCATTTGAGCTGTTCTGCCAGGGCACTGCCTTAGAGGGTGTAAGGGGTGAGGGGCAGGTGGGAAGGGACAACTCTTCCCACTCCACCTCTAATGGGGTCGCATGCTGCTGGAAGGGGAGAAGCTCCTTTAAGGCAAAAAGGGTCTGATGTTGGGGTAGGGGTCTCCATTCCACAGAGTTCCCCTGGCCGCCAGGGATGAGAGTAAGTCTACCAAGACATGATCTTGGGGAGGAAAGGCTGACCAGGCTCGGAGGAGAAAGGTGCCAGGCCTCTCAATGGGCTTTTACTGAGTTTAGCTGGCATAGGGACGCACATCAAAGAAGGGAGGTGTGGCTTACAGATCATATTTCTGGGATCACGGGGTCCTTTTGAGTCAGGGTCTGATGAAGCCAATCAGCTGTAAAACCTTGGGAAACAAACTTTTGTGCTTGGAACCTTAACATTTAAGTTGAGGACATTCTTAGCAAAGCAGGTTTCACAGGACTTAATGCATTCTTTCTTAGGGCTGATGCCCCCACCCCACACCCGCCACTGAGAATGGCCTGCTCTGACACAGGGAAGCACTTCCCTTGGACATTGTTTCAGGCTTGAATCAGGTGGGGGAGGTAAGGCAGCCAAGAGATTAGGAGACTTTACAGATAGAATGAGGACTCAGGCTGTGATGAAGCCGAGGGGTGAGGGTCTTCCGTCCCTCCTCCACAATCCCCTAAGTCCTTCCCTTATGGCCCCTTCAAAACCGCCTGTCTTGAGGTTGTTCTTCCCTTAAGGAATCTTACCCATCATTGACTATCCAGCCATCCTCCAGGGGCCTAGCAGGGTGAAGTAAAGCGGGCAGAGGCTGCGCCCCTGCTGGGAGGGTAAGTTTTATCTCCTTAGTGGCTTATGGTCCCAAGGTTCCCCAGCTTTGGGGCCTTTTTGCCTGTTGGCTGGGTTACAGCTCCTGAAACCAGGCAGGGCGGTTCCCAACAGTCTGAATTCTCTTCCCTCTTGGAATGACTCATCTTTGATCTCCCAGCCAAAGTCTTTGTGATTTATTGAGGGAACCATATCTCTGGCAATACTTAGAGTTACAAATATTTATAAAATGTACCTTATGTGAATAACACATGATCATACAAGTGTGAAATACCATAGAAACCATGAATGTATTACATACAATGGATACTTTTAAGGAGAGAAAGGAGGGTTAAACTATAGATCCATTGGTCAAAACCTCAGATCTAAAAGGATGCAAAGCTAGGATTCAAACCCAGGACTCTCTGACTTGAAATCCTTTGCTCTTTTCACAGCCCAAGTCTGCTTCCCTCACTTTTCCCCACTCCACCACACACACACACACACACACCCCATCTTGTTTTATAAATTTGAGGATGCAAGAAATCACCATAAAAAGCTCTCAATTCATTTATCAGCCATTAAAGGACTGAGTAGACCAAAAACTCTGCAGGAGCTAAAACCATCACATAGCTGAGCTGGACAAGCAGTCAAGAGCTGAGCGATACAGGGCCCAGGGGAGTTATGGGCCAAAGCAGTGTGGAGGAGGGAAGGTTGCCTGGTGATGTGGAAATAGTCTTGGAGGAACTGACTCTGAATTGAGTTTGGAAAGAGAAGGGGGGTCACTGAGAAGTAGGCCGGCGATGAGATGGGAGGTGGCACATGTAAAGGGCAGAGGACTGTGGTAAGACTTAAAGACCCACACAAATGGTGCTGAAGCCTTGGGACTGATCAAATCACCTGGCAGAGCCTGTGTGAAAAGCAGCAAAGGCCACGGGAGCCCTTTGGCTGGTTGAGAACTCCACATTCTCCCAGCATTTGTGGCTCTCCTCCCCACTCCCAGCAATGCTTGGCCTCCTCTATGAAGTCTGTGTGATGTCTATGGTTGGAGCAAGTGGTCCAGGCTAAGCTAATCAGCACCTTTCATTCCTTTGGTGCTGATTCGGGGGTGGACAGGGGACCTAAACTAGTCCAAACAACGTGAATCTCAGACCCTCAGGAAACGAGGAAACACAACGGGATCTGCTGACACCTCTGGTGACCACAGAGGGGTCAGCACTAGGATGAAGCTGACAATAGAATCGGAAGAGCAGGGAAACTGAAGGAAACCCAGTTCCGATGACAACCCTTGAGCCGTTGGCTCCAGCCTTACCTCAAGCCTGCACTGCCTGTGGGCTTTTCAAATGTGTGGGCCACTAAAGTTCCATTATTGTTTAAGTCTGTCGGAATTGGGCTTTCTCTTACGACTGACAATATCCCCGTTGATCCCATCTAGAATAATTAGTTTCTTGTAGGAAGGGCCATAGTCTGCTTTTACATCAGCTCCAGCACCTATTACCTAGGTCAGAAGCACTGCATAACAGATATCTACAAAGATGAATGAATGAATGAATCATCACATCCACTCCCATCAAGGCTCAAAAGAAGTGCCTTTTTTTTTTTTAAAACTTGTGCGAAATCATGTGTACTTAAGACTTTTTTTTTTTTAAGATTTTATTTATTTATCTTTAGAGGGAAAGGGAAGGAGAGAGGGAGAGAAACATCAATGTACGGTTGCCTTTCGTGTGTCCCCTGCTGGGAATTGGCCTGCAGGGAACTGGCCTGCAACCCAGGCATGTGCCCTGACTGGGAATCGAACCGCAACTGTCTGGTTCGCAGGCCCGTGCTCAATCCACTGAGCTACACCAGCCAGGGCTTAGAAGTGCCTTTTTAACTAAACGTTGAAAAAATCTGATTATGGACTTGGATACTTTTATGTCTGGCCCCTGGAACTTCTCCTCCTATAGTACACAGTACAGGCACTTGGGAGGTGCAGCCTAAGCCTCAGGCTCTAACCTGGTACATAACCAGTGTTGTGGAAGGTTCGGTGCTGCTTAGGGTCAGTGATACCTGAGACAAAGCTGCTACATCAGTGTAGAGCAGTGGTTCTCCACCAGCATGATTTTTCACCTCCCTTCCCCAGCCCCTGCCCTGACCCCAGGGATATTTGGCAATGTCTGAAGATATTGCTGGTTGTTACAACTTGGGCAAGGCTGGTACTCACATCTACTGGTAAAGACCAGGAATGCCACTAAACATCCCCAAATGCACAGGAAAGCCCCCACAACAAAGCACTGTCTGGCTCAAAATGTGGTGAGCTTGAGAAATCCTGGTGTAAAAATGTCCTTGAGCTTCATTAAAAATACATGGAAGAGCCAATATGCACAATACCCACTAGTGTCTACCCTAGAAATAGTCCCTGATGAACGTCAAAAGCTTGGGACTGACTCCTTAGTCTTCCTATAACATTCACAGCTAAGAAAAACAGATAGAGCAGTTCTCTGTGCTGGACACTGGAGAGCAGGAATTTCTGAAAATAAGTTATTCTAAGCAACCACAATGATTAAAAACAAAATCTGGACCTGGTGAAGACTACCCATGTGATCAAACGAATATGAATTTTACATGTAAATGAAAATAGCTACAAATATTTAAAGTATGGGGTTGTGGAGAATCAGCCGAAGTTAGAATACGCTTTGAGTGAATTGTCTCTAACTTTTCAGAATAAAAGGGGGTTATGGTAGCTAGAAGTTTAAAGATATTTTGGTTGCAAGGAACAGTCCCCTTGAGCAGTCTAAACCCAAAAGAGGCTATTGGGAGGCTACCAGAGAGTTCCGCTAACTTCAAAGGCAGAACTGACAACCTGTGAGGGCCTGTTGTACGCAATGCTGCCCAGCTCTCCGTTCAGTGACTTCACTGGCAGCCTGGTATCGGCCACTGTGGGAGTATTTACGCCATGGGAGTCTGCAAACACTACAAATCAGATCTTTTTTTCCTTTTCATCTTTCTTTTTTAGGAGTTAGTTGTGTAAAATTTTAGTTGTGCACATCCCTACAACCAGCCCATGAGCAAGTGCCAGGGAAGTTCAAGGGCTTCAGTAGTGGAAAATTAGGAAATTCCCCTGGAGGTCTGCCAAAATGACCCATTTCCAACTACCTCCAGTGTCAGGGTTTCTTCCTTCAGGACCCTAAATTCCTGGAGAAGGAAACCAAATGGAACAGCATTCACTCGTGCTCCCAGCAGCTGTGCCATCAGGTAGGTTCACTGGAGGGTGGATTATTCTAGGCGGCAGTTTCTTAGACAAGGGCCTATTGCTGTGAGCTGGGCAGATGGCTCTGAAAATGTCTACCACTTTCCACTTAGAGCTGTCTGGCTAGCAGTCATTTCCTCCCACATATGTAAAATATGGCCTGCTGTCATAATCCCAAAACATTAGGCACTACTGTAGCACATCTCCATCTTCTAATAGCAGATCCTAGAGTTCACTGATAATGCCAGAGGCTTCTCACAGTCTGCTATCTCCAGGTTCTCTTTTGGCCCCTTAGAAAGCCCATCTGACTATTCTGCAATCTATAAAATTAATAATAAAATTCAGCTCACACCCAAACACTATAAAGTCAACAACGAGAGACAAGGAAGGATAAGAGGGAAAAAATTAAGAACTCCTGTTTAAAAAAAGAAAATGATGGCTATCTATCTGCTCAAGGGGCATTTCCTCGCTCTGGAATTCAGCTGGGCCTCTGCTGTAAGTTCTCTGTCAAGGTTAGCCCCAGTCCTCATCCATCATCACAGTCCACTTCAGACCCTCTGCACTATGTGAGATGTAATTGGTCAGAAGAGATCCAGTGGCAGGACAATTTACCTGCAACCTAGACCACCTGGGGAGCTTTGCTTGTCCAGTGTCCCACTGGAGGTTCATTGCTTTTATATTTAGCAGAAAAATGGGAGGCAGCTGGATACCCTCATGTGTGGTATCACAACTAACATCCAAAGTACCCCATGGGAGTTATGCCTCTCGTAGTTGTAGGAGGCATAAAGCACTGGCTCTCAAATTTGGCTGCATTCTGGAATTTCCTGCGGAGCAAATATCGATGACTGGGTCTGACCCCAGAGATTCTGACTCAGTTGGTATGGGGTGGGCATTGAGACTTTAACAACCTCTCCAGGTAAAGAAGATTCTGGGAATATGGTGGAATGGGAAGCACCAGGAATCTTTCTTCCCTACCCAGACAATAATAGCACTGGCAAAATCTTTCTGATGTAACTATTTTGGAATTCTGCAATCTACTGAAAGTTGGATGTAAATTAAGGTTAATTTCAGTCAATTTCAACCCTTAGTGCATGTGTTCCTGGAGCAGCTTACACGCAGCTTGTGCAAACCAGAGCAGGTATAACGAACCCTGTCCTGCAGATATCAGAAATCCGTGCTCTGATCACTAAGGTTCAAAGAGGCAGGAGCCACTGTTCCTGCACCCCCTCCTCTCCAGTTGAGGTGACTTCCAGGGAATTAAAGAGCCAGTGCCCTCTCTCCCACAATTTTTCTTTTTTCCCCTCTTGTTTCTCCCATTGGGAGCATATATTAAAGAACAGGACATTCAAAAACAACTATACATATGGGGAAAACTAGAAAGTGACTGTGCACGCTCAGGAACTGTATCTGAAAAGACCTTAAGTTATGCCTTAAGCTGATCCTTGGCACAGAGATAGCTTACAATGACCAAAAAGAGAAAACAACAAATGAAAATAACAACAACAAAAAAACTCCAACCCTTGGGAAGGGACATAATCTCATATCCAGAGTTATGACAGCATTAGATTCAAATGTAGGGTTTCAACAGAAAAAGCACAAGACATACAAAGAAACATTAAAGCATAGCCATTTCAAAGGAAAAAATAAACAGAAACTGTTCTTGGAAATGACCTGATAGCAGATATACTAGCCGAAGACTTCAAAACAACTGTCAAAGATACTCAAAACTGACTTCTAGTCACGATGGAGGTATAGGTAGACACACTGTGCCTCCTCACACAACCAAAAGAAGGACAACAACAATTTAAAACAAAACAACCAGAACTGACATAAAATTGAACTGTATGGAAGTCTGACAACCAAGGAGTTAAAGAAGAAACATCCACCCAGACCAGTAGGAGGGGCGGAGTCAGGCAGCTGGGCAGAGAGGACTCATGGCAAGGTGGTGGCTGGTGGACCCAGCAAAGTGATGGATTGTGCAGCAGGGCACACAAGGCTGCAGCTGGTAGACCAGCAAGGTGGCAGGTGGTGGAGCAGGGGGTCCCACATTCATGTGTGGATAAACTGGGAGGAACACCTGGGGATCAAGACAGACCTTGCAACCTGGGGTCCCAGTGTGGGGAAATAAAGCCTCAAACGACCAATTGAAAACACCTGTGGGGTTTGAGGTAGCAGGGGGAGAAACTCCCAGCCTCACAGAATTCGTTGGAGAGACCCACAAGGTCCTAGAACATACACAAGCCAACCCACCTGGGAATCAGCACCAGAAGGGCCCACTTTGCTTGTGGGTAACAGGGGAAGTGACTGAAATCTGGCAGAGAGTGGAGCAAGCATCATTGTTCTCTCTTGACCCCTTCCCCATATACAGAGTCACAACCCAGCGACATGGGTTGCCCTGCCCTGATGAAGGCCCTAAGGCCCTGCCCCTCACAACATAGCAGGCTCTACCCCTCACTATGTAGCAGTCTATGGAGACCAAAAAAAAGGTTCAAATGAAGGTACAGATCAAAGCTCCAGAAAAAATACAACCAAGTGACAAAAAGATAGCCAAACTATCAGATGCACAGTTCAAAACACTGGTAATCAGGATGCTCATAGAATTGGTTGAATTTGGTCACAAATTAGATGGAAAAAAATGAAGGCTATGCTAAGTGAAATAAAGAAAAGTGTACAGGGAGTCAATAGTGATGGAAAGGAAACTGGGACTCTAATCAATGGTGTAGACCAGAAGGAAGAAAGAAATCCAATCAGAAAAGAATGAAGAAACAAGAATTCAAAAAAATGAGGAAAGGCTTAGGAACCTCCAGGACATCTTCAAACATTCCAACATCCGAATTATAGGGGTGCCAAAAGGAGAAGAGGAAGAGCAACAAATTGAAAACTTATTTGAACAAATAATAAGGGAGAACTTCCCCAATCTGGCAAAGGAAATAGACTTTCAGGAAGTCTGGGAAGCTCAGAGAGTCCCAAAGAAGTTGGACCCAAAGAGGAACACACCAAAGCACATCATAATTACATTACCCAAGATTAAAATGAAGGAGAGGATCATAGAAGCAGCAAGAGATAAGGAGACAGCTACCTATAAAGGAGTTCCCATCAGACTGTCAACAGATTTCTCAAAAGAAACCTTACAGGCAAGAAGGGGCTGGAAAGAAGTATTCCAAGGCATGAAATCCAAAGACCTACACCCAAGACTACTCTATCCAGCAAAGCTTTCATTTAGAATGGAAGGGCAGATAAAGTGCTTCTCAGATAAGGTCAAGTTCAAGGAGTTCATCATCACCAAGCCCTTAATATATGAAATGTTAAAGGGACTTATCTAAGAAAAAGAAGATTAAAAAAATATGAAGAGTAAAATGACAGCAAACTCACAGTTATTAACAACTATACCCGAAACAAAAGCAAAAGCAAACTAAGCAAACAACTAGAACAGGAACAGAACCACAGAAATGGACATCACATAGAGGGTTATCAACAGGGGAGTTGTAGGGGAGAGAGGGGAAAAGGTACAGAGAATAAGTAGTATAGATGGTAGGTAGAAATAGAAAGGGGGAGGGTAAGAATAGTATGGGAAATGTAGAAGTCAAAGAACTTATATGTATGACCCACGGACATGAACTAAAGGGGGGGAATGTGGGTGGGAGGGGGTGTGCATGGTGGAGAGGAATAAAGGGGGGCAAAATGGGACAACTGTAATAGCATAATCAATAAAATATATTTAAAAATACTCAAAACTCTATAAATGTCAGAAAACACTTTATAAACAATAAGGAAATGTCAATCAAGAGTGAACCGATAAAGTAAACAAATCATTCTAGAACTGGAAACTATAATAAGTGCAACGAAAAACTCACTAGAGGGATTTAAATTCAAATTTGAGCAGGCAGAAGAAAGAATCAGTGAACCTGAAGACAGGACATTGGAAATTATCAAGTCTGAGGAATACTAAAAAAGACTGAAGAAAAGTGAACAGTGCCTAAGAGACCTATTGGCTACCATTAAGCCAAGCAACATACGCATTAGGGAGTCCCAAAATAGGAGGAGAGAGAATATTTGAAGAAATAATGCCTGAAAATTTCCCAAGTTTGAGGAAAGACATGAAAATAAACATAAGAAGCTCACTGAAATTAACCATAACGAACTCAAAGAGACATATTATAATAAAACTTTTCAAAAAGAGAGATAAAGAGAAAGACTCTTGAAAAGAGCAAGGAGGAGTGACTTGTCACATACAAGGAATCCTCACTAAGATCCTCAGGAGATTTCTCACTGGAAACTCTTGTGGACAAGACGGGGTGTCTTGCAGGGTGAAATGAAAGGACGTTAGAGTGTAACTCAGAGCCATATGGAAAAATAAAGATCTCCATAAAAGTAAGTGTAACAATAAAAGCTAGTATTATAACAATGGTTTATAACTCCACTTTTTGTTTCTATGCTATTTAAGAGACTAATATAGTTTTTATTTTTATTTTTAATTTTTTTCCTTTGCACATGCCCAGCAGTTTTACTTATTTTTTAAATTTTTTTATTGATTATGCTGTTACAGTTGTTCTATTCCCCCTTTATTCCCCTCCACCCTACCCCTCATCCCCACCATTACCCCCCTTTAGTTTATGACCATGTGTCTCAAGTCCTTTAGATTCTATATTTCCCATGCTATTCTTGCCCCCCCCATCTATTTTCTATCTACTGTCTATGCTACTTATTTTCTGTGCCTTCTCCCCACTTCTCCTCCTCCCACTCCCCTGTTGCTAACCCTCCTTGAGATCTTCATTTCTATGTTTCCACTCCTGATCTAGCTGTCCTTTTAGTTTGCTTTCGTTTTAGGTGTGGTTGTTAATAACTGTGAGTTTGTTGTCCTTTCACTGTTCATGTTTCTTTAACTTCTTTTTCTTAGATAAGTCCCTTTAACATTTCATATAATAAGGGCTTGGTGATGATGAACTCCTTGAATTTGATCTTATCTGAGAAGCACTTTATCTGTCCTTCCATTCTAAATGAAAGTTTTGCTGGATAGAGCAATCTTGGTTGTAGGTCTTTAGATTTCATGACTTGGAATACCTCTTTCCAGCCCCTTCTTGCTTATAAGGTCTCTTTTGAGAAATCTGCTGACAGTCTGATGGGGACTCCTTTGTAGGTGACTGTCCCCTTAGCTCTTGCTGCTTCTAGGATTCTCTCCTTCATTTTAATTTTGGCTAATGTAATGATGATGTGCCTTGGTGTGTTCCTTCTTGGGTCCAACTTCTTTGGGACTCTCTGAGCTTCCTGGATTTCCTGGAAGTCTATTTCCTTTGCCAGATTGGGGAAATTCTCCTTTATTATTTGTTCAAATAAGTTTTCCACTGGTGGCTGTTCCTTTCCCCCTTCTGGTACCCCTATAATTGGGATGTTGGAGCATTTAAAGATGTCCTGGAGGTTCCTAAGACTCTCCTCACTTCTTTGAATTCTTGCTTCTTGACTCTTTTCTGTTTGGCCATTATTTGCTTTCTTCTGGTCCACTCCATTGATTTGAGTCCCAGTTTCCTTTTCATTGCTATTGGTGTCCTGTGCAATTCCATTCATTTCAATTAGTTTCGCCTTCATATATTTGTCTAATTTGTTGGTATAATCAACCAGTTCTGTGAGGATCCTGATCACCAATGTTTTAAACTGTGCGTCTGTGAGTTTTGCTATTTCTTCATCACTTAGATCTATTGGCTCTGGGGCTCTGAGATCCTCCTGCGCCATTCTTGGTCTGTTCGGGCCCTTTAAGTGTGAGAAGGGGAGCCTTGGATTCCCAGGTCGCTGGGTTGTGACGCTGTATGTGGGGGTGTGGCCAGAGTGGGGAAATGGCGGTGCCCTCCACTGCTGCTTGCCGTGGGGACCTGCCGGCCCAGTCCAACCGCCCACTCCCTTGCCTGTCCACCCGCGCACAAATGCGCGACCTCAGTCAACACGCAGCCCCGCTGCCCTGCTGTCTCCCCCGTGGTCGCTTGCCTGGTCGCTCGCTCGGTCGCTCACTAGGTCCAATCCTGCTCCTGGATTCCGCGCATCTGACCGAGTTTTCCTGTGCAACCCTGCTCCGCCAGCCGCTGGTTTCGCCCCTTACCGGTCAGGCTGAAGAATTTGTTGTTAACGGACTTCCGAAAAGTTCAATTTTCCGTGTTCTGGCCGTGTTTTCTGTTGCTAATATTTAGTTTTCTCTAATCTTGGTTGTGTGAGAAGGCACGGCACATCCACCTATGCCTCCATCTTGGCAGAAGTCCCTAATATAGTTTTTAAAAAATTTCTAAGCCCTGGCTCAGGAGCTAAGTTGGTTATAACATCATCCTGATACTCCAAGGTTGCAGGTTTGATCCCTGGTCAGGGGATCCATACAACAAGTAACCAATGAATGCACAAATAAATGGATGCATAAGTTGATGTTTCTCCCCCACCTCTAAAATTAATGAATAAAAAATAACTTCTAGTCTAAAAGCTAGTATTATAACTTTGGTTTACAACTCCAAAATTTGTCTTCTACATAATTAAGAGGTTAAGGCATTTAAAAGAATTATTAGTTTATGTTTTGGGGCACACAGTGTATAAAGATGTAATTTAATGACATATGATGATCACAAAAGGTAAAAGCAGAAATGTAAAGGAACAAAGTTTTGGCATGTTATTAAAATTAAGGTGATATAAATTCTAATTTGAGTGTTATAATTCAGGATGTTAAATATAATCCTCATGATTACCACAAAGAACACAGCTATAGAAGATACACAAAAGGAAATGAGAAAGACTTTTTAATATTTCATTACAAAAAAATCAACAAAACTTTTAACATTGATATGGATTTATTTGCTGTATGGGTCATGTATGGTATGTATTATTTCAAGTTACTATAAGCTATTGGTGAATAGTACTGACAATTCATTTTCTTAATGGAGTATTTTGATGAGCAGAGATTTCTTATTTTGATGAAGTGTAACTCATCACCTTTTTAGTTTTCTCTTACTTGTGTCAGAGAACTTACCTGCAAGTTGCAAAGATAATTCTCCTGTATTTATCCTTAATTGTGGATTTTGCTTTTATGCTTGTATCTATAATTCATTTTGAAATAGCTTTTTGTATGGTGTGAGATACACAGAATAATATGGGTGAGTTGCAAAACTTTGGAGTAAAGAAGGCTAAATGTAAAGAGTGTATACCATACAAGTCTATTTATATAGAGTTTCACAGTAGGAATAACTCAGCTGTGGTAATAGAAATCGAACACCGTTTTTTTGGCTAGGAGAGGGTAGTGACTCAAAGGGGCACAAAAAAGTTACTGGGGTGGTGGAAATGTTCTGTATCTTAATTAAAGTGGTTTTTACATATATATAAAATATATATGTACATACATACACATATACAAGTAAACATATATACACATGGGTAACAAACCCAATAAAGTGTACAATTAAACTATATTTTATTTTATGTAAATTATACTTCATTTAAAATGCATTATAAAGCTTTAGGAAATCTACAAGAGAAGAAAGAAACTTACGATCCTATTTTTTTTAATGGGCCAAAATCTAGTCTCCTGGTACTGACGAAGCAAAGTTACAGGCGTAGGAATTGTTATGATTGCGAGTGTCTAGTTCTTTCATCATCACAACAGAATCTGATGACATCATCATTCACAGAAGACTGAAACAGTAAACACGAAACTGGAAAGCACCGTAGAGTCAGTAATAGGTTATCTGATTTGTGATTTTTCGAAAGTCTCAAAAGTTCCTGCTTGAACACCGTCTGTCCTCTTAATTTTCTCCACGTCTTCCGAACCACTAACCATGAATGTTAACTCTTCAAGGAAGAAGCTGACTAAAATTCCTACATGATCTGAGGAACACAGAAGGTAAGAGTTTGTCCCTAATTACAACCAAATTAAGCTCTATCTAATTTTTGCTATACACAGACAATTTTATATTCCACAGATTAAATATTACAAAGAGGTTTTGTAAACTTGATGGCTATAATTCCAAAGTCAATGCATAAACAATCTGAATATTATAGTTTAGCCTCCACTCAGTGCTCCAGATCAATTATATATCCGAATACTTTTGAGAGAAGACACACATTTTATACTGTTATCAGTTCTAGCACCTGTCTTGGAATGATCAACTTAATAATATAATTTAATTACAAATAATTAATATGTTCCTTTATAATGATACTCTTTAGGGTCCAAGTAGGTGTTTTCATTATCTCTTCTTCTCTGTCACTCTACCCTGAAGGACTCAGGAGGTAAAGTGGTGTTTCTGTGGAAAAAAGCCCTTTGTACTTTAGAAAAGATGAACGACGTTTGTAAGATCTCTTGTATCAAAACCAGCTTAGACCAGTTAATATCCTCAGACTTTGGGTGGATGACTCAAATATGTAGTGTCTTGTCACTAACTCAACTCTGTTTTCATATAAATCAACATCCAATGACCAGAAGTGTCTAAAATCCTAGATAGAATCTATTAAGTCCTGTAGTTTAAGTCATAGAGAGGTAGAATTCAACACAGCTTACTCTGTATACATTGTACTTCATTTAATCTACTTTTATCTGTTTCCTTTTCCTCCCAGTAAAAGATGAGATACAAAAGAAAAACAATTCTATTGTCACTACTCTTATTGTCTCTATGGGCCTTGCAAAGAGAGTATCAATTCAGGTAACTTAAAAAAATTAATGAATACTTTATTCTGGTGCTTGGTAAGGATATGGTTATGTCATGAGAATGATAGGCTCTTCGAACCAAAAAGTGGCTGGTTTGATTCCCAGTCAGGGCCCATGCCTGGGTTGTGGGCTGGGTCCCCAGTAGGGGGCATGCGAGAGGCAACCACACACTGATGTTTCTCTCCCTCTCTTTCTCCTTCCCTTTCCCTCTCTCTAAAAAGAAAGAAAGAAAATCTTTCTTTAAGAAAGTGATAGGCTCATCCCCTGAATAAATCACCATCCATCTGTATCAATCCAAATATACCTAAATACATCCAAATGACATCCAAACATATCAGCATAAATGTAGCCCTCAGCATAAAAATTCTTTGTTTCTAATGGGTCAAAGCTAAATGCAATTTTTGCAAGCTGATATGTGTGCAGAGAAGCAATGTTAGGCTGCCAAGGCAACTCCTGTGTAATTATGGCAGTGTAATGTTGGTAAATACGACAGAGAAACTGCCATTTTAAATAAGCAGCATCGTCTTTAAGAAACACCCTTAATACTGGTGTCTTGTGGCACTGTGTGTGGTATTTGCCCTCTATATATTTGAGGCAAGCAGAAGAACTTCATTTGCAGTTAGCAAATTCCATTGTTTTAACGATATTAAGTAAGTGCTCTCATGTGTACCTCAAAGAATTATTTTTTAAGATATAGCATGTGAGTAATATTTATTAGTCAATCACCTCAGTAATTTTTATCATGTTTATCACTGCACTCTAAAGCCAACAATGTCCCTGGCACACAGTATGTCTTGGTCCACTTAAGCTGCTATAACAAAATACCATACACTGGATGCACAGTGTATGGTACTGTACAGAAATGAACAGAAATTTATTTCTCACAGTTCTGGAGGCTGGCAAGTCCAAGATCAAGGCACCAGCAGATGTGGTGCCTGGTGAAGGCCTGTTCCTGGCTCCTAGACAGCCATCCCGTCCCTGCATCCTCAGATGGCGCAAGGGGTTAGGGAACCCTCTGGGGTCCCATTCTTGAGGGCTCCACCCTGCTGACCTAATCACCCCCACCTCCTAACACCATCACATTGGAAGTTAGGGTTGCAACAGATGAATTTGAGGGGGACACAGACATTCTGTCCATACCATTATGTGCTCATTAGATGTTTGGTAAGATTGGGTAGTAAAATTGGTAATAAAATGAATGAATTGACTGAGTATAATCTTAATCATCTTAAATGTGGAAACCCTTCATATATGTTTAACAGTAACGTAATGCTTTTTATTTATCTTAAGCACAAAGAATCTACAGAAGATGTATCGGTGCTGGTAAGTATTTATAAATATGCTATGACCTCTTCTTTGAGGACAAAACTTGTTGGAGAGCCAGGGAGAACCTGCAAATCCCTGGTTCCTGCAGGCAGGGTAAACCAAAGCAGTTTTACAAACACACATGGAGACATTCGTTTAAGGTCAGAAAACTAGGAGTCAAGGAAAGCAGGCTGGCTGGGCGCTGTCTCTGATCCCAGAGTGGGAACTGGTTACGAGAACAAGTTACAGGAGTCAGAACTCAGTCTTTAGGAACCTTGTGCCTTTCAAAGCTTTGGGCAAACACACAGGAATTAACTCTTGGCTAAAAGACTCTCAGGAGATTGTATTAATCACATGCCACCTGCAAAATCATGTCATCAGAATGTCTGCAGAGAGGAAAACTTCCCCAAAGACTGCGAGACCCAATATCATTACATGTTCTTCAATGTCTTCTATAGTCATGGGAACCTACATGAGGAAGAAAATGCAACTTGCCTTTCTGATGCTTGTTGTGTCCAGGGGCCTTGCCTCTCTGATAATTCTGTAATTTATAACATCCCTACTAAGACCAGGGCTTTATACTTGGGTGAGCTGTGCTATGCATGCAAATAATATAGTAAGAATGTTTTCATGTACCTGGGAGACTTACAGCCATGGCTAATGGGGGCAGTAACTTTCAACCACCTGAAAATAGCAGGGAAACCTCTAAGAAAAGGTGGGAATATTCAAGAAAATCTGCTGAAGTAGAGGCTGGGAGAAAGAATGGATTTATATGTTTCCTGGCACAATGTATTCAGTGCGACACAATCTTCAGTGCAGTATAATTTAACAGTTATTCTATTATCTCATCAGAATTCTCTAGCCTTTCCATACTAATGCTCAGCATTCAGAGGCGTCATTGTCAGGGGACACTAGTGCTGGGTAGAACACCACATCTCATTTGCACCCCTGATGGTGCAGTTACTCTTAATCATGTACATAGGCACAAAGACGGTCTCACGACTTACGACTCAGCCACGCAGCTGCCCAATCCCCTCATTAACTTAGCCCAGGGTCAGCTCTCCAAGGATGTCCTAGCCAGGGTGCCATTAGAGTGTATAGCAAGGAGGAAAAGTAAAGACTCAGGCACAACTATTGCTACTGACTCTGCGATTATGGACAAGGTTAATAGAGACTCTTTGTGCCTTAGTTTCCTTATCTAGAAAATGAGGAGAATAATAATAGCACCTATCTCATAGATGTGGATTAAACTAGATAATACTTAGCAAAGTATTCATGTTAGCTTTTTGGGGGTCTGGTAGTATCTTTTTAATTTAAAAAAAAGTTCAGTTATAGTAGGTGTACATCTAATCTCATCTAGCAGATTAGAAACTATTTCCTTTAAGAAGGGATATTTAAAATGAGATCTGAAGGCTATGTGGAAATCAGCAGGTTGATTTTGTGGCATATTTAAGGAAATTTAAAGAAGGCCAGTGAGCCTGGAATATTGTAAGTGCCGGGCTAGGTGGGAGACGTGGCTGGAACAGCGGAAGGGAGATCATGAAGAATACTATGGCCGTATAAGGAATGAGGACATGATCCTCGGACAGTGGGAAGACAGTGAATTCTGTTAAACAGAGTGACATGGTAACACTGGAACTTCAGAAACATAATACTGGAAGCAGAACGGAAACATGACAACACATGGGCAGGCAAAGCAGGTAACACACAGCCCATTGTGGGGGATGAGAACATTCGTTACATTGTATTAGTCTCTTTACAACTGTGTGCCTTTGAAATTTTTCATACTAAGAAGTCTTTTAAAAACGTGTACAGTGGGAGCAATTAGGAGGCTCTAGTAGTGGCCTAGAGAACAGATAATGTGACTTGAAGACAAGAGGCGGCCGGGTATGGAGAACAGGGGTGGGTCTGAGAGATGTTCTGGGGGTAAACCAGCAGGGTTTGATGATGGAGTTGATGCTGGTACTAGGGGAGTGCTCTGAGTGGAGCATGACTCTCATATTTCTGCCCTGCCAAGTGGGCCCAGGGAGGTAAGGCAGCGTGTGAAGAGGACCTACTTTGGGGAAGAAATGATGACTTCAACATCTTCATTTTGTGGTGTCTGCGAAAACTTCAAGCAGAAAAATTCAGAACACTGTTGGATACACGAGTCTTACATTCCTGTGAGAAGTCTAATTGTACATAAAACTTTAAAGCAGGAAAATGTCCAGGAGACTGTCAACTGATCAAATTGAGGGCCTTCTGAGAATAATCATCAAATCAAGGCTGCTGAGCACATAGGACGTTCAAGGCTAACCTGAAACAGGAAGTAGGTGTGTATTTCCAGGGCAATGGAAGGGATACATATTCAGCACTATGGGTAAATTTGGATGTGATGTGGCAGAAAGTTGAGGGAGTTTCCATCTGATGCCTGCTATTTCCTCTGTGAATTAATAAGAACGAGAACTGTGGAAGCAAAGGTTTCTGGGCAGCACACAGAGTGAGGTTGAGGTTGAGGAGAATGGTTTTTTCATGCCACTACTATCAAAGTTCTCACTGTTTTTCTTACTGCTTCATGCTCACATCACATTCTACAGCTTATTACAATACAGCCCACGATTTGACAGACATTCATTCAGTTATCTCAAACTATAATAAGATATAGTGTGACTCTTTGCATTATTTTTCTTGGTAGGTCTGTGACTACTCAACCAAAATTAAATCTATCAGACTGGTTTTTTCCCAGGTAAGAATGTTAAATATTATGTGTGAGATTAATTCATAGATTGCTCATAGAAGTTAACAGATGGCAACAATATCATGACTGGCACTCCAAATGGGGGAAAGCGGATGGATCTTTGATTACATTTTAAAAAATAAGCAGTGGCTAAGGCCCATTGGGAATGGACATTAGGACGCTTCCTCCTACTGGAAGCAGACGAGTATGTAGATAACACCCTCCATGAGTGAGTGTGTAGACAACAACAATACTCAAAGGCCCTAGAGTGGTGGCAGGTCACAGGAGTAAGAGCGTACTGGAGACCATCTGGTTGATTCTCCTTGTTTCACCAAGGAGAGAACCAAAGCCCTAATCAGATAGATAGATGGGGTATCTGTGTAGTTCATGTTTTAATACCACAGCTTCCCTCCCTCTGGCCTCTCTGCCTCCATCTTCTTATTCTACCCATTCATCTTTCAAGCTTGATGCCACAGCACTTAAGGACATGAAGTGACTAATCAAAATCTGAAAGCAGACATCCATTTGAGATTATTATTGGATAAAGGTCCATGACATCCTCCCATACAACTGGGCTGGCCAAAAAGTCTATTTGTTTTTTTTCTGTAAAATAAAAGACACAGTTTTCATTTTCACCAGTAACTTTATTGATGTGGTATTTTGAGTATGTGGGCTATCTCCTGCATGGTAGAATGTTGATCGTCCTCAATTAATGTCACGATTTGCTCACTGTCAACTTCAGCTGGTCTACCTGACCTTGGAGCATTGCACAGTGAGAAATCTCCAGCACAAAACTTCGCAAACCACTTATGACACGTTCAATCAGTCACAGAACCTTCTTCATAGACTGCAGCAATCTTTTTTTGCACTTCAGTTGTGTTTTCATCTTTCTTGAAGTAATAAAGCATGATATACTGAAAATGTTGCACATTTTCTTCCATCTTCAATATTAAAATGGCTATATAAAAATTCACCAATTTGGCAAGTTTTTTAAATGCATGCTGATATGACAGCTGTCACAATACAATCAAACACAATTGTTTCAAATGAGGTTAAGACAACTGATGCTACTACAGCCATCTGATGGGAAAAGCCAAATGAACTTTTTGGCCAACCCACATCATAACATTTGTCAGATCTAATCAGCACACAGAAAGCACACCAATTATTTAAACAGATAATTTACTATAAAGAATTATTACCTTGTATAAAGTTGTTAACTAGGTAGCTTGAAAGACTTGAAAGAGAATTCTGAGGCATTGTGAAGGTAAGAACAACAGGCAGTAACTATTTCTCCTAGGGCTGAACAAACAAAAGGAAGAAGCTGGGATTACTGAACCTTAGCACAGTGATTTTCAACCTTTTTCATCTCATGGCACACACATAAACTAATTACCAAAATTCTGTGACACATCCAAAAATGTATTTTTGCTGATCTCATGAAAAAAATAGGTATAATTTTAATTCACTCATATCAGATGCTATTGTGTTGGCTATTGTCAATTTTTTAAAAATTTGACAGTCTAAGGGGAAATAGGTCACACCCTGGCTGGTGTAGCTCAGTGGATTAAGTGCAGGCCTGCAAACCAAGTGTTCCCGGTTCCATTCCCAGTCAGGGCACATGCAGGGGTTGCAGGCCAGGTCCCCAGTAGGGGATGCATGAGAGGCAACCACACATTGATGTTTCACTCCTCCTCTTTCTTCCTCTCTTCCCCTCTCTAAAAATAAATAAAATCTTAAAATAAAAGAAAAGAGGTCAGTGCCCCTGACTAAATAGTCAGGTATGGCATGTTTTAAAAATTCTTAAGGCACACTAGTTGAAAATCACTGCCTTAGAAACTTAAAGAAGCTCTGGGTACTTAAACTCCAAAGCCATATACTTGGTGCTGGTGTCTCGGAGCTCCAGGGAGGCCTGCTGGGGCAGGGAACCAGACCTCTAAGGAGCACAGTAAGACTGGTTTTGTAAATGTTGGAGAACCAGAAAGCTGGATTCAACTGCTGCTTTGTAAGGGAACTGCTATCGTGGTGGTGAAGACGCACTGCTGGAACGGGACGTGCAGGAACAGTACACAGACGAGAATCCCACAGGATGTGGTTTGCAAAGTCCAAGGTCAGCTTAATAAAGTAGAATATAGGGTGGTGGGTTTAGTTATCAAAAATAGTAAGAGCTTAATAACTCACACAGATTCCCACTAAGAGAAGTAAAGCACAGCCTAGTAATTCAAGGTGATGATTCATCCCACAACTGAACAAAGGAGAAAACCTTACAACTGAAAAAGGTTCTTAATAGGCTACTAAATCAAACTCAACACTCATTGCTTTTTCTATTTTTTTCTATGGAAGGTGTGGCTTAAACAATGGAAATTTAGGGTTTTTTCCTACTTCTGAAGGCTGGAAGTTGAAGATCAAGGTGTCTGGCAAGTTTTGTTTGTCCTGGGGTCTCTCCTCTTGGCTTGCAGATGGCTGTCCTCTTGCTGTGTCCTTACACGGACTTTTCTCTGTAGGCATACATCCCTGGTGTCTCCTCCTCTTGTAAAGACACAAATCCTCTTGGATTATGGCCCCACCATTATGACCTTATTTAACCATAATTGCCTTTGACATTTATTTATTTATTTTATATTTTATTTATTTATCTTTAGAGGGGAAGGGAAGGAGAGAGGGAGAAAAATATCAATGTATGGTTGCCTCTCATGTGTCCCCCACTGGGAACTGGCCTGCAACCCAGACATGTGCCCTGACCAGGAATCGAACCGTGGTTGTTTGGTTCCCAGGCCCGCACTCAATCCACTGAGCCACACCAGCCAGGGGTGACCTTTATTTAAAATCAATTAATCATAGTTGTATGAGTTTAATTACAGACTCAGTTACATTCCATTAATTTATGTCTATCCTTATGCCAATAACCACACTGTTTTGATTACTATATCTTTGTAGTAAGTTTTGGAGTCAAGAAATGTGAATCCTCCAACTTCATTCTTCTTTTTCAAGATTGCTTTAGCTATTTAGAGCCCCTTGCAATTCCTAGTGAACTTTAGGTGCAACTTGTCCATTTTTATATTTAAAAAAAGGCAGTTGAAAATTGATCGTTTCCTAGGGCTGTCACAAACTGAGTGGCTTAAAACAACAGAACATTTTTTCATCACAGTTCTGGAGTCCAGAAATCCAAAATGAAGGTGACATCAGGGCCATACTCTCTGTAAAAGCTTTAGGGAAGAGTTCTTCATGCCTCTTCCATGTTCTGGTGGCCCCAGGCATTTCTTGGCTTGTGATTTCTTGGCTTGTGATAGCGTAACTCCAATCACTGCCTCTTTTTCATATGGCCTTCTTATCTATGTCTCTTCTCAATGTGTCCTTTCATCTTCTTATAAGGACATTTGTCATTGGATACAGAGCCTGGCCTATTTTGGAATGACCTTATTAAAATTAACTACATCTGCAAAGATATTTCTAAATAAGGTAATTTCTGAAGTTCCACGTGGATCTGAATTCCAGTGGTGGGGGCAAGGGGGGATACACAATTAAACCCATTACAGAGAGATTACACTAAATCTGTAGATCACTTGGGGCTGTATTGCCAAGTTAACAATATTAAGCCTTCTGTTCCGTAAACGTGGGATATCTTTTTATTTATTTAGGCCTTCTTTAATCTCTTTCAGCAATGTTTTGTAATTTTCATTGTAAAAGTCTTACAGCTTCTAGGTCACATTTATCTCTAAATATTTTATTATTTTTGATGTTATTGTGAGTGAAATTGTTTTCTAAATTTTATGTTTGGATTGTTCATTTCTCATATACAGAAACACATATGACTTTTGCATGTGGATCTTACAGATTTCTTAGAATTTTCTCTGCTTAGTAGTGATAGTTTCATTTCTTCCTTTCCAATTTGGATGCTGTTTATTTCATTTTCTTGATTAATTTCTCTGGCCAAACTTCTGGTACAATGTTAAATGGAAGTGGGTAAAACAGACATTCTTGTTTTATTCCTGATTTTAGAGGGAAAGCTCTCAGTTTCTCGACAATAAGTATGATGTCAGTTGTGGGTTTTACATGTTTTTTATCACATAGAGGAAGTTCCCTCCTACTCCTATTTGGGTATTTTTATTATGAAAAAGTGTGGGATTTTGTCAAAGCCTTTTCTACCTCAATGAAGAAACATTGTGCTTTTTCTTTCATTTTCTTAATATAGTGTTTTACATTGTTGCATCTACATTCATAACAGATTTTGGTGTATATTTTTCTTTTCTTGAGATGTTTAATGCTGGCCTCAGACTGTGTTAGAAAGTATTCCCTTTTTTTCTACTTCTTTGGAAAACTTAGAGAATAATTGCTGTTAGTTTTTTAAATCATTGATAGAATTCACCAGTGAAGCCATCTGGTCCTGGGATTTTCTTTGCTGGGAGATTTTCAATTACCAATTCAATTTCTTTATTTGTTATAGGTCTATTAAGGTTTTCTATTTCTTCTTGAACCAGTTTTTGTAGTTTGTGTATTTCTAGGAATTTGTCCATTTCTTTTAGGTTATCTAAGATGTTGGTGTATGTTGTTTATCATATTTTCTTATAATCATTTTCATACCTGTAAGGTCTATATGATGTCCCCATTTCCATTCCTGATTTTAATGATTTGAGTCATCTCTGGTTTTTTCTTAGCCAGACTAGTTGAAGGTTTGTCAATTTTGTGGTTCTTCCCAAAGAACCATCGTTTGGTTTCTCTGATTCTATTATTTTCCTTTCTCTCTGGCAGTTGTCTCTTCTATAGTCCTTGTCTCCCTTCTGCTTGTTTTTGGCTTGGTTTGCTCCTTTTTTTCTAGTTCCTTAAAGTGGAAAGTGAGGTTATTGATATGAGATATTTCATCTTTTTCAATACAATATTTACAGCTATACATTTCCTTCTGAGTACTGCTTTTTATTGCATCCCCATACATTTTTGTATGTTGTATTTTCTCAATGTATTTTCTAATTTCCTTTGTGATTTTCTTCTTTGACTTATTGGTTGTTCAAGAGTGTTGTTTAATTCCCACATATTTGGAGAGATTTCAGGTTTACTTCTGCTATTGACTTCTAATTTCAGACCATTGTCAATGGAAAGATAATTTGTATGTTTTCAACCATTTTGCTTATTGAGATTTGTTTCATGGCTTAATATATGATCCTTGAGAATGTTTCATATCCTTGAGAACATGCATTCTATTGTTAGAGTGCCCTGTGTATGGACGATTCCTCTGCCTGATCACATCTGCTGTTGAACTCCTATCGTGAGTTTTGTTCATATCTCAGCTCCAGAAATTCTATTTGGCTCCTTTTTGTAATTTTAATGTGACTCTCTGTTGAAAAACTGTTCTCTGCATTTCCTTTAGTTCCTTGTACATAGTTTCCTTTGGCTCTTTAGGCATATTTAAAATAGTTGATTTAGAGTCTTTGTCTAATAAGCCCAATGTCAGGGCTTACCCAGGGACAGTTTTTGCTACTTTTTTTCCTTTGAACGGGCCATACATTCTTGTTTCTTTGCATGCCTTATAATTTTTGGTTGAAAACTAGACATTTTGAATATTACAATGCGCTCACTCTGGAAATCAGATTATTTCGCTCCCTATAGTTTGTTGTTCTTGCTAGCTGTGGGTTGTAGGTATTTCTGTTTAGTAACCTTTCTAAACAATCTTTAAAAGATTGTATTCTTTGTCTTGTTTGGCCTTAGAAGTCCCTGTTTATTTAGCTTTTGGTCAGATAATGGTTTCACAGAGATTTCAGTAAAGCTGGGTCTGGTAGAATATTGGAGGGCAGGAGGAAAAAAAGAAAAAGAAAAAGGAGGGGGAGCAAAAGGAGGAGGAAAAGAAAAGAAAACTAAGAAGAAAAAACTCAGAATCTTTGAAGATTGGCTCTGTATTTGGACCCTCCTTCAACACAGCCCAGTAATTTTCAACTATACTGTAGCCTTCACTTCTGGCTTACATTGAGCCTGAATATCAGCAGGAGATGAAATTACTGGGTCTTCCCAGATCTTTTCTGAGCATACATCGTGCCCTGAACAGATGCATGGATTTCTCAATTCCACATTATACATGGGATCTTGTCAAAGCCCTTACTTTTCAAAGAACTCTCTTACAGACTTTTCCTCCCAGGCTTTCAGCATACCTAGTTTTTATTTCAAACCATAATCTTTTGCCCCAGGTGGCAGGTGTTCATTGCTCCTCTTCAAAATGTTTTCAAAGAACAACGAAAACATTCACTTAGCCATTTTTTTGTTCTCAGAGAGTTCTGAGTTAAGTGATATAGCCAGTCCTTCAGGAAACTCTCAAAACAAGCAAAATCTTTTGAGAGTTAGACCTGCTCTTCTCCCTCTGGACTCAGATACCCACACTAAGAACATACTTTGCTGTTTCATAATTCGCACTGTCATACTGGTGCAAGGCAAAGTTAAAAAAAAATATATCACAAAGCTCTCCTACTCCTACCATACTGAATCATCTTTTTCTTGATTTAACTTCATTTAATTGCTCTAAAACTTTGGCTATCTTTCAGAGGTCTGACAAAGTCGATTTTGGCAGTACATAGTAGCACTAGCATTGAAAACATTTGAGATTATGAAAACTGGGAAGTTCAGTTTTCAAAATATAATTTCTGAAAATAATCAATGTCCAAAAGCCTAGGACCGAGATTTGGTCCAAATATAAGACAAATGGTTACTTTAGACTTGTGTGTCCTCAAAGGTCTTGGAATCACTATATAACAAATCTGTACATATACTTTTGTAATGATCTGGCCATTCTTACAAGCTGTTTCTCCAGTTGTAACCATTAAGGCTTATGGTTAAGAGTAAGGGAATGCTGCAACCAGATAAGACTTATACAGAAGTCCTATCTACTGAAATTTTTAAAAAATATTTTGTTTGTAATTTTTATGTCTTTCTTACAGAGCATCCATGAATGCAACTACCCACTGGTCAGCCCCAGTTGTGTGGCATGGCACTTACAAAGAAGAAGTATTGGAAGAGTATTATGCAAATCATAAAATTACTGTGGGGCTAACTGTGTTTGCTGTGGGAAGGTAGGAAATACCAAATGTCCTTTACATTCAGGATTTTTAGTGTAGAAAATGAGAGATTATCAATAATTCCATCCTAGGAATCTAGAAAAAGTAGAGCAAAATGAGGCCAAAGCAAGCAGAAGTAAGGAAATAATAAAGAACAGAAACCCATGAAACTGAAAACAGAAAAGCAATAGAGAAAAATCAGTGAAACGAGTAGCTGGTTCTCAGAATAAAATAAAATTCACAATCATCCAGGAAGTCGGACAAAGAAAAGAAATGATACGAATTACAAATAAGAGGAAGGGAACAGAGTATATTATCTCAGACCCTCAGATATCAAAAGGATGACCAGAGAATACTATACAACACTCTATATACAGACATTTGACAAATCAGATAAAATGGACCTTGCAAAACATAAACCACAAACCACCATAACTCAACCAACATGAAATAGACCATTTGAATAGCCTGACAGCTATGAGGAAATAGCATTCATAATTTTAAAAACTCCAAAAATCTCTAGGCCCAGATAGTTTCATGGGAGAATTCTAGCAAATATTTACGGAAGAATTAACACCAATGCTGCACAGTCTCTTACAAAAAACAGAAGAAGAGGGAACATTTCCCAGTTCATTTTATGAAGCAAGTGCTGCCCTGATAACAAAATCATACAAAAAAGTGCAAGAAAGTATGAAGTTGAACAATGTATCTATTACTAATTAAAATTATAAAGTTTATAGTAATCTGGTATTAAGTATTGATATTAATGTATTCTTTATCAAGAAAAAATAGAGAAAAGGGAGGAAGAGAGAAAGGGAGAGGAAGAGGAGAGAGAAAAGAAGGAACAAAGGAAGGAGAGAGGGAAAGAAGAAATACTTCCTGGCAATGACATTGTACATCTGCAGGGAGAGATGTCCACAAATGGTGCTGCAGAAAGTCGATGCCACTGTGGGAAAATTAGAATTGTACCTCCATAGCCTACCATATGAAAGTATATACAAACATTAAGTTGCAGGTAGTTCAAAGATGAAAAGTTAAAGGAGAACTATAGTTTATCTTCATAAACTTAGAACAGAAAAGGATTTCTTAATCAAGAGACACAAAATAGCTCCTGCTGGTGTTGCACTGTTGGTCGGAGCATTGTCCCCCACACCAAAAAGTTGGCGGTTCGATTCCCAGTCAGGCATGTGTGAGAGGCTACCAACTGATGTTTCTCTCTCCCATCACTGTTTCTCTCTCTCCCCACCTTCCTCTCTCTGAAATAAATACATGTATTTTTTTTAAAGACAGAAAATATTAACAAAGGGGAAGACTGATAAATGTGACTCTATTAAAATTAACTTTAACTAGGAAATAATCAGAAAAAAACCTGAATTGATGGCCATTCTACAACCTGATCAGGACTCTTTAAATGGTCGTGGTCATGGTCATGAACAAGGAGTGAAACTGACACAGGTTAGAGGATATTAAGGAGACATAAGGACTAAAGGCAATGTGCGTCCTGAATTAATCCTGGAAACTAAAAAAGGCCATTGGGGGAAATACTGGTGAAACCCCAATAAATCTGTGGTTTAGTTAATAGTATTTTACCACTGATAATCTCCTAGTTCTGAAAAATGTACTATGGTTTTATAAAATGTTAACATTAGGAGAAGGTGGGTAAAGTATCTGTGGGAGCCTCCTATAATATATTTGCATCTTTGAGTAAATCTAGTGACATTCCAAAATAGAAGGATTTTAAAAAATCAAAAGAAATTAAGTTTTCCACTGCAGTTTAGTGCCTGACCATAAGCTTTTTTGATTATGAATGCCTGACATGAAGCTTTTGGTTGCTGGGGCACCCTTTTCAGACAGCCACCTCCAATAAGCACACTGCCATCTGCGCCTTGGGTAGCTGCTAAACAGCTGGACAAAGAGCCAGCCACCCCACCCACAAAATTTCCCTGTTACAAAGCCCGGGGGAACCTTGGTAACTGACCCCTTGAGTAATCCCACTTTTTCCTTCCCAGACTTTAATTTCCACTCTTATGCTTTAAATTTGCTAGTAAATTTGTGAAACCCCAGGCACCCCATCCTCTCCCAGGGGTGTCCAACCCATGGGTCGGGGGCTGCATGAGGTGCAGGACGGCTATGATTGCGGCCCAACACAAAATCATAAATTTACTTAAAACCTTTTTTTTTTTTTGCTCTCAGTTTTCATTAGTGTTTGTGTATTTAATGTGTGGGCCAAGACAACTCTTCTTCTTCCAGTGTGGACCAGAGATGCCAAAAGGTTGGACACCCCTCCTACCCCATCAAAGGCAGAATCCCAGGTCTGAGTTTGCTCTCTCCCTCCGCCCCTGCTTCCCTGTCTTGTGGTTCGGGGCACACTGTGTACCCTCCAGGACTTGTGACACTTGTTTTTTCAAAGCTCCCTGGTGGCTGTTCTGAAGTGCACCTTGCAATCATAATAAGAACCACGGAGCTGGGTCAGCGGCACTGTTGCTAGGGAAATGTCGGTGGGGGTCTCACCGCAAGTAGGAGGAGCCCAGGTAAATGGCTCCAAGGATTCCTAGGCTATCGCATCCCTATCAATAGGCTGAGACTGACAGAAAACAGCCCTATATCACACCACACTAAAAAATTAATTCAGATGGATAATAGGCTTAATGTGAAAGATCAAACAATAAAGCTACTGAAAAAAAATGGCAGATTTTCACTACCTTGAGGAGGCAAAGATTTCGGAAACATGACACAAAAGCACTAACCAGAAAAGAGATGTTAATAAATTGGGCTTCTTTGAATTTCAGTTGCTAGCTTCCTAGATTTCATTCTTTTTATTACTGAATAATAGTCCATTGTATATGAATATAAACCACATCTTCCTTATGCGTCCATCTGTTGACAGACGCTTAGGCTTGGCTATTGCAAATAGTGCTGCAGTGAACATGGGGTACATATATCTCTTCCAATTAGTGTCTTTGTTTTCTTTAGATAAATTCCCAGAACTTGATTTTAAAGATTATATAAACATTATTTGAAGCTGAGCCACATATGATTACCTTTTCTTTCTAAAATTTACCTGAGATTATTTATTACCCTGAGACTCTTTTCCTGGCTTGAGAGACTGGAAATGAGAAAGTTTATTTTCCAATCCAGTAATCTTAGCACCACATTAAAGGCTACACTGCAAAATAAGGAAGTCAGTGCAGACAGTGGGGTATGAATCACCCCACCTCTGACCCTTTATGCATACCTGACTGCTCCTGGAGCAAGCCACAGGTATCAATGCAATGACCCAAGACTGTTCTTGCCTACAACCTCCAAAGCAAGGTCCTGGTGCTCTGATAACTCTGAAAACTCTGGCTCCGTGCAGTTTCCTGATCTCACCAACTTTCATTCGCTCTTGTGAGGAACTCCTCTCCCATGATCCTTGGAACCCCGCTGGGGAGAGGAAAGGTGGATAATTTCACTTTCCTTTACACTGCTTAAATGCAGCTCAAGAAGCATATTTAACATTTGGTTGCTTAGTAGCATTTTCGGATAAACTATAGTCAGTGTAATTTAAATAGTGTGTGTCCCACTAAAACACAGGTGGTACACACAAGGCCTGAGGGCCAAATCCGACCCTCCACCTTGTTTTATCCCACTTGGCACCCTGTTTCTACCTGGTGGCAGTGCCGACTGTTAAGTCGCTTAACTGTTAAGGGGTAGTTACATTTATACAGCCCTAAAATTGCATTCAGCCCTTTGAAGGTAATGGTGTGGCTGATGTGGCCCCCTGTGAAAACGAGTTTGACACCCTTGACCTAAAATATAAGAAAATAAACTTAATTGTTTCTTTTTTTTTACTTCACAGATATATTGAAACCTATTTGTTCAACTTTATGTTATCTGCTAATAATTATTTTATGGTTGGCCAGAGAGTCATAATTTATGTCCTGACAGACAACTTCTCCAAGGTGCCTTGGATAGAGCTGAGTCCCCTCCGTACAATCAAAGTTTTCGAAATTAAGCGAGAGAAGAGATGGCAAGATGTTAGCATGATGCGCATGAAGACCATCAGCGAACATGTTGTAGATCATATCCAATACGAAGTCGACTTTCTCTTCTGCATGGACGTGGACCAAGTCTTCACGCAGAAATATGGGTTGGAGACCCTGGGGCAGTCAGTAGCTCAGTTACATTGTTACTGGTATAAGGCACATCCTGTACAGGTTCCTTATGAGAGAAATCAGTTATCGGAAGCATATATACCTATTGGTCAGGGAGACTTTTATTACCATGCTGCTATATTTGGTGGTACTCCCGTTCAGGTTCTCAACATTGCCAGGGAGTGCTTCAAAGGAATCATGACTGATAAGAAAAATAACATTGAAGCGGTGTGGCATGATGAGAGTCACTTGAACAAGTATTTCTTTCTCCATAAACCCACTAAACTCTTATCTCCAGAATATAGCTGGGACCGTCGTGTACAACGTACTGGTGAAATTAGAGCCATCAAAATAATTTGGGCTCTTAAGTATTATAAAATTGTTAGAGCAACACATAATGAATAAGCCCTTCCTTCCTTACCAGTTATGAATTTAAGAGCGTCGCTTTGTCTTAGATGATTAGCACTTTTCAAACTTTAGCAGTAAAAAAACCACTAACGAGATGGCAAGCTCACCAACACAACATGCTCATACTTCTCACATTCATTTGAATCGTCTAACATGTGATGTAGCAGAATGCATGCATTTACATCAGATGATGATATAGCGACTTTATATCCTCTGTGAATGTTGAAAATATGTTATTTACTGGGTCACACTGAACAAAATAGAACCTTCCACAAGAAAGTGAAACCTGAAATATTTTCATTGATCCAAGTAGATAAACATTTCTCACATCACTTGAGGATATGGACTGTCTAGAGGTGTGGATAAGGGAAAGTCATGGGACTATACTAAGAAGCTACGTTAAAACTTTGAGGACATTAAAGCTGCCACCAGGTGGACAGACAGGTAGGAAACTTTGAGTCATTCAAAGAGAACCATGTGTTTTAAAACTACAAAGTTGTTTATTGTAAAAACTAATGAAAATAAAATAAAAATAATATAGAGGGAAAATTAAAAGTATCCCTTTACTCTCTCTTTGAAACCCTGCCCTTCAAATTCCTTTTATATGCACTTATATGCCTACCACATGAATACACACACATACACACATGTGCTGTATGCTTATGTAATATTTTACACAAACTGAGTTATCACACAAATGCACATACACACTCATCGGTAGTCAGGGTCCAGGTAGGAAAATGGAAACTACTACTGTCAGTGTTCCAAACAGTGGGAATTGAGACAGTGAACTGGACACACAGATGATCAAAGCACAGAGGATCAACAAGCGAGAGTGGGGTAACTCATAACTGTTTCTTTTAAATGAAGGCAATAACCCTTCTAGGGCTTCAGGACACATCGTAAAGTGCCCAAAAAGGACTCAAATGCAGCATGAGTTGCCTGACGTGAGCTGGGACAAGAGAAATTCTAGTCACTGCTAAAGATGCCATTCAAGTGAGCAGAAAGAGAGAGAGAGAGAGATTAGGAGACAGAGGCTTTTCTTCTATTCTGCTCTCTTCTGCCAGTGACTTTCATTGCCTGATGCAAGGGAGTCTGGGAGTTGTAGGCTCTGCCACACTGAGCAGAGGGTGGGGAAAAACAGAGATCCATCTGAGAGTACAGCAAATGAATGGCTGCCCGTCCACCCATCTTGCCAGGAAGCTCCCATTCTCCCCCTTCTACTCATACCTAACTCATAAAACATGTTTCCATCTTGCAGAATTTAACTAACTTATGTACAAACAAAGAATCACTCTATTGCCAAAAAGTGAAACCCAAAGTAGTTTCCCTCACCACGTCCAGGAACATCAGATGACAGGAGGTCCTCTCCCTCAGGACTACGTGGCTCTTCAGCGTGGCGAGCAGCGATCTAAACTGAAAAGGAAAAGAACACCTCTCATTAAAGTAAGTAGGGGGAGGAAAAGGACAAATCATCAGTTTACATATAAAGATATACGCTTTATGTAACAATGCACACTTATAGTAGTTACGTTTATATTTATGATATGTGTGCCTGATGCAGTCCTGATTGCTGTAGCTGGAAACATCTGCCATAATGTTAGTTCTTGACTATATTACAAATATTCTCATTAAGTGACCTCCCTTAAGGTTTGAAGTCCCAGGTAGAAAGAAGAATCTAATAAGCACGCCAGATAGTTTAGAACATGTGCCCGTGTTTTAGCTCCAAGGGGTAAGGAGAGGAAATTCCTTCCTATTTCACCTTCCATACTGGACAGATGATACCGGTGCTCCTTGAATTTAGGATTGATGTAGCCAAAACATAAAAACGGGCATATTTAAGGTTTTATATAAATAAAAGCATAGAGCATTTGCTCTTTATTTTGGCCTGGCTTGTTTTACAATATAATGACTTTGAGGTCCATCTGTGTTCTTGCACGTATCAATACTTTGTTCTTTTTATCTCTGAGCACTACCCCAGTTTGTTTATCCAGTCACTTGTTGACAAGCATTTGGGTTGTTTCCACCTTTTGGCCACTGCCAATAAAACTGCTATGAAAAACCATAAACATTTTTGATGTTTTCCTTCCTCTTGGGTAAATATCTAGAAGTGGAATTGCCAGATTGTATGGTGTGTGCTTAAATTGTGATTAACTGCCACATTGCTTTTTTTAAATTCTGCTCTTCATTTTATTTTTTAAAGATATTATTTATTTTTAGAGAGAGGGAAGAGAGAGAGAAAGAGAAGAAGAGAAACATCAAGGTGCGGTTGCCTCTCATGCCCCACTGGGGACCTGGCCTTCAACCCAGGCATGTGCCCCAGCTGGGAATCAAACTGGGGGCCTTTTGGCTCACAGGCTGACACTCAATCTACCAGCCAGGGCTGCAATGACTGTTAAACACGCAAAAGGATGCTCAATATCAGCCATAGTAAAATAAATGCAAATTAAAACTACACTAAGATACAATATACACCTTTCAGATGTCAAACACCAAAGTTTTAACAATGCACTATATTGATAAGGGTGTGAGGAAATGGATATGTACTTTCATCCACTGATTCTATGAGTTAAACTGGAACAACCACTATGAAAAACAATTTAGCAACATTTACTTAAGTTTTAAATGGGTATAACCTTTGATCCAGCAATTCCATTTCTGGGAATTCATCCTATAATATAGTTCACTATGTGCTCATAGAACATAGTCAAGTATGTCTACTGTGGCATTCCTTACAACATCAAAGACAATAATCAACCAAAATTTCTGACTATAAAAAGCTGTTTAAATTACGATATGGTCATGTAATGAAATACAGTTCACTAGAATGTTAAGTGTATGAGATGGAATGTAAGGATCTTCAAAATATTCACTGAGGAGTGAGAAATTCAAAGTACTGAAGAGTGGTTTTAATATACTGCCATTTGTGCAAAGAAGGGGGAATATACATATTCTATATGTATAAAATATAAATAAAACCCAACAAACCACTAACAGTAGTTGCCACTGGAGATGGGGATATGGGAAAGAGTCAGGTGCACTAATGTAAACTTTTTTCTGTTACAGCTTTTTTACTCTGAGTGTCTCTTTTTTCAATATAAAAAACAAATTTATTTTTAAGGAGGAAGGGCAAAACAAAGGTGACTGTCATCTCAAATTAAGGGCGGTTATCTCAGGACAGTGTGATTATATTTGAGTGTCATTTTCTTCTTTGAGCTTTTATGCACATGACAAATGTCATAATGTGGAAATGTGTTACTTCTATAATGAGAAAATAAGTATTTTAAAAAATTCTGCCCTGGCTCGTGTGGCTCAGTGAATTGAGCATGGGCTGTGAACCAAGGGGTCATTGCTTTGATTCCCCATCAGGGCTCATGCCTGGGCTATGCGCCAGGTCCCCTGTGAGGGCCAAGTGAGAGGCAACCATACATTGATGTTTCTCTCCCTCTCTTTAAATAATTAATTAATTGATTGATTAATTTTGAAAAGAAACAAACATCCTAAGGAAACTTAAGAAGGATTAGCTTTACCTGGGGTAATTGGACAATGCCTAACAGAGGCTGAAGAATAAAAAAAGTTTCACTTTTGTGGTGTCCATACACACACACACCCCCCCCCCCCAGCACACTGTTCACTTCTGTAAGTAAAAACCAGTCATTGAGACAGGTAAGGAAGTACAAAAACAACAATAAAACCCTAAAAGCAAAATATTTTAAATCCTTTACTTTTTCAAATGAGACAAAGTTCTACCATCTGGTAACCATGAGAAGAACTTGTTACCAAATGTATCATTATGACTTTCTAATGCTTTCATCACCAAGAGTCTGGTGACATCACCACTAGCAGAAGATTTGAACACCAGGAGAGTATTAGATGATATCTTCTTATATTTTTTCTAAAGACCCAAACATATAATGCTCAGAAAACATCCTGAGACAACAACTGAAGGTAAGGCTCTTGGGAAAAGACTGTATGAAAGTTCAGATGATGAAATTGGTGAGATCGTAGGAGGGCTCATCCTCAAACCTGGGCCTTCCAAATGTATAGTAGGTGACACATAAAGAGATTTCTGGCCTTTAAGAATAATGTCATTGAGCCCTGGCTGGTGTAGCTCAGTGGATTGAGTGCGGGCCTGCAAACCGAGGATCGTGGTTTGATTCCCTGTCAGGGCATATGCCTGGGTTGCAGGCTAGTTCTCAGGAGGGGACTCATGAGAGGCAACCATACGTTGATATTTCTCTCCCTTTCTCCTTCCCTTCCCCTCTAAAGATAAATAAATAAAATCTTTAAAAAAAATGTCATTGAGGGTGTATCGTCAGAAGCAATCTGGTTAAATGGAATCTTGCCTCATTCACAGGGGATTTCTAATGTTCTTGAATTTAAAAGTTGGTCATTTCACATTTCTGGACACTAAAATTACACCCACTTGAAGCCTTCCCAGTCTGGTATTATCTAGAGGAGAGCTGCCTAAAGGAATATAGCACAAGTCGCATTGTAACTTTAAATATTCTAGTAACCCCATTGCAAAAGTATAAAAAGAAACAGCCGACCTTTATGTTTTTTGAATTTCAAATTACGTAGTTTTATTTCAGCTTAAAATATGCTTATTTTTTAAATTCTTTTAAACATTTTCTGTTACAGTTGACATTCAACATCATATTAGTTTCACATGTACAGTATAGTGGTTAGACATTTATATAACCTTTGAAGTGCTCTCCCCAATTAGTTTAGCACCCCCTGGCCCCATACATATTTATTATAACATTATTGACTATATTCCTGATGCTGTACTTTACATTCCCAGGATAATTTTGTAACTGACAAATTTGTACTTCCTAGGCTGTTCGCTTTTTCCACCCAGCCCAGCTCCCCTCATATCTGGCAACAATCAGTTTGTTCTCTATAACTATGGGTTTCTTCTGATTATTTATTTTGTTTCTTAGATTCCACATGTAAGTATCATCATATGGTATTTGTTTTCTCTGTCTGACTTATTTCCATTAGCATGATACTCCCTGGGTTCACTTGTGTTCACCAATTGTCTATCCAATGGTCTTCCTATCCAATGGTCTATCGAAGGACACTTGGGTTGCTTCCACATCTTGGCTATTGCACATGAAATATTATTCCTTATTTCTGGTTATAGTCTTTATTTCAAAGTCTATTTTGTCTGATTTAAGTATTACTACCCCAGCTTTTTTCCTCCCCCTTTCATTTTTAGTATTTTTTATTTTTCAGTTACAGTTGATATACAATATTACTTTAGTTTCAGTTGTACAACCCAGTGATCAGACATTTATAACTTATGAAGTGATCACCCCAATAAATCTAGTACCCATCTGACACCATAGTTATGACAATATTATTTACTATATTCCCTGTGCTGTACTTTACACCCCTGTGACTATTCTGTAGCCACTGATTTGTGCTTCTTACCCCCTTCACCTTTTTCACCCATCCCCACACCCCTCCATATGGCAACCATCAAAATGTTCATTATTTACAATAGCCAAGATATAGAAGCAACTCAGCCTTTTTTTTCATTTCCATTTGCATGAAATACCTTTTTTCATTCCTTTACTTTCAGATTGTGTCTTTCAATCTGAAGTGGGTCTGGGAGCATTTAATCCATTTACATTTAAAGCAATTATTGATAGGTATGGATTTACTGCAATTTTATTATTAATATTTTGTATATTTTTCTTCTTTTTTTTTTTTTAATTTTCACCAAGCACATTTTTCATTGCTTTTTAGAGAGGGAGGAAGAGAGAGAAACAGTGATGCAAGAGAGAAACACCGATCAGTTGCCACCCTTTTGCACCCTGATTCAGGATGGTACACACCTAGACTGGAGACGGAACCTGCAACCTGGGCATGTGCCCTGATGGTGTCAAGCCCACAACCTTTTGGTTACAGGATGGTGCTCCAACCAACTGAGCCACACATGCCAGGGCTCTTCTTCTTCTTAAAGAAATGTCTTTTTATTTTTTAATGATTTTATTTATTTATTTTTAGACAGAGGGGAAGAGAGGGAGAAAGAGAGGAAGAGAAATATCAATGTGTGGTTGCCTCTTGCACACCCTCCACTGGGGACCTGGCCCACAACCCAGGCATGTGCCCTGACTGGTAATCGAACTGGCAGTTCTGTGGTTTGCAGGCTGGTGCTCAATCCACTGAGTCACACAAGCCAGGGCTTTAAAGAAATGTCTTTAAAAAGACATTTGGGAGGGATGACATTCATTTTAGTAACGTATTTCATTTAATCCACTGTACCCAAAATTTTATTTCAACATGCAATAAATATAAACAATGAGATATCTTACTTTTTGTTTTCATGCTGAGTCTTCAAACTCCACTGTTTGAACAAGCAACATTTCAAGTGTTCACTAGTCACTTATTGCTAATGGCCACCATATTGGAAGGTACAGATCTAAAACACCTTGCTCATTAATTAATTATAAGTGCTCAAAAAGTAGGTATCAGAGACCTCAATTTACTCCAATACATAATCCAAAAGCAGCACCTGTTCTTGGATGATGCCTACTAAACACCAGTTTATACTTGTAAACAGAAATCCTGACACCTTCAACACAAGGTGTATTGGCTGGAGCCAAATACTCCATTTTAGAGCTTAATGCCTTTAATTCGGACTTTTAATCACTGTTTACAAGGATATACCTTTAAGACGGGTCATATATTTTTAAGTTACTACTCTTATAGTCTTTGAATAAATTATTAGTCTTAATATCTTTGTGGGGAAAAAATATATATAAACAGTAACCTGGGGAAAGAATACATCCCAGTGCATAAGGATGTCTTCATTAAGTGCCTCTTTTTATTTTTACAGAAGCACAAATGAAGTAGAACTTCCAAAAAAATTTCCTTTATAAAATCAATCATTGTTGTAGACTGCTCTGCTTAGTTTCAGGAATTGTAACTCTCTACCCCCTCTGGCTAAGGATGAGTCAGTGACCTTTGGAATTCGAGCCTCAAGAAACAAAGCTTATCTCTGGCAGCAAATGCTGCCTCAGTTGCCTCCCTGCCCTCAAAGCATGGTCCAATGGTTGATGATGAGTACAACCCCTCAGAGTGGGGGCAACCTAAGCCAGACATGATCACTTGGGAGGCCATTATGGAAGGACTTGGGGGGCTGCAACAAAGAATAATAGACTCTCGACCCCTGGCTTTGAGATAGCTTGAGTCCCCATGCCCTCTGGGAGAAGCACTTCCTGACTCTAATCCCCTTAAGCCTAAATACCTGATAGGGAGAGGTTCAGCTCCTGCCCTTGCTAGAGTGTGTCCCAGGGGAAAATCTGGCATCACGAAGACTTCCTGATAAACCTGTGAAGTCTACTCTGCTAAGAGTGCTTTCATTCATATGTTAAGGGTTCGAGCAAGAAACCTAAAACTCTTCCTGATGGACTCTAACTCAGACTAAACCCTCAGATTTCTTTGAAATGTTATCTGCTGTTTGGTCCTTGCCGCTCTGTATTCCTGTGTATTACAATCCAATAAAAGCCTTTGGAGGAGGGGCTCAATGCCTTTTTCCCCTGAGAAACTTGCCACTGCTCAAGGCCTTTTTCCTCTGGGAAACTGGTCACCTCTTCTCCCCAAGTAGATTACATCATGTCTCAGTCATGTTTACTCTCATCTGTGGTACATGGGGGTACTTGTGGGGAAAGTCACCCCCACAAATCTTGGTGGACTTTGATAAAGGAACACAAAAGGAACGTCACCAACACTTTGTACCTAATCTTGAAAGGATCGGATGGCATCCTAAGGGAGATTTTTATAGGTACTTCCAATGAGACAGGTGGTTTCCCTAACTCAAGTCTGCCTTCTTCCTAAGGCTGAGCATCCTAGAATAAGACACTTCACCTGGTGGCCAAATTTCCATAAATTAATTTGTTATTAGAAGATGGCAAGGAAATTGGCTTTTACTTTCTAAAAAAAACCCTCTTTTCTCCTCTTTGTTTCTAGCAGAGAATGAATTCTAAAAGGAAAATACTGTTATTGATTTCATTTGCTGTATCAATCACACTGATTAAGCATCTTTTCCGGTAAATATAAAAAATTAATGAGTCATTATCTTTAGTGATTAGCAGAGTTGATCTAAAATACTGTGTTTCATCCAAAAAGTATTAATAAACACTCCCTTAATTAATCTAAAAAATTATCTCCTCTTTGGGAAACAAATGAAATAATAAATATACTAATTCTTTCATTTTTCAACATTCAACAAATATTTCTCAAGCACCTTCTTGGTACCGGCCCTTGTTCTAGGTGGTGGGAAAACAGTAGTAACCCAAACAAAGTGACTTCTCTTAGGAAACTTTATATTCTAGGTGGAGAAGATGGACAATAAGCAAAAAAATATCTACACTATAATGTCGGGAGCACTGTATTTTATATAATCATGTTATGAAAAAACAAATAAAGCAAGATAACAGAAAGGAGAGTGTTGGGGGCTATTTTAGATGTACTTTAGACTACATCAAAGATCCATCTGATAGGAACAAGACTCGAAGTAACCTACCCTAGAAACACAGCTGTACTAGGGAACAAATTTGTTAGCCTTCTAAAATTTCTTACCTAAATAAGTTCAAATTCTTATTTCAACCATGCCTTCCTCCATATAGTCTTTTTTTTTTAGAAAAAAAAAGTCATGCATTGTTACTGAATGCTATTTAAAAATTAGCAATATTGTGGGAGCTGATGACTTTTATAGTTAACCCCATTGCTTTGATATCATGTTCTATATGTTATTTTCCCTCTGGGGTATTGTACCTTAATAGAAAAAAAGCCAATGTCATGTCAGAACTGGATGCCATGAGTTACAGAACTGTAGCTTTATGGCTGGCATATAGTAGGAGTTTAGTAACTATCTGGCTAACAAGTGAGTAAATGAAGAAATCTGAATTCTAGATTTTCTGTTATTCTAACTGCAATGGGGATTTGTCTAGATTTCACACTAAATGCATTTTTTTTCACTTTTATAAAGAATAAAGAAGCAGCTACAGAAGATAAGTCTCTGCTGGTAAGAATCTGGGTTTCATAAGTATTTTATAAACTGCACTGAGGGCAAACTGGCTGGAGTCAAGTAGGTTCTAATGTGGTGGCAATCAGAAAGGATGGAAAACTAGAGGCAGCCACTGACACATTTCTTGGGTATCACTTCAAAAACATTCTACCATGCACACACACGTATGTGAGTGTGTTCATGTACATCTCCAAATTTGGCTCACTCGACACATTCACCTGCTTACACCAAACAAGTTTTTGACATTTGCTATAGTTTAAATGTCTCTGTCCAGGATGATATATTTTTTTTCAGATTGATAGCCTCATTAGTCAACCATGTTTTCTACTAGAGACAATCATGTAAAACTTGAGAAATTAGTGAAATCAACCATAAAAAATAAACTTTGAAAAATTTTTTCACCTGTCCCTGTATATTTTTAATAAAGTTCGGCATGTACAATTTTCATTGTTTTTTGTTTGTTTGTTTGTTTGTTTTTAAGTATATTTTATTGATTATGCTATTACAGTTGACCCATTTTTTTCTCCCCTTAGCCCCCCGCCGCCCCCTTAGGACAATTTTGATTTTGAATAAATGTGAGGCCTGGGAAATCTTATAATGAAATATCTTTGGCTAAAAAAAGCCTCTGAAATGTCAAAAAGGGATGTACTTTGAAAGGTTTTAAAAAATATTTTATTTGAGAGGCTTGAGGGACGTCTGGCCAAGATGAAGGCGTAGGTGGAAACAATGGGCCTCCTCACACAACCAAGTTTAGAGACAACAAAGTTTTAGTAACAAAAACACAACCAGACTTCCGCCAAGATGGAGGTTTAGCTGGATGTGCCTGCCTCCTCACACAACCAAGTTTAGGGACAACTAAATATTAGCATCAGAAAACACAACCAGAACACGGAAAACTGAACTTTTCGGAAGTCCGCTAACAACAAATTCTTCAGCCCGACCGGTAAGGGGCGAAACCGGCGTCGGGTGAGGACTTACAAAGGAGGGCTCGGTCGGACCGGGCGCGGAATCCAGACGCGCGAATCCAGTCGCGCGGGTTCCAAACCCAGGATTGGACCTAGGGAGCCACCGAGCAGCCCACCGGGGGAGCGACTACAGAGGACACAGTGGGGAGGCGGTGGCAGCGAGTTGACTGTGGTTGCCTGGTTGCGCACGAGTGAGGGAGTGAGCGGTTGGACCGGCGCGGTGGTGGCGGCGGCGGCGCGGTGGCGCGCCATTTCCCGCTCTGACCACGCCCCCACATACAGCGTCACAACCCAGCGACCTGGGACTCCAAGGCACCGCTTGTCCCACTTAAAGGGCCAGAACAGACCAAAAATGTCGCAGGCAGAACTCAAAGCCCCAGAGATAAATCTAAATGACGAAGAAATAGCAAAACTCTCAGACGCACAGTTTAAAACACTGGTCATCACCTTCCTCACAGATCTGGTGGATTACAGCCACAAATTAGAGAAACATATGGAGGCTAAATTAAGGGAAATGAATGGAATTCCACAGGAATCCCATAGAGATGAAAAGGAAACTGGGACTCAAATCAATGCAGTGGACCAGAAGAAAGCAAATAATGGACAAACAGAAAAGAGTCAAGGAGCAAGAATTCAAAGAAATGAGGAGAGTCTTAGGAACCTCCAGGACATCTTTAAACGCTCCAATATCCGAATTATAGGGGTACCAGAAGGGGGAAAGACACAACCATCAGTGGAAAAACTATTTGAACAAATAATAAAAGAAAATTTCCCCAATCTGGCAAAGGAAATAGACTTCCAAGAAATCCAAGAAGCCCAGAGAGTACCAAAAAAGTTGGACTCAAGAAGAAACACACCAAGGCATATCATAATTACATTAGCCAAAATTAAAATGAAGGAAAGAATCCTGGAAGCAGCAAGAGCTAAGGGGACAATCACCTACAAAGGAGTCCCCATCAGGCTGTCAGCAGATTTCTCAAAAGAGACCTTACAGGCAAGAAGGGGCTGGAAAGAAATATTCCAAGTCATGAAATCTAAAGACCTACAACCAAGATTGCTCTACCCAGCAAAACTTTCATTTAGAACGGAAGGACAGATAAGGTGCTTCTCAGATAAGACCAAATTCAAGGAGTTCATCATCACCAAGCCCTTATTATATGAAATGTTAAAGGGACTTATCTAAGAAAAAGAAGTTAAAGAAACATGAACAGTGAAAGGACAACAAACTCACAGTTATTAACAACCACACCTAAAACTAAAGCAAACTAAAAGGACAGCTAGATCAGGAGTGGAAACATAGAAATGAAGATCTCAAGGAGGGTTAGCAACAGGGGAGTGGGAGGAGGAGATGGGGGGAGAAGGTACAGAAAACAAGTAGCATAGACAGTAGATAGAAAATAGATGGGGGGGGCGAGAATAGTTTGGGAAATATAGAACCTAAAGGACTTGAGACACATGGACATAAACTAAAGGGGGATAATGGTGGGGTTGGGGGGGCAGGGTGGAGGGGAATGGAGGGGGGAATAGAACAACCGTAACAGCATAATCAATTCAAAAAATAAATAAATTTAATAATTAAAAAAAAACACAACCAAAACAGACAGAAAATTGAACTGTATGGAAGTCTGAAAATAATGAACCTTTCAGCCAAATTGGTAAGAGGGGCGGAGTCAGCAGCTGGTGAGCAGGGCTGTGCAGGAGAAAGTGGCCAGACAGACCCAGGTGCACAGGCAGTAGTTGGCAGATCCCAGGTGCAGGGTGGCAATGGGCAGACCCAGTGAGAGCACAAGGCAGCTGGCTGACTGAAGCCACACATTCACATGCGGATAAACCAGGCAAAAATACAAGCAGTGAGACAGACTGCGCAACCCAGGGCCCTAGCACCAGGAATTAAAACCTAAAAGCACCAATTGGAAAAATGTTGGGGGGTTGAGGTGCTGGGAGAGGCTCCCAGGCTCGTGGAGAGTTCGTTGGAGAGACCCATAGGGTCCTGGAGGGTGCACAAGCCCACACATTCAGGAACCAGCACCAGCAGGGCCCAATTTGCTTGTGGGAAGCAGCAGAGGGCACCAAAATCTGAGAGAGAGTGTGGAACAAGCTCCATTGCCCCTCTCTGGCCCTGCCTCCACATTCAGCATCACAACTCAGCGACTGTGTCACCCCGACCTGGTGAACATCTAAGGATCCACCCCTCATACACAATGGGCAGGAACAGACCAAAACATTATGGCTCAAGAAGAAGAACAACTCAAAGCCCTAGAGCCAATACTTCTAAGTGACCAAGAGATAGCCGACCTAACAGATGCACAGTTCAAAACACTGGTGATTAGGATGCTCACTGAACTGGTTGATTTTAGTCACAAATTAGATGAAAAAAATGAAGGCTTCACTAAATGAAATGAAGGGAAATGCACAGAAAACCAATAGTGATGGGAAGGAAACTGGGACTCAAATCAATGGAGTGGACCAGAAGGAAGAAAAAAATGACCAAACAGAAAAAAATGAAGAAACAAGAATTCAAAAAAATGAGGAGAGGCTAAGGAACTTTCAGGACATCTTTAAATGTTCCAACATCCAAATTATAGGAGTAGCAGAAGGGGAAAAGGAAGAGCAACAAGTGGAAAACTTATTTGAACAAATAATAGAGGAGAACTTCCCAAATCTGGCAAAGGAAATAGACTTCCAGGAAATCTAGGAAGCTCAGAGAGTCCCAAAGAAGTTGGACCCAAGAAGGAACACAGCAAGGCACATCATAATTATATTAGCCAAGATTAAAATGAAGGAGAGAATCCTAGAAGCAGCAAAAGATAAGGGGACAGTCACCTACAAAGGAGTTCCCATCAGACTGTCAGCTGATTTCTCAAGAGAGACCTTACAGGCAAGAAGGGGCTGGAAAGAGGTATTCCAAGTCATGAAATCCAAAGACCTATATCCATGATTGCTCTATCCAGCAAAGCTTTCATTTAGAATGGAAGGACAGATAAAGTGCTTTTCAGATAAGGTCAAGTTCAAGGAGTTCATCATCACCAAGCCCTTACTATATGAAATGTTAAAGGGACTTATCTGAGAAAAAGAAGATAAAAAAATGAACAGTGAAAGGACAGCAAACTCACAGTTATTAACAACCACATCTGAAACAGAAGCAAACTAAGAGGCTAGCTAGATCAGGAGCAGAACCATAGAAATGGAGATCACATGGAGGGTTAGCAACAGGGAAGTGGGAGGAGGAGAAGGGGGGAGAAGGTGAAGAGAATAAGTAGCATAGACAGTAGGTAGAAAATAGACAGGGGGAGGGCAAGAATAGTAGGGGAAATATAGAATCTAAAGAACTTGTGACACATGGACATAAACTAAAGGAGGGAGAATGGTGAGGGAGGGGTGTGCAGGGTGGAGGAGAATGAAGGGGGGAAATGGGACAACTGTAATGGCATAATCAATAAAATATATAAATAAATTTAAAAATATTTTATTTGAAATATAGATTCTCAGGAAGTTGCAAAGATAGTACAAAGTCACATATACCTTTCACCCAATTTTCCCCAATGTTACGTATTACATAATTATTGCACAATACCAAAACAGAAAATCGTTATCTTAAAACAATGTATGTGGAAAGTTATATAACATTTTATCACATGTGCAGATTTTTGTAACCCCTGCAGTAATCAAGGTACAAACTATTCCTTTAACACAAAGCCCTCCTCTGAGCTAGCATTTATACACACATCAACCATTTCCCCTCACCCTCCTTAGTACCAGTAATCTATTTTTCTCTATAATTTTGTCACTTTGACAAAGTTTATAAATGGAATCATGTTGGGTCAGCCAAAAAGTTTGTTTAGCTTTTTCTGTAGGATGGCTCTAGTGGGGCTTAGTTGTTAACTTCACTTGAAATGATTTTGTTAGATTGTACTGTGACAGCTGTCATATCAGTGTGCATTAAAGAAACTTGTCAAAATTGATGAATTTTTGTGCAGCCATTTTAATATTGAAAATAGAAGAAAATATGCAATATTTTTGGCATTTTAGGATTTACTATTTCAAGAAAGATAAAAATGCAACACACAAAGCATTTATGCAATGTATGGAGAAGGTGCTGTGACTGATGGACCATATCAGAAGTGGTTTGCAAAATTTCTTGGTACAATTGACATTCTGGCCAAAGGATTCTTTGTTGTGGGACTGTCTCATGTATTGGAAGATGTTTAGCAGCACCCCTGGCCTCTACCACTAGAAGTCAATAGCAGGAGATAGGTGACATACTCAAAATATCCAAAGCAATAAAGTTATTGGTGAAAATGAAAAAGGTGTCTTGGAGTTTTGGGCCAAGTCAATACAGTATACAACCTATTGAGATAAGCTTTTTTCACTCAGCATAATGCTCTTGAGATCCAGCCATGCTGTCCTGTACATCAATAGGTCGTTTCTTTTTATTGCTGTGTAACATTCCACGAAGGGATGTACCAACGCTTGTTTAACCATTCACCTGACGAGGGACATTTTGGTTGACAGTTCTTTTGTTACAGCACCTGGAAAACACTGTTCCACTCCCTTTTGGGTCCATGATTTCTGATGAGAAACCCACTGTCCATCAATTATCTTTCCCTATAGGGGAATCATTTTTCTCTGACTGCTTTCAAGATTTTTTTCACCTTTAGCTCTCAGAAATTTGACTATCATGTGCTTTATCCTGGATTTCTTTAGGTTTATGCTGTTTGGGGTTCACTCAGTTTCTTGAATCTGCATGTTTGTGTCTTTCATCAAATTTTGGGGAGTGTTCTGCCATTTTTTAAAACACTTTTTCAGCTCCATCCTTTTTTTCTCCTTCTGGTCGTCTAAGCGCATGAATGTTAAATCTTTAGTTATAGGCCCACATTTCCCTGAGGCTCTGTTCATCTCTTCCTTCCTTTTCTCTGTTGTTCAGACTTATTTCTATTATTCCATCTCTAAGTTCGCTGATTTTCCCCCTCCATCCTCTCCATTACACTGTTAAGCTTTTTCACTGAGTTTTTACTTACATTGTATTTTTAAATTCTAAAATTTTATTTTTGGTTCTTCTTTATATCCTCTATACCTCTGATTAGACTTTCTATTTCTTTGCTGTCACTTCCTATTTTTTCCATTTGTTTCAAGTGTTTGTAATTGCTCCTTGAAGCAGTTTTACAATGGCCGCTTTAAAATCCTTCTCAGATAACTCTAACATCTGTGTGACCATGACATCTGCAGATCGTCCTTTTTCATTCAGAGATCTTCTTGATTTTTGGTATGAGCCCTTCCTGATTCTTGGTAAAAATGAGTGATTTTTTTTTTATTGAAACTTGGACATTTTGGGTATTAGGAGACTGCATCTTATTTAAATCTGTGTTTTAACAGGTATCCTCTTATATCACTCAAGCTGGGACATGAGTGGCACCTACTCAACTGGGTCAGTCCAGGGGGTCAAACTTCAGGTGCTCACCTCTGCCTCCACTGAACCCTGGGGCGGGGGGCTCCTTGTTACAACAGCGGGGATGAGAGTCCAGGCTCCCCACATGGTCTCCACCGACACGGACCGCAGGAGGATGGCTGGGAGTGCTCGGCAGCAGTGGGAGTTCTAACCCCGCTAGCTTCCTCTAACTCCACACCAGTGAGGAGGTGAGGCAACCTCATTACAGTCTGTAAAGATGGAAAGCTAAGCTCTCCACGTGGCTGTTTCTAGAGGGATGGGCATGGGGCCACCATTGTTCTGTGGTATTGGGCTGGACTACAGCGAGCAATGTTTACAACTTTTCTGTCTTGTGAGGTTGCTCTTTTCCTGGTCCTCTAGCTATGAAGAGCATGCTTTTTTTCAGGCTCTTTCTGTGCCTGCCCATTGGCATTCCTGGGCTGCTGGCTTCCCTAACACCCATTCTGGGATATCTGTGGGAAGTCACTGCCGTGTCCGTTTTTGAGACCCACAGTGTCCATCTGATCTGCCTTCTCTCCATCTTCCAGAGTCTTTATGTACAATGTGCAGGAGTCTCAGCTATACTTAGCAATAGGAATAGGGAAAATCAGTATTATTCCATCTTTCTGGAAGCAGGAGTTGCTTAAAGTTATTCTTATTTTACAAAATGTCCTGGGTCGACAAAAGGGAAATTCCCTCATAACCTTCTTAATTAAATAATTAACTTAAAAGTTAACAACAAAACCTTGGCTGGCTCCTTCTTAATAAAAATCATTTGGGCCCTACTTCAGCCTTTTCATTTCAACACATAACAGAGTATCTATCACATAGTAAGCTACTAATGTTTGATAAATGAATTAAATCTGCATTTTCTCTGAATATACATTATTTTTCCTGTTCTGTTAATTTAAAAAAATATGTGCTCTCCCAACCCAAACCACACTGTCACTTCCTTCCTGCCTTTGGTCATGACCTCTTCACGCTCTGTGTCTTTAGTCCTTATCCTTCCAGACCCGGTTTACATATTTCTTTTCCAGTTGGTTTCCCCTGACCCCAAATTTAGGTTGGATGCCCCATTTACATGTATATGCTCCCATGGAGATCTGTTTTTCCCTATTAGCCCTTATTTCTCTCTACTATAATTATCTATTTAATCTTGCCTTTCCTACTAGTTTATTAGCTATGTTCAAAGTTACCAAACCAGCACCAAATAGTGCCTGTCACATTATAGGGGTGCAATATATGTTTGCAGAATGAGTGGATTACTCTTAACTTGCTTTTCTCTTTGTACCCAGGGAACATGAAGCAGAAGAACCTCGGCTCTCAGACTGGTTTAATCCCAAGTAAGAACAAAAAATTCGGCTCACAATGTAGTAATAATAGTATAACTCAATTTGAATGGGGGAAATTTTTTCCCCTATCACCAAATTGTAGCTATCCTGAGAGAATTTCAGGACTTAAGAGTTCTTACTTTTAAGGCTCTTATGTAGCAAACTAGGATTTATTTACAGAAAGTCAGGTAATTACGGGTCATAATAAGAAAGCTATCACCTGGTTTAACATCCCCAGTTTTATTAGGGGAAGAAAAAAATCACTTTATAAGCAGCCCCCAAAATGCCATTAATGACTTCTCTTGATTTTGGCATTAACACTCAGGGGAGAAGCTCTTTCTTTTTAATAACTATCTAGTATCCTATTTTGTGGCTATACAGCATAATTATTTCAGCCAATTCCCTATTGGTATTATATTGTGTGCAATTTGGTGGCTATTGTAGTAATATTTTAATGAATATCCTTGTTCAGGTGTTGTTGTTTTTTGTGCATGGTTGTACGAATTTATCTGCAGGATAAATTCCTATCGTTAATTTAAGAGGAAATAAATATTTAAAAAACATTTTAAACATATTTTATTGATTATGCTATTACAGTTGCCCCATTCCCCCCCTTGATTCCCCTCCACCCTGCACACCCTCCCTCACCCACATCCTCCACTTTAGTTCATGTCCATGGGTCATAAGTTCTTTAGCTTCTACATTTCCCACACTACTCTTGCCCTCCCCCTATCTATTTTCTACCTACCATCTATGCTACTTATTCTCTGTACCTTCTCCCCCCTTCTCCTCCTCCCACTCCCCTGTTGCTAGCCCTCCATGTGATCTCCATTTCTACGGTTCTGCTCCTGATCTAGCTATCCTCTTAGTTTGCTTCTATTTCAGGTGTGGTTGTTAATAACTGTGAGTTTGCTGTCCTTTCACTGTTCATATTTCTTATCTTCATTTTCTTAGATAATACCCTTTAACATTTCATATAGTAAGGGCTTGGTGATGATGAACTCCTTGAACTTGACCTTATCTGAGAAGTACTTAATCTGTCCTTCCATTCTAAATGAAAGCTTTGCTGGATAGACCAATCTTGGATTTAGGTCCTTGCCTTTCATGACTTGGAATACTTCTTTCCAGCCCCTTCTTGCCTGCAAGGTCTCTTTTAAGAAATCAGCTGACAGTCTGATGGGAAGTCCTTTGTAGGTAGCTATCTCCTTATCTCTTGCTGCTTTTAAGATTCCCTCCTTATCTTTCATCTTGGGTAATGTAATTATGATGTCCCTTGGCATGTTTCTCCATGGGTCCACCTTCTCTGGGACTCTGAGCTTCCCGGACTTCCTGGAAGTCTATTTTCTTTGCCAGAATGGGGAAGTTCTCCTTTATTATTTGTTCAGATAAGTTTTCCACTTGTTGCCCTTTCTCTTCTCCTTCTGGTACCCTTATAATTCAAATGTTGGAATGTTTAAAAATGTCCTGGAGGTTCCTAAGCCTCGCCTCATTTTTTTGAATTCTTGTTTCTTCATTCTTTCCTGGTTGGATGTTTCTTTATTCCCTCTGGTCCACACTGTTGATTTGAGTCCCACTTTCCTTCCTATCACTATTGGTTCCCTGTACATTTTGCTTCATTTCACTTAGCGTAGCCTTCATTTTTTCACCTAATTTGTGACCAAATTCAATCAATTCTGTGAGCATCTTGATCACCAGTGTTTTGAACTGTGCACCTGATAGGTTGGCTATCTCTTCGTTCCTCAGTTGTATTTGTTCTGGAGCTTTGATCTGTTCTTTAATTTGGGCCATTTTTGTGTGTGTGTCTTAATGCGCCTGTTACATATGAGGGGGCAGAGCCTTAGATGTTTACCAGGGCGGGGCAACCCAGTGGCTGGGTTATGATGCTGCATGTGGGGCAGGGGTCAGAGAGTGAACAATGGTGCCTGCTCTGCTCTCTGTCGAATTTCAGTCCCTTCTGTCACTTCCCCCAAGCAACCTGGGTCTTTCTGGTGTTGATTTCCATGTGGGTGGCCTTGTGTACATTCTAGGACCCCATGGGTCTCTCCAACAAACTCTCCTGTGAGTCTGGGAGTCTCTCCTGGCACCTCAACCCGCACAGGTGTTTTCAATTGGTGTTTTGAGGTTTTGTTTCTCCACGCTGGCACCCTGGGTTGAACGGTCTGTCTCACTCCCCAGTCTCATCTGGTTTATCGGTGTGGATGAATGTGTCTATTTTAACTCCTTGGTTGTCAGACTTCCATTCAGTTCAATTTTCTGTCAGTTCTGGTTGTTTTTTTGTTCCTAAATTTTTATCGTCCTTATTTTGGTTGTGTGAGGAGGCACAGGGTGTCTACCTACGCCTCCATCTTGGCTGGAAGTCATCAAACATTTAAAATTTTGATTAAAGGGTGGTTAAAATGCCCTTTAATGATTATACCATTTATTTTCCAATCAACAGGGGACAAATGTTAGTAAAATTTTATTTGTTTTACATATGTAATTATAAACATGTAGTATCAAGTATGTTATTAATGGAAAAACTATTACTGAAAATATCTCAATTCAATTTCATTTCTGTAACTATTAAATTTCAGCATCTTTTTATATGTATTTCACATCTATGAATTCTTTTCATATTTATATTTTTAAAACAGATTTTAGATACACAGAATTATATCAGTAATAATCCTTGCTTCATGATTCATCTCATTATTCCATGCAAAATCTACTTATATTATTGATTTGTATGCTTTCTTACTTATTTTTAATGAAAAAAACATTACCACCTTCAATAACTTCAACATCTAGCTTTGTGTTCTTTCCAAGACTCCCACTCTGCTTCTCTGCCCTGTAACAACCACCACTCGGAATCCTGATTTATCATCTCCTTGCTTTCTTTTAAAAATACATATCTTCTACATATATTCTTGGAAAAGTCTGTTTTTAAATTTCAGTTGTTTATAACTTTATAAAGAGTGAATCAGGCTGTATGTCATCTGCAGGGACTTATTTTTTTCCTCAGTATTAGATTGCTAAGCATCATCCAAATATTGCATATTACAATCATTCATTCTGATGGCTGCATAATAACTGTCTGTGGAATTATACCACAGTTTGTTCATCCATTGCCCTGTTAATGGGCACTTAAACTGTTTCTAAGTTTTGCTGTTATGGATATTTAGACCCTCTGCTGTTCTAAGATGCTTTCTAAGGCATTCAAAGAGTTTAAAATGTGAGAAATAATTATAGACAAAATAGCCACCTCATATCTATCTCTGACCTCACCCCACTCTAATCACAATGGCCTCCTTGGTGCTCCTCAGATACGCCACACATGCTCTCACCGCAGGGCATTTGCATCTGCTGTTCTTTCTGCATGTATCATCCATCCTTCAACAGCCAAATGGCTCACTCTTTCACTCCCCTCAAGACTCCAACTGCCCCATGTAAAATGGCACCCGCACTGCCTTTCTTCCCTCTTCAGTTTATTTTTCTCCATTGTGCTCATAAACACCCAACATGCTATATATTTGCTGGTTTCTTCATTTATTATTTACCTCTCCTCACTAGAATGTGCTTTAAAAAGAGCCTAAAAATATTAGAGGCTCAATATTTGTAGAATAAATAGATGCGTAAAACACTTGATCTAATGGAAATGATAACACTTTCATAACAATGAATTGTGGTAGAAGGCATTCTTAATTGGAAGGCTTATGCTTTATTATTAAGCATCATGTTGGCTTTTAGTTTGAAATAAAATGACCTCTTCAATATGGAGATATCAGGGAAGAAGTTCGTTTGTTGTTTTTATTAATTAGAAAAAACCTGTAAGTTTTTCAAGTAAATATAAAAGAACATCTCAGAACAGCCAGAGAAAGTGTGAAAAATAAGAGAATTTTGCCTAACACCACTGTGATCAAATCAACATGGAATAGATTATAAGCATGGTAAGTCCAGAATTAGAGCATAGTGTACACTGTATGAAAATTGATGTATAATAAAGATGGCCTTTTAGAAATCAGTGAAGAGAGTTACAAAAAGAATTCCCAAAGACAGAGGTCTGATCCTAGTCCTCCAGACACTTGAGAGAGCTCTTATGTGAAGCTTCCCAAGTTATGACCAAAATTCACTGTTCAGAATACACATTACACATTTACTTCATCTGGGGAGGGGGGATTGACATTTTCTATTTAAATAAATACTTGTAGCTAAAAAAAATCTGTGAGGGGAGAATAGATATTTCATAAGTGATGTTGGTACCCCTGGTGATCTAAGTGGGAAAAATGTGGAGCCCCTATCCTATGTCACATATAAAAATAAATTCCTATAGATTAAAGGCTTAAATGTAAAAAGGCAAAAACAAATCGTATTATAAAGTCAATAAGAAAACATGTAAAATATAGGTAAGAAGGAAATCTTTTTTTTAAGATTATTTAGTTATTTATTTTTAGACAGAGGGGAAACAAGAGAGAAAGGGAGAGAAACATCAATGTGTGGTTGCCTCTCACACGCTCCCCACTGGGCACCTGGCCCCCAACCCAGCCATGTGCCCTGACTGGGAATCGAACCAGCAACCCTTTTTTTTTGCAGGCTGGTGCTTAATCCACTGAGCCATACCAGCCAGGGCAGTAATTAAAATGCTGGAAACATACTAGGTACTTAAGAAGACACCTTTCACTACATACAATTTATTTTTTAATTGTATTTTATTGATTATGCTATTACAGTTATCTACATAAAATTTAAAAGCTTTTATTTGGTTTAAAAAGAATCAAAAATTTAAATGAGAAAATCACCTGGGAAAAATTGTTTGTAATACAAATGTAATTAAACACAAGGAACTCCTATGAACTGCTGAAAAAATCAACAATTCAATAGAAAAATATGAAACTCACAGTAAAGCAAATTGAGATAACCAACAAGCATATGAAAAGATGCTTAAATTCACTGAAAATTAGAGAAATGTAATAAAAATAATGAGCTGTTATACACGTTACACTGTAATTTTTAAAGAGCTACAGTCTGACAGTGTAGTGAAAATAATCAAGGAAATGTGAAGTGTTACAGCCATTTAAAAAGTCACTGAGTAATAGGTAAGCCCTATTAAAAATGAACACACATAGCAAGCAATCCCATTCCTGGGATTATCCAGCAAAAACAACAGTAATGATACATAAGGATACAAGATTAAGAAAGTTTATTGTATCACTTCTCATAGTGACAAAAAAAATCCCAGAAATAAAATGAATGCCCATTCATAAGGAACTGGCTAAACAAGCTGTCCAAAATTATTCAGCCTTTAGAAAGAATGAGTAAGAACTAGTACAGATCATCTGGAAGATTTCCATAGGGTTGTGCTGAGTGAGAAAATCAAGGTGCAGAAGTGTGTGCATTGTCTCATTACTTTAAAATAAATAGGATTTTAAAAGCCTGGCTATATATGTATATTTATGTGTGTGTGTGTGTATGTATTGTATATGTATTATCCATAGAATTACATGAATACAGAGGGAAAAAGAAAAGGGCACAAACTAGGCTGGTAATATGGTGATCAAGCCAGGTAGACAGGAAGTGGAGGAAGACTTCCTACTATAGGAAGGACCTTTTCCACTGAGAACTAGGAACTCCAAACCCACTGAACCCAAGGTCACAACAATGGCAGGTGAACATTCTATATGGTAGTTATTAGATATGACCATGAGTAGGAATATCCATCTTGCTTTGTGAACTGTGTCTTTCAGTTTTGGGAGAAATGGCATCTCACACCGTTCACTGACTCAAAGCATTAACAGTGTACTATAGAACACTACTTCTATGTTTCATCTCTGAACTAACACCAAAACTGAGACTTTTCTTAGCCATTCCGGTTTTTACCAGACCAGCTGCCTCTAGACAGTGATGCATGTATTCAGACCAGAAAACTTTATGGAAGAGAGCCAATTGACACACTACTTTCACCATGAAATGTGTACCCTGGGGGAAGCAACGTCATGTTTGATACAATACCAATAAGTCAGCTATTCTGCAAGTCAACAAAGCTGGCAGATCTGAAGGCAGGGAAAGCAAATCCCCACCCAGAACATGAGACATACCCCCAAGGCAAAGATGCTGCCCCTTTCATTATGGAGCCTAATATAATCAAGCAGCCATCACTTGGCTGTCTGGTCCCCCTGGGACACAGTGACATATTTAGGCTCAGAGTTGGCCCCTGCTGTTGGCACATTCAGCACTCAGCACTGGCTAATCGCTCCATCTTAGTACAGGGATGTCCATGTCATTGGGCCCATGTGCAATCCCCATTGGACACCAAGGAGCTAGGGACACTTTGTATTAGACACTAAGCCAACAAGGGGGGTAGACAAGGCATCCACAGCGTGGGCCATCTTGTCCACCTTATTTCTGAGGGCCTCCTTTGCAGAAGATGACTTCTGGTCAGCATGTAAGTCTAATGACTCTCAGTGGACTATTTCTCCCTCTTCCATTTATCAAACAAGCTCTAAACATGGGTTTTTAATTGCCTTCTGCTTTCAGAGACTTTTTCTTTCACTCTGGAAACAAATCCTTAATCTGATCTAATGAGGAAAGAGGGACAATCTTCAAACCCTTTCATCTTCTCAAATAGACACTGATTTGTATCGGTAGTGTACGTAATTTCTAAGTATCATCACCAAGGCAAGGATACATCTGGCCAGTTTTAAAATAGAGTTTAAGAGCTGTGAGTCAAATACAATGAAGGACCAAAAAAACTTGGAATTGTCTTCTGCAGGGCGGGCCCCTTGTAGTGCAGGCTCCCCCCTCCCCGCCCCCACACTCCCCCAAGTATCAGTGCACCACCCAGCGCTGCTGTGAGAGGCTGCATTCGGCTTCAGTGAATGTTGTTTTTGGAGACTTTCAATGTGTTTGCCTGTTTCATCACAGGTGATTTATGAGCTTACCTGCTCACACATGCTGAGTGTTCAGCAGTTTTACCCAAAACCAGCTTGCCCACCTGCTCTGTGCCTCACCCTACTGTTCACCCGATCTGCCCCAGAGCTACATTCCCTGGATGAAAAACAAGTCCTCAAAGAAAAACACTTTTGTCAATGTGGAACAGGTGAAAGAAAAAGGGGCAAGAACATTTTAAAGACATCAAAACTGAGGAGTTCAAAACTGTTTTGAGCAGTGGGAAAAAACAACTCAATAGGTGTATTCCATCAAATGGAGAGGACTTGGAAGGTGACTGAAGGTTTTTTTTTTTTTAAGATTTTTATTTATTTTTAGAGAGAGGGGAAGGGAGGGAGAAAGAGAGGTAGAGAAACATCAGTGCGTGGTTCTCTAGCGCACCCCTGCCTCTAGTAATGGGGACCTGGCCCACAACCCAGGCATGTGCCCTGTCAGGGAATCAAACTGGCAATGCTCTGGTTCACAGGCCAGTGCTCAATCCACTGAGCTAATGAGTTTCAGGGCATGACTGAAGTTTTAACATGTAAGAATAACTACACAATTTTTTAATAAATAAATTCAGGGTTTTGAGGGGCCCCCCCTTCATATAGAGCTCAGTACCACCTGCAATTCCAGGCATCCACTGGGGTCTTAGAATATATGCCCTGACGATAAAGGAGAACTACTATATATTATTGATAATATATCAACACTACTAAGCATCGCAAAACCCTACGCTTATCTGGGTCTGGATTTGTAATGAAAACCTGCAATCACCAACAGCAAAATGGCTTCTCCCTTTGTACGCATTTCCTTCCAAAATGAAGTTCTTAATTTGTTTTATTAGTTCAATGCCCTGCCTCTAGCAAAACAATTACTACTAATGTTGCTACTTCTGCTGTTATATTGTTATTATTAGAACCAAATCTAATGTCATTCTCCCTTTTTGGACTAATATTGCTTTCTTGCAGTTTGCATTGATGGGCCTAAAGCATCAGGGAAAACGTGACAAAGAGAGTCCTCTAGAGCTTCTAGGAAAACAGGAGGGAGGAAAAGAAAGAGAAGAAGGGAGTGGTAAAGAAGAGATAAGGAGGCAGCTGTGCTGTGTCAGCCAGTAATCAGAGAAATGTTCAAATCCTGGGCTCCTGAAGTTTGAGCTGCAGTCAGAGCTCAAAGAAAAAAATCCCCGGGCTCAAAAGGCAACGTGGTGCCATGATGAAAGCACAGATTCTGAAGTCCAACCAGCTGATCTTAACTCCTGACTCTGCCATTTATTAGCTGTGTGATACTAAGCAATTTAGTCAACCAATCTGTGCCCATGTGAAAAATAGGATAATAATAGCACTTACACTATAGGACGTTGCAAGGGTTAAATGTACAGCACTCGATAACTGCCTGGCACACAGAAAGTACCTTATAGTCATTAGCATATTCACTTGGACAACAATTTCTGCTGTCATAATTAAGTGGCATCTGCTTAATTTGTTTCTTTTTTGTTCAACAGAAAACGCCCTGATGTAATAACAACAACGAACTGGCTTGCTCCAGTCATTTGGGAAGAAACTTACAACAGACAGGTCCTGGAAAAATATTATAAAAGGCTGAACATTACCATAGGCTTGGTTGTTTGGGCTACTGGAAAGTAGGTGTTACTAATAGCCTTTTTTATTTTGTAAAAGTTTATTGTCGATAAGCACCCAAGGACTTTCTATCCCCAAAGACCTACTCATAATTAACCCCAATCATTATTTCTGGCAGACCTGTATGTTTATTTGTCTACCATAGTTATTGTCTCCTGCTGTGGCTAAGTCTTTAACATTACTTGGGAATCTTTTCATTAATATTCATTTAGCTCTCTTTTTCTTTCTTCACAATGAACTTTATGGTTCTTCCCAGGCCCCCAGATCACTACATTCTCTCTAACCAATAAAGATACAGACCCACCTTCTCTACCCTTACCTACAATAACAAATATGTTAGACAGCATGTTTAAATGACATGTGTTCTCCCGATGATTTTTATCAAAATAAGCTTTTCCTGTTTGCTTTTTTTCATGTTTCACAGGTTTACAGGACAGCACCTGAAACAGTTCATCCAATCTGCTAATGAGCACTTTATGATTGGCCACAATGTTATCTTTTACATCTTGATGGATGACTTCTCCAGGTTACCTCCCCTAGAGCTCGGTCCCCTTCGAACATTTAAACTATTGACTGTATTAAAAGATAGGATGTGGGAAGACTTTAATGTCATATTCATGAAGAATTTAAATATGTACATCACAAAATACATCCAGCATGAAGTTGACTTTCTCTTCAGTATGAGTGTAAACCAGATCTTCAAGCATGAATTTGGAGTGGAAACCCTGGGCAAATCTGTAGCTCAACTTCATGCATGGTGGTATTTTAGAAATGTTAAAAATTTCCCATATGAAAGAAGATCTAAATCAGCAGCTTTCATCCCTTTTGGAAAGGGAGATTTCTATTATCATAGTGCCATTTTTGGTGGTACACCCTATGAGATTTTGACCTTCACCTTAGAATATCAAAAGGGAGTAACTGATGACATAGAAAATGAACTTATCAGCACATATGAATGTCACCTAAACAAGTATTTTTTTATCAATAAGCCCACTAAATTGTTATCACCAGAATACAATTGGGATCCAACTTTTAGAACTCCCCCACAAATTAGACATATTAAGATAGCATGGCAGTCAAAAGGGATTTGATGATTATCATTAGATTTAATGGGTTAATAAGTGAATCACAATGAGTACTTAAAGATCAAACATTAAATTTTTGAGTGTTTTAGAAACTTACAAAAATGTGTGATCTTTCAAAATAAGTTGTTTTTCTCCTCATAATTTTGAAGCATCTAAATCTACCTATGCTGGATAAATGGACAATTAAATGTTAGTGTACAGTAATGTTATTATCTATGTATTTTAAATAATGTGGAAATATTTTTGGAGGTACAAAATGAATGTTTTATAAAGAAATACACCCAGACTCAAGTTCAGAAAATACAGATAGATAACCACAAATGTCAAGGGGATAGATGTAAGGGTAAAGATAAATATTCATTAATTCACTCATCAAATATCTACTCTGTTTTCCAGTGTTATGGTAAATATCTACCTGGGATTAATACCCCCAATTTGTATTTGTATACTAGTCCATATTGAATTGAACTAAGGTGAACTAGAGACATTCTACCAACTATGTACCTTACTTTTACCGTTACAAAGATATTGAGTTCATTTTTTTAATGCTACAGGAATTTTATTTAAAAAAAATAGATATCATCCTGGCTGGTGTGGCTTAGTGGGCTGAGTGCTGGCCTGTGAATGGAAAGGTTGCAGGTTTGATTCCCTGACAAGGCACATGCCTGGGCTATAGGCCAGGACCCTGGTTGGGTCGTGTGTGAGATGCAACCAATTAACTGATGTTTCTACCCCTTTCTACCTTCCTTCCCTTCTCTCTAAAAAATAAAATCTTAAAAAAATAGGTATCTACTGAACTTTATGATAAATATATTCTTCTAGGTGCAGTCAGATATAGAAAAATGTTTTAAAATATACATAATTTGACCTCAAGCAGCCTACAGCCTACCAAGAGAAATAAAACTATTTATAAATATTTCTTTTGCAAGTTTAAAAGTGCTTAAACCTGTAAGGAAGACATGGCTAAACTATCATGGTGGTTTGGGAAAGGGAGTAATCGCCTCTATGAGAAACTTTATGTAGTTATAGCACCTATATTTTCATAAATTAGTGATGAATTACAGCATATCATAAGAACTAGAGAGTCTGAAGTCACAATAAGTTATTATTTTAATACTCTTCCGTGGAAGAAACACTAAGGCTTAGTAAGCATTCTGTAAAAGTTAAGTGTCATTGGCTATTAAAACACTGAAAAGTAGAAGGAATATTGATAATGACTGGCAGGCAGACCTTACAATGGCCACCAATGACCACCTACCTGATACTCATGTCCTTGTGTCAACTACATGCCCCTCCCCCCACCACTTTGGGTGTAAGCTGAATGTAGCAACTTGCTTCCAACTAAGAATATGACAAAGGTGATGGGAAGTCACTTTCATCATGGAGGATACATAAGATTGTGACTTCTGACTTCCTAGCAGACTCTCTTTCTTGCTGCCTTTGCTGAAGCGAGTTGAAATGTTGGAGAGGCCCTCCTAGCAAGGAACCAAGGGCAGTGACCAGCCCACAGACAGAAGAGACCTGCATCCTCTCAGAGCAACAGCTCTCAAGGAACTAAGTACTGCCAACAACCATCTAAGTGACCTTGGAAGCAGATCTTTCCCCAGCTGAGTCTTCAGATGAGACCTCACCTCAAGTCAATGCCTACATTGCAGCCTTGTGAGAACCACAAGTATTGGAGGAGACCCAGCTAAGCCATGCCCATATTTCAACCCACAGAAACTGTTGGATAATTAATGTGCATTGTTTTACACTACTAAGATTTAGGATAATTTGTTAAGCAGCAATAAATAACTAATACAGACTTCATACCTGAAAGCGAGACAATGCCATAAAATATACCTAAAACTATGGGAGTGGTTTTGGAGGTAAACAGTAAGTGGATGGAAACAAAAGATATTTTGAAGTGGGATGGAGAAAGCCTAAATTTCTTTGAACAGACTGTTAGTAGACTTCTGGACTTCGAGGGTGCTGCTCAAAAGGAAGGAACATATTACTGAAAACTGGAGGAAGAGAAGCTTTGCTATGTAAGGACAGAAGACACGACAACACTGCCTCCTCTGGTTATATGGAAAACAGGGCATGTACCTTCCTTACGGAGATGAGGAAGCTTCTAAGCTTTCTTCTTGTTATTTATAGCAAAATACAGGGAGAGAGATGGACCGAGGAGAGAGGTATAAAATGAAATAGCCTGCTCTTTTGAGATTTCTGGTTTCAGACAAGATGACATAGACTCACTTTTCCCTGTTACTCCCCTGTGAGTACAAGTAAGAATCCAGGACATAATTAGACACAACCATAAAAGGGCTCTGAAGAGTGGAAAGAGAAAGGCAGCCTGGCTAGAGACCTTAGTACTTGAGGGAAAGCATGGAGGTGAGTTTCCTGGGATTTCTTTTTCTCCTATATATCCCAGACTGGGTGCAGGAGTGGCCTACAATGCAAAACCATCAAAAGGCATAGGTGAAAAAAAAACTCTCCAGGAAAAGTCAGGTCTTTCTGGTTGAAGACCCAAGAAAGAGGCAGCCCAGCAGAGACCAAGTGAGGCACCCCATTCCCACACCATACTGATTGGCCTGCTCTGCCTGCTCCAGGAGCACCTGCAAGAGTTGGCAGAGAATTCTATCTAGAAGCACCAACAGGCCCAATGTCTCCTGGCCTTCCACCCAACAGTACAGGGAGACCTATGTCCAGCATCTCCTGGGCTTCTACCCAGTGGCAAAAGGTAAAGGTGACCCCCGCCACTACCACCAGAGGCAGAGACAAAGGCCCAGGATGATGCTCCCCTCACTCAGAAGCACTGAAAGAGATAGAGTGAAAAGCCTCTTAATACCATGCGACCTACAGAGAAGGCTTCTGTCCCACAGACTCAGCATCCTCCACTCACCACCTAGCAGCACCGGCATGGGAGCCAAGGAAATCACCTTCCCTTAGGCAGTACCAGCAGTGATCAGCCAGGCACTGGGTGGCCCAGGTGACCCAGAGAGGCTCAGGGAAGCACTCACTGCCCCATGGCCCAGCATCCTTCTAGCAGGAAATGCCTGGGAATGTGCACTTCACCCCTGCCGGTGGCATCAGCAGGATCAAGCTGGAGCCCTGGTGGCACCAGGTAAATGAAGTGGACCAGAATAATGTTGTACAGGCTCTGAAACCTGTATGTCATTGGAACCACAACCCCCATTAGTGAACAGAAACAGGTGAGTTCTCTTGCTGAAAAAAAAAAAGATTCAAGTTTCCGAGTCTCAAAACTTAATACTCAAAATGCCTAGAGTACAATTTAAAAACCACTCATCATACTGAGAACCAGAAAAGTCACAACCCAAATAAAAAAAGGCAGTCAACTGATGCTAATATGGAGAGAAATCAGATGCTGAAATGATTTGACAAAGATTTTTAGAGCAGTCATCATAAAAAATGTCGCAACAAGCCATTACAAATTATCTCAAAATAAATGAAAAATAGAAAACTTCAGCAAAAATGTTTATTAAATGAATGAATAACATTTAGCATAAAAACATCTATGGGAAGGCACATACCATAGGCCATTATTTATACACAGTGTGGCAAAAATAGGTTTCCAGTTGTCAGTATGAAAAACATACAATAATTAATAAATACTGATACAAGAATAAGCTCTGTTTCACATATTCAGGGCTGTGCACCTACTTTTTCCTGCCCTGTATGTTACTTTGTAAAGCCATGCCCTGCTCAAAACTCAGTTATGATTTCCTGTCTCACGCAGAGTAAATGTGGCAGCGCTCACTGTGATCCCCAAGGCCCTCGCCTCCTAATACTTTCCCCCTAGTTCAGCACATTCCTCCTCGCTGTTCCTCAACTCACCAGACACACTTCCACCCCAGGACCTTTGCACTGACTATTCCCTCTCCCCTGGTGCTCCCTCACTAGCTCTGTTTTTTACTCAGAAGTAGTCTTCTCAGTGAGGCCAACATGAACACATGATCTAAAATTATAAAGCTCCTTCCTCCTCGATTTTACACTTAATTCTTCCCTCCTTGATTTATTTTCTCCCTGTAACATTTATGACTATATAGCACAGTACATATTTTACTTATTTTTTCTTATTTGATTTGTCTTTCTCCCCACAAAAACGTAAGCTTCCACAAATTCAGATTTCCGGCTGTAATCCCAGTACCTAGAAAAGTAACTGGCATATAGAAGGTGTTCAATCAGTACCTATCAAATGAACAAACAAACAAATGATTGATGACTTTGGAACCTTTCCCAGATTCTTCAATCATCTGCTTTCATTTAATAATCCAGCTAGGACAAAGGAGAACATAACGGTTAACACTAGATGGCACCATATCACAAAAAAAGTCGCTTCAATCAACCTATCCTTTCTTCCAGACTGGAATTGCTTCCAGAAAAGTGGAAGTGTTGCCAACTTTCCTCTGCCCTCCCCAGCCTGTTGATATTAAGGTTGCTGCACACCTCAAACTTCACTATTTATGCCCCACCTGCATAAATGTCATTCTGCCCTGCCAAGTGTTACTGCAGGGCTGCAGTAAGTGGGGTGCATGACCCAGTTCTTCCTCCCTATCCCTTGCAACCCCAGCATATCTTCATCTGAAGTCCCCAGTGAAGCCTCATGTGTCCAGAGCTGTGGTGTGTGAGCCTCATGTGTCCAGAGCTGTGGTGTGTGTGGTGAGAAAGAATGTCCCCTCTGGGTTGTACTCTGTTTTAGGGAGTCACAGATTTTAATTCCAACATCCTCTCCCTCTAGACCACACTAGATTCATGGATTCCAAGGGCAGGAGACAGATTTCAATGGCAGCAACCATGGAGTATTAAGTAAGACTCACTATTTCCCTGCATCACTAAGGGCTCTCTTACTGGGCCATGTTAAAGGCATCTTAGTGCTCACTTCCTAAGGACTGATTATCCCAGGAGGTAACTGGCTCAGTGCTCATGCCAAGAAGCTCCTGTTGCTAATCTGCCCTGACAGTTTATTTTAGGCTAAGGTGACCAACTGGTCCCAGTTTGCCAAGTACTTTCCCAGTTTTAGCAATAGGAAGTCTCAGGTTCCAGGAAATCCCTCAGTGTGGGGCAAACCAGGACAGCTGGGGACTCTGCATTAAGCCCAGATCCACTCCAACCAAACCAGAGCTGCATCCCATAGCATAAAAATTTTAACACATACAGACTTTTGTTCTCTCCTCCCATTCCACATGTGGTCAGTCACCAAATCTAACTCTTTTGTGTCAAGTACATTCATTTTCTCCTCCACATTCTCACAGTAAAAGTGGAAAACTACTATAACAACAACAACAAAAAAAAGACCACACGATTCAGAGCCTTCAGGAGTGATGCTTTGGATCACACCACCTGCTACAGGTGATACCTCAGAGCAAAGGGAACACGAAATGAGCAGGAGAAGGAAGTGACAAAGATCAACTACAGGCTCACAACCAGACAGAAAAAAGGTCTATACCTAAATGTTGTTTTCTTCTTTATTTAATGTATGTGTGTTTATGCATTTGTGTATATGTTAACAATTTTTTCTTCTCTTTTCCCATTGTAATTTTAAGAATCAATAACACTGGTTAACTTTACAATTTCATCTTAAGGTTAGCAAATATTCAAAAGGGGCTCTAACTGAACTCGAGGAGTAATTAACATCATCCAGAGATTAATGTAATAACATTTGGGACCTTTTCTTTTGGGGGAAAAGGTAAGAGTATCTATTTCCACAAAAGGTAATTGCATCTTGTTAAAGAAAAGCTGGAAATTGTTTATGCTGTTTGGGAAGTTGAAATAGATGTAGAAAGTTGTGTATAGACACTGAGTAGGCCGAGTGATCAGCTGTCTCAGTTAGTCAACTATTTACTGAGTGTAGGTCTTTAATCCAAACCCATGTTTATATCCTGCTTCTAGTTGCTACAGCAGACCATGAGAACTACATTTCTGCTTTGCCAGTCGACTTCCTGTTCAATTCTGCAAGGCAGATAAGGGAGAAAACATGCACTCCTTCCCTGACTGTTGGTTATCAATGATAATGTTCAGCTTTTTGCGGGGAGGACCCCTCTGGAATCAGCCTCATCATGCCTAACCAAAGATATCAGCAACAGTTCATAAGTGGCCTCTCCTCAGAGGTCTGAGGGGCCCCTCCTACGAGCTTCCTTTTGTTCCCCCTGACCTAGGCATGGTGGCTTCATCTTAAGTTCCTATCTCTGGGTTAGCTCAGTATTTCCTTGTTTGCTTTTTCCGCTCTCCAAAACTGCTAAGCCAACTCCTTATACGAAATTCTCTCTGTTGAATTACTAAGTGTGTTTTTTGTCGTTCTGAATGTATCCCAATATAGTCAACCTGCCAACCACCTGCAGTACTAGCTAAAATGAAGGAAATATGGAATACGCGGTAGAGGGAAGTGATAAATAGCAACTTGTGACTTCTTACAGCAACAAAGACTATAATAGCACTGACGCACCTTTCCGTTATGTACAATTTAACCAACAGTTTCTTTTTCCTTCCCCTTTTCCTACAGTTTTATATGGAGTGTTAGTTAGTGGAACTTAATTTACAATTTAGTTCATAAGTTCTCAGGCCATAAAAAGTCACATCTGGACCTGCTGAAGAGAAATGAGGATCACCAGTAGATCCTGAACTTGATGTTACAATGGCTAATAGGACTTGTCTGGGGAGAAGGGGAGAAAGAGTGTCTTTGTACATTCAGACAGAAGGAGGAAGGTATGAAACATGAATAGAGGGTGAACTTAAATGCTGAGTAGCCAAAGCAGTGAACTATACAGATTTTTTAAAAGTATTTTATTTATTTATTCTTTAGAGAGAAGGAAAGGGAGGGAGAAAAAGGGAGAGAAACATCAATGTGTGGTTGCCTCTTACATGCCCCCTACTGGGGACCTGGCCTGCAACCCAGGCATGTGCCCTGACTGGGAATTGAACTGGCGACCCTTTGGTTCTCAGGCTGGTGCTCAATCCATTGAGCCACACCAGCCATGGTGGACCATACACATTTTGAGACCATATGTCCTGAAATTCATTTTTTTGTCCTTCTATTGCTCTTTTGTACTATAAGGGGACAGACCTCTATTAATGGGCTCACTACCAGCTGATTGGAGGACAAGGGAGGAAATGAATACACCAGGATACTTCTCTCCCTGTCTCTTCGATCTCAGGCCCTTCTCTGACAGTGACTACATCTTCTTAGGGGCTCCAGCTCCCACTAGAGGTCCTAGCCTCCAGGTGGTGACACCCAGCTCTGGGATTCAGTAACACGGCCTTATTTTTTGTCTCTCCAGCTATAAGCAGTAGCTCCTCTGCTGTTACTAGTCTCTGGGTTGCTTCCCTTCCTAAATTAGGCACTCAGTTCTTCTATCAACTGGTAACCACTCCCCTGAATTTTCTCTGTTGCTGTTACTAGAAGTGGTTGCTATTTTCCTGGTTGTCCCTGACTATTAAAACAGATGACAAGAGATGACTTTAGGTATACTGTAATACTAAGTCAATATTCTGCAGCTCTCCCACTTCTGGAAATGTATGTACAAATATACCTACACACCTGCAGAGTGAGGGTGGTACAGGTTATTCAAAGGCAAATGTGACAAACAAAGCCAACTCATTCTCTCTAGGGAACTGGTTAAATAAACATTGAGACACCCACAGAGCTGTAAAAAAGAACAAGGAAATTCTCTATGTTCTAATATTTATTATTCAGTGAAGAACGAAGCACAGAACAGTATAAATAATGTGATCTGTGTCAGAAGGGGAAGAATAAGAACATATGTTTGTACTTGCACCACAGACACACAAGAAACGAATAAAAGTGGTTACTAATAAGGGGCAGGGCCATGGAGAACCAGGCAGACAGAGACAGGAGGGAGAATTCTCAATACATACATTACATCGTTTCGGTTGTAACATTGCGTAGTATGGAATGCCACTTTATCATCACGGGTATGAAAGGAGGACTCTGCGCTTTGCCTAACACTATAGAATAACTGTTTCCCTGAGGACATGTTGCCTGCAATCCACCGTCTGGAAACCACTAGATAGCAAGCTCCATGGAGGCAGGAACTATAAGTCTGTCTTACTAATCACTGTATCCCCAGCACCTAGGCTGTCCGTGGCACCATAGTACCCTTTTAGTTAATACTTAATGAATGAATTAACAAAGTCGAATGCCAATTCCTCTAAGAAACTTGTTTTTATGATAGTGCATATTATATGATTTTCTCCATCCAGTTTTCCTTGACTGAGTCTCTTGAGACAGAAACATAATAAAAAAGATCCTAGTAACCGAGGTACAAAAAAGACTTTTCAAACTCATAAAAATAAAACCAACATCAGAAGATCCAAGATGGCAGCAGAGTAGGTACACTCACCTCCTCCCAGGATTAAACTAGAATTACAACTAGAATATAGAACAATCAACCTGAATCACCACCTGAAGAGTAGCTGAACAGAAGTCTTATAACCAAGAATTTACTGATGAAGCCACATTGAGAGTGGTAGGAAGGGCAGATGCAACGTGAAAAAGGCTGGCCCTGCTCCCACAGGCGGTGGCTGAGATTCCAGAGGGATATCCCAGCTGCAAAGGTTTCCCCCGAGGAGCGTGGGGCCTCAGCCCCACACCGAGTTCCCCAGCCCAGAGCACCGGAGATGGAAAGAGGCACCCACGTAACACCTGGCCATGAAGTCATCAAGGATTCTGTCCACCAGGGAGAGACTGGAGTCTGCGAGTGACACAGGAGTCTTCTTAAAGGGCCAATGCACAAAATCTTGTTTGCAGCCACTCACCCTGGGCTCTGGTGAAGAGAGGGCAGTGCTGAATAGAATCATTTGAGGGTCTGTGGCTCTGGGGAGAGAGCTGAAGGGACAGCGTCCAGGACCCTTGTGCTGAGTCCCTCTCCCAAACCACAGAAACCATCTTTCTTGGGTGGAGCACTCCCCTCCTTACAGCATTAGCCTGGGGGAATGCAATAGCCCCACTCTCTGGGCTCCCTGAGGAGTCAGCTGAGTGGGCCATGATGTGTCTCTGGGCAGACTCAGGGAGTGTCAGTGACTGAGTTTTGTGGCTTTGGGGTGTGGGCCATCTTCCCTCACCACTTTCCCCAAGAACCTGATGGACGCCTCCTCCCACTCATGGGAGATCCCTATCACCACCCTCCTAGGCTGCTGGCAGCACCCTCTCCTGAATCCCAGTGACACTGCCCTTCTGAGCATGCGCTCCCCAGGAGATCTGGGCAGAATGCAAGACAGACTAAACCATGTGGCTCTGAGGCAGAGGCCACTCTTCCCACATTCCCCCAAGCCCGAACAGTGCCTCTCCGTCATGGGAGATCCACCATCCCCATCCTCCTGATTCCTGCCAGCCCCACCCTGCTGAGATCAGGCTCCTGGCAGAATCTGGGACAGACTGAGTTATGTGGCTCTAGGATGAGGGCCATTTTTCCCTCTCAAGACTGACCAGTACAGAGCTTTCCCTTCACATGGCCGAATCTTGCTCTGTTTGGGTCTGATAAACTCTGCTGGCCTCACCCTGATGACTCCCTGAGACCCCACCACACCACAAAGATCTGAGGGCACACGGTAGTGGGCAGCTAGACTTGGTATACCTTGCGAGTTTTGTCGAATGGTCTCAGACCCAGCACTGGCACTGAGTTTGAACTTGTATCAGTCTGGTGAACACCACTCGCCCCTTCCTGGTAAACTCACTGAGACCTACCTCATGTAACTGGAGTACCACCAGAGGCTCTTTGAGAGACTGAGCCTAATGAGCAGCCAGCAGGCAGAGGCAGGCAGAGGTAGATCTTGAGGTACTGTGGGCCTTTTCTTGACCTGACCCCAGGCTCAGTGCTGGTAAAAGCCACCCTTGGTGTGCATCTTGGTCCTTCCCATGCACACCACGGCCCAGCAGAGGAATCCACAAACTGTGGATTGCTCTGTAGCTCCAAACAGTTGCCCAGGGCCTAGCACAAGCAGTATCTGACACTGAACTGCACTTGAGTCCCTCCCAAGAGGTCCCAGAAAAGACACACCAAGTGGTCAACTTCAGACAACATCTGTTAGCTGCACAAGTGGCACATCCAAAGGGAGATCTCAGCAGGCACCAGTCCCTGCTGAGGCAAATTCTGCTTCACGTGGTCAGCACCTGTGTAGCAGCTCATACACTGTGGTTAGAGTCAATCTTCATCATCAGCCAGGCTCAGGATTGACCCTATGCATGGATGAGTCATTAGCAGTAAAGATCCAATTACAACAAGAGGGTTCACATGCCCACACAAGGGACATTCCTAGAACATTCAGCTCAGGTGATCAAGAAGATCACACCATTGGGTCCCACAGGACATGTACTACACAAGGCCACCCTTCCAAGATTAGGAGACTTAATAGATTTACCTAATACTTAGAAACAAACACAAAGAGGTAACCAAAATGAGGATACAAAGAAACATGCCCCAAATGAAAGAATAAGAGAAATCTCCAGAAAAAGAGCTGAATGAAATGGTGGCTCAAAGAACTTAGTTAAGAACTTCAACAGCATGAAAAAGAACATAGAAACCATGAAGAAGGAAGAAAAAAGAGAGGAACATTGTTATAAAGAATAAAATGGCAATAAATATGTACCTATCAATAACTACTTTAAATGTAAATGGCTCACATGCTCCAATCAAAAGACATATGGTAGCTGAATGGATAAAAAAAAAAAGACATAATATGCTGTCTATAGACGACCCGCCTCAGAACAAACATACGCACAGACTAAAAGTAAAGGGATGGAAAAAGATATTTCATGCAAGTGGAAATGAAAAAAGCTGGGCTAGCAATACGTATATCAGACAAAATACTTTGTATTACATAGACTTTATATGTAAACGTATACTATATACATATATCAGTCTCTACGTATATAGACCTTAAAATACAGGCCATAATAAGAGACAAGGAAGGACATTACATAGTGATAAAAGGAGCAATCCAACAAGAGGATATAACCCCTGTTAGCATTTACACACCCAACATAGGAGCACCTAATTGTATAAAGCAAATCTTAATGGACATAAAGGGAGAGATCAACAGTAAGAGAGACATAGTAGGGGATTTTAACACTCCGTTGACAGCAGTAGATAGATCTTCCAGACAGAAAATCAACAAGAAAGCAGTGGCCTTAAGTGGCACACTAGATCAGAGGGATTTCACTAATATCTCCAGAGCATTTCACCCAAAGCAGCAGAATATACATTCTTTACAAGGCAAGTTAAGAAGTAAGCTTCCATCAATAAACAGACCTGAACATTGATAGTTCCTTGTCAAAATATGCAAGTATTTTTATGCTCCAACTGCAATCATGTATTTAAAAAGAGAAAAGCAGTAACATTTTTATTTTTATATAAAATATTTATATTATCCAGAAAAATAGATCAATTTAATTAATTTATTAGCTACATTCTCCCAGTGTTTTAAGTATCACTGGAACTCCATGAAGTAAGCAGGACACCACTTTAAAAGTGTTTTCAAACCACAGAAAGAGAGCTTTCCTATTACGTAAATTACTTTAATTTCTAGAAGGACAGAACACATTTCTGTAATTGAGATAATCACTGTATCTTTTCTTTCTAAATAGCCAATGTTTTTTTTTTTAAGCTAAATGGTTAAAGGATAATACCATGACTTGGTATTTTGTATTGTAGAAGGCAATTGAGTCCTGGATGTCCACATGGGTCTTTGAGATGTTTTGAAGAATCCGTCGCAGATATACATATTTTAAACAATAGAACGAACAACCCTACTACCATGGTCAAATGAGACACTGTGAAATAAATGAAAGCTTAAGGGCTTATAGATTCATCTGCATAGGAGCATAAAGCTGTGGAAAGCCGAAACTGCTTAGGTTGCTAAGAAGAGGGAATTGGTCTCAAATGAGGAAACTGAGATTTAAACAGGTCAAGTAATTTTGTCAGAATCACACAGGGAGACAGTCTCCGGCTAACTCTGATGTATCTTTCTGAAAGAGGTGTTTCTCTGAAACTATATTTAGGTTTTTACCTGAAGAATTCATATATATAAGAAGGGATGGGGGCAGATTTAGAAATCAAAAGGGTAAATATCAAATTAAAAAACTAAAAGGTCCATACTGGTATGAGGTCATTAATGCTATTCACTCGTGTCTACTTCTCCCCTTTTCTAAACCCAGAAACTGCACTTTCCCCTGCTCATTTGATGTCAGACCTGGCCATATTATTGGCTTTGGTCAAAGAAATATAAGCAGCAGTGGCATGTGTCACCTCCAAGCAGAAGTCTTTAAGAGACAGTGTACAAGTCACCATGCCCTTTTTTTTCCTGCCTTGGTGATAATAGAAGCACGTGTCAAGATAGAGCCTCCATCAGCTGAGAGGCCTCGGTGACTATGATGAAAAAGGACATAAAACGAGAGTAAGAAATAAACTTTTTTCCCCTTTTTTTAGAGAAAGGGAAAGGGAGGGAGGAAGAGAGAAACATCAATGTGTGGTTGCCTCTCATGTGGCCCCCACTGGGACCTGGCCCGCAACCTAGGCATGTGCCCTGACTGGGAATCGAACTGGCAACCCTTTGCTTCACAGGCCTGTGCTCAATCCACTAAGCTACACCAGCCAGGGCTTGAAAGCTATTTATTAATGTAGTATGATCTACTTTATCTTGACTGTTAGAGGACATGTAAGACATAAAATGGGAGTAAGAAATAAACTTTTTGTGTTATATATCATTGAAATAGGAAAGTTGTTTATTAATGCAGCAGAGTCTATTCTAATGTGATTGATGAACTGGTAAATTTTTTACAGAGCCTAAGCAATTTAAAGATAATTAGTTATATATTTATCAATGACTAAAAATTTACAGAGGCAGTATTGAATAGAGAGCAGTGAGGGAGCTTTGGTGTCACTTGTTTATTATAATAACAAAAATAATATGTAACTTTATAGTATACAATTTACTTTAGTAACCAATAATTTATGAAGTACTTATCATGTACCAAGCACCATGCTGAGCATTTTACATGGATTATTTCACTAACTCTTATACAGATTAAAAAAAAAAAAAAGAGGTTAAATCACTTGCCCAAGGCCACAGAGCTAGGAAATGGTGGAACACAGATTCTATTACAGGCAACAGGGCCGCAAAGCCTATGCTCTTAACCACTACTCTACACTGGCTCCCCGTGTGAATTTGACAAAATTACTTGACCTGCTTGAGTCTCGGTTTCCTCATTTGAGACCTATCAGGCAGGGTTTTTAAGAGAATTAAAGGAGATAATTGGGTAAAGCAATTAATATGATTCCTGGCATATAGTGGGCATTGAAGACATGATAGTTATTATTTTTTGTAATTAATGTCACTCATTTCTATAAAAAGAGATTAGTTGATATGAAAAAAGGCAACATGAATATTTGTCATGATTTATGAGAATTTAGTACTGTAAAAATATAGGTAACAGATACAAAAATCAAATCCTACATTACTATGCTTGCATTACGTAATAGCCGATATTAAAATGACAATTGTTGACTTCTCGAAAAAAGGTTTTTTAAAAATAAAGACACAGTGTACAAATAGCACCTTTAAATTCCCAATAATACACTAACTGCATCCAGTAGCACCAAGGCCCTTGTGTCTGAAGGTCCGAGAAAACAGATTTCAAGGACAGTCTGAAGATACCTTTGCTCAGCTAGTCACAAATGATATACCAGATCAAATCATTTGACCTTATGTCCATATATTAATTGACGAACTGCACAAGAAAACACCATATTAAATGTGCAACTATTTGTTCTAGGCCTTTTATTCATTGAACTTCCTCCTTTCTTTTGCTACCTTAAGTAATAACATGAGTACACATACCAATTTTCTATACAATCATGTCTTCTGCAAAGACAGTTTCATTTCCTCCTTTCCCAATCTGTATAAATTTTACTTCCTTTTCCTCTCTTATTCATCAGCTAGGACTTCTAATATGACATTGATTGAAAAAGTAGTGAAGACTTCCAGTCAAGATGGCAGCAAGGAGAGACATGGCTCATCTCTTAACACAACCACATCAAAAGTACAACTAAAATATAGAACAACCATCACTCAGGAACATCAGAAATCGAGCTGAATGGAAGTCTGACAACTATAAAATCGAGTTGAATGGAAGTCTGACAACTATAAAATCGAGTTGAATGGAAGTCTGACAACTATGGAATTAAAGAAACCACATCAGTCCCCGACTGGTAGGAGGGTTGCAGATGCTGAATGGGCTGGTTTGACACCCACATGGATAAAAATTTAGGAGGAATATCTTGGAGCGAGGAGTTCCAGACCTACACCAGGCCCCCCAGCCCAGGATTCCAGTACTAGGAAGATAAGTCCCTACAGCTTGTGGCTGCAAAAATCAGTAGGGATTGAGTCCATGGAAGAAATTGCTGGAGCCCAAAACAGTTCCTCCTAAAGAACCCAAACGGACCCACCTACTTGGACTCACTCCCTCTGAGTTCTAGCACCAGGGCAACAGCTTAAATGGCACCAGTGGTATACAGGGAAAAACTGAAGTGTCTGGCATCAAAGCGAGCAAAGGCCATTGTCCCTTGCTAAACCCTCCCACCACAAAGCCAATAAACTGGGCCCATGTCTAAGACTCCATCAACCTGGCTAACAGTGTTTGACCCACCTCAGATATCCGAAGAGGCTCTGCCCCACCCAATTTACATGTCCACCCAGGCTGCTTTTCCATAAGAATGGCTGATCTTAGCACTTAAATCCTCTCAAACAAGCAACAACAGGCTTCAGTGAGCCCTAGCGGCAGCCAGATTAGATTCACAACTTGGCTTCACCTGGAAATCTCCAAGCCCAGCACAAATAGCAGCCATCTTAGATTGCTTTACAGCTCTGGCAGGGTGCCCCAGTCAAAATGCAAAGGGAAGCTGACCTTGGCCTACACCATCCAGGAAACCCCAGGGCCAGTGCACCCAGTGGACAGCTATAGATCATGTCAGAGCACCACCAACCTGCCCCTGCACAGCTGATCCTCCATGGATGGCAGAGGTTGGAGGTCAGTGGTGACAGCCAGTCCTTGCAGATTACTGGCTTGGGTAAATCCCTCCCATTGATCTGCCAACAGCAACCAAGGTTCAACTACAAGAGGAGAGTGTACTCAGCCCACACAAAGGATGCACCTTGAATACCCAGCTTGGGCAATAGGAGAGGCTGTGCCATTGGACCCTACAGGGCACCTACTACATTAGGTCACACTACAAAGACACAGAGTCAAAGCAGCTCTACCTAATACATAGAAACAAACACAGGGAGGCTGACAAAACAAAGAGACAAAGAAACATGGCCCAACCGAAAGAACAGGTCAAAACTCCAGAAAAAGAACTAAACGAGATGGAGATAAGCAATCTATCAGATGAAGAGTTCAAAACACTGATTATCAGGATGCTTAAGGAACTTAGTGAAGGCCTCAAGAGCATAAAAAAGACCCAGTTAGAAATGAGGGATACACTAACTGAAATAAAGAACAATTTACGGGGAAACTGTTAGGGGCTAAGGGAAATAGTCTTAAGAAAACTAAGTTGTTTGTTCAACCTTAGCTGCTTGCTCAAGCTTGGGTGGGGGAAACTGCACACCCCACCTCGGGCAGATACTCCAGGAAGTTAAGAAGTTAAGAAAAGAACAATGAAGTAATAAGAACTAGTCAAGCGGATAGCCTCCTGGGAGATTTTTACCCCCTAGCGTGAGCCCAGCTAGCTCAGTCGGTAGAGCCTGAGCCCCTAGGCCAATGGCTAACCTGAGCACGAGCTGTTCATGCACCTTGCAGGCCAATCATCAGCAAGACCACGAGCCCTAGCTTGAGCCCCTGACCAACGGCTAACGGCCACCTCTTGCTTCTGGAAATCGCTTGCTGGCTCGCTTCTACAAGAACCCTAGTCTGTAAGCGTTCGGGGCGACTCTCATTTGCAGCCATTTTGGCACTCGTGTGTCTCTGGAGGCACCCTGAGAGTTCGCCCCTGCACAGGTAAAACTTTGAAACTTTGGCCAATAAAGTTCCATCTTAAACTCCTGAAGGCTTCCGACATTTGCTCGCATTGGGGTATGTTACAGAAACAACAGTAGAGTGGATGAAGACAAGAATCAGATCAATGATTTGGAACAAAAGGAAGCAAAAAAAACCCAAACCAAACCATGCAGAACAACAAGAAAAAAGAATCTAAAAGAAAGAGGACAGTATAAACAGCCTCTAGGACAACTTCAAGAGGTCCAACATTCACCTGCCAGGGGTACCAGAAGGAGAAAAGAAAGAGCAAGCAATTGGAAATCTATCTGAAAAAATTGTGAAAGAAAACTTCCCTAATTTGGTGAAAGAAATAGACACGCCAGTGCAGAGTATCCCAATTATGATGGATGCAAAGAGGCCCACTCCAAGACATCATAATTAAAAGGCCAAAGGTTAAGGATAAAAAGAGACTCTCCAAAGCAGCAAGAGAAAAGAAATTAGTTACCAGATAGATGCCAAATGGGAGGGGGAGAATGGATGAAGAGGTAAGGAGATTAAGAAATACAAATAGGTAGTTATAGAATAGCTGGGTGTGTGTGTGTAAAGTACAGTATAGGATATGGAGTAGCCAAAGAACATAAATGCATGACCCATGGACATGAACAATGGTGGAGGGATTGCCTGAGGGAGTAGGGGGTGCTGGGTGGAAGGGTCAAAGGGGAAAAAATCAGGACAACTGTAATAGCATAATCAATAAAATATAGTTAAAAAAAGAAAAAAGTAGTGAGTGGAATCATCTCTGCCTTGCTACTGATCTTAAAGGGAAAGCTTCAAGTTTCTCACCATTAAATATGAAGTTCAGTTTAGGTTTTTTTTTTAAGTTATGTTTTTTTAAAAAATATTTTATTTATTAATTTTTAGAGAGAGGGGAAGGGAGAGAGAAAGAAAGATGGGGAGAGAAATATTGATATTCAAGAGAAACATTGATTGGTTGCCTCTGGCATTCTCCCAACCAGGGATCTGGCCTGAAACCCAAGTATGTGCCCTGACCAGGAACTGAACCAGCAACCTTTTGGGTTGATGCCCAGCCCACTGTGTCCCGCCAGTCAGGGTCACTGTAGGTTTTTTGCACATGTTCTTTATCAGGTTGAGGAAGTTCTCCTTTATTCCTAGTTTGAGAGTTTTTATGATGAATGAGTATTGGGTTTTATTCCTGGGTACTGAGTATAGCATTATGAAATGCTTGAGTTTTTTATTTCTTTTTCTTTACTCTGAATGGTTAAGAACTTAAACTTCAGAGTCATGAAGACTTGGGGCAAACACCACTTATAATCTGTGAGATCTTAGGCAAGAGATTATACTTAGTCTTGTTTTCCTCATGGGATAAAAATAAACAGTAATTGGTGGTGATGGTAAATGATGGTAATGATATTACTTGAATTATTAAAAATAAAATCATTATATAGGCCTCTCTTTCCTCCCACATATAGGGTTGGAAAATATATATTTTTACCATGAATCCTTTGTGGCCTGTTGAATAGAGAACCCCTTCTCCAACATAGTTCCCCTTTATTCATTTATGTAATTTTGACAAAAATAGTAGAATATGGTGGACACTAGATGGAGCAACATTCCAAAGAGAGTAATATATTCACTAACCAAGGCCTTACTTTTAGTATTTATTTAAAAATTAATCACGTCTAGGAAAATAATCACAGATAATTTTAGGTTACCTTGATACATTTTTCAGGGAAGCAAATATGGGTTTGAATACTTCAGAGATGTAGACAAGAGAAAACAAGCAAGACAAAGATTTGGATACACCACAGTCTTATGTGATACTATGGGCTGAATTGTATGCCCCCTCTCTCAATTCATATGTTAAAGTCCTAACTCCCAGTACCTCATAATGTGACTAAATTTGGAGATAGGGTCCTTAAAGAGGTAAATAAGTTAAAATGAGGTCATTTGGGTGGGCCCTAATTTCACATGACTGGTATCCATATTATAAGGAGGGAAAATTTGGGTACAGACACACAGAAAACAACAATGAAGATGAAGGAAGAAGATGGTCACTTACAAGTCAAGGAGAAAGGCCAGGAACAGATCCTTCTTCAGACCCCTTAGAAGAAACCAACTCTGTTGAACCTCGATTTGGGTTTCTCACCTCCAGAACTGTAAGAAAAATAAATTTCTGTTGTTTAAGCCAGTGATTTTCAACAATGTACTGTACTAATTTTTAAAATATGCAACACCTGACTATTTAGTCAGGGGCACTGACCTCTTTTCCTTAGATTGTCAAATAAAAATGAAAACAGCCAACACAATAGCCATCTGGTGTGAATGAATCAAAATTATACCTTTTGACTTCCGGCCAAGATGGAGGCATAGGTGGAAATATTGTACCTCCTCGCACAACCAAATTTAAGGACAACAAAGATTTAGAAACAAAAACACAACCAAAACAGACAGAAAATTGAACTGTACTGAAGTCCAACAACAACGAACCATTCATACAGACCGGTAAGAGGGGTGGAGTCACAGTGGCAGAGTTGGGTTACTGCAGGGAAAAGTGGTGGCTGCCAGACCAACTCAGGAGCACGCAGGCAGCGGTTGGCAGATCCCAGGCTCAGGGTGGCATGGGCAGACCCAGTGAGGGCACAAGGTGGCTGGCTAACCATGGTCACACATTCACACACAGATAAACCAGGTGAAAAAATGGACAGTGAGGCAGACCACGCAACGCAGGGCCCCAGCGACAGGAAATAAAGCCTAAAAGCACCAACTGGAAAAACTTTTGGGGGTTAAGGTGCCGGGAGAGGCTCCCGCCTCACAGGAGAGTTTATTGGAGAGACCCACAGGGTCCTAGAAAGTACACAAGCCCACTCAACCAGGAACCAGCACCAGAAGAACCCAATTGGCTTGTGGGAAGCAGCAGAGGTGACCGAAGTCTGAGAGAGAGCTGAACAAACGCCACTGCTTCTTCTCAACCCCGCCCCCACATACAGCATCACAACCCAGCGGGGTAAACCCACCCCGGTGAACACCTAAGCTTTCGCCCCTCACACGTAACAGGCGCGAATAGATCAAAACATTATGGCTCAAGCAGAAGAACAACTCGAAGCCCCAGAGCTAATACTTCTAAGCAACAAAGAGATAGCCAACCTATCAGATACACAGTTCAAAACACTGGTGATTAGGATGCTCACTGAACTGGTTGACCTTAGTTGTAAATTACATGAAAAAATGAAGGCTACACTAAGTGAAATGAAGCAAAATGCACAGGAAACCAATAGTGATGGAAAGGAAATTGGGACTCAAATCAATGGAGTGGGCCAGAAGGAAGAAAGAAACATCCAATCAGAAAAGAATGAAGAAATAAGAATGCAAAAAAAAAAATAAGGAGAGGCTTAGGAACCTACAGGACATCTTTAAATGTTCCAACATCTGAATTATAGGAGTACCAGAAGGGGAAGAGGAACAGCAACAAGTGGAAAACTTATTTGAACAAATAATAAAGGAGAACTTCCCCAATCTGGCAAAGAAAATAGACTTCCAGGAAGTCCAGGAAACTCAGAGAGTCCCAAAGAAGTTGGACCCAAGGAGGAACACACCAAGGCACATCATAATTATATTAGCCAAGATAAAAATGGAGAGAATTCTAGAAGCAGCAAGAGATAAGGGGACAGTCACCTACAAAGGAGTTCCCATCAAACTGTCAGCTGATTTCTCAAAAGAGACCTTACAGGCAAGAAGGGGCTGAAAAGAAGTATTCTAAGTCATGAAATCCAAAGACCTACAACCAAGATTGCTCTATCCAACAAAGCTTTCATTTAGAATAGAAGGGTAGATAAAGTGCTTTTCAGATAAGGTCAAGTTCAAGGAGTTCATCATCACCAAGCCATTCTTATATGAAATGTTAAAGGGACTTATCTGAGAGAAAGAAGATAAAAAAAATGAACAGTGAAAGGACAGCAAACTCACAGTTATTAACAACCACACCTAAAACAAAAACAAACTAAGAGGACAGCTAGATCAGGAGTGGAGCCACAGAAATGGAGATCACATGGAGGGCTAGAAACAGGGGAGTGGGAGGAGGAGAAGGGGGGAGAAGGTACAGAGAATAAGTAGCATAGACAGTAGGTAGAAAATAGACAGGGGGAGGGCAAGAATAGTATGGGAAATGTAGAAACTTAAGAACTTATGACCCATGGACATGAACTAAAGGGGGGGGGATGGCGGGGAGTGGTGTGCAGAGTGGAGGGGAATGAAGGGGGGGAATGAGACAACTATAATGGCATAATGAATATATTTTTAAAAAGGAAAGAAAGAAAAAAATTATACCTTTTTTTGTCATATGGGCAAAAGTATATTTTTTTGGTGTGCTGCACAATTTCAGCAATTAGCTCACGTGTGCCCTGAGATTAAAAAGGTTGAAAATCACCCTGGCTGGTGTAGCTCAGTGGACTGAATGCGGGCCTGTGAACCAGATGATTGCAGTTCGATTCCCAGTCAGGGCACGAGCCTGGTTTGTGGGTCAGTTACCAGCAGGGGGATGCACGAGAGGCAACCATACATTGATATTTCTCTCCCTCTCTCCTTCTCTTCCCCTCTAAAGATAAATGAATCAAATCTTTAAAAAGAAAAAAGGGTTAAAATCATTGGTTTAAGCCATCCCATCTGTGGTCCTTTGTTATGTAAGTCCTAGGAAACTAATACATGTGAAAAGGAATACTGGAATATAAGCTCCGCCATGCAGGAATTTTTGTTCACCGATGTATCTCAAGCACCTAGAACAATGGCTGGCATTGTTCAATAAATATTTGCCCAGTCAACTAATAAATAAAGCAGATCAATAAAATTCTTCCCATAAATGACTCTGTTAAATACCACCAATGCTTCCCTGATGCTTTTTTATTTTCATAACACCTGAGAACCTGGACTCCCAGGGGGCCCTTACCAAGTGCCGTGATGACGTTCATCAGCTGCCACCGCCCAAACCTGTAAAATCCTGCAGTGAAACTCTTGTTATGATTCAATTCCTGAAGTAACTTCCTTATGAGAAGAGCTAGGAAGATAAAAAAGCTGCTGTAATACAATAAATGTGAATTAGTCCACATAGAGAAACAGATCAGAATGACTAGTTCCATCCTGGGGAAAACACCACAAATAGATTTAACTTGCTGGTCTTGCTGTTCCCTCCAAAGTATCTGGTTAGTTGATTTCACCAAAGGCATTGAGAACAGCCTGGACTTAAAATTTAAAGTAAAAAAGTAAGTAAGGACTTTCCTGTTGTTCTTATTAGAGCATTTCGTGTGTGGACACAGGAAAAAGACTAATTAAATTTCTTTCTGACTTATTCAATTATGAATTCATAGCGCATGTCTGTTTTTAAACTTATTGCCATGTCTTAATGTAACCACGATCACCATCAATCAACACAATCTGATACCCTGAATATGCTAGGGCAATAATAGCAAAATAAAACATAAAAGAAATATGGAATATATAAAGTACTCTGATTTTAACTTATATGCAAATATCCTTTAAATAACAGCTAAAGGGGAAAAAAGCATATTTTCTAAGTCTGTTAGAGGTGCTAACAGAATAAGTAATTCTCTCTGTTCAAATTATTTGTAGTTTTATATGTCTAGGCATAAAATTTTCAAAACCCATTCTAACTTCTAATCACTCCAGAGAGAAAATTTAAGATTAGAAATTCCCCCCCAAGGGAGAGAATGATACATGAATATTTATTTTTAAAATATGTTTAATCAATACATTTATACAGAATATACATGAGAAAGCCAGAATCCACCAGTTTCACAGGCAAGTGAAATTCAGCATTTTGAAATCAAAAGTCTGGAAACTCTCATCTATTCTGAAAGTAATTTAAAAATCAAGTTAAAACTTGTTCTCAGTTTTGGGGCCTGCAATCAGCTCCCAAACTGATGCAATCCGAAACCAGAGCCAACACGTGTTTACCAAAGTCTTTGTCCCAAAGGAAGAAGCATCTTTTCTGATTCTCCAGAAGTGATGCTGCTGGGATTGCCTAGAGACTTGCCCAAAGGTAGCACATAGGAATACAAACATGAAATTCATTTTTGAAATATTTTCCTTTCCAGCAAAAATGAAAGCTAAATACTTTTTCACAATAAGCAATTTGCAGTAAAACTCTCCCCTACTGCATTTGCTTCTCTTTCCTGAGAACCACAGCATAAACAGGCAGTTCATGCCTCTGGGGCTTATCTATTGCAGAACAGAAAATATGAAGCTGTAGGCTTTCTCAAGGATGACTTAGGAAAGACAGATCATTATATTACTACACTTCCCTCTTTATCTTATCCAGGAGGCTTATAAATCAAGTGCATGCATGCCAATCCCATGAATATAAAGTTCTTTGCTCATAAAGTTCTTTGATTGGAAGTCACCTTGTATCAGGCTTTATCACACAGTAGACTCTGCACCCCACAGCCCACCAGTCACAATTGTGCGTACTCACTTCAGCCCTGACTGCCACAGGGCTCCAGAGCTAAACCCAGAAAGTCTACCACTTCATATTACCCAAACATTACAAAGTGTTAGGTATTATATAGCCAAATATTGAGCACATTAAAAAAAGTTAAAAAGTGCCCCTAACTTGAAATAACTCTGTATCTTTATTGCCGTGGTGATTATACAAATCTATGTGTGATAAAATGATGTAGAACTACACACAGATCTTGTGTCACTGCCAATTTTCTGGCTTTTGTGTAAACTATTTGATGTAACCATTGTGGTGAACCTAGTAGAGGATATATATTACCTCTCTGTCCTGTATTTGCAACTTCCTGTGAATCTGTATTTATTTCAAAATAAAATGTTTTTAGCCCTGGCTGGTGTGGCTCAGTGGATTCAGCACCCGCCTGCCTGCTAACCAAAGAATCGTTGGTTCCATTCCCGGTCAGTGCACGTCCTGGGTTGTGGGCCAGGTCCCCAGTGCGGGGTGTGAGACAGAGGCAACCACACATAGATGTTTCCTTCTCTTTCTCTCTGCCCCTCTCTAAAAAACAAATAGATAAAATCTTTTAAAAACCCAGGATAAAATGTTTTTGAAAGTGCACCTTGTGATGTCCATCAACATACTTTGAACATTCTACTTTAGGACAACTCATGGAGAATAAAACATTGCCTGGTTTTCAAATGTGAGTCTTGAGCCGCAACTCAACAGCTTGAGGTTGGGGATAACTTGGATCTGCTTTCCCTCTGCCTGGGACACCCTTTCCGACCTACGGCGTCCCTCACCACCTGTCCCCCTTCCCATGGCTGACACCTTCTCATCTTTCAGGTCCCATCTCAATGCCACCTCCTTGCAGAGGCTTCCCTTCATCCCCTAAAGTTGATGCCATCTGCTGTTCCCGCATTCCCTTCACCACGTGGAATGGTTTGGTTAGTTTGTTGCTTGTCCGTCCACTAGACTGTAAACTCCTTGAGGGAGGCACAGGGTCGGTGCCTCATCGGCTGGACCCAGCAAGGAGCTCGCTGCTTGGCCGGCGGCAGGTGCTCGCAGGACGTTGAACGCACCTCACTCGAATTCACTCGCTTGACTTGAGGGGGGTGGCTCCGGTTCCTTCCCCTCACACCACTGGTCCTACAGTTCGGGGATTGTCTCAGCGCCCTCCCTTTGGCCACCTCGTGCCCTTCTGCTTCCTTTCCTCCCCTCAGACCCACCAGTTCAGGGGAGGCGCCATTTTCGTTTCTCATTCCTCTGTCCAGAAGGGCGCCTTTTCCTTAATCGCAACTTTTCCTTCTTCCCAACTGTTCCTTGGGCCATCCAGTTGGCCGCTTCCTCAAAACCTTCACCCCTGACCCCTGCCTGGTGACCTCTGGTTTCTTCTTTCCGGGTCTGCCTTCGGGTAGCCTCACCCCCGACCACGCCCCTCAGCCCTAAAACTAAGCGGGAAGCGCCCACCCCAAGTCCTCAGCGAGGAGGGCGGATAAGTAACCGTAGGGGGCGTGTCCTCTTTAATACTGGGCGTCGATTGGTCTGGCCGCGGGGAGGGGGCGGGACTGCAGCACAGTTGCCGGACTCGGGTCTTCTTAGGGCACTCCTTGCGGCGGCACCGAGTCTGGCTTGATCGCGTAGGGACAGCGGCGACCCCGGCTCTGGCAGCATGTCTGAGAAGAGGCACGCATCGGACCCCCAAGCCCGGCGGGGCCCTGAAACCTTCAAGGGTGAGCCCCGCGCCCCCTACCCCTGTCCTCAGGGACGCTTCCCTAGCCTTGAAGCTCCCAAGCCAGTCTCCGTTGCTTGGCAGTGCGATCGCTGCTTAAATCTGCGGCTTCCTCATTTGCACGCCGAGAATGACGAACCCTGTTTCACGGGCTGTGGGTCGGGTCTAGGGATGTTAGGGTGCAGAGTGAACGGAGCTGCGTGACCGGCACACTGTGGACGCGCCAACAGCAGGGCGCGCTTCCAGTACGAGAAGCGGTCCGGAGGGGTGGGGGCCGGCGGCTCGAGTTATCCAGTGGTAGCCAAATGCCAGGTTCTGTGCGGGAGCTTTTGGTTCATTATCTCCTGACACGCACGCGGACAAGGAGATACACAAGTGACTCGGGGTCAGCGAGTGGTGAAGGCGGGGCTCGCACCTGCACCTCACACCCGGGACCCCGCATCTTCCCTGTCTGCCCACTCCCCTTTCCTCCCCGCCCTGTCCCCTCGGAGACCACCTCCCCCTCCACCCAGCCTTCGCCCCGCCGCCCATCCCACCCCCCCGGCCGGGCGTGAGCCCCCACATTGGAAAGAACTTCAACTCCCCTACTAAAATTCCCGGCCAGTTTCTTGTGTTGTAATAAGCAAGATTGACCTGTGAGGTTTCACCCCCAGCTCCTGACCGAGTGGGCCGTATTTGGGGAAGAAGAGAAGTCTCTTTTTGGCATTCCTCCCGCAACTCTTCCCAGCCTCACTTTCTACCTCATTCTGTCCTCTCCACTTTATGTTGTCCTAGGGACCTCGCTTTCGTCCCTCACAGGGATCTCTGAGTTCCCTCACCCTCACTCGCATCCACCAGGGCCTTCCCAGTCTTGAAAGCAGAAACTGTTGGTGGCTCAATTTTGTTCTCCTGTGAAGGGACTAAGTGCCCTTGAGAAGGCTATCACCTTGAACCATTATTGGCTAGCTCCTTAGGGGGTTCAAAAAGAGAGGCATAAACCTCTCAGGAGACATTGGTCCCCTCCCGGGGGCTCATAGCGACCCAAAAGAATTATTTCTATGGATGGAATTTCAGACAGGATGACAGTGAAAGAAATTTAGGGAGCTGGGTGGGCTTTTTCAGCACCCCCACAAAGAATGCAACAGGGTCCAGCATGGATAATTTTTATTACAAAATCGTAAGCATGTACTTCTGTAACATAACAAAATCACACTCGAGCACACCATATGGTATTTTTAGGTAAAGTGTTCAAGTTAAAATTATAAATTATTACACCCATATTGTGACCCTACCAACCACACTCAAGAAAGGCATTACTTCTGCCGGACCCTGTATTTTGAACTCATCTATTCGGGTGTTCGTGAAACCAGCCTCGTCCACACGTCCTATATAAGCCCGACTTGCCTTTCCCAGCTATCCTTGTCATTAGTTCCTTTCCAGGAGCATCAGAAGACTTACTGAAATCTTTATCCCTCACTTTTCTCCAGTAAGTGCCTTGTAAAGTTCTCTTCCCAAATCAGGAGTGTAACAGGGAGGATATACTTTAAGACACTGACATTCAGAGACGTTAAATGACTTAAATGTCACACAGTTTATATGGAGCCATATTTTAAGTCTGGATTCGACTGTCTCTAAAACTTGATCATAAAAAAATTGGACCATTCACTGTTTTTCTAGATAGGAGAGGTGAGCAGGTCCTTTGTCCAGTGGGAAAGTAAAGGACTATCTATATTAAAGGTTGGGTGAAGCTGCAGTGGGAAATCTGTGTATAGAGGTTCCTTGGGAGTAAACCTGATCATTGTACTAAGTGTTCATTTAGTTGTTTTTCATAGTCACTGACCAGTTTTCCCTTCAAAGTTCATTTTACAAATCTTTTAAGAATATAATGAAAACTATGCAACTTCTCAGAAAATTATACATACAAATAAACTTTTGTCCAGTCTATGTCACTTTTTTTAACTTTCATCGTTTTATTTTCACTGGATTATTTCAGTGTATCAACTATATAATTGATAATAGTATTCTTACCAGTGCAATATTCATGCAGGTTGATCCCTGTCTCTTCTGCAGATGCTAAAAGAAAACCTCTTGTTCTTCAGTGAAAAAAATTAGTGAAAAAGTCTTCAATTAGTGCAGTCACTTTTTAAAAAAAATGTAAACCTTAGAGATCTGACGCTGGTAGGAATTTCATTACTAGAATTTATCGAGTGCTTACTACGTGCCAAACACAGTCCAAGTGCTTTAGGAACATCTAATTGCAATCTTCTAACAGCTTTGCAAGGAAGACATCATTATCTAATACTTTACAGCAAGGAAACTGAGGCTCAGAGTGGAAAAATCACACACACCCATGTGTGACACAGAGCTAAGGTTCAAACTTGGGCTATCTTGTTTTCCAGACCATTTTCCTGTCCTACAGCTACCTCCAAAATGCATATCCAAACTGAGGCCCTTGTCAAACATCAGTATTTCATTGAAGGTGAAAGACAAAAACAAAGTGTCCAGCTTCAATGTAGACCTCTTGAATAAGACAGCTCCAGTGGACTGCTTCTGAGGGAAGCAGTGTATATAAAAGCTGATGATTAGTCTTAGGAACATAAATATGACCAAACCTAGTGCAAGGCTAGTTTTTCTTAAAGCCAGTACATTCATTTGGTAATGAAACAATGCAAGTGGATTGCCCAGAAATGTATTATAACTAAGAGTCATGTCAACAGAACAAATCCTTTTGAGAAAATGCCTGAAAATAAGCAGAAGCCAGGGACTGACTCGTTTATTTCAGTTCTTACAGCCATAAGATTGGGGAGAACTTTGTGATTTCTTCAATAACTAATCTACTTAAACCATCAGTGGTCATCATTTAATTCAAACAGAGAACCTTCTCCCCCCTTCTCCTCCTCGCACTCCCCTGTTGCTAACCCTCCATGTGATCTGCATTTCTGTGGTTCCACTTCTGTTCTAGTTGTTTGCTTAGTTTGTTTCTGTTTTTGTTTTAGGTGTGGTTGTTAATAATGAGTTTGACATGTTAATAATGAGTTTGACAATAACATGTCATTTTATATACATGTTTTTCATCTTCTTTTTCTTAGATAAGTCCCTTTAACACTTCATATAAGGGCTTGGTGATGATGAACTTCTTGAACTTGACCTTATCTGAGAAGCACTTTATCTGCCCTTCCATTCTAAATTAAAGCTTTGCTGGATAGAGCAATCTTGGTTGTAGGTTTTTGGATTTCATGACTTGGAATACTTCTTTCCAGCCCCTTCTTGCCTGTAAGGTCTCTTTTGAGAAATCAGCTGACAGTCTGATGGGGACTCCTTTGTAAGTGACTGTCCCCTTATCTCTTGCTGCTTCTAGGATTCTCTCCTTCATTTTAATCTTGGGTAATGTAATTATGATATGTCTTAGTTGTTCTTCCTTGGGTCCAACTTCTTTGGGACTCTGTGAGCTTCCTGGACTCCCATGTCTAGTTCCTTTACCAGACTGGGGAAGTTTTCTTTAATTATTTTTTCAAGTAAGTTTTTAATTTCTTGTTCTTCCTTCTGGCACCTGTATGATTCAGATGTTGAAATGGTCAAAGTTTTCCCAGAGGTTCCTAAGCCTTTCCTCATTTTTTGAATGTTTATTTCTTCCTTTTGTTCCAAATCATTGATGTGAGTCCTGGTTCCCTTCCCTTCACTGTTGGTTCCCTGTATGTTTTGCTTTATTTCACTTTGTATAGCCTTCACTTCTTTTATTTTGAGGCCTTACTCAATCATTTCTTTGACCATCCTGATTACCAGTGTTTTGAACTCTGTGTCTAATAGGTTGCCTATCTCCTCGTTGCTTAGTTCTTTTTCTGGAGTTTTGATCTGTTCTTTCATTTGGGCCATATTTCTTTTTCTCTTATGTTGCACCTCTTACATAGTAAGGAGCGGAGCCTTAGTTATCTGGCAGGGTAGGGCAACCCACTTGGCTGGGTTGTGGCACTGTGTGTGGGAGAGGAGTCAGAGAGGGAACAATGCCATTTGCGCAGCTTTCACCCTGCTTTCAGTCACTTCCCGCCGCTCCCCATGAGCAAACTGTGCTCTTTGAGGTGCTTCCCTGGTGCTGATTCCCAGGTGGGTGGGCTTGTGCATGTTCTAGAACCCTAGAGGCCCCTCCATCAGACTCTCCTGTTGGACTGCCAGTTTCTCTGGCTGCTGCAACCCCCGCGGATATTTATAGCCAGAGGTTTTGAGACTTTCTTTTCCTGTGCTGAAACCCTGGGTTGCACAGTCCATCTTGCTCCCTAGCTGTCCCTTCCAGTTTGTCAGCACTTGAATGTGGGACTCCCCGGTCCATCAGCTGCTGCCCCACCTTGACTCCTCTCTGACCTTCCTACCAATCTGGATGAATGTTTCTTCCTTAACTCTTTGGTTGTTGTACTTCCATACAGTTCGATTTTCTGGCAGTTCTGGTTGTTTTATCTTCTTAAATGCAACGTTATCCTTTTGGTTGTGTGAAGAAGTAAAGCATATCCAACTATGCCTCCATCTTGGCCAGAAGCTACATATTTTAAATTCTCTTATTTATGCTTATGTGTTAAAAGTATAACTCTAGAAAGCAATAATAATATCCATATGCAAAATAATACCTGGAATACAATAATTGGTTTCGTTTGTAAATGTAAATGAATAAGCAAACAAATAAATAATTGAACTAAAAGATTAAAGTGAACATTTTTTTCCCTGAAAGTTTGGGCCGAAAACGTGTGTGCACATTATACATGGGTAAATACAGTAACCTTACTGCAGTATCTATCTCCCAAGATTTTGAGTATCAAATGAAATGTTATAAGTGAATGTTCTTTTGCAACTTTAAAATGTAAATTATTAGGATATTTAATGAGAAAAACAAAATTAAAAAGTTAATTATTTTTTAGAAAGCCTGGTAATTATACAAGAAATTTTGAGAAGTTATAGATATGAAGATGGTCCAAGAAAGTTTAGAAATCTGACTTACCTCCTCCAGTGTGGCCTGTTTTTTTCTCCGGAGACAGAGTCCCCGAGCAGATTGTTAGTCTTGCTATTTTCTCTGTGGTACGCAGGTCCCAGAGGGTAATTCACTCGGTAAGAAGCTTACTCCTGCAAACTATATCAATAATGATCTCAAACTTGTGGTAATAATAATGGCTACTATTTAGTGAACACTGCCTAACTGTCAAGCATTTTACATAGTTTCTCATGCAGTCCTCATGAGAACTCTCTAATTACTGTTCTTTTCCCTCATTTTACTAATGAGAAATTAGTGGCAGAATTGGAACCAGACACCAAAACTTGAAGCAAGCTCTCAGCTACTGTTTAGCTGTTAAGCCTCAGCTAAAGAATTGGGAACTTTATGATCTAGTTTCCTTATGCTTCTGTTTCCCATTCTTTTTTTTTTTTAAGTTAAAAATGATGTTATTCTATAAAGACTTTTATGAGAAACAAATTATAGATACTTTTAGGATGTCCAAGTGAAAGAGCAGAAAAAGAGAAAAAAAACCAAGAAGCAGGAAGGCTTTGTTTTGTTTTAATATATGTCAGGCCTAGACTAGATTTAATTAACTGAATACCATTATGAAGTTGTTTTTTCCCTCACATTTTTCTGAACATAACTGTTTCTGTTTTTTCAGACACGGGCCATCTTCAGCACATTCTTCTGCCTTTCTGAATTCTCTAACTTCACAGGTGGAAAGGTCTGGCTTTAAAAAGAGAAAAGAACATTTTGAGGAAAGCAGTATGACCACTGCTTTGGGACAGAGATTTGGGGAACTGATTTCCTGGTTCCTGTCTGCTGACTTGTAGTTGCAGTTTGTCTTTCATAAGAGGCAGTCTTTCCTTCCTCCCAAAGAAACGGCAGAATTGTCTGCTCATTCAACAACTATTCACTTAGCAAATATTTTTCGAGTAACTGTTAGGCACTAGGTAACCTCCATATTACAGTAGCTCATTTGCTTTTCACATGAACCCTCAGAAGTACTTTATGTTTTTCAATTTTATAGGATTTTTTATACCTTAAAAATTTTTTTTCCAGTTTTCATTCCACACAATTTTGTTTTAGTTTCAGATGTACAGCCCAGTGGATAGACATTCATATACTTACAGACTGTTCCCACTGATCCTTCAGGTGTCCGCCTGGCACCACAGACACTCTCCACGTTATTAACTGTGGTCTCCGTGCTGACCTTCCATCCCGTGCCTACTTTGTAACTACCGATTAGTGCTGTTTACTCCCTTCAGCTTTTTTCACTCTGTCCCCCAGCACTTTTTCCCATCTGGCATCCATCAGTCTGTTCTCTGTCTCTATAAGTCTGTTTCTATTTTGTTTGTTCATTTATTTTGTTCTTTATATTCCACATACAAGTGAAATCATATGGTATTTGTCTTTCTCAGTCTGGCTTATTTCACTTAGCACGATACCCTCTGGGTCCATCCGTGCTGTCACGGTGGTAAGATTTCATTCTTTTTTATGGTGGAACAATATTCCATCGTACATATGTACCAAAGTTTTTTTTTAAAGAATTTATTTATTTATTTTTAGATGGAGAGGAAAGGAGGGAAAAAGAGATTCCTCTCCCTGAGGGACGCTTCCCATACACACCCTGATCTGCAACCCAGGCATGTGCCCTGATGGGGAATTGAACCAGTGACCTTCTGCTTTGTGGGACGATGCTCAACCAACTGAGCTATACTGGTCAGGCCTGTACCACAGCTTTTTTGTCCATTCATCTATTGACGGGCACTTGGGTTGCTTCCGAATCTTGGCTATTATAAATAATGCTGCAATGAACATCGGGATGCATATCATCTTTCGAATTAGTTTTTCGGGTTTCTTTAAATATAAACCTAGATGTAGAATTGCTGGGCCATAAGACAGTTCCATTTTTAATTTTCTGAGGACCCTCCGCAATGTTTTCCGTACTGATTACACCAATCTGGATTCCTACCTCCTTGCCAGCACTTGCTTGTTGATTTATTGATGATCGCTTTTCTGATGGGTGTGAGGTCATATCTCATTATGGTTTTAATTTATATTTCTCTGATGATTAGTGATGTTGAGCATCTTTTCATGTTTATTGGCCATCTGTATGTCCTCTTTGGAAAAGTGTCTATTCAGGTCCTCTGCCCAGTTTTTAATCAGGTTTGATTTCTTGGTATTATCTGAGTTTTTTATAAATTTTGGATATTAACTCCTTATCAGATGTATCACTGGTGAATATCTGCTCCCATTCAGTAGGTTGTCTTTTTGTTTTGTTGATGGTTTCCCTTGCTGTGCAAAAACTTTTTAGGTTAATGTAGTTCCATTGTTTTTTTGTTTGTTTGTTTCCCTTGCCCAAGGAGATATGTCAGAAAAGATATCACTTAGAGAAATATCTGAGGTTTTACTATGTTTTCTTCTAAGATTTTTATGGTTTGGGGTCTTGCATTTAAGTCTTTAATCCATTTTCAGTTTATTCTTGTTTGTAGTATAAGAAGGTTGTCTAGTTTCATTTTTTTTGCAGGTATCTGTTCAATTTTCCCAACACTATTTATTGAATAAATCATCTTTACCCCATTGTATATTCTTGCCTTCTTTGCCATAGATTAATTAGCGATATAGGCATAGGTTTATTTCTGGGCTCTCTATTTGCTTCCATTGATTTGTGTCTGTTTTTATGCCAGTACCATGCTGTTTAGGAAATTAGGAGATGGGGCCAATTTAAGACTGAGGGATTAAAATGTAAAATTATTGAGGAGACTCTCACCAATTTTTTTCATCTTATTTTATGGCTAGAAATATGCGAATGAAGGAAAGCTATAGAATCTTTCCTTTAGAAGGAAGGAAGAATCTTTCCTTCCTATAGAAGGAAAGCTATAGAAAGCTATAGTATGAATCTTCAAGATGCTTGGGAAAGAAAATATTTATACTTAATTTCTTTATTTTCAAGCTAAGCAAAAAATTCTGCTTATTGCATCTTTTTTAAAAAATGATTTTATTCATTTATCTTTAGAGGGGAAGGGACGGCGAGAGGGAGAGAAATATCAATGTATGGTTGCCTCTCATGTGTCCCCCACTGGGAACTGGCCTGCAACGCAGGCATGTGCCCTGACTGGGAATCGAACTGCCATCCCTTAGTTCGAAGGCCCATGCTCAATCCACTGAGCTACACCAGCCAGGGCTTATTGCAACTTTTATTGAAATTCTTTCTCGAAAGAATTAGCCCATTTCCTCTCCTTAATATGTCATGGTAAACACATTTTAAATTTTGTGACTCAAATCACATAATGCTCTATCAGTATCAGTTCTTTTGATCTAGTATTTGTAATTATAGATGGTTAATAATGGGAAGGAAAAGTTACAGTCTTCAGTCATGGTTCTTAACTTGAAATCATCTGGCCTATAGCCATTCTAGCCCAAAGAATAATGTTTTCCCTAGAGGCTTAAGGATAAGGGCATTCAAAGAACTGTGAACCGTGCCTAATTAAAATAATCACTTGAAAGATGGGTTGGAGAGAGTGCCTGTTTGCTCTGGAAACCTCTGCCCAAGTGAGCTGCACGTTGTGATCTCCAAAGTAAATACCATCATGTTTGCAACACATATTCTACTGTGACCGTACCGTGTGCTAAGCTCTGCCTCTCTCCCATCTCTGCCAGTTTTAGTCGTTCTAGCTGCCGAATCCCACGTTCATTTTTGTGGTCCCTCTCCTCTTTAATGCTCTTTCTCCATTTCTTTTAGTTTTCCTTTCCTCTTGTTGTTGCCTTCACTTCTTTGTCTCTTCCCCCTAAAAATTCCAGTCATTTGAAAAATTGAGGATAGTGACATTTTGATGAATTTAAGGTGTTTTCATCTTCACTTACTTCACCTGCCCTTTTGCCTGTTTCCACCTTGCATTTTTATTTATCAGTTCTGATACACACACCTTGTGTCAAAACAAGCAAAGGAAGGCATAACTGGGAATCTGGGAAGTGTACCGTTAATTGATATCTGGAAAAAGACGACAAGTATTCAATGTATGAAGTCCTCCTCCTCCAAGAGGTAGCTGTATGACTTAGAACAGAAATAGGTCGAAATCTGCCCAATTGCCTGTTTTTGTATGGCTCACAAGCTACACCTCGTTTTTACTTTATAATTTTTTTAAAGAAGATTTTGTTGCACATGAAAGTGACACAAGGTGTAGATTTCAGTGCCCAGAAGCAAGTTTTATTGGAACTCAGCCTTGCTCGTTCGTGCAGTGTTGTTGTCTGTGACCACTTCTGCACTACAGTGGCACAGTATTCGGTAGTTGTGACAGGCTGAAGGTCCACCAAGCCTAAAATTTGTATTTTCTCATCCTTCACAGGAAAGGTTTGCCAAATCCTGACATAGAGTTTCTGATGAGGAATAGTACCGGTCAAAAAGAACACATATCCTGAATGTATATGCTTTTAAGAAAAATTCAAAAATTGCCACTTGACCTACTGTTGCCCCTTAAAAAGAGCTCTCAGAAACCACACCGAGTTAGTTCCTAGCCACCCTGCCTTTCCCCACTCAGACTGTTCTTGGAAATTTACAACCTGAAGTGTTTCACTTATATTCCGGGAAGGAGGAAGAAAAAGATTGTCTTTACAGGTTGCTGTTTAGGTATTTCGGTCTTTCTTTGTCTAATTCATCTGTGTGTGTGTGTAGTGTTGCGTATGAATCTGAGTCAGACTTTCAGGTAAGGCATGTTCCTGGTCTTTCCTTGAAGAGGAGATCCAGTACTTTTTACACTTACACAGAATAAAGGCTCATTAATAAATGGAATGTATGATTTTATTCCACATGAGTCCCAGTACCCAGGGCCAAGTTCAGAAGACCTCTTTAATGTAAATCAGCTGACATGAGGTCATTAATGCCATGCAGTGCTCTGAAATTATGCCTGTTATCATCTTGAAAAGAATATTTTACTGCTCTCTGACTGGTGTAGCTCAGTGGATTGAGCGTAGGCCTGCAAACTAAGGGATTACGGTTCGATTCCCAGTCAGGGCACATGCCTAGGTTGCAGGCCAGTTCCCAGCGGGGGACACACAAGAGGCAATCATACATCAATACTTTTCTCACTCTCTCCTTCCCTTCCCCTCTAAAGATAAATGAATAAAATCTTCAAAAAAAAAAAGAAAAAGAATATTTTACTGCTTTTCCGGAAGCTAACCAAAAGAAAATTACTGTATAACATGTTTGTATCATTTGTTTCATGTTTGTTTTCTTTTGTTTCCTCCCAGAAAATCTTTTAAAAAATATTTTATTTATTTATTTTTAGAGGGGGGGAAGGGAAGGAAAAAGAGTGGGAGAGAAACATCAATGTGTGGCTGCCTCTAATGTGTCCCCTACTGGGGACCTGGCCTGCAACCCAGGCATGTGCCCTGACTGGGAATCGAACCAGCGACCCTTTGCTTCATAGGCCCGTGCTCAATCCACTGAGCTACACCAGCCAGGGCAGATAATATTTTGCTTTATTGCCCTGGGGCAATATTTTATACTTACTTTACAGATTTTTGTAAACATGAGAAATAATATATATAAGGAGCTAGGGCTTGGTGCCGACATGTAATAAACATTCAGTAAATGGCTTTTATTAGTGGTAGTAAAAAATACCCCCAGAATAAGATAAACTTAAGAATAACACAATTTCATCTTTGCAGCAAAATTAGTGTACATAATAAGGATTATGGAAACTTTGCTAAAAGTATATTCAGTGCAGCAGTTTCTAATTGAGAAGATTGGACACAGCCAAAATATTCATTATATGAGAAAATGGAATATCATTCAATATTATCATTCAGATATGAATATGTTGACATTTAGCCAGTAAGTGGTAGATGACTAGGGTTCATTTATGGCCGGGTGGAGTTTAAACCTCATCTCTGAGGAATGTGATTTGAGTACATTTTAAAGCTATAACCGAGTGGGGAAGAATTTTGAGAGTTGGAAATAGGATAGTTTTATGTTAAAGGCACTAGAACAATGTGAAAAATGATGCCATTCCCCCAGTGTAAACACTCTGGTGAAAGACCAGGCCCAGTTTTCAGAATATCCACTTAATGAAGTGTTCCTCTTGATGTGTAATTCCGTGTACCCATCTGAGCTTCTCGAAAGCATAATACGGCAATGGAAACTAAGCACAAGAAATGAAAACCTGGGCTACGCTCTGTAACTTTTCTTCAAGTAGATAACAATCCAATAATTTAGTGACTCGATACATAAATGAACTTCTTTGAGGGTCTTTGAATGTCTAAGCCTAGGCTGGCAGGAGGGGGGCATGAGGTGAGGGGGAAATTAAGTAGTTTAAGAGCCTTTATCACAGAGGGTAAGTGCTGCTTATTTTCTCATTTATATTGCGAGAGTGTGAACACTTGAGTAAAACGGGGATTACAGAAAACTGCCTTCCGTATTTAATAAGCCCTACTTCAACCCTATAAAACCAGTCAGTTATCCTTGTACTATAGGGGGAGAAACTACGGTTCAAAGAGGTGAAGGTCACACAACTAAGAAGTAGCAGAATTTAAATGGAAACTGAGATGCTCCCTATTCTCAGGAAATCTCAATTTAATATGGGATATAAATACCCTAAAGTAGTAGGCAAAATGTAAGTGCCGTGAGAGAGGCTTAAGAAGTGCTATCAAGATTCAGGGGAAGGAAGAGCACATCTAGCTGGACAGCTTAGTGAGATTTTATTTTAGTCCCACCGTATGCCGGTTACTGGGCCAGGCATTGGGAACATACAAATGAGTAATAAACGTCCCTGCCCTCAGGGAGTTTGTATTCCAGCACATTCGGGACAGAGACACGGGAGACTTGGGCGGTACAGGGGTCTTTTAAAAAGCTGTCGGGTAAGCCTCTGCGGCCAATCTGTTCCTTGTCTGGACTTCATTTCACTTGGGAAACCTAGGCCAGAGTCCGGCAGAGAGCCTTGAGACTGGCTTTTTCTATAAATAGACAGCTGGAATTAAGAGGACTTCCTCTGTAGAAATATCAGATTTCACTCTTAGAACTCCTGCCTTGCTTTCCCAGTTTGAATATGGACTTCAGGAAGTGCTCCAAACCCAAACTTCTTTAATGGGGATTTTTTTTTAATTCAGAGGTAGAGGCTCAGAGTGAATTGATTTAGAACATGGGCTCTGGCGCAAGATGACCTGTGTTTGCATCCCAGGGCCTCCGTTGTCTGACGTTGGGAAAGTCACGTTGCTTCGTTTACTTCGTTTGTACAGTGGAATTAAAAGTACTTTTCAGGGCTTTGTGAGCAGTACATTAGATACACATCTAAAGTAATTTAGCCCAGTGCACTTGATGCATAATGAACCATCTAAAAATGACCGCTGTGATTATTATCAGTTACCGACATAATATCTGACTGAGGCTTCCCCACGACAGCACTGTGGCCTTGCCTGGAATATTCTCTTGGTGAATGTGGTATACCCCCAAATCATAACTTAGTAACCTCCAGAATTAACTGAGGTCACTTTCATTTGGATATGCATAAGGATGTTTACCTCACACTATGGCACAGGATCAGAAGACTATGAAGTCACAAGTAACCAAAGTACTCGGTATTTCTGGTTTTTCACCCTGGGTTTTGGAGCCCTTGACCTGCGTCTCTCTTTCTCCCATGCTCCCCAGCCTTAACTCTGCTTATTTTTTGGCCTCCTGTTTATTCCAAGCCCCGTCTCACCGCCATCTTTGCCCTGTCTTCTGAGCAGTGATCTGTGCCTGGCACATCTCTTCCCCTCTTGCCCATCTTCCGTTATTAAAACAATTCCTGGAAATAGAGCAGAAGTCTTCTGTGGTCGATAAGAAAAGCGATAGTATCTCTTGGCCTAGGCAGTCCCTCTGTCCTTCACAAAAAAGGAAAAACAAACTAAAAACGAGGAAGACAGTGGATACGGGAAGGGAGGGAATTTCCCAGGATGCTAGTGAAAGGCAGTCACGGGCAGCTGGACGCACCCACCAACAGGGGGAGTCCAGACATGGCTCCGAGACAGACGCTTTGTCGGAGGATGAAATTCATAGCGCATCTGACCCTTCCGAAAGAGTCGGACGATTGGTGAAAAGTTTGAGGTTAAATTAGTAAGTGCATTGAAAACTAATCAAAGGGAAAATACAAGGCATTGACTCCCAAAAGAGAAAAAACAGTTGTACGGGAAAGGAAAAATATGCTTCATGACATGGCTTAGCTTTGAACTGTATTTCTGCATTCATGATGATACAAAATTTATATTAATCTAACCAAAATTATGGTGCAATTGAAAGGATAGGTAAGGAATTGGCTAATAAATTATGGTGCATCTTCCTAGTGAAATATTTTACAGGTGTCATTTTTAAAAAGAAGCTCTAAATGAGCTTATCATCATATCACATATGGTTTTCATCTTTAATTATGCTGTACCTTAAATGCCCTTTTCCTTCCCCTTTATTTTCACTGGTATTTTCTTGAAACTACATCCCACAAGAAAGCCCTCTGACAACCAAACTGTTTACCTTCCCCATTAAATGTTAACCTTCCTGATAGGTGGGATTGGATCTCACTCACTTTTACAACTTCAGTGCAAAGCACAGGGCATAATCAATGTTAGGTGCTTCGTAAATGTTTGCTGGGTAGAGAAAAGAATAATGTGGCCCTGGCCCGTGTGGCTGAGTTGGTTGGAGTGTTGTCCCATACACCTAAAGGTTGGGGTTCGATTTCCGGTCAGGGCACACACCTAGGTTGCAGGTTTAACCCCCAGTTGGGCACCTGTGGGAGGCAACTTATCAGTGTTTGTCTGACATTGATGCTCCTCTCTGTCTGTCTGTCTCTCTGTCCCCTTCCTCTCTCACTCACATCAACACACACATTTTTTAAATTAAAAAGAATACTGTGAAAAATACTTGTGTTATGTTAATTAGATTAGGAAAACCTCCACTTAAGGTCTCTATGTGGGTAGATGGGAAGGTTCACGTGGAACATCCAGCATAATGTCAGGCATAGGTGTTCGGTGAACAGTGAGGATGGAGATGGTGGCGAGTGTGCTGGTAATGATGATAAGAGCTGTGTATTTTTTTGTTTTCACAGAGACCCCCTACACAGGCCTTGGAATTTGTGGATGGATTTTGGTGTTTTTCTCATTCTTGTTCACACTTGCAACTTTTCCACTGTCAATATGGTTTTGCATAAAGGTAAAGAATATTTCACTCGCATCTGGAAAAGTGTCAGCTCCAGCCGCAGAAACCCACTTTGTGTGTGCACATGTGTGGGAGAGACGAGGTTGCAGTGGCCTGTCCTTCTTTTCCCTCCGTCTCTCCTTCGGAAATTCACTCCAGTCACCTATCACAATGGAATCTTACCAGTTCTCAGCCAGTTTAGTCAGTCCTTCCTGAGGATTAGACACGGTTGCCATGACGGTGTTCTGGCATTGCGAATGCGGGGCGGTCCCGTGAAACTCTCCAGAGTCGGGATGCTGAGGTTGACTGCTGGCTCCACTGGCCGAGGTGCGACCTTTGTCACCTGTAAAACGGGCCTTTGTGAGGATTAAATGAGTTAATGTGTTTAAAAGTACTTATCGCAGTGCTTGGCTCATGATGAGTGCTTCCCAAATGCTGGTTATTCTTCTATAAAGTGATTAATACTTTAATAGATGACTGTCACTTATATATTTCTAGAAAGATAAGTGTTCTCTAAAAATTATTATTATAATTTAAGAAATCAGGAGACAAACTGTGAGACTTTAGCTTTTTTTTCCCTATGTTAACAATGCACAATTGAATAATAATGTTAATAGCTGAGGAGTGAAGTTATGATTTGCTTCTGTATACTATTCTATACTTTCCAAATTTTATAAAATAAATAACTATTGCATTTATAATTAGTAAAAAAAGGAAATAAATGTCATATTTGGTGGAGGTATTGATGCTCAGAAATATTATTTGTAGATATAATCCAATTATAGGGAAGAAAATAGAGTCATGTAACCTCTTTAGAGCAGAAACATTTAAAAAGCTGTGCATGTAAATATTTGTACTTAAATTATTGTTTATGTTTTTAATCTAGATCATAAAAGAATATGAAAGAGCCATCATCTTTCGATTGGGTCGCATTTTACAAGGCGGAGCCAAAGGACCTGGTCAGTACTGGGATTCTAGATAGTTTGCCTAGAGACTGAAATTCTTTCTTTTACTGATGTGACTTCCCTCGTGGGGTTCTGTTGACTTAGAAAGCAGTTCTTCACGTAGCAGACGTAGTGTAACAATAGCAGGGGTGCTAGCCAGTCTTGCTGTAACCACTCTGTCCTTCCTTCTCCCCTCCCCTTCCCATTTGAGCTGATAAGATTGTCGTAGGCCAGGAATAGCTACAGCCATGTGAGTTTAAGCATGAGAATCCCTATGAAAACAAAGGCTTTGAACCCTGGCTGGTGTGACTTAGTAGATTGAGTGCCAGCCTGTGAACCAAAAGGTCAGTGGTTTGATTCCCAGTCAGGGCACATGCCTGGGTTGCGGGCCAGTTCCCAGCAGGGTACTCACGAGAGGCAACCATACATTGATATTTCTCTACTTCCCTTCCCCCCTAAAGATAAATAAATAAAATCCAAATATATATATATATATATATATATATATATATATATATATATATATTAAAATAAAATAGAATAAAGGCTTTGAGTTGCTTTTCAGCATACTTCATTTAATCTCCTAGCTTCCAGGCTCTGGGAATTCACTGGAAAGTCTAACACAACAATCCCCAGCCTTTTGGCACCAGGGACCAGTTTTGTGGCAGACAATTTTTCCATGGACTTGGGTGGGGGAATGGTTTCAGGATGATTCAAGTGCATTTCATTCAGGCTCACCTCCTCCTGTGTGGTCCGGTTCCTAACAGGTCCCTAGCAATAATGGCCAGTGGCCTGGAGGCTGGGAGACCTGCTCTAACACAGTTCCTGCCCTCAAGGATCTTACTGTCTAGTGGTGGGACACCAACAAGGAAACAGATTGTTGCAATTCTGTGTGATGAGCAGTATGATCTAAATAGCGGTGGAAACCCAGAGAAGAGTGCCTGACCCAAACTTGTAGGATGAGACAAGGCTTTGTGGAGGGGACTTGGCTGAATCTTGAGGCATGAAAAGGTATTAGGGAAGGTATTCCTGCCAGAAAGAGCAACTTGTGCAGGGCAGTATAGAGGAGAGTATTCCAGATTGAAGGAACTGCGTGTTGCCCAGAGTGGAGGACGGGAGGAGAGAGGGCGGCTGAAGAGGTACGCCACGGGGGCAGGCCCCGCAGACCTCGTTTGGCTCGTTCAGCGGTTTGTATTTCAGGAAAGAACGCTCTGCTTGCAGCTTAGGAGCTAGACCAGAGGAGAGACACTGGAAGGAACAGAAAGATGACTTGGGAAGGGATTGCACAGGTCTAAGTGAAAACAATGACAGTCACAGTGGAGAAAGGCAACGAAGTCCACAGGCCTGGGCGAGGACGGCTCAGGTTGGGGCAGAAGCCAGAGGAGTAAAGGATAACATTCCCAGCTTTTGGCTCCTTCACCGAGACGAACCGATCACTTATAGTGGATGAGGTTGAGGCTGTGAGAACTGAATGGAAGGTAAACCGATCAGGTGCTGATCTCTCCCCATAATCTTCTGTGGGTCTTGGTTGCAGGTTTGTTTTTCGTTCTGCCATGCACTGACAGCTTCATCAAAGTGGACATGAGGACCATCTCATTCGATATTCCGCCTCAAGAGGTAAGGTGGTCTTTTGCTCTGAAAGACTGAGGCAGCACGTGTGAGAGGGCGGGATGGTGGGAGGCAGCGTGTGCAGTGGTTACGGTGTAAGTTTGCTGCCTGTCTGTGCTCACCATTTTCTAGCTGGGAGACCTTGAGCAAGGTATCAATTTCTCTGGGCTTCAGTTTCCTAATGTATGAAATAAAGATCATAGTAATAGGACCTACTTTATGGGGTTCTTGAGAGAACTGAATGAGCTATATGCAAAGTACTTCACACTGGCTGATAGTGAAGGGCTATGTAAGTGGTTGTTTTTATAAAACTTAGTGTAATGTTAATGCAAGTACAAGGTTAGCATTATTATTGTCATTTTTACTACCGTGTTTCTTCTCTCTGGGTTTTCTGACATAAAATCCTGTTTCATATGATATTCTTCTCCCTGAAGGTCTTGATTTTATTCTAGATAAATTGGATAAAAGCCAAAGAATTAGAAACTGCTTATTTGGCATGTTAGAGAAAGCATATAATGTTTTAGACTAGTAATTATTTCATGCTTTTTCAAACGACTTCACAAATATCACAGTTGAAACAGCAGAATCCCTAGAAAGCATACAGTTGCCCTGAGACAAGATTTTTCCTGACTTCAGCGGGAGGTACAGATCAAAAGCTCAGCTCTTTGGATTCCAGGTCCAGGGCTTTCCCCACAACTCCATGCTACGTGCATCCTGCATCAGCTCCTCCGTGGCCCTCGAAGCAGAGACGGCCGTGCTGGTACTTATGTCTAAGAAGGTGGAATAACTATTGCAGACAGAAGGCCTAAAAACACAATGAAGGGAGGGACAGAAAAATCCCGCCAGTGTTTCCTGGCCGAAAGCCAGGTATCCAGCAGTGAGCTGGGGCCTGGCCATGTTGCCTCCTCCTCTTGTCACAAAAAGCCAGAAACCAGCCTCGGAAGCTCCTTGCTGGGCCTGAGCCAAGTAGTTGGTGAGGTCAGACCTCATAGTCCACACGTGTGCGGTGACACCAGAAATCATTTTTACCCCCAAGAAGAAGACCCAGAGCGTCGCTGTGTTCTCTGCCTGTTTTCCTGTGCTCAGGAAAGACTGAGTCTCAGAAGGAGCCCTTTTCAGCGTAGCTGGGAACACAGGCATTTTCCTCCACAGCATTGCAGGCGTCTGGCAGGGTCGCTGCCTGCTTCAGCCTTCCAGCTGCTCTCTGCTTTCCCACCAGCTGTGAGCTCAGAGCGCGCTGGGACTTGGCAGGCAGTTCTTTTTCCCCGTCCCCGTGAACGCGCTGTGAAGAGAGATAAACACGCTGCCTGCCATAAACAGTCAGCAGAGAGGCTGCGGCGTTGGAAAACTCTGGCCGTGGCCAAGTCAGTGTCAAGAATTTGTTTAGAAAAGATACACATTTTTCCCATCACCTCATGGGAAAGAATTACTTTTCACAGAAGATGGTGATGTACTATACATTCATTTACAAATCCCCCACTTCTCTTTCAAGTTAGAATGATATATTTAGAATTATGTTTCAAGTTTATATATATATAAAGGATTAATGCTTCGATGCCCAGCAGAACTAAACAGCTATGTAATATATCATTGTCATTACTATTTTTCCATTTACAGAGCTCTGAAAACTTTCAAAAGGGCCTTGTTCACCAACATTTTCTTATTTGATCTTCAAAGAAATTTGTGTAGAATTGGGCAGTCTTATTAGGTCCATCTCAAATGAGGAATCTCTAGGTTAAACAGTTTAAAATTTTTTTAATCCTCACCTGAGGATATATTTATTGATTTTGGAGAGAGAGGAGGGGAGAAAGAGAGAGAAACATCGATGTGAGAGAGAAACATCAATCAGTTGCCTCCTGTAAACACCTGACCAGGGACTGAACCCACAACCTAGGCACATGCCCTGACTGGGAATTGAACCTGTGATCTTTCAGTTTGCGGGACAAGGCTCCAACCAACTGAGCCAGAGCAGCCAGGGCTGGGTCAAACAGTTTAAAAGCTAGAGGTCACCCAGGGAAGTACAGGCAGAGTTGAAACTCCAGGTCTCCTGTCACTCCTGTGCTCCTCGTTAATCACTGTATTCCAAGGACCACGTTTCATTTTAATTCATCTCTTGTTTATTGACAACTTGCTATGTATCAAGCATTCTGCTGGTGATAGAGATATAGAGGCAGATGCCTCAAGAAATTCATAGTCTAATAGAGAAATGATGCGAATCAGTCAAGTCACTGCAGTGAGGTGCAAAGGGTTGAGCGCGCTCTGCCATGTGAATGAGGGAAGTTTCACAGAGAAAAGGACCCTGGAGCTGTGTCTTGAATGCCAAGTAAGAATGTGCCAGTCTGATGTGATGAGGGGGAGAGAGAGGGCAGGACATCCATGGAGAGGGGACATCTTCATGAAGGCCAGGGGACATGGAACATGATGCATGCAGAGGTCTACACCTCATCACGTATACTGTGGGCAGGAGGAGGGAGGGAAGAGCGAGGCCACAGGGCCACAAGTCAAAGGGCTAGGTGGCAAAGGACTCGTGTACCACACTGAGGACTGTGCCCCGTGGGCGGTAGGAAGAACTCGCACCTTCTGTCCTATGAGGCATCTTATGTAGCACGCTGTAAAGACATCTTTACCCTGGCCTTGCCTATAAAAGCAGTTCCCATTCACATTTTGTTCTAGTGACACTGTACTACTTAGAATTCTAGTAATAGGTATAGACCTAGGTTCTCCCGTACACTTTGCTTTCTCTGCCTTGAATACTCTTTCACTATACCCTCCACCCTCTGGAAATTTTTATTCCTTCCTTCAAGACTCATTTCAAGTATCACCCCTGCCACCTATAACTGCTCATTTTTTGTTTCTTAAGCCTCTCTTGACTCCTCAACCTCTCTGAAAGTAGAAACCAAGATTTTTCATACCTTTATCCCTGGTACCTAGTACAGTGCCTGGTACAGAGTCTTATTTGTTGAATGGTTGAATGAAGTAATGGAGTTAATGAATAAATGAATGTATTTTGTTGAAGATTTTCAGATGCTGTACTGCCTTAGTCCATCTGATCTGCTGGAACAAAATGACACAGTCTGGGTGGCTTATAAGCAGCAGAAATTCATTTCTCATGGTTCTGGAGGTCAGGAAGTCCAAGGTTAAGGCATTGGCGTGTTCGGTGTCTGATGAGGCCAAGGGCCTGCTTCCTGGTTCATAAATGACCGTCACACTGTGTCATCACATGTCAGAAGGCAGGGTTCTGCCCTCATGACCTAGTCACTCCCCAACCAGATACCAGCACATTGGGGGTTAGGTTTCAACACAGGAACTTGGGGGGACCACAAACTTTCAGTCAGTAGCACTTACTAAAGAAAGTCAGCCGGTGTTACGAGATGTTCTATGGGACAGCATTCCTGACAGTTATATCAAAGAAAGAGTTGGCAGGCAGACATGAAATCGCTTTCTCTACATCGTAGATCCTCACTAAGGACTCCGTGACAATCAGCGTGGATGGTGTGGTCTATTACCGCGTCCAGAACGCGACCCTGGCCGTGGCAAACATCACCAATGCCGACTCAGCCACCCGTCTGCTGGCACAGACTACTCTGAGGAATGTGCTGGGCACCAAGAACCTTTCTCAGATCCTCTCCGACAGAGAAGAAATCGCACACAACATGCAGGTGAGGCGTGCTCCAGGCTGCCACTCACTAGAAATCGCGAATTGAAGCAGAGACTCGATGGTTGTTTGAGAACTTACCCACTGAAGTTGGGGGACCGCTGGCCCTTTGTTCCTCACCGAAAGGTTTTCTCAAACTTGATGGAAGGGGATATTTTCCACACAGATAGTTCACGGATAGTAATGCTCGGATGCATGCATTTTTTCCCATCCAGTGTATATATCTTTCCAGAATTAGTATTAACCTTTTCTTTAGCCATAATAATTCAGAGGCTGTTTATATAGTGTAAATGTCGGTAAAGTTGTGTTCTCAGAGCCCCACGACCCCCTGATAAATCTTATGCTTTCCAACGGTGCTTGAGTAATAGATGATCCATTAAACCTGACCTGTTTGAGAGCACTATAAATCTAAACTCCTATTATTCGTTCAGACTTCACTGTGTGTAAAATCTATGATCTTAGTTGATACCAACAGTAACCATGGGAAATAAATAGTACGATTTCACTTCTGCCATTGCAAGGGGAGAAAGCCGAAGCACAAAGAAGTAACGTGGCTTACGCAGTCACTTTAGCTTGGACCTTGGCTGACCACCTGTCTTAATAAGGAAAGTTTTATTGGAATACAGCCACGCCCATCTGTTTATATATTATCCATGGCTGCTTTTGATCTGCAAGGGCAGGGTAAAATAGTTGCAGTAGACAGAACACCAATAATCGCCATCTGGCCTTTTTAGAGAAAGTTTGCCTGCTTTGGCTTATTAGCAGCCGAATCGGTGAGCCCCCCGGTGAGCCAGCGCCTTATCCACTCCAGGTCCCAGTGTGCACGGCGACCTTAGGCCCCTGGACCGGGACTGACCATTTTAGCCTGTCTTCTCTCTTCCCATCAGACCACCCTGGACGATGCCACTGATGAATGGGGGATCAAGGTGGAGCGAGTGGAAATCAAGGACGTGAAGCTGCCCGTGCAGCTGCAGAGAGCTATGGCTGCCGAGGCGGAAGCATCCCGGGAAGCCCGAGCCAAGGTCACCTTTTTTATTTTTTGTAGTTTGTTTTTCCTACTGAATTTTCTTTTTAGTTAAAAAAAAGAGAGACATGTTTGTTGTAAAAATTAGAAATACTCCTGAAGTATTTAGTTAAGGTGAAAGCCCTCCCCAGTCGCTTCACGTTGTATCTCCCCAGAGGTCACCACTCTTCACGGGTTAGTGTGTTTACTTCCAGGTTATCGTTTCTGGTTTATTTGGGTTTTATTTGACCGGCTTGTTAGACTGTCGTCGGCCTGTTTGTTTTACAGAAGTAGGTCACACCACACACACTGTTCTGCCCCTTTTCTCACTCAGTACCGCGTGGGCATGTCGGCACATCCAGAGTTCCCTCGTTCTTTTACTAACTGTGTGTCCTGTGCTTTATTCTCCCAGTCCCCTGTAGAGGACAAATTCACAGATCTGACATCAGAGCAAATGCGCAGCCTCACCGGTTTGCTTACCATTCATTCGTTTCTGTTGTCTCCTTTCATTCTCTCCCTTTTTCTCCACATCTTATTTTTTCTTACTGTTGCTTCTTCCTTTCTCTCCTCTTTCCTTTTTTGAAAAATTTTTCTTTCTAGCCCTGGCTGGTATAGCTCAGTGGATTGAGCGCGAGCCTGTGAACCAAAAGATTGTGGTTCGATTCCCAGTCAGGGCACATGCCTGGGTTGCAGGCCAGTTCCTAGCAGGGGCCAGTTCCCAGCAGGGGACGCATGAGAGGCAACCATACATTGAGACTTCTCTCCCTCTTTCTTTCCCTTCCCTTCTAAAGATAAATAAATAAAAAAATAAAAAAATTTCTTTCTTTGTGCTCTGACCGGGAATCGAACAGGCAACCTTTGGGTTCACAGGCCGGTACCCAGTCCACTGAGCCCCAGCAGCCAGGCCTAATTTTTCTTTCTTTGATGTCTTCTTTTCCCCTCTTTCTTTCCATCATCACCTCTGCCTGTGTCTTAACCCTGCGTACATGCACAACCCCTTTGAGAAGTGCTGAAGGCCGTAGTTGTTGACCTAACCCAGAAAAGAGGCTCTACAGAGATGGTACCGCGTAAGGACACGAGACTGCCTCACCAGACAAACCCAGGGGCGGGACGTACAGTCGAGCCTCATCAGAACTGGAGTCAGGACAGAAGGGAGTGCGTCATTTCATTTCCTGGGCCTCATCTCACTGCAGACGGTTTGAGGCAGAGACTTTCCAACTCTAGTTGAACACTGACGGAGACAGATCAGCCCTGGTTCCAAATTCACAGCAGAGGGATTATCTCTGGCCCAACCTTGGTCAGAGGGTAAAGTCAGGTGCTAATCAGGGCTCACAGCCCCTGGCCTGTGAACTTGTGGAGGAATACGGGCGGTTTGGTGGGAGGGGCCTCTGGGGGCCTGACAGATCTCCCAAGACACAAGGAGTAAACCAGTTTGTTGTTAGAAAATCAGCAGTAGCTGGTGGTAACTGGCTAACCCAGCACCCTGCCCTTCCCTTAGGATGCCCTTGAAGCCACAAATGGGTCAGTGTAATTTCTTAACCAGCCCCAAATAGAGTAGTAGCTCATTTGAAACAATACACCCAGAATTTTCAGGTAACCAGAAATTTTAGGTTTTTCCAGTGTGATCACTGATGCTTGTGATGCTATCCGGGTGACACAGCTCCTTCGAGTGCTTTCTTTCAAATCACACGTAGAAGACTAAATTGTGTTTTTATAATATTAAACATGCCCTACTAGAATCTGATTATTTAAAAAATTAGGAATCACTTAGACCTACAATGTGTCATTAACCAAAAGCCCCATTTCCAAGTCATACTGAACCACAGAATTTGTCCTACATAGACTCCACGGAACATCAGGGCCCGAGGGTCCATAGAGGTTATCTTCTGCAGGTGACAAACACCTGGCCCAGGTGCTGCTACTCCACCCTTAATTCCCATACCAGGGATTAACCACAGCGCTGTTTCCCACCGAGCTTGGACTTGGCCTTCTAGAGCACTTTTGGTAACAATCCTCAGCTGCTTGGAAGTGGCCCTTAAAATGAAACTTATTTGCCAATCCACTGCTCAGATTAAAAAAAATTGAAGCCCAGAAAAGCTAAGTGATCTCCTCAAGGTCACAGAGTCTGTGATGGTGGAGATTAGAAGCCCCCTCTGCCCCCGCCCCGTGGCCTCCTCTGGAACTTTCCAGAGTGGACCGAGCCTCTTCTGCAAGTGTTCTCACCAGTTAGGAAAGAGAACTCCTATTTCCTTTTGAAACAATAAGAGATTAATGAAGCTGGTTAAAATTCTAAGTTACTTTGCTCCCAGTGGCCTGGGGCTGTAGGGTTGGTCTGGGAGCAGTCTCGTGGTCCCCGGCGGTGACTCTGTCTGTCTTTCAGGTGAGGGTTCACATGTAGAACCATCGTGAGTGCAGCCCGTCTGTAACATGTAGTAACTCTGCAATATCCATAAGGCCATGTATTCAAAACCATATATTCAAGTTCTCACGGGAAATAGGGCGGGTCAGTTTCTTCCACAAATAAATAGCAAAGGATGGGAGAACCTATAGATTAAGAGATTTCAGAGAAAACTTCCTCCATTAATTAGGCTTCAGGAAAATATAAATTCAAATCATAAGGAGATGCCACACTAGACATCCACCAGCATGGCTTTAAAAAGAAAGAAAGGAACCAAGTGTGGGTGAGGGAGGTACTGGAACTCATATTCCGTTGGTTAGAGTATAAATTGGTACGACCCCTCCGTACAACGGTCCGGCAGCATGTACCTAACAGAAACGCACACACGCGTTTATGAAAAGGCACGCCCTGCAGTACTCACAGCAGAACCTTGTACTTGCCCACACTGGAAACCACCCGATGTCCGTAGCTGGCTGAGTGGAGAGCGTGGCTTACTCCCGTGAAGGGAGGGTCTACAACAGAGTGAATGAACGTGCAAGTGCTCGCCGATGTGATTTCAGAGAAAGGGGCCTGTCACAGAACAGGGCAGATTCTCCCACCAGTAAGTTAGCTGATTTCTTGAAAGTTTTTAGACCAGCTCCTCATGACTTGAAACATAATCTCCTTCTTCCTTTTTCATAACTCTCAGAAAAATGAGAGTTGCCTGACGTGCCTCCAAGCTCCTATTTCTGGGCCTGACCGTCTCTTATGCGAGAGGGTGGAATGCAAAAATGCAGGCCATTTGTCCTGCCCTTCTTCCCGACCAGCCCGCCTGGGCTGCAGCAGGAGACAGCAGTAACCTCACATACTTGAAAATGCCAGATTTTAAACCGATGGTCTGCAAATATAAAGTGTTGACTGATACAGGATTACTGTGCATTTGGCAAAAGCCCCACCTACCCACGTGTATCCCGTTTCACTTCTAAAATCCTATCCACAGTGTATATACTTGGCCTACGTTGAGGCAGGGCCGGTGGTGTCGGGCTCACATCTTGGGCAGCTCACTCAGGGCAGCTTTTCTGTGAACGGAGTGTCCGGCCCAGTGGGTCTGCTTCCCAGCCGAGAGGTTGTGTACTGATCGGTAGTGGGAGGTGAGATATGTTTGCAGTTGGTCCATGTCCAGACCAAAAGCAAAAGAAGAGTACCTAGCTGGAAATCTGAGACAACATGGGGGGAATCAGACCTCGCCGTCCCCGCGGCAGGCGGTTACTTGTGCTCTCTCCGCTGTGCCTGCCTTGGACCAGTTACAGGGTTCTCTTTGAGTGTACCCAGCACTTGCCCCTTCTCAGAGACTTAAGTAGGACATAATGGGTGTGTCTTGATAAATTAAGTTGTTTGGCCCTCTAAACTTGGCCCTTGCCCTCAAAAAGTACTGTATCCTGTATTTCCAATCTCACCTAATGGCACGGTCTAGAAACCTAGAAACCTGGGACCCAGCCCCTGTGACTCGGAAGCAGCTCTGCTCAGTCATCTCTCAGTGTGTCCTCCCCAAAACTCTGCTGGCATGCTCCCTGGGAAGTTCTGTGATGGCTGCTGGCCGCCTGCCGCCGCTTTCTCGGGTTTGACCTCTCCTTTCACTGCCTGCAGGTCATTGCGGCCGAGGGAGAGATGAATGCATCCAGGGCTCTGAAAGAAGCCTCCATGGTCATCACCGAATCTCCAGCAGCCCTGCAGCTCCGCTACCTTCAGACCCTGACCACCATTGCCGCTGAGAAAAACTCCACAATTGTCTTCCCTCTGCCCATAGATATGTTGCAAGGCATTTTGGGGGCAAAACACTGAGGCGTGCTGGCCTCACTCACTGGGGAGCTCTGCCCTTCTGAGCGTGAAGCAGGGGACCAAATTAGCCTTTAACCCGTAGGGAGAGAGTGGGGAGGGAAACTTGACTCTTCTCCCTCCCTTTCCTTTTCCATAGATTGAGTGTGATGCTCTTAGAATGTGTAGTGACCCGAGCAACAGATAAAGGTCATTAGCTTGTAAATACTATATATGACAGGGAGATTTATGTAAGATAATCTCTTGCTCTTTAAATATGGAGAAGTTCATATTTTTACATCATTATGTGACAGGTTAAATTCCCACCCTCACTCCCTTTTTTTGACTCTCACTGAGCCGTTCTACACTCTCAGCCAGGAGCCAGGCCAAAGGAAACCACCCCCTGATGCCCTAGGCTGGAGAAATGCTTTGCAGAAAACAGTGACCCTAGGCTACAGCCAGCTTCTCTGGGCCACATGTGCCTTACTTCTGGGGAATCATACTTAAGGAAATCTTTGTAACGTCCATTTACTCTGAACCGCGTTTCAAATAATCCTCTCTAGAGACTAGGCATTTTCCTGACAGCACTGGAGGAAGGTCAAGATCAATGAAGGTGATTGCCCTGACCTTCAAAAGATTTAAATCCACTATTATAGAGATTCTTTTAAAATAATATGGTGGGATTTTTTTTGTTAACTTCTTTAGGTCTCTTTATGAGGAAACGAATCTTCTGTAGTGTGTTATTCAAATCAGCTAGATACCCATCACACAGGTGCTCCTTTCTCACTTTTACCTATTTTCATAAAACGGGTTCTAAATAGTTTTGATTTTTTAAATAAAATTTTCTGAGTTCTATAAACAGTTGCTTTTATAGCCACTTGAATAGCTTAAGGACTAATACTTTTTCAAATATCTCCGGGAGACCATTGTATTTCACTGCACGTACTAACTGTTGTACACTGTGAAATACACTGGTTACAGATCCCATTCATGAGGTAGTATAAAGAATTCACAACATATTAAGCACATACCATCCAATGAGCGTGGGAAGACACTGTTGAGCTTAGGATGTTTGTAGTCGATGGATGTAGATCTTTATTTGACCCCAGGTTCTTGATGCAGAAGGAGGGAGCGGTCGGCCCTTCCGAACCACAGTCGCTGCATCTGTGATATTGGGGAGTGCCTCCCGTGTCACAGATGCCTGTGACCTGAGCAACCTGGCATTCTCCGTGCCGGCCTAGAATGAGCATTGGCAGACGTTGACACGTTTTCCTCACGGCTGAGTCCAGCTCCAGAAGTTTAAGGCCTGCCGCTCCCTCACCAAAGCCACTGGATGTGTCTGCCATTAGCTGGATTTCTGTCAGTCCCAGCCAATGAGTGTCCCCTCCCTTTCACCCTGTTTCCAAGCTTATTTTAAAAAACCTTGAACCACCATGGATCCTGGCTTAGTTTATTAGATGTACATGGAGCATTTTGACTTGAAACTCAAATGGCGTATATAATTTGAAAATAATGATTTTATCTCTTTTGTGAGGTGGTTTGCCCTTAACTATTGAGGACCAGGAAGCAAGCACATACTGCAGCTGAAAGTCCCTTCCCAGACTTGGAGTAACAATGCTGAGCTTCCCTGTCTCCAGGTACCAAACAGGGTCTGCTTTTCTGCCTGTGGATTCTTAGCCCAGGAGTCTGAAATGAAATCGCCTGCAGGGGAGGAAGCCTGGGGTTGGAGGGTGTGAGTGCAAGAGTTTGTTCCGAGTGGCCTCCCTTCCCAACACTGTACAGAATAAAGAGTGCGCTTTTACCGACTCTTCGGGTGCGGGCCTGTTTCTTCCTGCGTCCAGTGCACGTGGTTTTCCTTTCCCCGAAGTGGCACATCAGATGCTCCAGTCCTGCACTGCCTGCCGTGGCTTCGAGGGCCACGTGTTCTTCAAGGGCCAGGAGAAGATGAGAGGCTACAGCAGCTTGTCTGGCACCTCTCGCTCTAGTGCACCTGCCCACACACTTCCCCAGAGATTGAGTCCTCGCACCCCCGAAACCTCGGCTGGTTTAATTTCCCTTTGCCTTAATGCAAGCAAGAGAGGACTCACTTCTTGCTGCCACCCAGCTGCTCGCACAGGCAGACCCTTGACTTACAAAGGAGAAATCGATGATGTAAAACCAGTGGGCGTCACCTGCAGCATTCCACCTTTGAAGAACCGTCTGGAATCGATGGCTACTGTGTGTGGAGCAGCAGGTCCCTGGCTCCGGGCTCAAATTCTTGCGCAGGCATTCTATCATTTTATCCTCAAGACAACTTGGTGAAGATACTTTATTGTCCTCATTTTACAGATGAGGACGCTGAAGCTCAAAGGTTAAAACTTCCAGTCACATGGTCGGTAAGGAGCAGGGCTGGGATTAAACATGGACTGTCTGAGGCCAAAGACTCGAGGTGTCTAAATGCGTCTTCACGGGACAGTGCCTGCCTCCACCACCCCCATACACGCACCACCGGGGGTGGTCACTGTATGTGTAAAAAATGACTTTGCAAGACTGTCAGAGTTCATTTCAGCTTTAGCTTTAGGCCATCGGACTGAGGCCAAAGTGGAGTCCAAGTGAGGGGAGGAGACTGGGGTTTTGTAACCATCAAATGTTACAACACACTAGCCTGAGCTGGAGGAAACCCAAGTTTCACGGCCCTCTGAGCTTCCGGAGCCCTTCACACCGTGTTATTTCTGTGATGCTCACAGTGCCAGGTCTTCCCAAGGTTGCTCAGCTGGTAAATAGTGAACCCACAGTTTTCTATCTTCTTTTTAGCAGCAGTCGCCCCCACACCCTTTTTTCTAAGGGAAACCGTACATTGGGAAAAGATTTAAAGTGTCTTTTATTAGGATAAATTCTTAAATCCACACACCTAACATTTGTTCATGTGAATCGGTGAAGCTGTTTTAAAAACCAATAGTACCAATAGTACTATATAGTACCAATAGTACCAAAACCAATAGTTTTAAAAACCAATCAGAGTTACAAAAGACAGTTATAGTCTTAATTCAGGCTCTACATTCCATTAATTTCTCCATTTTCTTTCAAGTGTCTGATATTTATTATCACTTTAAAAATAGTATGCACTTCCGCCAAGATGGAGGCGTGGGTGGAAACACCTTGCATCCACACACAACCAAATCTAAAAACAACAAAGTTTTAACAACAATAAACGCAACCAAACCACAAAGAAAATCGACAATATGGAGTCTGAAAACAACGAAATGCTCAGCTAAACCGGTAAGAGGGGTGAAGCCAGCAGCGGAGCAGGTTGGCCAAAAAGATCCCCGACCGGGGTGGTGCGCAAGCAGCCGAAGGCGCGGATCCCAGGTACTGGCTAGGTACGGGTGGACACAGGGAAGAGGCGCGGCTGGCTGTCTGCGGTAGGTCGCGCATTTGCGTGCAGATAAACCAGTGAAGAGGTGAGCATTGAGACCGCACAGCGCAGGGCAGTGGGTTCGCACATTTCTGCTCAGATAAACAGGCGAGGGTGAGTGGAGAGGCAGACTGGGTGAGCAGAGGAGAGGACCTCCATTGCTCCCTCTCTGACCCCGCCCCCACATACAGCGTCACAAACCAGTGACCTGGGTGGCACCGCCCTGGTGAACACCTAAGGCTCCGCTCCTCATATGTAACAGGCACAAACAGATAAAAACATGGCTCAAGAACAACTCAGAGCCTCAGAGCCGATAAATCCAAGCGATGAAGAAATAGTCAATCTTTCAGATGCACAGTTCAAAACACTGGTGATCAGGATCCTCACAGAACTGGTTGATTTTAGTCACAAATTAGAGGAACATATGAAGGCTAAACTAATTGAAATGAATGGTAATGCAAAGGAAACCAATAGTAATGGAAAGGAGATTGGGACTCAAATCAATGGAGTGGACCAGAAGGAAGAAAAAAATGATCAAACAGAAAAGAATGAAGAAACAAGAATTCAAAAAAATGAGGAGAGGCTTAGGAACCTCCAGGACATCTTTGAACATTCCAACATTCGAATGATAGGGGTACCAGAAGGGAAAGAGAAACAGCCACCAGTGGAAAACTTATTTGAACAAATAATAAAGGAGAACTTCCCCAATCTGTAAAAGGAAACAGACTTCCAGGAAATCCAGGAAGCTCAGAGAGTCCCAAAGAAGTTGGACCCAAGAATAAACACACCAAGGCACATCATCATTACATTAGCCAAGATTAAAATGAAGGAGAGAATCCTAGAAGCAGCAAGAGCTAAGGGGACAGTCACCTACAAAGGAGTTCCCATCAAACTGTCAGCTGATTTCTCAAAAGACACCTTACAGGCAAGAAGGGGCTGGAAAGAAGTATTCCAAGTCATGAAATCCAAAGACCTACATCCAAGATTGATCTATCCAGCAAAGTTTTCACTTAGAATGGAAGGACAGATAAAGTGCTTCTCAGATAAGACCAAATTCAAGGAGTTCATCATCACCAAGCCCTTATTATATGAAATGTTAAAGGGACTTACCTAAGAAAAAGAAGATTAAAAAAGATGAACAGTGAAAGGACAGCAAACTCACAGTTATCAACAACCACCTAAAACAAAAGCAAATTAAGAGGACAGCTAGATCAGGAGTGAACCATAGAAATGAAGATCACGTGGAGGGTTAGCAAAAGGGGAGTGGGAGAAGAAGGGAGGAGAAGGTACAGAAAATAAGTAGCATAGACTGTAGATAGAAAATAGATAGGGGAGGGTAAGAATAGTAGGGGAAATACAGAATCTAAAGAACTTGAGACGCGTGTTCATGAACTAAAGGGGGGGAATGGTGGGGGAGGGGTGTGCAGGGTGGAGGGGAAGGGGGGGAATAGAACAAATGTAATGGCAAAACCAATAAACAAAAAAGAAAAATAAAGATAGTATCCAATATTTGTAAAATCACTGAAGCATCTCAGGACTCTACAATCCCTGTTTTAAAATCACTGCCCTTGAGTGTCCCCCTCCCCCCACACCAGACGCCCCTCAGAGCCTCATTTGCCTCGTCTGTAAGTGAGAAGCTGGACTCCAATCTGTTTGGGTCTCAGACCTTTTAAGAATGTGCTGGGAGCTATAGAGCACAAATTTGCCTACAACTTCAGGGGATACGCTGACCCCACCACTCTGCTTGTCCAAGGATTTAAGAACTGCTGGACCAGATAATCTCTAAGATCTAAAATTTTAGCAGCTGGGCTCAGATCAGGCTGGCTTTTGCCTAAAGCAGGGGTGTCCAACTCATTTTCACCAGGGGCCACATTAGCCTAACGGTTGCCTTCAATGGGCCGAACGTGATTTTAGGACGGACTCCTTAACTGTTAAGCGAGAGCCTGGCACTGCCACCGGGCAGTAACAAGGTGCAGGTTGGGTAAAGCAAGGTGGAGGGCCGGATTCGGCTCACGGGCCTTGTGTTCGCCACCTGTGGCCTAAAGGATTCGCACTTGTTAATAGGATCCAGCCCTTTTCAATCCACCGCACAGCCAGAGCAGTTTGCTGAGAAAGGAAATTGAAACCAATGATAAAATGAGGTTTTAGCAAGCTCTGGAAAGTTGGTCACCACAATGGAGGCTGGGAATCTCCCCTTAAAGATTCTGGAAATAATAGGCTGGAAGTCAATTCCTCTGGAAATTACCGGAGGCCACAAGACTAAAGAACCATTACTATGAATGATTATTTTCAGCATCTGGCCCCTGGAGACTTTTCCCCAGCAAAAGTCTCCAACAGAAGTGGCCACCGGCCGATCATCTATTTACCCCCTTCCTCCATCCGAGGATCCGTGACTCTGCTTGGGTACCTCGGCCTTAGAGCTCTCCCTTCAGGGGAAGAGGAATTCAACTCCAGATCCTGACCCCTTCACCCCGATGAATCTAACTGGCCCCTGGTTCCTCAGGAATGGTAATGTGACTCTGTGGGCTCTTAAGACGAGAGGAGAGATTATCTGTGGACCCGGGAACACTTCCTCCTCTCTTTTCTGGGAAAACTAGAAACCACCCCTTCTTGTTTCCTCTGGGCATTGCCCTGTGTGGCCTTGAGAACGCCTCCAGCTATCCCACGACCTGCTTGGGAACGGCAGAGCCAAGAGAACTGATGGGCCCCAGACAGGCCCAGTGGTTTCTGTTAACCGTGAAAGCCCCCCCGCCGCCCAACCCCAGACTGTGAACTATCTTGTAGGAGGGCAGGAGAGTGTGCTTATGGTTTAATTTGGTTCAGGTTGGTTTTCCATTGCTTACGGGCAAAAGTGACCTTTCTGATCCACAGTCCTGACCTCCATGGATGTATTTTAGGTCCTGCTGTGGGCTAGGCTCTTTGGTTACACACAAAAAAAGAAGGGGGATTTTATTTATTTTTGTAGCATTTTTCTGCACTTACTATGGGCCAGGCATGTTACTAAGCCACAACTCCCTTCATCATCATAAAGAATCCCAGTGTGTAAGCAGTGTCCTTCTTCCCACGTTGCAGCTAAGGAAGCTACCGAGAGTTTGGGTCAGATCACACTGCGGGTAAGTGGTGCAGCCAGGACAGCTCTGGTCTGACCCCAAAGCCCAGCTGGGCACCACCACATCACACCCCCTCCAGCTGGGCACCATTTCACTACATTAGCGTCACTTTGCAGGTGGGGAAGTTGAGGCTCCTAAGACATTTTCTATTCTATCTCTAGTGTCTTGCACACTGTCTGGCACAATGTACACAGTAAGTATCTGTCGAACCGAATTGCCTGAAATAGGACACAAGGACCCCAGGCCAGGGCCGTCTCTACGGCCCTGTGGCACCATCACGACCTTTCACAATGACTTCTCCATTGCAGATGGAGTCCGAGGTCTCTCAAAAACTGCCAGGAAAAGAAACTGCGTGGCTGGGGTGACTGATAGTGTTCCTGATTCACTTACTTTGCCCCTGAGGAAAATGCGAAATCCAAGAAATTCGGTTGTTTCTGAAAACTTCCTTTCCTGGAGCACTGCAGGGCTGTCTCCAAGCTGCAGCCACCAATAAACCGAAATGGGCCCAGAAACCGCCTTGAATACCAGTTAATGCAAACAAAGCACATGGCAGGTCCACTTAGAGCCCGGCCTCCAGCAGCTTCCAGTGAAGACCCCAGAAGCTCCAGGTGGTAAATGCTGCTTTTGTTCCAGAACTTCCCATTTGTCAAGCGGATTGCTTTGACCACAGCACAGGTGTCGTGAGGCAGGCAGGCATTACAAGGTCAAGTCCAAAAGCCTTCTCGTGGCATTCAAGGCCCTTCACGAGCTCTACAAACTCTCAGCTCTGAGGCTTAGCACTCCCCACGCCCTGCCGCAGGCACACTGGTCTGCTGTCTGTCCCTGGGGGTAACATCCCCCTCACAGTTCCCTGTCTTTGTACTTCTGCACACGCTGCCTGACACCACTGGATGTCCTGGGAAATTCCTTCTCCACTACCTTCATCACTTCTGCAATGAATGAGACTCTCTGGAGGTAAGGCCCCCGGGGAATCTACGCTTTTAAAAAGCTCCCTGGGCCATTCGGGTGGCCGGCCAGCTTTGAAAACAAAAGTGTAAATATATACACACTCTTCCCACCACACACACCCTCACACTGGTTTTTGTCACCTCATAACTTGGGTTGGGATGGGGCTAGGGCAGTGGCATGGATGAATGGGGAAAACATGGTGAGAAAAGACTAGAGGGTAGAGGGGAGGCAATGGGGCCTGGCGCCCAGCGGTGCCTCGATGGTTCGGAACCTCCACGCAGAACAGAAGTACAGGCATGAGTCCCTGGAAACGTCTAAGAGGGACCTTGTGACAATTGAGCACAAGCAGCAAGTCAGGGCTCAGGGGGCCAAGGGGGGAACAGAGGAAGTCCCGCCCCCAAGCCCCAGAGGCGGCAAATCTTAGGAGCCTCCAGGGACACCTCCAGGGAGCTTCGGGGCAGCAGAATGACTGGTGGGAACCAGAGGAAGCCGGGAAGGTCGGGGCAGATGTTACAGGGTGTGGTGGCCACCAGGGTGCACCTTGCCCACTGTCTCCTCCATGCAAGGAGCCCCAGCTGCTGGCTTTGAATGCCATCCCCACAGGCGCTCCAAGGCCATGCCTCACAATGACGGAGTGTCCGGGGAGATGGGACACACCATGGCCACTCCCTGGAGACTCACTACTCCTTCACTGGCTGAGTGGACTTTGGCTTCACAAACACTCCAACCAAACAGATATCTACACACTGTTTATGGCAGAGTTATTCACAATAGCCAGAGGTGGAAAGGGCCTGCGTATCCATCAACGGCAAAATCAAATGTGGTAGGCAGGCCCCCCTCGCTGTCCGAAATTAGAGTATTCCCATGAAACCTTTCCTATGCTGAAATGGCGTAAAGAGTAGCCTCTGCTTTTCAAAAGCTACACTGCTTGAAGCTACGCTGCTTCGCCTTTCTGAAAGACCTAGGTGAGTACGTCTTTGTTAACCAAAAGAAATCTCAAGACTTTTTTTACATAAGAGCCATTACTGTACAAACACAGATCTTTCATAAAAGCAAAGTGGCCCGACTTGATTTTTTGGAAACAGGGGCACACCCATACACATTCAGTGGAATGTCACTCCGTCACAAAAAGGAATGAAATTTTCTTACATACGATACAGAAAGTCTGAACCTTGAAAACAACATGCCAAGTGACATAAACCAGATACAGAGGACAAATATTGTGACCCCGCTCATACGCGGCACCTGGAATAGGCGTCTTCATCAAGACACGAAGCAGAGTGAAGGTTACAAAGGGCTAAGAGATGGGGGGCGGGGCGGGAATGGGGACAAGAAATTATTGGTTAACGAACACGATGACAATGGTCTGGGAATGGCTACACAACACGGGAAAGGTATTCAGAGCCACTGAGGTGTCCACATACAAGTGGTCACAATGATATGTATTATGTCTAGTTTACCACAAAAAAACAAACAAAACAAAAAAACCCACCACCACAATAGGACCATACCAATAGAAAAATATGTTTCACTTCAGCTCAAGGATTCTGTAGACGCTCTCTTGAGCCTTCCTGGACTGCCCGGCTGTGTGAGCTGCGTCCACCCAAGTTATCCCCCTCCCCTTTACTGGGCTCAGACTGGCCCCAGGGTCTGGCGGTGTCCCCCGCCCTCCCCGGGTCCCTCCGTTCCTTCCCACATGGCAGTTCCCCTGGTACGACCAGTGCGCGTCTCATCTCAGTTTAGCACCTGCTTCTTGAAGGACCAGGGTTAATATACAGGGTGAAGCAGCTCCTCTGCTGGTTCCCAGGCACCAGTGAGCCCCTCCCTGGGGACCCTCGGAATGGTTTCCAGCACATACAGAGCCACAGCAGGCTAACACACTTCAAAAAAGCTTTTATTGAATTCAATTCCCAAAAGCACAGATACTTGAGACAATTTTGATGGGACCCTGAATTTTTGCAGGGGTTTTTGGCTACTGTAAAACACACAGACGCACACACCCACACACCCACACACACACACACACATCTGAGTGGCCCTGCTATAAGGTCTCTTTGAAGGTTGGGCAGTTCTAGAAGGCACTGACCAGGGACAGGGATGGGACCTGCCCTTCCTCAGGCGGCCAGCTCAGCAAGGGCCCTGTCCAAGGGGTCCACAGACCAGTAGTTGTCATCCCAGCCGAGGAACCAGCCCACAAAAGAGGGAGGCTCGAAGCCTTGCTTGACCACGGTGACGGGGGTCCGCCTATCGCGATTGGCTGGGTCCGTCTCGATGTACCGCTTAGCTGCACACACACGTGCAAGGGAAGAAAACCCAGAGACCCTCAGTGCCTCCCCGGCCAGGGAGAGGCAGTTCAGAGCGGGAGTGACCTACGGTGGCTTTGGTCCTGCTGCCCCTGAGGCCCAGTCTCTTCACTGGACACCACTATCCCTTAAAGGCAATGGCCCATGATTCTTCCGCCCCCACCTCCCCCCGCCCAGGAACACAGGACGGGACGGGTCACAGTTTAACCTCCTGCCTTACAAAGCTGGGACCATTTTTCTCTTGCTGTCCTCTACTGGGAGATATTAAAGAACCAGCTTTGGGATTCCTAGTCCCCAAACCAGGTCCATTGAGCTGCCAGGGATCTGCTTTCCATCCCCTAAACCCTGACAAGTTCAGGCCTGGGGCGTCCCGGGAACCTGGAGCAGCTGCTCTCTCTTCCTTCCTGTCCCTGGCATGGACTCGGGCTTTCTGAAGGGGCTGGGCTGTTCTCTCACCTCCGGGGCAGTGCTCACGAGGGAGGGGCCTCGAGTAAGGGAGTCTCCACCTCACTGTCACCGACTCCTAGGCTCCTAAGGAAGCCGCTCCCACCCCTCCCCTGAAACAGACCCACAGGCTGACTTGGGCCCTCACCAGAGGTCAAGGCTTCCGTCTTCTCCTCTTCTTGAGAATCCTTTCCAACCCAGACAAAGACCTGGAGGGGAGATGTGAAGTAAAAAGCGCATGAGGCGCGCCGGCCACACTCGCCGGCAGCGGAGGAGTCCGGGAGGTTCCAGGCGCGGGGCCTGGACAGTCTCCCAGCTGACGGAGCCCACAGACGACTGGAAGGACTTGGAACAGACGTTGCGAACCAGTGACGGACAAACACGCTTTGTTTGCCCACTCATCACCCTATGTTGGTCTGCAGCATCCTTCTAGACAAATTTAGCTGCCAGCTGACTATATTAAATCTAGATTTATGACTTCTCTGGGAAACCTGGAGGATCTGGCCACCAGGAGCCTTGCCCCTCACGTGGAGGAAGCCGAGCAGAGGCAGCCCCTCGAGATGGGAAGTTCCAGTTTGCCTCAGACTCCACCACCCCTTCACGTCTCCCCATCCCAGCCTGCATCACTCGTTAACGCCGCCAACTGGGTGCCGTGAGTTGGAGATCCCCTTCAAGAGGCTCACAAATTACCCCTTTATAGGCAACTATCTGTTAACAAGTGAGCAGAGAAACATGCGCTCACAGGCTTATTCACCAGACAAATATTCACTGAGGAAGAGTCTGCCCGGCCTGTCTCAGTGGCTGGGCCGGCATGGGCCCAAAGCTCGGAGTGAAAACCACTCACCACCACAACTGCCACCTTGAGTCTTCTTACAAGGTTTGTTACAACAAAGAAAACCTGTTCACCTGCTTTTGATGTATCATCCACTTCTATGTATATCTAAAGTATTTCGAAAAGCACCCACCATTGATAAAACAGTTTTGGGCAATAAAAACCATTTTATGGCTCTGTTCACATGTGCTCCCTACTACACTGGCCCCTCCGTGGTGGGCGGTCTTTTGTGCTCATCCCAGGATCCCCACACCGCAGCACTTCACCAAAGCCGGCGGAGTGCACGGACACACACACACACACACACACACACAGATCAAGCAGCCGATGGAGCCGGTATGACAGGGGCTGACTGGCTCAAGCCGCAAACATTCTGGTGCTGCCCCTCGAACCGGGGACCCCAAGACGCATGTGAGGAGACAGGTGTCCCATGCCTGCGTGGCTGCTGCCTCTACCCCTGACAACTCTGGGGAAAGCCAACCTGATGGCAAGGGTCACCGACTGCCACCGCCCCAGGAACGGAAGCCCTGTGGGGGCAGAGAAATGTCTCCTTTCTTTATGGCTCTATCCCCAGCATCTAGAAGAGTGTCTGCCACCAAGCAGGTCCCCAGGTAATACACGGTGGGCAAAAGTAGGTTTACAGCTGTGAGCAGGCATCACACAGTTAATAAAGCCATTGGAATAATCATAACCCGCATGCCTTTTTCCATACCAACACCTGTAACCTACTTGTGCCCACCTGTACTGGCTGGGGGCACGAACGGCGCTCCCCCGCCAGGTCCGACACAATGGCCGTGCCTATGAGACCAAGCGGCGAGAGCCCGGAGTCCTCTAGAGCAGGAGGAGGTGCACGTGGAAACCTCCAGGTGACCCCGACAGTTCACGCGTGCTCAGGATACGCTGCTACGTGCAACTTTCTTTACCGACATTTTTAGAGTCAGAGTTCACACTTCCTAAAGGCCTGGAGAGAATGCTGGCCATCTGATTTGCATTCATAGGGTGCTTCGTAGTTTGCAAGGGGGCTTATCCCCATCTCACCTGGCTGGGGTATGCAAAGTAGGCTCCGCCCCTCCCACCTTGAGCATGAGCAGGCTCCAGAGGGGAAACGGAAGGGGAAGCAGCAGCAGCAGCAGCAGCTCTTGTGTCGCCAGAAACACCTGGCACTTCTAAGTCCTTCAGTCGACCACCTTAGAACTGGAAGTCTGGGTCCTCCCACTCCCTCGGGCCCAGAGAGCCTTCCCCTTCTGTCCTTTACCCACCTGGTCCCAGGTGTCCAGGAGCATGACGTCATCAGTGGCCAGGTCTTCCTGCATGAACTCGCCAGGGACCTCTTCGATCTGGGAAAGCACAGAAGAGGTTAATGAATGGAAAGCGAACGGCCAGCCCTCTTCCCTCCCAGGGTAGGCTCCCCACAAAGGAGTTGCAGAGCCGGCTCTGGCCAGCAGGGGGCTTCCTCCTCTGTGCTGGGCCGTCAGGTCTGCTTCTTAGCCTCCGGTGCCTCGGGCCCCACTCCTCAGCACACGCCTCCCCCCCAGGGGAAAGCAGGGGCTCACCACAAAACGTCCGATCTTGTTGGAGCAGGCAAAGAGGCGAGGAGGGTGGGCGTCCAGCTTCTTGTCCTTCAGCCGCGGGGACGTGCGGTAGGCTGCCTTCCCACCCAGGGCCTCCCAGAAGCCGTCTGCGAGGGGAGGCCACACAAAGAGCCCACTGACACGCTGGCCTCCCCAGCCCTTCTCATCAGACGCTGGGACAAACCCGGCCCTAGCGCACCCACTGCTCCTGGTCCCCACCCTCCACTTCAATCCCAGGGGGCCAAAGAGGGACTCCAAGGTGATGACATGGAGCCCAGTGAGGGCCACTTGGCTGTGGACACAGTTGGGACTACTTCTGGCTTGAGGCCAACGACAGCGCCGTGAGATGGGAACAATTATCCCCACTCAACTAAGGCCCAGAGACAGCCATACGCTCAGGGGCGCGCAGCTCGTACGAGACTGGCGGGTCTCCCCAGACTCTGATCCCCATTCTTCCCACTGTACCCGCTCTGTCCACACAGGACTCTTTAAGTCTTAAGTTCATTACAATTAAATACGATTAACAATTCAGTTCCTTGTTCTCACTCATTCCCATCAGTGACATTCCATGAGCCACACGTGACTAGTGGCCACCGAGTTGGACCTGGCAGATAAAGAGCGTGTCCGTCCTCCCGGAGGTCTCACGGGACAAGCTCTTCCCCAGGTCTGTTAAGCACCAAGCAGGAGGGAGTGAGCTTAATGGCAGGAGCAGAAGGTGCCGCAGAAAGACGCCCCTGACCTATATTCTGGAATCAGAGGCGGCCCCTGGCACTGCTGGGCGCACAGGGGCTAAGGGCCAGAAGAGGCCGCTGGCCCTGGGAGGCTGTCACTCCTGCCTCAGTCTTTCAGAGCTTCTTCCTCACCCTTGACCCCCCGCCCCCCTCAGCCTTCCCTGCCCAGCCCAGGCTCAGCTCCCTGTTCTCTGATTCCTGGAGGCCCCTCCCTCACTCCCCAAAGCCCTCCTTTCATCCAGCCCCCTTTATTTAACATCCTTTAGCAGACAGGCACTGAGGAGGGGCGCAGGATATACAGCCCCCCCCAAAAAAAGGAGCACAGGGAAGCTGACAGCGAAAGCCCACGGAGAGCAGCCGGCTCCTTGCGCCTTCCTACCTGGCTCGCTGCCTTCTGCCACCTGCACGGGCTGGGCCCGCAGCACCCGGAGCAGCTCCTGAGCCCCAGTCTTCTCAGCCTCGCTGGCTCCTGTGCCCACCCACAGGTAGGCGGCCGAGGGGGTTTTCAGGACGAAGGCATCGTTGGAGTTCAGTGCACCGGCCTTAGGCATTATCTGGGAGGACAGTGCTCCGTTAATAGGAACCGGACAGGACACTCCCAGCCCCTCCTCACAGCCCAGGACACTGCAGCAGGGCCAGCTCAGGTGGGGACTTGGACGAGCACAAGTCCCCAGCTGCTGTGCCTGCACTATCCCAGCTGCTGAAGGCACAGACTGTGGACACTGAGAGGCTCAGTTGACGTCCAGAGTCACTAGTGCCCTGTGGCTAGCCAAGGTGATTCCAGAATTCTGGGTTGCATTAACAGAGGCTGAGTGCCCAGAACAGAGCAGGTGAGAGTCCCCTTCTCCTCTAGGCCGTTCAGACCGTCCTGTAGGATTGTTTGGGTGTGCACCTTCCACCACAAAAGGGACAGCAGCCAACTAAAATGTGATCAGGAACAGTGTCCAGATTGTGAAGAATGAACTACTTGTGAGTAGTGAGCTCCCTGTTATGGAAGACATGCAAGGGGCACTGGGCATCCTTGAAACAGGGGAAAGCCTAAGACATACAATCCTGCTGCCAGGGCAGGAAGGAACAAAACACTGCTTCTTAACCCCCCCATCAACCCCTCCCAACCCTGTACCCAGAGATCTGTGCGGCAGGCCTGGGAGGCTTTAGGGAAGCCACGCCCTCCTGGGGTCCACGGCCTGGGCGTCAGTTACCTCAACGGCTCGGGTGGCTCCAGAGCTGCTGGCCCGGACCTGGAAGAGGCGGGTGCTGGCAGGGGCCGTCTGCCCGCCCTCACGGGAGGTGCCACCCTTGTAGATGATCATGGGCTTCCCGCCAAACAGGCTCATGAGGTGGGCAGGCTCCTTGCCTTGGACCACACGGCTCTGGTCGGAAGATAGGAGAACAAGTCAGGGAAATAGAGGCATCAGTCCCTCTGTGGGAAACTCCACCCACCCTCGCTCCCGGGCCAGCACAGCCCAGGCCGACCCTGTCGACCAGGCCATCACGTGCCTGCATGTGTGGTATGGAGCTGGCCCTGAGCACACAGGGCTGGACGGGGAAAGGGAAGTTCCAGGAAAACCGGAGAGGCCCTCTGACCTGTGGTCTCCCTGGCACTGCATCAGTGGCTCTCCCCTCCCCAGAGAACCTGCCTTGCTGACCCTGAGTCTAGTCCAAGAAGCAGAGAGCCCACATTTGCAAATATTCCCTTAAATGGAAGCACAGGGATGGTTCGTGGACATGCTTCCAGGACAGTGATGTCAGCTCCAGGCACAAGAGCCAGTGGAGGGGTGAGAACACAACTTTGCAGAGCTGGAGGGACCCCTCCCGCACGGCCAGGACGCCCCAGAGGCAGGCTGCAGGTATTGGCCAAGATATACTGCATCCGCTCCTGCCCCTGCACCCACTCAGATCCCTGCCTCCCTGCCGCGGCCCCGAGAGCTACATCCAGCAGAAAAATCTCATGTACGTGCTGGGGGTACTCTGGTCACTTCCCAGTAGGACCCACCACTGCTGGGTCACTTCCCAGCACCATCCTGACGGTTGAGAATCCGGGCTTGTGCCTCAACCCCCTGGGGTCTTCCTCTGTAAAATGGGGCCAGGAAGGCTGGCCCCAAGGCTGGTGTCGGGATCAAGTGAGCTAAGACAGTGATCATCCCACAGGGTGCCCGGTACCCAGGGGACACCAGTGTCACAGAGTTCAGGGCACAAACCTTGGACCTGAATCTAGAGCCTGTCCACTCCAAGTGTGAAATAAAGGAAGGAGAAGTCTGTCTCCTTCCCCTTTATCTCCCCAGCCTGGCTCTGTTGCCCCCCAGGACCCCACACTGTAGCCAGAAGAACCTTTCATACCCTGCAATCACCTCACACCAGTTATCCTTCAACAACATCCCCTTGTTCTCAGGGTCAAGGTCAACATCCTCGCCATGGCTTCTGGGTTCTCCAGACTCCTATCATTCTAATACCCAGTGTCTCCTCCCACCTCAGGGCCTCTGCATACACTCTTCCCTCTGCCCAGAAAGGGCTTCTCTTCACTCTTTACCTGGTCAACTCTTAACCATCTGTTAGACGCCAGATGAGGAAGTCCCTTCCTCAGGAGGGTGAGGGTGGGGGCCTTCTCTAATCCAATTAGATCCCACCCAGGATCTATGTCCTTAGACTCCACATGCACAAATAAGCGGCCTCCTATGGGCCAGGCTCAGCGCTAACCGCTTTACAAATATTAACCCTTCAGCCGCACAGCACTCAGACCAGAGAGGGGCTGTTGTTATGCCCCCTTTGAGAACACAGAAGTATAAAGAGGCTCCGTGACCTGCCCAGGGGTGCCCACAGGTGAAGACAGGACTCAGTCCTAAGAGGCTGCGCCCACAGGCAGGTCTGAGCTGCTCACCAGGCTGCCTGTCCTGCTTCCCTCTCACAGCATCTTAGCATTTGCACTCCCCGCGTGTGACTGATCTCCCATGTGTGTAGATGCACCCATCTGTGTACATGTCTGCTGAACATCTGCACAGACTGGAAACCCCATCAGGGCAGGGGCAGGTCTGTGTGCTCATGGCTGCAGATGCAGTGCCAAGCACGTGAGAGCCCTCATAAATGCCTGTGGGGTGGACAGCCAGCCAGACAGATGAGTGAACAGATGGACAAGGCCCGCAGTGTGACCCAAAGGGGCAGTGGACCAGGCTCACCTGGACAGGAGTGCCTCCCAGCTCCTCATCCAGCTGGGCGGTCAGGATGGCGGAGGCAGCGACCTCGTCCTGGGTGGACTGAGCACCCTGCCTGCAGGAGGAAGTGACACCTAGCACCAGGGCTCACACAGAGTCCTGAGTCTCATCCTGGGCCTGGACCTGAGCAGCCCACAAATCTCCCGACTACGGGTCATCAAACTGACAGACAGAGGGGGCAAGTGATTCTTGAAGGGCAACCACGGCGATGCTCCTAATGAAGAAAGGATGGGATAGACCCAAGCACAGAGCAGCAGGGAACGTTACCCAAACACCAGCTCAGGCGCTGCCCTTTGGATGGGCGCCTCCCAGCGCCCTTAGACACATCCCCCCCGCCCTGTTTGCCCCCACCCTTGGTGCCTCCCATATCCCACCCCGCAGTATGCAGCCTGGCCCCTCACCAGTTATAGATGATCTGTCCCTGACGGCTGCCGTGACGGTAGTTGTACAGGATGATGTAGCTGTCACCACCGTAGAACTGCCCATAGGTGGTGGGATCCACAGGCACTTTGTCGGAGCCTTCAATTCTCCAGATCTGCGGGAGCAGAGCTGGTCTCAGCGTGGAGGGGCACCTCCACCCCCGAGTCAGGCCAGCTGGGAAACCACCCTGAGGCTCTACCGAGGGACAAGCGTTTTACCGATGACTCCACCTGGGCTTGGCCTGAAGTTGAGTAAGTTACCCAAATCACAGAGACACTGGTGTGTCCTGCTCTGAACCCTTACACTGCACCCCTGCCCCGCTCCATCCGTGCTCCTCGGAGCAACTGGCCCAGGGACTGCCAGCTGCAAGGTGGCACGCCGACCGTGCCTCCAGGGAGCATGACCCGTGAGGGCTGAGAGCACAGGTCAGTACACTGCCCGGGGCCAAATCGGCCTCCACCCGCTTCGAGGTTGTGTGCCCCGGGACAACCGGCTTCAACTCCACGCACCTCAGCTTCCTCATGTGAAAAGTGGGACTGATAAGAGTACCCACCTTGAGAGGCTGTTGTAAGAATCAAGTGAGTTTATTCATGAAAGTCTAGCAGAGCCTGGCCTGGGGTGATTGCTCTGTAGTTGGCAGCTACTCTTATTATTAAATTATTGTTGTTGTTATTACTAATATCACCATTATCTGCATTGTTACTGAATTGTCTGGACTTTACAGATCAGCTCCAAAGGCAGGGGCTTCACTAAGTGACCTCAGGGTGATTAATCCCTGCCAGCAGATCTCTTTTCCAAGCTGTTTTCCCTGGTGGCCACGAAGCCCTGCAGCGCCACCTGGTGGTGCTACAGAGACATTGAGCCCTTTAAATCTCCGCAAACAGAAGCCTACAATCTTTGGACCTTGAAAATTCCTGAAGGTGATGGAGTGGGATTAAACCCCATTTTACAGGTAAAAAGAAGTGTAGCTCAAAGAGGTTAAGTAACTCGCCCAATGTCACACAGCAAGACTGCCACACTGCCCTACCCTGAACATTCTCACTAGATCCTCCCCTCCCACTCAAGGAATGAATGAATGAATGAATGAATAATGATACCATGACACAAACAATAATAAATAAAAATTAACTTTTTGCTATTTCTAGCATGTGGAATGAAATCCATGTTTTCCAGAAGCAGACTACCTCATATCATAAACATCTCTGACCCCCACCCCACTCTTCTCCATCTTTGCTGCGACCTTCCTGGTGTCAAGGTCGCCATCTCTTTCCTAAACTATTGTAACAAGCTCTGCTGGGTCTCCACCTTCATTTTCTTGCCTCCAATCCATTTACAGAGAGTTTTGAAGCACAGAACTGAGCCTGATACATTTCTACTTTTAAAGAAAGAAAAAAAACCCTCACCATCCCCCAACAGTTACAGGGGTTAAGCCCACAGTCCTGGACATGGCACTCGAGGCCCCTCCCTGAGGGTGCTCCAGGCGCCCGGGATGGCTTCCTGCAGGTGAGGCCCTCAGCTCCCGTCCGGCAGCAAATCCCTGCCTACTCTGAGGCCCAACCGAAGTGTCCACATCTCTGTGGAGAATGCCCCGACCGCCCTCCCCACCTGTCCTTCCTGTTCCCATAACCCCTGTGCTCAATTCCCGTCTTCCACTGACCACACAGGCCTGAGCAATGGGCTGTGGCTGTGGTCGCCACCCCTCCCACACTAGGCACTCCTCGTGGGCAGGTGGGTCCGAGCCACTTGGCACAGGCCTGGCACACAGAAGGTGCTTAGAGTATACTGGCTGTAAAAATTAAGACAAAAGTATCTCACCCACCACAACTGTGGTCCAAACCCCATGTAGGAAAGTCCCCAGGGCAGCGGAGGCCAAGTGTGGGCCAGACACGCCCAGCAGGGAGAGGGCGGGGCCTGGACATGCCCCCAGCCCCGCCGTTACCTGTTTCTGGCCTGTGCCGTCGTCATCCATGCCGTGCTGGGCGGCCATGACGGTGGAGGTGTGCAGGGTGGAGGCGTCGAAGGGCACCCGCTCCACATTGGCAATGTGGCTGGAGAGATAGGGCAAGCCTGGGCCGTCTGTCTGGTCCGGGTCCCGCCAGTTCTTGAAGAACTGCTTGAACAGTGGGGTCTCGCCGCCCTCGGGAAGGATAGAGACCTGGACGAGGCCAGGGAAGAGCAGAATGTGGCCGGACTGAAGCCCCCAGGACAGGGGCCACGCGGCAGGGGAACCCCAGTCCCCACCCAGGGAGGACACCCACCCACCCCAGCCCTTTCTCGCACAAACGGACCCACCCTCGCCCTCCTGCCTGACTCCAGACTCACCTGGGTCTGCCTGGGGTAGTTCATCTTGGAGATGAAGTCAGAGGCCGTCTTGAGGGCAGCCTTCCGCTCCTCCATGTTGGCCTGCTTGCCTATCAGCAGATGGAGGGTGAGGGGCCTGGGTCAGTGCCTCGGAGAGCCACTCAGAAAGTGGAAAAGCCGTCTCTGCCCCACCGACTCTGACGCCTACGAACCACACACGCAGACCCGTCCTCCCCCCAGGCCATCTCTCCACGGTTTGGTGTGGAAGAGGCTCCCTCGACTCCAGTCTGACGTTTGTCCCAACCCGCAGAGCAGCCCTGTGTCTGGACAGCTCTTGGCTGGCTCACATCAGCCCTCAGTCCCCAAGTCCAAGGAGCCAAAATGATGATGACGATGATGACAGCCACAAATGCTCAACTCTCGGTCCTTCCTTCTGCCATTCTCTGTGCACCCATGGCCTCCCTCCGTCCTCTTCCTCGGGGGCAATCACAGAGCATCTGAGCACAACGCTGGTGCGGCCACTCAGGAGCCTCCCACGAGCGGCACCCAACATGGTCCACACGGAGCCCCATGGACCCAGCACAGCGCTGCTCAAACAGAGGCCAGACCGCCTTTGTGAAGAGCCCCAGCACACACGAGCGGGTCAAAGGCTCTACACGCCCTGCAGTAAACTGACCTGTGAACATCACTGAAGCCAGTTTGGACAGTAAACTTATTTGACCACAAAGCTATATATATATTTTACATACTTTTTATATAATGCCAGTTAATCTGAGAACTGGTATTATAACACATTTAAAAAAAAATCTTTAGAGGGGAAGGGAAGGAGAGAAGGAGAGAAATATCAATGTGTGGTTGCTTCTCGTGAGTCCCCTGCCGGGAACTGGCCTGCAGCCCAGGCATGTGCCCTGACTGGGAATCGAACCGCAATGGTATGGTTTGCAGGCCCGCGCTCAATCCACTGAGCTATGCCAGCCAGGGCTTATAACACATTTTTGAAATGCTGATTTTAGCCCAAATAAGTCTGAGACCCACAGAGGCAAGTAAAGGACCCAAGATCACACAGCGAGTCAACTGCAAAGCCAGGGTTGTAGGTCGACTCCTGGTTCCTGCTGAGGAGCTCGCCACTGCCCCGGGGCACCTGCAACGGCCCCCTACCAGGCTGCGGGGGCTCCCGCCCACGGCCCCGGCAGAACCTGCCTGTCCCCGTTACCTTTCCACACAAAGATTTTCCCATCTTTGCCGTGGTCCAGGATGAAGCAGTCCTCTGACCTCAGGGCCCCCTGGGCGAAGGGGTTCTCATCAGCCACGAGTGACACTGACATGCTGCCAGCAACATTGGAGACCTAGGGGACAAGGGGAGGCGAGTGACCACCACTGCCTCGGCCTGCACGGAGGGTGTCCCCAAGCCAACGCATGAGTCGGCCTACTCCCCAGCCCCCACTGCAAACGGCAGGGCAGAGGGGCACCTGCACGTGGACCCTCTCCTTTTCCGCTTTGTCCAACTACGTCCGTGACTTACACACGGGTGTCACATAGACACTGCACACGGAAAGGGCAGGGGGTAAAATGCAGGGATGTGTGGCTTTGGAGGACTGTCAAGTTGGCCTTGAAGGCAGTCAGTCTCATCAAAGAAAATAAAAGCAAAAAATCTAAATGCAGAGTAGTGGCTTGGCTTGGAATCAGGAATGAAAACTTGGGGAATCTGAATAAAGCCTGTAGTTTAGTTAATAATGTGGAACCAATGTTAATTTCTTAGTTTTGACAAAGGTACCCGGTTATGCTCAATGTTAAGCAGATGCTGGATGAAGGCTATATGGCAACCCTCTGTACTATCTTTGTAATTTTTCTGCAAACCTAAAACTATTCCAAAATAAAAAGTTCATTAAATTAAACAAAAAATGAACAAAAACACATGTACCACACTAGCCAAAATTCGAAAGATTCACGGTACCCAGTGAGGACAGGGCTCTGGGTAAACAGGCACGTTCCAACCCTCGCGGAGGGAACTTGGGACCCCTTCTAGAGCACAGTTCAGTTATATGTAGCAGAACTTTAAATGTTACTGAGTACGCAGTGTGTGCCAGCACTGATAACTCACAGAATTACGGAACTCCTTTCGTCCCTGCCCCAACCCTATGACAGTGCCACCACTGTGCCCACTTTATCCCCACGGAAACCGAGGCACAGAGAGGCTATGTGACCTGCACACCCAGAGTACCGGGCCTGGGATTCAAACTCTGGATTCTGACTCTAGAAGCAGTACTTTCAATCACCAGCTCGCTATGCAGCCTGTGGCCTTGGGTGGGAACTTGCTCTACTGCCGTACTTAGCCCAAGTGCACAGAGGGCCTGGCCTCGGAAACGGTGGGAGCATCCTCTGCTGTCCATCGTTAGGGATTTGCTGAATCCGTACGCTCCTCACAGAGAACATCACGGAGCTAGGGCCGTGTGGGTCTCAAAGAAATGTCCACGGCCACGGTGAGGGGAGAAAAGGCCACTGGACAGCGTGAGTCGTTTGGATGCATTTACATCGAGGAGAGATGGGAAAATATATAATTAGACCCAGAAAGAGGTAATCTGGACTTTCTTTCACTAAAGGGTAACTTCGTAACCATGGTAACCTACAGAGAGGGGAGGAGGAGAAGCCAACTTTTAAAAATTTGGGTATTGTTACTTTTGTAATTAAAACACATCTTAAAAATAGTACTGGTTATATTTAGTCAGTAAAACTTTATAGTTCTATCTATATATTAGTTATATAGGACATATGATCTACATATTATTTATTGGACATTGTTTAATAAAATTGTGTAGGTTTCAAGTATAAAATTCTATTATACATCACCTGTATATTGTATCTCTTTATATACATTTTAAAAATTGTTTTAAATATTTTATTTATTTATCTTTAGAGGGGAAGGGAAGGAGAGAGGGAGAGAAATATCAACGTATGGTTGCCTCTCGTGAGTCCCCTGCTGGGAACTGGCCAGAAACCCAGGCATGTGCCCTGACTGGGAATCGAACCGCAATCCTTTGGTCCACAGGCCCGCCGTGCTCAATCCACTGAGCTACACCAGCCAGGGCTCTTTATATTTTTGAGTATTGATTGCTACTTTATTTTCACAGTGAACATGTATGACTTTGTCAGGATAAAAGTCACTGACATGGTTTTTCTTTGGAGGTAATGACAATCTGTGCCCGTTTGTCATTTTACCACAAACAAGCCCAGGGCACAACCCGAGTGTCACAGCGACACAGGCCAGAGGTCCTTAGCTCAAGAGCAGCCTCCGTTCAGTTTTAAAAATCATAGGGAAAAAATTATAAATAAAGTCATTAACCATAACCCCCCAAACACAAGCCCATTTCTGTAGTATTTCCCCACATACTTTCCCGAAACACTTCCCGCCAGTTTTCTCCACGGACTCCCAGAAACCCTGCAGAGTTCCCTTTACAACCTTCCTCCCCACTTTACAGACTAGGAAACAGAGTCCCAGGGAGAGGACACGTGCTGCCGAGACGCCACCGATGAGCACGGCGCAGATCTGTCTGCGGTCGATGGCATTCTCTTGCTCTTGGTGCGGGAGGCAAAGGAAAATAAAGGGGTGTCCACAGGAGACACGCAGAAGCCGGGCCCCCCAGGCGTGTTCTGTGCACGTGGGGCTCAGGAAGGCCGAGTCCCCGCCTCCCCGCCTGACCCCAGGAGACGGCAGATGAGGCCCACCTTGTAGAGCTTGGCCAGCCTGCGATTGACGGCGTCCTCCTTGGCCGTGTCATCAGTGCCCTCGGGCAGAGCGGGCTTGGAGCCCAGCACCTGCGGAGACGGAGAGATGGGAGGAGGGGTGGCTGTGGGCTCCCAGCGGCCTCATTCCCCAGGGGGAGGCCTGGGCTCCTGACAGAGACCCCTCCGCAGGCAGGCAGGGGCCACGTGGGCGTCCACCGTGACCTTCCGCTGAGGGAAAAAGCCTCTGAAGACATCCTGCCCTGCTTCACATGCGTCTTGTGTGTGGAGCTCAACCGCCTCAGCCCTGCTCCTCTGTCTCCGGGGCAGCCCTGCAGAGTTACTCTCCCATCTCCTCCTCCTGCGACGTCCAAGAACGGGAAGCATGGCTCCAGAGCACACCTCCGACCCGTGACTTTAAGGGACCCCACTAAATGGTCACACCCATGCTGGGAGGCTCGGATTACCACTCTGGTTTCACAGAGGCGGAAACCAAAGTCCAGAGACATGAGGTGACTTACGCACACAGCCAGGAAGGGGCAAAGTGGAGTTCGAACCTGTGACTCCCTATTTCACTCTTCCATTCTGGCCACCTCCACCCTTCAGAGCCCCAGCTACGCCCCCTCCCAAGCTGCGGTTGTGTCTGGGCTCTGCGTCATCATAATCACCTTCCAACTCTTCCTGAACACCAGAACTCAACACCCCCACGCAGGGGCTAAGTCATGAAGCTGGAACTATCGGTATGTTCACAAAGCAAAATGACTGACAATCATGTCACACAGTTGACGAAAGGGGCCATAAACTACCAGGAGCAGTCAGAAGAGAAAAGAGGGGACTGGGCTGTGGCCGTATTTTCTGACCCGGCTCCAGCGCCTGGTCTGTCCTCGAGAGCGATGGAGACGCTCCTTTCAGGGATCTGGCCCTCCCAGCTGTAGGGCGTGGCTCACGAGCCCAGCAAACACCAGGGCACGGATTCCAGCCCACCTCTCAGGGGAGTCTGGGAGTTGTTGGGGAAGCTACTCCTCCCCACTCCCTAGAGTTCCAGCACGGTCGAAAAGCAAATTCAACTCAAACTCGCCTGGTAAATGGATAAATGTGTAGAGCACCCTGTCTCCATGCTTGGCCCCTGCCCTGCACCCCTGGGATGTGGCTGTCAGTACCTGGAGCATCGCCTGAGGCTCAGAGCCCTCTTCAGACACATGCACTTGGGCCCGGCCATTCCGCTCGTTGTCCCGGATGCTCTTGGACACCTGCGTGGCCTTCAGCCTCTCAAATCGGTTGCTGTTGGAGCCGCACCACTGATAGATATCCTGTAAGACAGGGACCCCGGGTGAGGCGGTGGGCCGGCCTTTGTGGAAGCCCTGCCCAGTGCAGGGTGAGGAGGGGACTGCGGAGTGTGTGTGCACACCCAAGCCCAGGGAGTGCCTTCCGTGTGTACCAGGCTACGTGAGTGCGTGGCTCGGGATGAGTCTTTTTCACAGGTACAGCTACACACAGCATGTGTGGAAAAATGTCTGCCTGCTAGTGAGAGCGGAGATTGGTACAACCAACTTGGAAAACCATCTGGCCATAGTTACCAGAACTGAGTCTATCGATAGCCTGTGAGCCAGCAATCCCTGCCCCAGGACGTGCGCCAAAAGACCCGAGTTAGGACGCCAGAGTAGCACCACCCGTAAAAGCCCCTCACCAGAAACTACACCGAGTGCCACCACAATAAAAAGCATAAACGGATTATGGCACATCCAGCCAATGGGACCTTGCAGAGCAAGGAGACTGATGGATCTACAGTATGGATGGATCTCAGAAATGGGATGCTGAGCAGAAGTCAAACAAAACAGAAAGGTGCCACGTGTGTGAAGTTCAGAAAGAGGCCAAACTACCCTGTGCCACTGAGAGTCCAGGATGGAGGGTATCCTTGGGGGTGATGGGACTGGAAGGGGACAGGAGGGGGGTTCTGGGGGCTGATGACGTTCTGTTGCTTGATCTGGGTGTTGGTCACAGTGTGTTCACTTTCTGAAATGCACAGAGCTGTGCACGCAGGAGTCACACTCTTCTGTATCCCTATTACACCTTAGTAAAAAGCTCACACTAAATAAGTGTGCGCCTGTGCTTGCACGGACATTATACCACATGTATGCAGGCCGCTGGGGTGCAGTGTCTGCCCATGTTCATCTGCAGGTGTGCGGACATATGAATCTGGGAGAAATGGGTACAGAGCATCGCGCACCTGTCAGGTGGGCCTGGGAAGTGCATCCTACACACACTGCCACATACAAGTGTTCGTGTGCAACCACGCAAGTGACACATACATGTGTGGGTCCTTGACCAACGCACCCAAGTTTACATGTTGGCGTTCACCATGGTGCCAGGTCCACGTCTGGCAGGCAAAAGCCTCTAGTTTCTACATATGCCTGACGTGCATTTTTAGGTGAGCGACCCTATGTAAAAGGGTACATGAGATACGCATATGAACACAAGACCGCAAGGAGCCCACATGTCAGTCCGAGTGCACTGTGCAGGAGGTCTGTGTACCCACGAGCCTGATGAGCTTGAGGGCGCATGTGTGGGCCCCTGTGCGTGCCAGGCACATCTGTACCTGAGGTTTTGCCGGTGTGTCTGACTCATGTATAGAGCATGTGTGTGCATGGGGCTACCATGCCTGTGGCTTACCCTGCCTGTGTCTTTGCATGTGTTAACATGGGTATGTCCACCTCCCCAGAGTCAGGCCTGGCCAGCCCAGGAGTACTGCAGTGTCCCCTGGGAAAGGGCAGGCAGGACTCACGTTGCCCAGGTCCAGGATGAAACAGTCGCCAGTGTTGAAGCTCTCCCAGGACACGGGAACCTCAGTGGCACGGACCACACGCCGCCCTTTGACCTGTAAGAGTCTCTGCACCACCACCTCATTGGGTACCACGTGCTTGAATCCTGAAGCCACGCCTCCTTTCTGTTGGGTCAAGCAGACAGCGTCAGTCCGGCCGACGGGATCCAGGGAAGCAGATATGGGGAAAGGAAGAGGGTTGAGTTGAAGGAAATTCTGGCCTAGGGACTGGTACCTTCCGGCAGATTTCATGCCACTTCCTGCCTCTGAATTCACAAAGACCTCCAGGGCCTCTTTCCTGGATCAAAAAGCTGCAAACATTCCTTTCTCAAGACCAGCATTTCCCAAAGGATGTTCTCAGGAACCCCAGCTCCTAAGACATGCTTCAAGAAAAGGGTTGGGGGGGGGAGGAGGAAGGGCTTCCACCAAGGCCAGAAACGTACCCGCTCCTTGCTGCTTCACTTTACAGAGTGAGGCCAAGTCTGACTCTCACCACACATGCCATGAACAACATGGAAGCGTTTGTGAAATGACAATGCCCACTGTTCTGAGCACTTGGCATGTGTCATCTATGAGGCAGGTGTCATTATCCCCATCTTATAGATGTGGAAAGTAGGGCCCAGAAATGAAGGGATCTGCCCAAGATCTCACAGGGAGTAAAAGCTGAAGCTACAATTCAAACTCAGATGTGACTGAATCTATAGGTTCTTCTTTCCCTGACATCAGGCCTTCTTAGGGCACCGGTTTCTAGGGTCACTCGGGATGAGAGGCAGGAACAAGCCACTGTTCAGAGCAGTCTTGCAAGTAGAAATTACATTTTCCTTTGGCAAGTGGAGCGCCCTCTTGTGTCCTTTCTTGGTATCAGCATGAGACCTTTCAAGAGCATCCCCTTGGGCTCAGCAGGGTTGCCAAGGTGTTCAAAAGGCCTTTCCTTCTGCCCTTCTTCCCTGCTTCAAGGGCCGTCCTGCTGGGGAGCAGGTGAGGAAGGGCAGCTTGGGGGAAAGGTGTGCCACCCTGTGCTCACCCGGTAATGGGGATGCCACTCACTAAGTCCTTGCCAAGGTCTAGGGCACCTGCTTTATAGATGCGCAGTGTGGTGATCACAAGCCCCAGGTAGAGGTCTCATTCCACCACTTCACAGGCAAAGAAACTGAGGTACATGTAAGTTAAGTCCAGTGTCCATGGTCGCAACTAGTTGGCGGCAGTGCTGGGTTTTACCCCCAAGCTCACTGTTCCGGGGACCCAGCCACCCTAAGTCTGCCAGCCCAGTCATTCCTGCGTGTGTGCGGCAGCCCAGACCTGGGGGCTTCCTTCCGCTGGAGGTAAAGAGACAAAGGATCTAGAAAGTGCGAGTGTTTCCATGGACTCCTCAGAGACGAGGAAGTGAAGGGAAAGAAAGACCCCAAACTTCTTTTTCATGCATCTCTAAAATATTTCATTTGTTCAAGCATGCCTTTTATTTGTTATTTTAAAACAACAGAAAATTTTTAAAGGGGTTGGTTTGTGTTATAAATCTTGGTTTCAACAAATTATCTGTATATAAATGTATACCATAAAAGAATACTTGACTTTTAATAATTTCCTGGTTAATGAATTCTCCTGATCTATACGATTAAGACTTGAAGAGGCAAGTTAACAAAATAATAAAAGAAAGCTCTTAGAAGACAGTGGACCTACAGATGCAGGAGGCAGGAATTTTTTGAAATTTTTACTATTTGTTACTGTTTCTACTTTAGGATTGCTTATCGCTTTGTGTGGTCTAATCATTATGGGGGTAGGCGCTAGCATCAAATTATGTGAACAAAATTTAATAGGACAAATTGTTTTAAAAGCCACTTTCCAAATTAAAGTAATGATATATATATATGTGTCATATATATAGTTCTATATCTATAACAAATATACATACCTATATGTTCACAGTATAAGAGAAATTATCCACCATTCAGTGTACATTTCCAAGAGCAGAATCATGGGGGACTTTTACTTTTGAAAACCTGTATTTCTATAGTGTTTACCATTTTACAATAAGCTTGTATCATTCTTGTCGTCAGAAGAAGGGAAAATATATACAAAGATGTTCAACTGCTTACAAAACAAAGGAAAACGAGTGGCTGGGGCTGGTCCCCTGCGCCCTCGAAGGCGGAAGAGTCCCTCCTCTAAGAAACAGGAGCAACGTGGGAAGGGGGGCGGAGGGGAAGGGTTCGTGCTCCCGGCGGTCAGGGGTGTCTAGGATCAGCCAGCCCAGACTGTGTTTGAACAAAGGGTTTCAGATAACCTAGCCCCAAGGGGTCTCTAGGGTTCTATCTGAAGTCAAGGAGGAAAAGCAGGAAAAGGAAAAGGAGGAGGACCCACCAGAGGATTCTGAAAAGTGCAGACTCTTTAAATAGGATTTGTGGGGTGCAGAGGAAGATGAGACAGGCGCTGTGACAGCCCTCCTCATAGCCCCTGTCCCCTCCCTGCCCCTTCTCCCACCTGGGGACAGAAGTGGCTCTGAGGTGCAGGCTTTCACAGGAACAAGTCTTGTGTAACAAGCTCTGCTCCTCAGGGATCTATAATTGATGAGGGCTCCAGGCCAAGAACCTCGGGCTGAGCTTGCCAAGTGAGGGGGCAGCTGGAGGACTTGCCGAAGGTGGAAAACAGGACCAGCCTGGGACCTCATATTTGTGAGTTCCAGGAGCCAGGAACTTTCAGGACTGAAGTCCCAAATCTGGGCCTGGATTGGGAACTCATTCCTCAAGAGTATGGGCCAAGAACATCCTGGAAAAATCCTCAGAAGATGGAAAAGGCTAGCTAAACATGCAGATTCCTAGGCCTCATCCGAGCTAAGATCATGGACCAGGGAACCCTGAAGTGTCTACTCTGAACCAGGTCCGTGCTGGCCCTTCACAGCTACATTTGAATCCCAGCTCCGTCACTTACCAGATCTGCTGGGAGAGGTCAGAGGACAAGCTGCTTAACTTGTCCACAAAACAGCAACAATAAGCAAGCACTTGTTACATAATCGATAAATGTTTGCTGAAGGAATCCCAAACGGGGAACGTGTGAGAGCACACACCCAGAGGCACGCAGCTGGCCAAAGCCTCACAGTTAGGGACGTGTGGCCTCGGGACCAGAACCTCAATCTCTCTGGCTCCTGGTCAAGTGCTCTTTCCACTTCCTGCTCCAGGAGCTACAAAAAAGGCCGGGTACTTCTTTAGGTCGGGGGACGCTCTCACCTCTCCTTCTTCAAGGTACCACAGCCCCAGAATGGGACAAAGGAAGGAGAGCTGGAGAGCTCTGCAGGAGCTGTGGGCACACGTGAACTGGCCAACAGGGGGCGCTAATGAGCTCTGGGAATCCAGCCGCTAATGAGGTCTGGGAAACGCCCCCCCCCCAGGGGGCCCTGTTTGCTCCCAGCACACACCCTGTGCTCTGCTATCTCAGCCTCACTAGCACTTTCCCATCAACCAATTCCCTGTGCTTCACTGGGCAGACAGGGTCACCACCCTGTTTATGCAAAGGACCCTGAGGCCCAGAGAGGGACAATAATTTTTATAAAACCACATGGCACATCAACAACATCAACTTGGCTTGAGAGACAGGCTGGTGTAATGAAAAGAATGCTGGGAGTCAGGAGATCTGGGTTCTGGTCCCAGCTCTGGGACTGACTTGCTGTGTGACCCTGGGCGAGTTGTTTAATCACTCTGTGCCTCAGTTCCCCCTCCATCCCTGAAAATAAGAGATTTGGACTCTGATATTAAGGTCCATCAAAGCTTGTGATCCCCTCCCTGTCCTCACCAAAGAGAACTCCTGCTTCATAAAAGTACAGCTTTGCCTGAGCCCTTCCAAGGTGCCAAACCCCACGCAAGGCATTTCCCAGCTACACTTTCACTAAATCCCCTTCCAAGGCCTGAAGGGCAGGTATAATTCGCTTTCCTGTAACCAAAGAGGAAAGGGAAGCTCAGGGAGGCCAAGTGGCTTGCAAATGCCACACTGCATATTAGGGCACAGCCTCTCAGGGCTCCTAGCTTGATTTTGTTCAGCCCCACCTGGCTGGGACCTCGAAGAGAAATCTGTGTTGGTTCAGACTCCTTAGAGTTCAAGTTCAAGGGGAATTCTAATGAACAGAAAGAGGAATGTGATCCAGGGTGCCCTTTCAAATACCTAACCTGGAACCCTCTGTTGGCAGGGAACAAGAACTCAGGGTGCGGAAACAGGACTAGGCCCAAGACCAAGATAAGTGAGCGGCTGAGTTTCCACCCATGGCCCACCCCTTTCTGCTGAGGTTAGAAAGACAACGCTGTAAAGTGGTGGGGAATTTTCTTCTCTTCATTTTAAGATAAGGAACCAGAGACTCAGAGAGGGAGTGTGATTTGTCCGACGTCACACAGGAAGGGCACAGGATTCAAACGTAGGGCCGGCCAACTGCAAAGGCTGAGCTCTGACCTATCTGCCCACGTCACCCCACAAGGCTGAAAGGAAAGTGGACCTGAACGAGTCCTGTCACTGGTGCATTTGTCCCCGCCAACTGGGACCCACCTTGTATTTGAGGCCGGACTTGAAGTAGCCGAGGAAGGTGGGCGACTCGAAGCCCTGGACCTCGCGGTGCTGCACAGCTCGACCGTTCAGGTAGTCATCCAGCTGCACGGTGAAGATGGCGGCCGCCCCGCTCTCATCCTGGCTGCACTCGTTGCCTGGGGGACGTCAGAGCAGCGTAAGCCCAGCTTCCAGAGAGTAGTCCCAGCCTCCTACGGAGGAGGAGCCCAGAGCCCCCAGCACTGTGCTAGCCTGGCTGTAGAAGCTGGGCAGACCCCTGCCTTCCATGAGCCTCAGTTAATTCATCTGTATAATGGGGAGACGGGAGCCAGACTCCGTGGTCTCTGAGAGTCCTCCCTGCTCCAACATACCCCGCTACACTCACCTCCTTTACCTGCCCCCCCTGCACTCGCTCAACCCTGCTGAGCATGAAGTCATGCCTGGGAGCAGCAATTCGGATCAGGAAACTGAGGCTCAGTGAAGGGGAAGGACTTACAGTCACACGGCAGAACTGTGGTGGGGACTCCAGGCTCCCAACTCTGAAGGGCAAACTGGGGCATGGCTGGGGCCGGGCCAGGGAAGCTTATGGAGGGGGCTCGGGGTCCCCAAGTCACCCCAAATTCTGAATGCTGTACTAACTTGAACTTGTTTAACCCTCACAACACCCCTGTGATATAGTGGGGTGCTCTAGCATCATGGCCACTTTACAGAGGCACTGAGTGACCTGCCAAAGGACAGAGCAGGGCTCCGACTGGAGCAGGCTGGCTCTAGGGTGCGGGAGGATGTAACCCCCTAGCCACACACTTTAGTTCCCGTGGGGCTGCTGGGAGACCACACGGCAGAGGGCTGTGCTTTACGGGGGTGGGGTCCGGCCTCACCCAGCCAGTAGTGGAGGTCGTACTGCAGGTTCCCGTTCCTCAGCTGCACCGTCTTCAGGATGACATACGCGTCACCTGTGAAGAAGTCTCCGTAGAGGTTGGTTGGCACAGGCACCAGGTCGAACTTCTCCACGCGCCAGATCTGCAGGCCGGGCTCCTTCCCTGCCTTGAGGAACTCGGGGTGTTCCACCACCATGCTGCTGGGCTGGAAGAGAGGGGGCGGAGCCTGAGCAGGGGCCGAGGCCGCAGCGGGGAGAGAGCCCAGCGGGGAGAGAGCCCGGGCGCGAGGGAGGGTGCTTTCTAGCACCAAGAGCATCACACTTGAGCCTCTGACTCTCCCCGCCCCCAAGTCGGGCCTAACCCCTTCTATAGCCCGTCCGGACGAGAGAGCAAACAGAGCGGAGTTTAGGCTCCGAAATCTGTCTTTGGCCAAGCGTCTGTCTCTCCTACTCAGTTCTCCAGTGTTGGGGAGGAAAAGGGTGCTACCTCTTCTCATCCCTTCTTAGTGCCAATTGGTTGGAAAACGGAGGGACAGAGTGGTGAAGTGACTCTGCCAAGGATCCCCAGCGAGGAAGTGGCAGAGAGGGAATTGCCCCAAGCTCTAAGAGCACGAACTCTGGGAGCGTGGGGAGACCCCCTCCGATGGAAATGGTAAATCTGGGGGTCCCCAGGGGCTCAATGTGTTCCAGCATCCTCAGTGGCTCTTAGAACTAGAAGGCTCCTAAGGGAGCTCCTCCTTCAACCGTATTCTGCAGACAGGGGAACTGGGGCCCAGGGAGGGGAGGAGACTGGCCCAAACCACACAGCAGGTTTGCTTTGGCTCTTTGGAAGCGGGAAGATTTCCCATGCCTCACCCGTGCCCCACCACACCCCAAGGAGGTCTAAATGACTTGGCCCAAGTGGCCTCCTGCGCTGTCTGCCTCCTCCCTCCTGCCCCCCAGCACCCCACCCCCAAATTCCATTTCTTGGAAAGGTGGAGAGGATGCAGGCAGGGTCTGCAGGAGCCTGCTGGAGACCAGGTGGTCAAGGATGGGGGAAAGGCCGTCAGACATGCAGGAGGGCTGGAGATGCAGCAGAGTGGGACTGTTAGCCTGGGGCCGAAGGGCAGAACTCAGCAGGCACGTGTCACCTGGCCGGAGAACAGATATGGTGGGAGAGGTCAGAGAAACCAGACGGAGAGAACTCGGGCAGAGGGGTGGAGAAACATAAAAGCGCAACAGGAGAGAGGAGAAACCAGACGGGACGGAGGAGGTATCAGAGAGAATAAATAATCATAATGATGATAAGCAGGTAGAGGTGAGATCATACAAGGAAGAGGCAGAAAATACTGGCAAGGCAGAAATAAATCAGAGGAAAAAGAGAAACCTGAAATGGCAGACATGAGAAGAGGGAAGGAGAGAAATCGGGCAGAGGGAAAGAGACACTGGAGGAGAAAAGTGACAGATCAGGTGGCGGGGATGGGTCAGAAATCAGAAGGCAGGGAAGAAAAAGAAATCCGGCCAAGGCGAGGTTAGCCTCTAGGGAGGGAAACAGCCAGGTCCCGGAGGCTCCCACCCCCATCCATGGGAGCCCCGGAGGCAGCAAGAAATACTTACAAAGCAACAAAACAGTTTTTCCATTCTAGACCTGAATTACTCCCCTTTTCCTAGTGCTGTATCTGCAAGAACTTACAATAGAGAGTTACTCCGGGAGCCCCCGGGCCCCCTGGGCACTCACCCGCCCTTGAGTCTGCGGTGCCTGGGTCGCCACCCGAGACACCCCCCGCGACGCGGTGGCCACACGGGCCTGCGGCGACAGCGCGCACAGCGCCAGGATCAGGGCGCAGAGCATCGCAGACACAGAACTTTGCGGAGCCATGGCGGCGGCGACTGCAGGAGACCCAGCCGGCACCCGAGGCCTCCCGGTCACTGATCTTAAGTAGTCGCTGGCCCACCCCGCTGGAGCCTGGACCGCCCTGCAAGGAGGGCTGGGGGCAGGGCCGAGCCCGGCCCCCAAGGGCCTGCCAGGGGCGGGGATCTGGCCTAGATTTTGGAGACATCTGGGTTCGCACGGAGACCAACCCAATCGGGCGTGGCCACCCCTTCCCCCACTCCCCCAGCTCAGGGGGGCGGAGACCAGGCACGAGCTTAGCATACAGCAGGCACTACCTCTGTGTACACTAAGTGGGCGCCTTCAGGAAAGTTGGGGAGTCCAGCTCAGCCTCCTGTGTGACCCACGCAAGACCACTCCCACACCTAACATCTCCAGCATTTACTGAAGGCTTTCCACGCTTCATAACATCCTTTATCCTTTACAGAGAGGGAATAGCGACAGTGCATATAACGGGGATCACTGCGTGCAGGGTACCCAATCAGCCTGCACACCACTAGGAACCGGGATACGCAAGATTGGAGCCCGGGCACTCTGGGGCGGCCTGTCCACCCAGGCGGCACGCGGCTGCCACCACCAGCGAGGGCTGCCACCACCAGCGAGGGGCGGCCTGGACCCCTGGGCCAGCGGGACTCGGGAAGGGGCGGGCAGACCTCTCACCTCCTGCAGCTGCCGCTTCTCCTCTGGTCAAGACCACCCCCTCTTTTCTTCTTTTTAAAAAGTTTTTATTCCTTTTTCTTCAGTCTTTCTTTGTATTGGTTTCAGGTGTGCAGAATAGTGATTAGACAATCAAAAAAGTTTTTATTCTTAAAATGTTTATTTTTTTTTATCAAGAGTTAAAGTAACATATTCGTACCCAGTTGTTATCTCTCAACCCCACGTATTTCTTCCAAGGAGCAAAGTGTTTTCCCCAGATGATGTCGGGGTTCACCTTCACGTCTTAAGTAACAACTCCTGTTGCTTTTTGTAGTTGTTTCCAGTTTTGTTTTTTGAGTGGGGCTTTTTTGTTGTTGTTGTTGTTGTTGTTTTAGGACCTATCTCTTGGCTCCCCGAGAGAAGACAGAGCTTTAAGACTTTTTCCAACTCCTCCACCCCCTTCCCAACCCTCCCCCCCCCACTCGGAGGCACAGGGTCCCTGGGTCACGAGCAGTGCAATTCAGAATCACCTGGTCCCACCAACCCCTCTCTCCTGCCTCCCACCACCCTGCTGGACTGACCTCTACTTCCAAGGTCCCCTTGCATCCCAGCACGCCCCCTCTCCCCACAGCCCCCTGTGATGACGGGAAGGAGAATTGGGGAGCTGGGGAATCGGGGACCTGGCTTTGATTCCCACCTCCACTGTGTGCAAGTTATTTTCCTTTCCTATGCCTCAGTCACCTCATCTACCAAGGGGTACAGTAGTTTCTGAGGATTCAGTCGGTTTCTGCGTATGAAAATGGCCCGGATGACAGCCAGGTACATGGGGGCTCCCATCCCCCTTCCCCACTGCCAATAGTGGCCCACCGCCGCCCCTCCTGGAGCCCCGCCTCCATGTAACCAGGCTTGAGTTGGCTCTCCACCCTCCACTGCTCCCTCCTACTGAAGGAGTCTGCAGGTGGATAAAGGGCTACGGGGTCTCACACAGAGTGAAAAAGATTCCAGATTGTAAGGGTTGTAAGAAGACTTCATGGAGGAAGGGATTTGCAGCCTGAGCATTGAAGGACAGGGAGCAGGGAGATTAAGAAAAGGCATTTTTGGAGAGGGACCAGCATGGGCAAAGGGCAAGCAAACACAGGCCACATGCAGCGAATAGTGGTGGGATCCGGCCTGAAACGCAGGGGACGAGGAGATGAGGCTGAAAGGGCGGCAGGAGTCGTGGGGCCCCGGGGGCCACACGGAAGAGTGCCTCTCTGGGCGGATGGCAGTTGCGGGGAGATGCCGGGTTCTCGGGGCTCGCGGAGCCTGCAGTGGGCCAGCTGGGGCCTCAATTCAGAGAGCTCCCCAGTCTCCTTGGGCACTCCGGAGGACTGCAGGATTATAAAAACCCCACGGTTCTCATATGCTCTGATGGAAGCACAAACCAGCTCTCACCTCTCTGGACAGCAATTTGATTACCCAGACTCAAAACACACAGTGCAACCATAGACCCACTTCCCTCGGAATCACTTACAAAGGCACACAAAAATATACGTGCAAGGGTGTTCACTGAAGCCTTGTTTGAAGAAAACTGGAAGGGACCCAAATTTCCTGGTTAAAGAAATTACGGAGCTGCCACACAATGGACCACTCTGCAGCTGCGAAGTCAGAATGAGCCAGCTCTGGTGGTGCCTGGCACACAGTAGGCACACAGTAACCACAGAGAGATCTCCGAGCACAAAAAGTAAACCGTACAACTATTAGCGCCTTTCCTCTTTTTCAGAAGGACATCTGTTTCTGCATATACCCTTTAAAAGTCACGGAAGACGAACAGAAAACTGTCAAGGCAGTTTGCTTGGAAGGGATGACAGGAGAGAAGAGTGAGCGTTGCCCACCTGCCGGAGGCTGCAGTGAGCGAGCGCCGGGTTCCCTGGAGTCAGCAAGAGGAAACACTGGAGGGAAAGAAACCTTCTAACACTGGATTATGGAGATGGCCACACAACTGAAAACGCTACTAAAATTCAGAGTGTTGTGCGCTTACAATGGGTGAATCATTATGGCAGGTAAATTATACTTTAATATATCTGCTTAAAATGAAAAACTTGCTCTGGGGTTGGTTAAAAATAATTGATGAGTATGTGTCTATTGTAGTGGGGTTTTTTTTTTTTTCTTAAAACACTGATCTAGAAATACTACCTTTAAAATCCAGACAAACAGGAAGAAGAAATCTCCTTGTCAGCCCAGCCCCTGAGTGAGCATGGGGCCTGCAGCTGTGCAGTCCCTCCCTGGAGCAGCGTGGCCCTGACCTCCTCAGCTGGTGATTCACAGAGGCTGCTGCAGCTTGGCCTTGCCCCAGGGACCTGACGAGCAGCAGTCCAGGGTCACTGGCTCTCAGGTTAATGATCACAGATGCCATGCAGCTTTGCCTGCCACATAGCTCTGGAGCCTAGGCCCTCGGCACTGGAGACCCAGTGAATGGGCCCAGACCCTGGCCTGGCCCCGGCCCCGGCCCTTGGAGACCCCACAGCCTGGGAACTCTTGCTACAGGGCAGAGATGTGTGGAGCCTGTGATGGGGGCAGCATGGTCTTATGCTGCCCTTCTCCTGTTGAGTGCAGGAGAGTGGGAGAATTTGGGTACAGGAGAAAGGTCCCCAGGTAGAAAGGAAGAGGCCCGGTGCTAGGCAGGACTCTACCACTGATATCCTGGGTGATGTTAGGCAAGTCACCATCCTCCTCTGGGCCTCAGGTCTCCACTGCAAAAGATGGGGAGGCCCCTATGCTATTCCCAGCTCCAGCATTCCCAGCTACTGGCTGTGCAGCCACAACCAGCACCTATAAGTCTCTGAGCCTCAGGGTTCCCAACTACAGGTCCTCCTGAATCTGACAGTCCAGGGCCCCTGACCCGTGGGAGGCACGGCCACCACCAGTGGCAGCACAGCCACCTCTCCTCTGGGCCCAGACGCCTCTGGGAGAAGAGAGGGGAGGAAGGCGGGAGGCGGGGGAATCCCAGACTGTCTCTTCACAGCAACCAGGGGAAAAGAACATGAAAGTTCCCATTATCCATATGGGGAAACTGAGACTCAGGAAGATTCAGTCACTTGCTCAGGGTCACCCAGCTGGAAAGAGGCATTGCTGAGACTCCAACACAGTGTGGCTAGCTCCTGTCCCCACCTCTGTCTGGAGGGATCAAGCAGGACCTCCTGCACCGTCCAGGCCTAGGCAGGGAGCAGCAGTGTCCTTTCCAGGTAAAGGGTTACAGTTGCTAAGCCAGTGAAGCCCAAGCCAGGCCTGGCAGCCAGGAGTCTCTGGGGCAGCCGTCCCCACCACACCTCCCAGGCCAGGGCGGGAGGCTGCATCGGGAAAGCGCTCCAGCCCTCCACACACCTGTGTGAGCACCCAGGGCAAAGGCATGTCCTAGGAAGGTCCCCGGCTGTGGCCACTGAGTGGAAGATGGACTGTGGCACCTACACTCTATGCCACTCGTGGGCACTCAGGTCGGGTACAGTTTCTGTGCCTGGGGAGGCCGCCCGGCTCTGCCACCCCCACTGTATGAGTGCATCCTAGTCCCTTCCCCTCTCTGGACCTCAGTGGCCCCCTTAACCTCTGATCTTGGGAGCTTCTTGCCCTTACCCAGCGCCACACACAGTAGGCAGCTATTCGGTAGCTTTCCCCACGAAGGAGCTGTAGAGCTCCCCTCCTTCCCCTGTAGCTGGCCCCAGGACCCCCACGACCAGCTCCAGCTGTGTTCCCTCTGGGTCCTTGGGCTAGTCGCCATGTCTTTCTGGGCCTCCCAGAGTCTGGAGGAGACGACCTCACCCTTCACTCTGGGCCACAGTGTACAAAAGACCTTGGCCAGCCTAGGAGACACCGCCCTGTTCTTTCTCTTCACCCCAAATGCTGTTGTTCTGAATTTCCCAGAAACCGGCACTCACGGAAAGCCTTCTCTGGGAGCTTGTTTGCTTCCTGGCCCACGCTGTTCTCTGAGCCCTCGTGGGAACACCCATCCCTCTGGCTAGGATGTTGCTAATTGGGACAATGGTCAGTTAACAGAGACACCAGTTATGAAACCCAGTGAAACTGGACAGGGCCTCAGTGAGGTATGGAAAGCACCGTGGACTTGCGATCAGGGCCTCGGTTTCCTTATCTATACAATGGGAGAATGATACGTATCTCACAGGGCAGTGAGGGGGCCCAAGGGCCCAAAGTAAGAGCTTCCCACCAGTGAGCCCCTTTCTTCTTGACCTGTCTGCTTCTTTGCAGAGGCCTTTGTTCAGCATTGGAGCGCCACATGAGGGCAAGTGGGGCGGGAGAAAGGTTACAGACTCCACAGTGAGATTCTTGAGTTCAGGTCCGGCTGTGTCACCTAGAACAAATTGCTGTCCCTCTCTAAGCCTTGGGTCCCTCGTTTGTCAATAAGCATAGTGATGCCCACTTGCAGGACAGTTGGGATCTCTGGAGGGAGATGGCTAGGGTACAGTGCACAGAGTAGGACTGATTAACAGCATGTCTATTAGTCCATTTTCTCTCTGTAGATGATGACGCCAAGAACGACAGTGTGACTTCTCAGAATCACATGCAAGTACCTGGCGGAGCAGACCTAGAACCCAGGTCTCTTGGTGATCAGGCCAAGGCCAAGGCCTGTCTCCATGACATGAAAGAGCCCCTGGAAGGGCCAGCTGGCTCTCTGTGTTGGCACAGTCTGTCTTGGGTGTGGACAGTCACTGGGGAGACAGCAGTGGGGCTTGGCTGAAGCCACCTCCAGGAGGCCAACTATCCCAGGGAGCGAAGCCACTGGCCCGTTCCCAGCTTCCGGAGGCAACCCCACCTAGTGCTGAGAGCCAGGGCAGGACATTCAGAGAGGGCCAGGCCCCACCACTTCCTGATCCCGTGCCCTGGAAGCCGCCAGATTTGACCATGAGTGTGAACCCGGCGCCCTGCTTGCCAGGGCCCACTTCACATGGTTTCCCCTTCTCTGTGAGCCAGGAGCTGTTGTTCCTGGGAGGCTGGCCTGCAAACAGTTATGCTAGCTGCTCTGGCCCCCTGGAGCCCGCCAACAGGGGAGCCCAGGCACAAACAAGTCAGCAGCACGACTCGGAGGCCCAAATGCAGGCACCGTGGCCACAGGAGCAGCAGAAGGTGGAACAGTCTCCATCAGCAAATGTCCTGGGAAGACAGGGCCTCAGACGCCTTAGCCAGAGCCAGAATGAGCAGGAGCCGGGGAGGCCGCTCCTGCACCACCGAGGAAGGGCTTTCCAAGAGCAGGAAAACAAGGTGCATGACTGTGGGAAGAGCTCTGGCCAGAAAAACCTGGGTGTAAGTGCCCGACCCACCACTTTCCAACTGTGTGGTTTGAACAAGTGGCTCCTGCCCTCTGAGCCTCTATTTCCTCAGGCGGGGATTATTACACCCTCCCAGGGCTGTTGTGGGAATTTTATAAGGTAAAACACATTTGGGGCTAAGCACGGAACTGGGCACAGAGTATGTACCTGCAAAGGGGGCTGGGTAAGGTTCTCTTTCTGAGACTGCAGTTCCTTAGGTGTAAAACTGAAGTACAAATGCCTTTCTCAAAGGCATGTGGAAAGGGCTGAACAAGACCATAAGTGTGGAAGATCCTAGGACCATGCCTGGCATAAAACAGATGTTTGAAAGTGCCAGTCTCCTTCCCCCAGGAGCAGGGGCCAAGCCTCTGTAAGCTCAGGATGCCAAGAATGACCAACAGGGTGAGGAGGGCATGACCTTCCAGCCAGCAGAATACAGGGAATGTCTGGAATGTACATGGACTTGGCAAGTGCCCTTCTGCAGAGTTCTACTTTCCTCCTCTGCAAAATGGGGTGATGACTTCTACCCTATGGAGTGTCTGGGAGCCCTGGGCACCGTGCTTGACACACAGCAGGTGCTCAACAAGCATCACATCCAAAGACAAGCCCCCACTGTCTGTCCAGGCTGTGCGCACATATAGGCCACTGGCCCACGTACCCGCCCTTGACCTCTCCCTCTGTGTCTCTGCATCCAGAGAATGGGAGGGCTGAAGGGTCGCAGTCGAGGCCCAGAGACCCAGGGTGGTGGCTGGTGTCGGGGATGGGCAGGCGTCTCAGGAGAGGGTCTCGAGCCAGCACCTAAGGGGTCTGCCTTCCGTCCGGCCCCTCGGAGAGTCTTTCCTGATGACTCACTCCCCTCTCCTCTAGCCTGCCTCGCCCCAAAGAATAAGGGCTTTGGAGTCAACATCTGACCCTAGTCCTGTCACGTACTACTTGGGTGACCCTGGGCAAGTGACTCAATCTCTCTGAGCCTGTGTCCTTGGGGACAGAATGATGAGACCATGTCACAGGCTTGCCAGCACTTGATTCTAGTACAAATCAGTTACGGAAGAACTACAAATGCTGTAGCATGATTAGGAATTCTTTGCAATGGCTCTCAAATTCTGAACTACAATAGAACTTCCAGATTCAAAGATATTTCTTATTATTGCTAACCCTTTTCACTTTAGTAGGTTTTCAAAGTGCTTTCCCCCTTGAAATGCAAACAGAAGTATGGGACCGGAATGCTCATCTCCTTTCCCAGGTCAGAGGACAATGACACCTAGCTGGAAGGATTAAAGGAGCCCCGGCACACAGAACCCAGTGCCTGGCACACAGCAGAGCTCCAGAACGGTGCTGCCTCATTTTCCCAGGTGTGTGCCCAGCCTCACTCCCAGGCAGACACCAGTCACCAGCATTGTCCGCCAGGTGCCGATCCCTCTGGGGACTTCTAGGACCCTGAGTGACACTCTTAGAGGAGGGCCTGTCCAGACTCATCTCAGGGGGAGTGCACCTAGGGCTGAGGCCAGAGCTGCAACCCTGTGCACTGCCTGTTTCACACTCACTTCCCACCCCCACAGTCCAGCACCGTCCTGGTTCTGGGTCCCCATCTTTCCTCTGAAACCACCGCACCAGCTTCCTCACTGCCTTCAACTCTCCTGTTATCCCTAGAGATTGCATCATTCCCCACTCCGGACCCTTCCATGGCCCCCAGTGCATACTGAAAGCAGACGGGACTCCCCGGCTTGGCCCCTAAGGCCCTCTACAATCTGGTGCCCGGTGCTCTTGCAGCCTCATCACCTGCCTGCCCCCCAACAAGGCATCTAACCTTGCCTCCATACATCCTCAATGTCCCTGCCTTCAGGAGAGCTGGGGTCTAGCCTCAGCTCTGCCTCTGACTTGTGTGACCTTGGGCCAGCTCTTGGCCTCTCTGAGCCTCAGCGCATCAAGCTATTGGAGGCCCTTGTGCATGGGAAGATGAAGGAGTGAGTGCCAGGTGCCAGGAGGGCTCGGGAACCACCAGGTTGCTAACAGCTGCCTCCTCCCTGCGCCTCCACCCCAGTGGAAGAGCTGACTCTCTCCCTGAGCACTGGAATGCACCGCTCACCGCCAGCAGCGGCAGCAGGGAGGGGAGTGGGAGGGAAGACGGCTTACAGGAAAATTACTAGGCTCTGGCTGGCTGGGGCTGGTGCTCACAGCTGCTTCTGAAAGACAGGTTCTGGAGGCCTGGCAGGCTCTTCCTGAGCCATGGACTTGGCCCCAAGCCTTGATCCCTGCCTCAGCCAGTAGGGTGGTGGGAGGTACTGGGCCCCAGTCCTCCAGGACACACCCACTCTTTGGCATCCGCAGAGACAGGGAGGAGGAGGTGAAACACAGACAGGCCTTTGTGGAAAGAGAAAACTGGCCCCTGCCACTGTGTGCTAGGGCCCCAGGCACTGACATGAAAAAGGTCTCTCTGTGCCCATTTGCTGCATCGCAAGCGCTATGCCCTGGGTACCACACCCCCACGTCATATACCGTGTACCATACCCAGCGTCACATACACCATGCTGTCTGTTCGCCCTACCAGGCCCTGTGTTCCTCAAACCTTGTCCTGAGTGGCTACTCCGATGCATGTTCCAGGTACCGTGTCCCATGTCACTTATTCCTTGGATCATGCTCCATGCACCATGTCACATCTGTTGCATGAGAGGCACTCTGTACTACATAACCTCTTTTGAAGCCCATGCGCACTGTATCAGGTCCTATCCCTTGGAAGTATGTACCATAACCTTGCCCTGGGTCCCCAAATGGTGTCCCTCGAGCCATGACTCCCACCTGCAGTGGAACGGTTAAGGCAGGAGGGCCCTGGGACAGGCCCCCAGCCCTACGCGCCTTTACCTGTGCAGCCTGGGAAAAGTTACCTCCCTTCTCAGTGCCTCAGAAATGATATCCGCACTCACCTAGTAAGAGCTGGCGGGGGGAAGTGAGAGATAATGCATTTAAAGTGCTTAGCCCAGTGCCTGGCACAGATGTCCCGCACACCGCGTGCCAGGCTCCCATGTCCCCGGCTCCTACTACGCAGCACACGCTCGATGGCATTAGTGAAATTCAAACAATAGGCTACAAGGAGGATATCATTGTTCCTCTCCTACTAAGGAGAAATCCAAGGCTCAGAGAGGGGCAAGAACCTGCACGAGATCACACAGACAGAAAGGGAGAAGCCGGGGGTTGCGCACAGGCCTGGGCGTTCAGAAAGAAGCAGATCAGTGATGGGCAATGGGGTGGGTGTGGGACGGCCAGCACGCAGGCGTGGGCACCTTTAAGGGGTCATGGAAATGTTTTCACACCGAACCGTGGGGGTGGAGGCACAACTTTGTAAGCATATTAAAAGTCATCGAATAATTAAACGGGGTGCATTAGAGGTATGTAAATTACACATAAATTTACTTCAAGAATTAGGGAAATAATACTTGACAAACTTGTTTAAAACAGAAGAAAAGCCAATGCACTTCCTGTGTGCCAATTGGACAGAGAACTCGGCAAAGAAGGGGCTCCGAGGTGGTGGGGTGTTGGTGGAGGCTGTGCAGCCCCTCTGAGGCCCAGCGGGGGGAGCTGTGCACAGCCGGGTTCCCAGCCCCTCTGCAGATCAGGTGGGAGGCAGGATCACCTGGGGAGCTCCAGGAGACGTGGATTCCGTGGATTCCCAGGCTCCAGAGTCTGCAGGTCAGGGTGGGGCCTGGGAACCTGGGATTCTGAGGCTCGGCCTGGACTGGAAACCATGTATCGAAGCCCAACAGCTCCTTTCACATTTGGGGAAACGGAGGCCAGGCAGGCCAGGGAGGTGCTCTGTCTGACCTAGTCGTGGATCGGGCAATGGGAGAGCCAGAGCTGGAACTGGGACCCCCTTGCTTGTCCCTTCTCTCCTTTCCCTCCTCCTCCCACCCCACTCCTCCCTGGCCCTTGGGCCTCCTGGTGACTCAGGGCTCTGAGTCATCCGTGGCACCACAGAGGAAACTTCTTAGGAAAAACAATCCCCAAAAACAAAGCTTCCCCGATCTAGGGAACAGAATAGGCCCAGGGGGCTGAGAGAGGGAGGGGAGGAGAACAAAGGGTGGAGTCGGATACTAGGATCTGGTCTCTCTTCTTGGCCACTGACTTGTGTGGGGCCCTAGAGAAAGTGCTTCCCTGTACTGAGTCTCAGTTTCTCCGCCTGTAAACCATTCCTATTAGGCACACAGAAGCTCATTATGGACCAAGTAACGTAAGTACTTATAAGCTTTATCTTGATGACAATGCTTCCCAAATCCATGGGAAAGTTGAGGCTCAGAGAGGTGACTGTTCAGCCCAAGGATGACTGTTAGGAAGTGCAGGGCAGAGTCTGAATCCAGCACGACCCGACTCCGAAAGCTCACTCTCACTCCTACGCACCTTTAAAACATGCCTGCTGTGTGGGGTGTGGCTCACAGATCACACCTCATCAAACATGTAAGGTGAATGACCAGAGAAGGTGCTCGGTCACACACGTCTTCCTCCTTTTCCTCCTCTATCTCAGGTCCTTCCTCAGGACTTCCTGGCCCAGGGGACAGCACACATGAACTTGAGTCTTACTCAGATGACACAAACCAGGGAGCACCCAGGACCTGACAAGCCACAAAGGGAGCATTTGAGCAGAGCCTTGAAGAATGAACGCAGGTTTGCCTTTGGGGAACTGAGCACAGGCAAGTCAGGTGGAGAGAACAGCAACAGCAAAGGCTCAGAGGTGGGTGAGGAAGGGACCCGGCCAGCAGGAGTCCTGAGCTGATCGGAGGCAGAAAAGGGCTTCTAAGCAGAAAGAGAACAGGATCGAAGCTGGTTTCATCTCTGCAGACGGCCTGCTGGCCCCGGACCGGGGAGTCAGGACTGGGACTTCCCCCGAGGCCTCCCTGCCTCCCCGCTCCAAGCAAGCTTCAGGGACCACCCCAGGTCCCTTGCTACTCACCCATGGGTCGGAATCGCCCCTGAGGGCCTCTTCCTCGGCCATTGCTGGGCTGGGCAGAGGGCAGGCAGGCCTCTCCTGACCACATCAACCTAATCACATCGGCCTATAAATAGGACCCTGTGGCTTTAGTCTGAAACAGCTGTGCCAGGCCCAACTCCAGACATCACATGGGCACACACAGTTCCGGAAACGGTCCTTCCCCCTGACATCATTAAAAACCAAAACTTCCTCAGGAAACCATTGTTCACACTCCAATTCACTTTCTTTGAACATGAGGCAGCGGGCTGGGGGGAAGAGCTCCTACCCGCTGCTCATTACTGACAGTGGGCCTTGTGACTGCTTCTCTGTTTCCCACTCTCTGGGGACCCTGAGCAGGCTACCATCTCTCTCTGGGCCTCAGTTTCCCCAAATGTAAACTACGGAGGTCGAATGATACCCTTGCAGGAGTGTCCGACCCACGGCCTGCGGGCTGCATGAGGCCCAGCATGGCTGCGAATGCGGCCCGACACAAAATCGTAAATTTACTTAAAACACGATGAGGTTGTTTTGTGATTACATCTTGCAATGTATTTAACATGTGGCCCAAGACAACTCTTCTTCCAGTGTGGCCCAGAGATGCCAACAGGTTGGTCACCCCTGCCTTAAGGCCTCTGTAGCCAGACACTCTCTGGAATGGTTTGGCGGGTGGGGCGCCCTACACTCAAAATATCCACTCCACTGTTACCCTTCCACCAGCTAATGTAAAATCTTAAATTATCGGCATTTTAAAAATTAGAATTGCAATACATATCTGAGCCAGGGAGAAATGAACAGGTCCAATCCCTGCCACTAAAGGGCTGGGTGGCCTTGGATGAGCTACTATCCTTCTCTGGGCTCCAGCCATCAGATAAAGTGCCGGCAAGATGACACCCAAGGTGTATGACTTTTTTTTAATTTCAAACTATTTTGCCCTGGCTGGCGTAGCTCAGTGGACTGAGCGTGGGCCTATGAAACAAGGGGTCCCCAGTTCGATTCCCAGTCAGGGCACGTGCCTGGGTTTCGGGCCGGGTCCCCAGTGGGGGACGCATGAGAGGCAAACACACACTGGTGTTTCTCTCCCAGTCTTTCTCCTTCCCTTCCCCTCTCTCTAGAAATAAATAAATAAAATATTTTTTTTAAAAAACTATTTTGTTTAGGGTTTATGAGAACCACAAGGCAAGCCTTGTGCTGAGGGCTGGAGCTAAAGAGACGAATGAGCCTCATCCGGCCCTCTGAGCCCGGCCCCGACCCCAGTGGGGAAACATAGAGGCATTTCCAAACCGCTCAGAGTCCCACTGGAGGCCTCTGTCGGGGCTGCTGGGAACACCTTGTTTTCAATTCGGATTACAGACCGATGGCTGCAGGGGACTCCCCAAAGGGCAGATTAGGACCGGGGTTGGCCATTAGCAACCAACAGGGAAATAAAGATAAACAGCCATCCCAGTGCACAGGCATATGCTTAGGACTTTAGTTCCCACCAAAACCCGGTAACACTCCCATTTCACCAATGAGGAAACTGAGGCTGAGAGTGGTTAAGGGCCATGTCAAGGGGCACATAGCAAGTCAGGACCAGAGAGATGCTTCAGGTTCAGACCTGTCTGCCTCTGCAGCCCAGGGTATAACCAAACCCCAGTGCCGCAGGGCTCCCATGAGCTGGCCAACGGGAGAGTCACCCAACCCGACAAGGGCCAGGGACAGAAAGGGGCGGAGTATTTTACTGTGTTTGTGTGTAGGCGGGTGGGAGTGACAAGGCTTCACCCAGTCACACTCATTCTTTCCAACCAGCTTATAGCATTCCCCCCGCCCAATCCACCCTCCCCTCTCAAATCCATTAATCAAGTCACTCCCAGTTGAGCATGTGTCCAACGCTCTCTGGCACCCAAGGGATGGAGACCTGACATTCAATGCCTCTCCCGGCCTCACTCTTCTGCCACTCTCCCCCTCAACCCCACATTCCTGCTGTGGTCGCACTGCTCACCAGTCCCCAACCACAGTGGTTCCAAGTAGCCAAACTTCTGCACATGTGACTCCCCGCCTGAATGCCCAGCACACCCTGTCCACCTAGTGCTTGATTCAGAAGAGGACAGGGCCTCCCTGGCTTCCCTGGTACTTAGCACAATGAACTCCAGGCTCAGCCACCACAATTCTGAGCTCCAAGGGCGGGGCAGGCCTGATTCATCTCCCCTCTCCATGCGGAAGCTCAGCAGTGAAAAAAGGCAAGGATGCCAGAGAATGCTGGGGAGTGCTCATTCCCAGGACTGCCTAGTACTGAGATGCAGCATTAGGACGCCACAGTGTGGAAGAACCAAAAACTGCACCCTCGGGACTTAGCTCTATCTCTTTCCAAGGTTCTAATAATGAAATTGGGGCAAATCTCTCCCCTACTTTAGAACTTCCAATAGTTTCCCACTGGCCTTGAATAAAATCCACACTCTAACTGAGGTCCCCCAAAACTTGCACAACTGAAGTCCTATCTGGTCTCCAGGCCCTTCTCCCATTACGTTCCCTTCCTTCAGAAGCCCAACAACTCCACCCACTACGTCCTGCCTCAGAGCCTCCTCCATGCTGGTCCCGCTGCCTGGGTACCCCCTTCCCTTCTTACCCTGCCACCTCCAGTTCCCTCTTCAGGTCTGGGCTTTTTCAAGGACGCCTCCCTCATCCGTCCAGATAGAAACCCATCACACCCACCCAATGCCATGCGATCTCATGACCCTGGCTGTTTCCTTTACAGCTGAAGAAATAAATGTGTTATGTGTGTGATGACCTACTGTGAGACCCAGAACTATAAGACCATCAGGGATGGGAAAATCTTTTCTCTACCACTCAGTTCAAGGCCTAAATTTCTGTCAAGTGAGTGTTCCCATGAATGAATGAATGAATGAGTCAGTGAACAAGTGGAGCTATCGTGGAACTCAAGACAAGAAAGGTGGCCAGAATCGTGGTATTCAGAGGCGGAAAATCGGGGCCCAAAGAAGGTCACAGAAATAGGAGACAAACTGGATGGTGCAGCCTCCCAGGAGCAAAAAGGAGAGAGAACTTCCAAAAGGACGAGGTATCACACGCTCCGATCTGAAGAAATACCATTGGATTTAGACAAGAGCTCACGCTGGCCTCCTTGGTTGAGCCCATGTTCAGCAGAAGTGGGTGTGAGGTGGGCACAGTGCAGGGGCAAGCCAGCCAAGCTTCCTTAACAGCTGGGCCGGAGCCAACCTGGCCCTGCAGGGTCTGCACAAGTGAAGAAGGCAGAAGACAGGTCCCTGTGTCATTGTTACCAAAAGCATGAACAGAGCGTAACACTCTTCTCAGTGATAGAGGACTTAGAGGCAATTTGGCTTTAGGTGTTGGAGTGGTTTGGGCTCAGTCCCAAAAGCTGGATCTTCAGAACCAAGACCAGCCTCCATCCCTCCCCTCTGGGTAGCATTAAGCTTTGACTGAAGGGGGACAAGTCCTCTCTCTGGGCCCAGCGGGCCTGCTAGGAATCCTGGCTTTGAGGACAAAGTGCTCTGGAGACCATCAGAGGGCCCTTTCATCTAAGCTTTGGGAAAGAGGAACAGCTCTGAATGTGGTCAGTGTCAGCCCTGGAGGCCAGCTGGGCCGCCACCAATGAGTAAGCGTGCAGGCATTCGGCCCCTTCTCCTTTTGGCCACCAAGGTGATGTCATGGGCTGGAGGGGTGTTTTCCAGGCTCTCCGCATGGTGTCCTCTATTAGAGATTCATTTCCTTTCCCCAGTGGAAGCTGGGTGAGTCCCTAGCAGTGATACTTCCCATTTCACAGTTAACAGAGTCCTTCAGCATCCATAGGCTTGCGCAGTCCTAACGACAACTTGTTAGGGGTGCAAGGGAGACCAACGTGCTCATTTTTCAAGCAGATAAACCGAGTCCCAAGCTGGGAAGTGACCTGGGTCTCCTGCCCAGGACTCTGCACCATGGCCCCTGGATCTCAGCCTACTTCCTCAGGTCACCTGTGAATCTGATAGTCAGGTGGGCCCCACCCTTCCAGCTCTGCGGGCCATCCCAGGTGAGTATGACTCATCCACCTTCGCAGTGACTCATACTCTCAGGTGCTCCTCCTACAGTCAACAAGCCGGGGACTTGGCAGCCACCCCCCAGGTTTTCTCGCCTCTCCCGAGCCTCCAGGGAGAATCTGTGCACCTCCTTCCTCCTCAGGGGAACCCACCCTCTTACAGAAGAGCCAAGAGAGGCCTTGGTACAAAAAGCAACTGTCCTGCAGCCGCACAGCCAGCAAGCAGCACAGCCAGGTGCGGGCCCAGGCACCCTGGCACCCAGCCCCGTCAGTCCTTGCTGCTCCCCCACAGGCTCAGCCCCGCCTGGCCTCCCTCTCAAAGGCAGGTGAGAAGCAAAAGAGAAAACGGGCGGAAATGTACTCTGAGCTTTACTAGAAAAAACTCAGAAACTACCTCTAAGTCCACTCTGGCGACCAGCGAGGCTTCACTGCCCCTTTCAGACTTCCTGGGGGGCAGTCAGAGCCCCGTTTAGGAGGACGCGGGGTCTGCGCTGCTCGACCTACCTTGCAGGGCTGTGAGGGTGAAGCGGGCTCTGCCAGGGGAGGTGCTAGGACCAAGGCGGAAGCTGTAAGAATGGGTGTCAGCACCACCTGTGAATAAAGGGCAAAGACTCTCAGTGTCGAGGGCTTAAGATCATCTGATCAAATTGAAAGCTTCCGCTCCTCCCCAGCCCCCACGACCAGGGGCACAGGGCCCCTATTTGCAGGCCTCCAACAATGGGACACTTGCCCCCTGCCAAGGCTTCAAGACCCACTGTTGGAGAGTTTGGCTGGTTAGACAAATCGTCACTAGGATGTGCTAAAATCGCTCTCTCTCTGCAGTCACTCAGCACAGGTTCGTCACCCTGCTTCCCAGTGACTCCTTGGAGACTTGAAAACAGTAACCCCAGGCCCTTAAGTTTTCTGCAACTTACACAGACCCTTCCTCCAGCTTCTCCTGAGACCAGGATGTCCTGTTCCCTTACCCCCCTTCCCTGATCTACTCCAAATGAATCCTGTCCCTCCTGGGGGGGTTGGCGGAGATGCCCAGCCCTGGCTGGTGTGGCTCAGTGGATTGAGCACAGGCCTGTGAATCAAGGGGTTGCTGGTTCGATTCCTAGTCAGGGCACATGCCTGGGTTGCAGGTCAGGTCCCCAGTGGGGGCCATGTGGGAGGTGACCACACACTGATGTTTCTCTTTCTCTCTTTCCCCTTCCCTTCCCCTCTAAGAGAAAATAAATAAAATCTTTTTTTAAAAAAAAGACCCAGATTTAGACACACAAATGAGCTCTATCCAAAGCAGGGCAAGCAGAACTCTTACCTCCATCATCCTAGATATCGTGCCTCTATTAATCCAACATAAAGTCCTATTAACATGTATGGTGACCTCATCGCATGACTGAATTCCGCTTACAGTGCTTACTATCAGCTTCAGAGCAGTGGCTGCGGACTCTGGGACAGACAAACGGCCCTTCAGTTATAACTGCCTGTGTAACTCGACCAAGTTCCCCCACCCCTCTGCCTCTCGGTGTCCTTCTCTGTAAACGAGGTGTTATGTGAGAACCCACCCCACGGAGTCATCGGAAGGATTAAATGAGATGAAATTATGTCAAGGGCTTTGGACAGTGCATGTATTTTCTCTGATTGTTAATCAAACCCCTAAGTCTTTCTCTAGAAATGATGTCTTCCTCTCACTGGGTGACTGCAATGCTCCCTAACGGGTCCTCCCACTTCCTCTCTCCTTCCTGAAGAGCAGTCTCCTCAGGGCACGGCAGGACCAAGTCACTGCTCCGCTCAGGTTCCACCTGGGCTCCCTGTCGTCCCCAGATCAAGTCCAAGATCCTTTACCAACTTCTGGACATCTTTTATGATCTGCTCCCATCAGCCCCTGGAGCCTCAACGCTCAGTTCCCGCTTCCCACCCACATCCCCTGCAAGGTCCAGCCAGACACAGCTACACTCTGTGCCTTACAGCCTCCCATAATCTTTGCCCAGGCTGCTTCCTCTGTTTCAGAACTTGCTTTCATCTCTGTTCTTCTCTTCTCCTTCCACTCATGATCAAGCCCAGCTTTCCTCCAGGAAATCTTCTCTAACCTCCCCTTCCCCTTTGAAGCCGAGCTGCTCTGAGATCTCACAAGCTTCCCTGTCACTCAGAGCTAAGAGTGCAGGTGCTGCCATCTAGGAGCAAAAAGAGCATTGCACCCTTTCCCAGGACTTGGCCACAGGGAGCTCCAGAGTTTCCAGCTCAGTGGAGCTTAGAATGAGCCCCAGCTAACTCCAGGTTGGTCTGTTTTTCATTTTGGACCTTAAAGCTGCAGCGACTTAAAAACAAGGTCCACAAACCGCTGAGTCTAGTCCATTGCCCACATACATGCCCTAGACAGAGCCATAAAGAGAAGCGGCTCCTTCCGGCACTCAGGTCCCCAGGGCAGATCCCAGCCCAGACTAGCCAGGTGCCTGTTTGCTGAATTATAACTTAGAGCACAGGGATGGGGGTGCTCTCTGAGAGCCAGAGCTGGCCACCCGTGCAAAGGCTAGCCTTTGGGTAGAGAGCGCCCCATCAGCAAAAGTGTGTAGGCGACCTGGAACCCCATTTGTCTAGAAGGTGGCTGAAGAGGAGCTTTCTGCCCTGGGGGTGGGGTAAGGGCGACTGGAACAGAAGTGTCTTTTCTCCTAAAAGACTGCTTGCACCCTGCAGCAGGTACCTGGTACCTAGATTCTGCCCTTGTTTTTCCTATGAGATCATTTTGTTGTTTGATCATCAACATATAGATCCTAAATTCATGTAAAAACCATACTACAAAATTCTGTATTTGATGTCCTTGTATTTCAGTTACCTCTTGTATTTCTGTATTAAAAAATTCTTAGTACCTTTATATCTAAAAAAAAAAAAAAAAAGACTGCTTGCAGCCCACCAGGGGGACCTTCAGATTTGGGGGGAGAAACATGGTTATCTGTCCAATAAAGCCAGAAGGGTTCAATGGGCTACCCCAAGGACAACAGTTACCATCTTCAGGGCTCTTACCAAGTGTTAAACTTGACATATACATCATCTCTCATCCTCACAGTAACTCTGCCAGGCAGATAGCATTGTCCCACTTTGTCAAGGAAGGACATAAGTTCAGAGAGGCAAAATAACGTGCACAGGGTCACACAGCTAAGGTGCCTGGGCAGTTCCCACCAAACCAAGCTGCTGCCTGCCCAATATCTTGGTCTCACTAAAGTTCAAGCGATGAGGCTAGGCCTCTTGCTCACCAGAGAAAAACATAAAGCCTTGGTTACGCTACATCAGGGGTTAGCAGACTTTTACTGTAAAGGGCCAGGCAGTAAATATTTTAGGTTTGGCAGGCCCCATACCCTCTCTTTTGCATCTTCTTCCTTGTTTGGGTTTGGATTTTTTTTTAACGGCCTTTTTGAAAATGTAAAAACCATTCTTAGCTGAGAGGCAAAAAACAGTCTGGTGCCTCCCCAGGGCTGTAGCTTGCAGCCTGTAGATTGAGAATCATGTTTATAATCTTAACTATAAAAACTTCAGCTGGGAATGTTTAAGTCAAATGTTAGGTCCTTCGGCTGCATTTCTCCCTCTTCGGATGGCTTCCTACTGAGTCACTCTCTCTTAAAGAAGGACCAGCCCTACCTTGCAGCGAAATTAGGCAGCAAAATATTTCAAGAGCTGTTCAGATTCTAGAAACTCGGAGCTGTGGATCAAATCATTCAACTCAGTGCTGGGAAGAGAAGAGGGAAGCAAATGTGATGGGTAGGAAAAGCCTCAAAGAAAAGACATTAAGAAACTTAGGCTCCTCTCTGAGCCTTGCACAAGGAAGGGATGTCGACTCCCACTATACCAAGTGTGGTCCCTGGACTAGCAACGTCTGTATCAGCTGCGAGGTCCTTAGCAATGCAGAGTCTCAGCCTCCACCCCAGATCTACTGACCCAGAGTCTGCATTTTAACAAGATCCGCAGTTGATCTGTGTGCAGGGTAAGTTTGAGATGCTCTAGAACATCTTTTATGTCCAGCTGCAACATTAACAAAACCCTACCCCTGAGGGGGGGGGGTCCAAAGATATTTTTTTGTTTTATTTATTTATTTGTAGGCAGAGGGGGAAGAGTAGGAGAGAGAAATTTCAATGTGTGGTTGCCTCTCGGGTGCCCCCTATTGGGGATCTGGCCCACAAACCCAGGCATGAGCCCTGATTGGGAATTGAACCAGTGACTCTTTGGTTCTCAGGCCAGCGCTCAGTCCACTGAGCCACACCAGCCAGGGCGTCTTTAAGTCTTAATATTAAGTCTCTGACCTAACATCTCTACTAGTGATCTCAAAAAGCACCCCAATTTAGGATGCACAATTGACACACCTCTATTGGATCTTGAACTCAAACCTTCAGCCAGCAGAAAAGCAGACCTGGGAAGACTCGAGAAGGTGCCACGCTCCATTTTGCAACGGGGGAAACTGGTTAGAGAGGGAAATGACTTTCCCAAGACCACACTGCCTGGACAACCTAGGGGTCTGACCACAGCCAGGTTCCTTGATCTTCCCAGGCTTTAGGTTTAATAAGAACTGAAATCATTTTGGTTTCAATGAGTACTTTTGGTTTGGATGAGTAGCAATCAGAGGCCTTGCTGTGTGTGCTTTAGGAAATTCACTTGCTCTCTCTGAGTATGAATATCCCCAGCCATGAAGTAAGGGGGTGGGGCCAGGTGATTCCCAAGGTCCAACTCTAACAGTCAGAGCCTAGAAACTGTTTTGAGGTAAGATAGGTCTTCAGCTGAGGGTCACCACAGTCACACCAAAGTCCAGGGAACACAAAGTCAAGCCCTTCCGTTCTAAGTGAGGAGGCGGAGCAGTGACCTAGCGTAAGCTCAAGGTCTTATGACAAGTGCAAAGCAGAAACTGCACATAGAGTGAGAACCAGCTTCTCTCCACCTCTTCAGCCTGGATTTTAACTGTTATCCTGTACTGATGCTGAACTGTGCAAATATTTTTGCTGAATGAATGAATGAAGGAAGGAAGTATGATGCTTCCGTAAATGGGCCCTGAGCTAGGATTTGGACACCAGCTCCTGAGGCTCCCACAAAAGGCCGTCACCCTCAGGTGTGGCCGTCACCCTCAGGCGTGGCTGGTGGGGGTAAGAATGGCCGCAACCTTTCTGGGGAGCAATTTGGCAAAGTGTTGCAAAAGCTGTAGAATATGTCATTTTTCACCCAGAAACTCCAAGTCCTGGGTACCCTCCTAAGAAATAATGAGAGAAGAAGAATTTATGCACTAGGATGTTCACTGAAGCATTGTTTATAAACAGCCTAAATGCCTAATACCAGAGGATTGGTTAAATGAACCATGATGTATTTATACCATTAATCCAATTACAGAGAGTGACTAAAAATCAGAATGGCACTTATCATTTTCATAATAAAAAGGGAAAGCCTGTTTTTTTAAAATAAGTAAAATGTGTAAGTTCACTTCTTTAATCCCCTGGACTATTGGAACAAAAAATTTAAAACAGCAGTAAAAGTGCATTTATCTACTTAGGTATAGTATACTCTAAAAACTTTTTTAAAATTAAATTTAGAGTTCCAAATAACATGAGAAAATATTTGTGTCACAATGTTAAAAGAAACAAAAAGTCAGAATAGGAAACCGTAAATGCAGCACGACCACAATTATGTGGGGGTAAAAAAAACAGTGCTGAAAATGTCAGGAAGGAAATGCACCCAAAATTAGAGAGAGTTCTTATTTTTAATATTTTTATTTTCCAAATTTCCTATCATCAACATTTGTTATCATTAGAAAAAGGAAAAAAGTCCCTAGAGGAGAGGAGGAAAAAAAAACAACCCACAGTCCATGGGTATCCCACCCACAGCACTTTGCTTCTCCCTGAAAATTAGCTAATATTTACTGAGTAACCCACCGAGGGCCCAGCCCAGCCACAGTCACTATAGGAAGGAAATGAAGGGCCAACCTCCACCCGGAAAGCTTACCTATACCACATATATATTCTTTGCTTGGCAAATAAACCAGACCCACATGACATCCTTGTTGAGGTTGGGAAGTAACAAGGCTGTTTGCTTAAAAGCAGAAAAGATGAATCCACTCCCACTGGTGTGGCGCCTCCATCAAAGTTGCCTGAGACACCGTGGTTCAAAACATGTCCGGAGTCCCCTTGGGAAGAGCAAATTTCGGGGATGCTTTACAGCCCAGGAAGAAAACTGCTATCCCTTAATCCAAGCACTAACTGCAAAAGACACAGAGGCTCCTTCTGAGAAAAAGCAAGTCACCCGGAAGGAGTAGAACGGAGGGTCAGGAAGGAATCTAACTGGCCATGGGGCCCCACAGGACCCCTGGGCAGGGGAGCTCCCATCTCAGGGTCTCAATTTTCTCATCTACAAAATGAGGTCCATAATGACAATCTCAGGGCTACTGTGAAGCTCAAAGAAGAGATGGTAAGTCATTTCACCCCTCTAGGTCAAGCCTCAGTTTCCTCAGCTGTAAAACGGAATCATTATCGCCTTTCTCATAGGGCTGGTAAAAGATTAAACAAGACAGTGAAGACGAAAGGTGAACACACAAGCATGCTATACATGGCCAGATTCTCACTGCTTATACAACAGGGAGTAGGATACACAAATGAACCCCAGGCCTCAACTTCCTCATCTGCAAAATAGGGCAACCGATTCAGTCCACGAAGACCAAATTCATGAACAGCAGCTGAATCTCCAGCTGGCACTGGCGCAAGTATCTTAAACACTGTGACCGCTGTGGGCTGCTCTGTGCTGGCAGACAAGCGGGCCCCAGCTTCCTGCATGGAGAACAAAGCCCTCTGACTTAAGGCCATCAGAAAAAGGGAAGCCTGACATTATCCTGTCCACCCCCCCACTGCCAAGTGAACACTGGGGCCCAGAGAAAGGCATGTATTTAGCACAAGTCACCCAGTACTTTGTCAGTGGCAAAACCAGGCCCACGCCCACCGCTTTTCTCTGCTGCGCCCTTAAATTGCTGATGTGGTCCCAGGCACAGACAGGGCAGAGCAGGGAGAGGGGGAGCTGAGAGCAGCAGGAACCGAGGCTGCCTGTGGTCTCCGAACTCACAAACCACATCAGGCTGAAATACGACACACGCTCACTCAGTTCAAAGAGAAGATATTTTTACATAGGTCTAAACACACTGGGCTCTTTCTTTCCCTCCCCCCCCCAAAATGCATAACTCTTGGGACCTGCATTTTCTTGCTTCTGCAGGCATTGTCTCAGGGAATAACTGTGCGACAAGGGGGTTCACTTTGCCCAGCTTCCCCAGAAAGTATTCCAGAAAACGGGCTCAAATGGTGAAAGGAGGGGGACCGGTCCGGGCTGGGCCCCCAACTCAACAAGTGAGCTCGGGCAAGTCTTGCGTTCTCTGAAGTGGAGGAAAAACTGACCTCCCCTCCGGAGTCCTGTCAGTGGTGTTACAGAAAAGTATGAGTTTCAAACAGCCCTGGGAGGTTCCTCCAGGCATCTGCTGCAGGACTGAGCTCCCAAGCCATGTACACTGACTCATGGCCATTGTCACAACCACAACAGAACTCCCCCATCAGCTCTCATGTCAGGACTAGATGGAACCTTCAGGAGAATGAGGTGATTAAGATCCATGGCTCTACACTTTCAGAATCCTGGCACCAACACCAAGTAGCCTTATAACCCGAGGTACATTATTTAGCCTCTCTAAGCCTCAGTTACCTCATCTGTAAAAGGGAATCATAATACATAGGGGATCAGAGGAATGCTTGTGAGGAATCCACGAAGTAATTCATGTTCCGGTGCTCGGTATGCTAAAAAGGTAGTTTTCTATGCTTATGAGGCAGCTCAACATCCCCCCATGTTACAGATGAGGAAACTGAGGCCCAGAGAACCAGCATTTGCCCCAGGTCACTCAGAAGAACAAACATTGTGGCTCCACTCCCAAGTTAGTACTTTTAACTCCTCTCAGTCCTGTGGTCTCCAATCAGCAAATACACACCCTCAGATTGGAGGTTTAGGCTGTGAAGTTTTCTTGAAGAAAACCAGAGACCACGGCCTCAGCTAAGGACTGCAGACCATGCGTAAGTCATCACTACGGCCTAGCAACTTCTCATGAAAGACCCAAACCACCCACACAGACGGAGTAGGGGGAGGTGATCTGCTGGTACCAGGAACCCAGGACGGGTGAAAGCATCCAATCTACAGCTCTTGCTTGTGATAATGTGACACAGGTGTACACACAGCTGTTAACTGTGGCTACCTCTGGGGAAAAAAGGGGGGTTTGGAGAGATGAAAGTCACTCGATACTCTTCTCCACGTTTGAATCTTCGTTTTTTTAATTTTTAAAAAATTTATTGATGTCCTTTTCTTTTCTTAAGAGAGGGAGAGAAACATTGATTTGTTGTCACTGGTTGATTTCTGTATGTTGCCTGCACCAGGGTTGAACCCACAACCTTGGTGTAGAGGGACGATGCCCTTAAGTTATTTGGCCAGGATTGAATCTTTAACAATATTTTTTTTTTGCTTAAAAATAGAAGAAAAAATAACACAGCAAAACTCACAATAACTTAGGAGCTTTAACCAGTAGCTATAAGCTCTAACCAAATGAGCTATACCAGACAGGGCTGCTTTTAGATAAAATTTATAGCAGGTCCTGAGATCTTCGGCTGGGTTTCCAGAATCTGCCCCCCTGACCCGTCCTGGGGCCACTGCTCTGGTTCAGAACTGGACTCTCTTTCACTCAACCATCCAACAGGCTCCTTGGGGTCCCTCTGCCTCCAGCTGAGCCCTTTCCAATGCGCCTTCTACATCAGCCACCAGAATGAGTTTTTATCATGGCTCTGGCCGAAGGCCTTTCTTGACTCATTACCTTTGAAATAAAGTCCAAACTCTTAGTTCACAGCCTAGTTCCATCGTTATTTACAGTCTCAACTCCACCACTCTACCCTTCCCCCATTCTCCATTCTAGCCATGTGGAGTGCTCAGAAAACCTCAGTGCCTTTGCACAAGCTCTTCTGGTTTCTTAGAATGTCTTTTCCCTCAATCCCTTTATCTCCTAGGAAACTAGAACTCCTTTTTGAGGACTGGGTTGCCCAGACAAACTTAGTCGCCTCTCTTATAGGCTGAAGTACCTATCAGTATCACAGGACTGTGTCGACCACTACAGATGGGAGGTCTCTTGAGGACAGAGAGCTTTGTCCTCCTCGGTGGCTCTTGGGCCCTCACAGGACAAGGCACTAGACCCAAAGAGGACTGAGTCAAGGAAGCAGGGGGGAAGGAAATGCCATGGAAGGCAAACCCTGCAGCCTCCCCTCTAGGGAGCTGCCTGCTCTCCCAAGTTCACATCAGTCCCTAATAAAAAAGACTGGAAAATTCTGGAGTAAAGTTTCCTTCCCTGATTCACACGGAAACCTTCTTTGCTGCTGTGTAACTCACCCTGGTGCCAACTCAAGCTCCCCCGGCTGTTTACAATTTCCCTGGCATTTATAAATAGCAAAGCCTAGAAAGGAAAATGGAGTTTCAAGGGACCTGGATGCCCACTATCCCCACTCCCACCTTTCCTTACTCCGTTCCAAGCCTCTTCCCCTTAATATCTCCAAGAAACACTAATCAGCACCCCCAAGTGTGTGTGTGTCGGAGGGAGTCAGTAGTCAGTCCCTTAGTGAAGGAACACTCAAGAAAGAGTCTTTCTTTCTGGGTCCCAGGCCTGCCCCTTCCTCCTTGTGTGACTATGAGCCTGTCACAGATGCTCAGGGCCCTTCAGTTCTATCAACTGTGGAGTGGGGTTGGGGTCAGACCTCAAGCTGTGCTCACAGGAAACTGGAATGCAGCACCAGGCGACGGTGCCCTGGTCAGAAATGTGGTCCTGGGAGAACTGGAGGTGCAGGATTAAGTCTTTCAGAAGTGCTCCAAGCAGAGCGGAAGCAGGACCTCCCCCTGCAGCCCTGCCTTCCACAAAGCCCTGGTTACTTCCAGCACAGCCCTGGATGCCTTTGGCTTTTTAGTGCTCTGGGCAGAGATGAGGGGCTACAAAGCATGTCCCCTGCCTACCCAAAGCTTCTGAGGGCTCAGGCTTGCCGGTGGGCATGGCCCAGGACAGCCTGCTTGCCCTGGAGGAGGCAGACATTTCGGTAATCGGGTCTGGGGTGATCAGACCTGAGAAGAGATGGGGACCCGGGGAGAAAGGGAGATTCTAATCACGGTCTTCAGCTCTGAAAGGAGTTTGTCTGTGTCAGGAAAGGGGATAAACACACAGCGCAGAGGAGACAGCTCCTCCAGGTAAGCAAATGCAAGATTTCAGACGAGTACAGGGAAAACTTTCTAACAGTGCTGAGTCCAGAAAGAGGTAGGAGGCTAAAGGATCCCCATCGCCCGGGACGAGCAGGCAAAGGCACTATTACCTTGCAGTCAAGGATCCGTGGAGCGGGTTCCCCAGCGGAGCCGCCGCCCACACCTTGGGCGAGCAACTACCTGCAAGCCGGGGTCAGATACCACGGGTGCAGCAGTGACCCCAGGCCCAGTTCCACCAGCTGCGGGGGCGGGATCGAGGTTGGCTCAGATACTTGGAGCAGAGCAGGGCCCGTGGGTGGGGCCCGACCACCCCCTACTCTCCCGCCCTATCCCCCCAACCCAAACTTCCTTGGTCCTCTGGAAGACGAGCTAAGAGAGGAAGCCCTTTTCCAACGGTACCCCAGGCCGAGCTCCAGGCGCTGTCGAGCTGGGACTGGGCGGGGAGGGAGAAGAAGGATGTGGATGCCCGAGATCCCCAGACACCCGGGGCCGTGGCCGCCCCCTTCCCCTACCTGCTGCTGCGGCGCTGGCGACGGCGGCTGCTGGGTCCAGCTGTGCTCAGCTGGTTCCGGGCAGCGGGGCGGGAGCGCTGCGGGCTCTCGGCGGGGATGGGCAGGGCGCGGGCGGAGCCGCCTTCGGGGCGGGGCAGCGGGGATACGGGTGTGGAGGGGGAAGGGACTGGAGGAGCACCGGCCCCTCCCCTCGCCCGGAGAATGGCGCCTCTGCCTTCAGGCTACAGTCGCTTTACCGACCTCTCGCTACTTGCCGGAGGAAGGCATCAAGCTCCCTCCTTTACGAGGAAACTGAGGCCGGGAGCACGCAGGAGAGAGCCGCAGGAGCCTGGGGCCGGGCTGGGGTCGGAGCGCCCCGTGGGCGTGGGGCTCGTGCCCTGGTGCACTAGGACCAGCGGGACGTATTCCAGCCCGGGCGAGGTCCGACTTGGGGAGGCGCAGCCCTCAGCGGGTGAAACCGGCTGCTCGCAAAAGCAGGGAAGGTCTGCAAAGAGCAGCTAGACCCACTGAAAGGAATGAACGGGAAGGATGATTCCCAGCTTCTTTCAGAACCAAGAAACAGGAATGCCAAAGCGCATTCTTGTCCCTAACTTAAAACAGTGATCCGTGGCTTTGCAGTCAGGCCGCAGGGTTGGAACTCTTGACACTAGTCCTGTAACTTTAGGCAAGTGACTTAACCCGTAAAAGTCTCAATTTCCTCTCTGTAAAACTGCGTCTTGGTGGGGCTGTTGGGAAGACTCAGTGAGAGAAAGACTCGGCACAATGGCAGGTACTGTGGGTTCTCTCTAAATGGAAGTTTTTGCTAGTGCTAGTGATGGCAGATATTATTTTAGGTGAGTCAGCAAATCCACATTGTCAGATGAACGCAAGGTACTGTAAACATGTATCCTTTTATTTTTCTCAACAGCACCTCCCATGCATTGGAGAGAGAGCCATTTGCGACAGAGGGGGTCTAGTACAGCTTCCCAACAGCAACGGTGGGTTGCCCCGGCTCCTGCAGCTGCTCTGTGGCTACAAGTCAGGAGACTCACACAACAGCAGCCTGGACCAGGTGACCGCCATGTCCCTTCTCAGTCTAGGTGCTGGCAGCAGCCCCGTGTTCTCAGCTGGGTTCAATCTCCCTCTAGCACACGATAAAATGCACCGAGTCAATCATTGTGGGCTGCTGGTGATCAGTCACAAAAGTAAAGAAGCAGGAACAGAGCACTCAGTTTCTGGTTTTCCCAACCATTGGCAGCCACGGAAGCCACAGGGCCTGGGGAGCCCCAGCCTGGCCCCCCACCCCCACATAAGGCATTACCACGTGCAGTTTTCATTCGAGGAGGTCAAGGCCTGGAGGGTTTTAAGTAGCTCTCGGAGTTCACACAAGTGACACCACACAGGCCTGAGTCTTTGGCCCTCTCTCCTTTGCTCAATGTCCTTTGTCACACTCTGTCGTCTTTCCCGACTTGGGAAACTCTGTCCGGTTCTACTTTCTCTCAGAACTAAAGCAGGGTGCCCACCCCCCAGGGAGGCTCATGCGCTCTCTCTGCCACTCTCTGCTTTTTCCAGAGGCTTCCTGGGACCCACTGTGGGGCAAGTGAGGAGACAAGCAGAAATGCAGACCATTCGCTCTGAGCTCTTTGATTACAATCTCTGGCGTGCACATGTCCTGTTATTATCTAACATATCATTTCCAACCCCAGCAACTTCTCCAAGGCAAAGATAAACCTCTAAATCTGTGTCTCCATTACACTGGAGAATAGCGTACTGGCACGGAGGAAATGCAGGAGAACACCAGGTCCGACTCAGTGTAGAAATGGGGAAACTGAGGCCAAGAGAGGTGAGGCTTGCCTGCATTCAACACTAGAAAAGCCTGCAGCCTAGCCTGCCACCAGAAAATCATTTAAAATAATCATCATGCAGAATATGAACAATGAAAGGATAGCAAAGTCACACTTATTAACAACCACTCCTAAAACAAAAGCAAACTAAGAGGACAGCTAGATCAGGAGTGGAGCCACAGAAATGGAGATCACATGGGGGGTTAGCAACAGGGGAGTGGGAGGAGAATGGGGGAGAAGGTACAGAGAATAAGTAGCATAGATGGTAGGTAGAAAATAGGGGGAAGGCAAGAATAGTGTGGGAAATGTAGAAGCTAAAGAACCTGTGACACATGGACATGAACTAAAGGGGGAGAATGTGGGGGGAGGGGGTGTGCAGGGTGGAGGGGAATGAAGGGGGGGAAATGGGACAACTGTAATGGCATAATCATAAAATATATTAAAAATAAAAATAAAGTAATCATGATGACAGTAATGATGATGACAAATGCTTATATTTGGAGGGCCAATCAACTTCCTAGTGCTTTGCTTTATATATCAGCATGTGGGTTTCACAGCTGGTCAAGATATATCTTAGCCTGACCTTTTAGTTAGGGTTAAGCCTGCCTTGCATGGATGCTTAGAAGTCCTTTCTGCCTTGGTGCCTTATTCTTATTCCTTTCTACACTCTTTGTATTCCTCTCCCCACTGGGTCTAGTGAAGCCCATCTGCCCTGGGTCTTCACCTTCAAAGTGAACGTCTTCTTGTTCTTGCGATACGGGTCTCCACGCATGGAAGAGTTCTGATGCGTCTTTTTGCCAGAAGACCACCTCCTCCCTGAGAGGAATTGGGCCACACCCAGGCCATGCAGTAGGCAATTTGGGGGTGCCTGGTCCCTCTTCTGAGAAGGCCTCTCTGCACCCATAGGGACCCATGTTTTCATTATAACCCCCACCCACCCCAAACACAGTTGACAGCATTAGGAGAAGTTACTGGAACCAAACTGGACTATCGGAATTTGAAATTAGAGTTTGGGACATAACAATTTTGAATAATTAACTAGGCCTATGAGGACTGGTCATCTCTGAAGGCTAGAGCCACCATTCTGAAGTGGGCATCATCCAAAAAAAAAGCCAGTGCGACCCTCACTAAATGTCTAGGTAGGTGTGGAGAAACTCAGTGGAGAAGGCTGGGCTGGCCAGGGGAGACCTGTGGATCTGTGGGGATTTGGGGGGTGCAGACCTCTCCTGGAGCTAGCTTCAGAAAGGATAAGTATTTATTGAGCAACGAATGCCTTATAGCAAGTTCCCAGAAGCACAGCACAAGACAGAAATTTTGAGCCAAGGATTAACTGACAGAGGCTCTCAGAAGAGCCCAGAATATCCCCAGAACCCCAGGCATGGATGCAGCTGGGCCTCAGGTCAGACCAGAAGCAGGACCTGAGTACTAAAGGAAACCCAGAAGGTACTCTCACCCCATCTTTCTCCACTGCCCATCTTATTATCGTTCTGTCTGTCTCACATCAGACAAGCACTTCTGCTTTTATCCGCAGGGAGGTGAAATCTTTGTCCGTGACCTAGAGGCTAACTTGGGTCAAAGGCCTACCTTTTATCCAGTTGACTCTAGCCTGAGGGGCAGGGTCACACTGTACAGACCTGGCTGCTTGCACCTGAACTTACGAATAGAGAGAAAATGGGAGGGAACGCCGGGCAAAGAAGCTTCACTGTGCAGAAGGAGCAGTCAGCCTTGGAAGGAAGGAAAGCAGAAGAACGAGGTGAAGAACAGGATGGTGTCTTCTGTGAAGGACACAGAACAAGCAAAGGTGTGCAAGGTGGAGGAAGACGAGCCTGTTATTGGCCCTGGCCTGGGCCCCTTCAGTGGTGTGCTAGAACCAGCTTGCAGAAGCTGCTTATTAAATTTCCAGGAATTTTTCTTTCTTTTTTTTTTTTTTTAAATTGTTGTTCAAGTACAGTTGTCTCCGTTTTCTCGCCACCACTTTCCCCTACTTTATCCACCCCCACCTCCCACCCTCAATCCTACCCACCTTTGGCTTTGTCCATGGGTCTTTTATACATATTCCTTTCAGGAATTTTGAGAGTTCTTAAACACAGCCTTCAACAAAAATTAATGTACATGGCCCTGGCTGGTGTAGCTCAGTGGATTGAGTGTGGGCCTGCGAACCAGACAATCGAGGTTCGATTCCCAGTCAGGGCACATGCCTGGGTTGCAGGCCAATTCCCAGGAGGGGACGCATAAGAGGCAACCACACATTGATGTTTCTCTCCCTCTCTCCTTCCCTTCCCCTCTAAAGATAAATAAATAAAATCTTTAAAAAAATTAATGTACATGAACTCATAGTCAAATAAATTATAAAATAAAGCTAATATCACCTCAAAGCTTATCATCTCAATATTTTTACTATAACGTTATCTATGCTCTTAAGGTTACTTTAGCTATTAATCTATGTATTAAAAATACCACATAATGGCATTCTATTGCACATCACTTCCCAATTCCACCCTCAGTAACATCACACTGGTAACCTGAAATCAGCCGTGGGGGCAGTATTTGTACCACAGAAGTCAGCAAAGGCTCCAGATCAGGGCTTCGCTTCTCCCTGTCCCCCGAGCCTGATGTTTAACATTTACCAGCACAGGACTCCCCAACACCTTGGGGAGTATCCCCTCCGCACGGAAGTCGCCTTTTCATGTGTATCTCTCCCTCACTGGGAGCTCGGAAAAAGGAGAAAGTGTGTTTGCTTGGTTTTCTAATACATCCCCAGTGTCCAATAGCGCCTAACACAGAATGGATGCTTAGGAAATTTGTATCGAATTAATCAGTGAGTGAGGGAAATGAGAGCTGAGTTTGATCAGACGACGTGAGTTGGGACGCGGAAGGACTCAGGAGGGGGCTGTGCTTTGAAGAGCCGCCAATCCTAACATCTTCTGACTCCCTGGGCGGGAACGTGTTTGTCCCATTATTTCAATGAGAACTTAGAAATATGGGTTCCATACGATCCCTGTCAGCTCAGCCATAAATCCCACAGCTGGTGAATTTCCATGTGGTTGGATTCCTAGCAGGCACGATTCCACAGCTGCGCTCCATAACAAACGCCAGTCCGATGCTGCCCAGCCTGAGCCTGACGGAACCGGCAAAGGCACCCAGACCCTTTTCTACCCGGCTCGTCCCTGCTGGCCACAGCTACACGCAGCCGGCCCTATGACAGCGGCACTCATGGTAATAACAACTAAAATTGCAATGATAATGACCACTTTTTAAGCACTTGTTATATGCTGGCTGCATTATTATTTCAACTGAGCCTTTAGGTTAGGTATAATCTTCAATATTTCAAATAAATAAACAGGTAAGTAACCCACTTAAACCTCCAGACCTGGGTGAGTGGTAAACTGGGATTCGGACAGGAGTCAGTTGCCAAAGCCCAGGGCCTTCAACAGCGAAAGTGAGAGACAATCAAGAGGAAGGTGAAGCCTCTTCCACGCCTCCCATTCAAGGTCAGGAACTACTTCATTTCACCTTGACAATGTTAGGGACTGAGGTTTGTCCCCTCTCTTTACACTGCATGTACTGATTTATGGCAAGCTGCTGTTTCTTTATATGGGAGTTATGTAGAGTTGTTTAAGAAATGGAGACCTATTTTAAGAAAGATGATAAACTCCTGTGCTATAGAAATAAAATAAAACAGTTGTTTATAAAACCCCTTAAACACACACCAAAAAACAATTTTGAGGCAGTGCTATTTTTGTATTCTTTTATACTGTACCCACAAAAAAGTTCATGTTTTCTGTCTTTTCCTTACTTATTGTTCACTTACTGCTTTTCTGAGCACCAGCTATATGCAAACCCAGTGCTTGGGGCTAAGGGCATGCAAATGAGTCAGCCATAGACTCAGCTCTGCAGGGCCTGTGGCCAAGGAAACAGACCTTTACAACAGGGTGTTATGGGAACTAAAACAGAGGAAGCTCTGGTGGGGATGGGAGGCTGGGGGCACAGTCAGGGTCCAAGGAGATGCAAAGGAGGAGATGAGCAGGGCCTTGGGGATGCCGTCTGTGCCTCATTTTCTTGATCTGATTATCATGTCCATCTCGGAGAGTTGTGGGAAAATGAAACTGTCCCTGTCACCTGCTTGCTGCAAAGAGTGGGGCATAGAAAGGGTTCTGTAAACAGTAGCTGGTATCATTGTGGAAATGCAGTAGGAAAAGGCACGGAAGTGTTAGGATGAGTGAGCATGTCCTGGAGTGTCTGGAATGCAGGGTTTGTGGACTGAGTTATGAAGATCAAACCAGACAGCAAGAGGATTTCAGGAGAGCAAGAGGACAATAGGATTTATGGGGGCCTATTCCAAACCCTATCTCCTTCAAATCTGACAACAAATTCCTCAGGTTGAACGGCTCTCACTCCTAGTTCCACGGATGGAGAAACTGAGGCTCAGCAAGGTAAAGTCACTTGCTTAGGGAGCACAGCTGGAAATGGCAGAGCTGAGAACCCAGATTCACTGCAAAGCCACTGTCTCCCACGTGGGGCTGAGAACATGTCAGACTGAAGGGTTGGGGCTGGGGGGAAGCTGCCAGAGGCTCTCCTGCAGGAGACTAACGCTGTTGGAGCCTGATCTAGAAGCTTCTGCTGAGGGACACAGGGACCCTACGGCCTTCTCCCAGCCCAGGCTTGCCAGGGATTTGGTAGGGAGAGCTAGCTTTTGTTCTGGATGAATCAGCCCAGCTGTTTCTGAAAGCCCCGCCCCACTCCTCTGGGCTGAGGACCAGAAGGCATTCAGCTGTTCCAGAAGGTCACCAGTGGAGTGGGAGGGGCCAGTACTTGTACATTGAACTGCAGCATGTACAGAGCTATATTATCACAACAGAGAACAATGGGCTTTTCTAAAGTTAATCTCCCTTCTCTCCTTTCCTCCTCTTGTACTCTGCTCCTCCTCCTTTCCCTTCTCCCTTGTCTTTTGGGCTTTGATTTTCTTTTTTCTCCCCTCTTCCTCTTCCTCGTCTCTCGCCACTGTTTCAGCAGCGGCAGCATTTTGCTAGTCTAAATATCCTCTCCCAAGGAATTAGGATCTCCAAGTCTACTCCCAACCTGCTTCTTTCTTACAGGATGATCCTGGCCAAGTCACACTCCTCTCAGCCTCCATCGTCTCATCTGCAAAGTGGGACAACAGAGGTAACGATTTCTGAGAGATGTTATGCCTGGCTCATAAAACCAGGAGTTTTGCCAGTCTCTGGTTCTACTGCACTGAGCTCGGCATGCATGTCCTGGCCCAAGGAGAGCCGGGGGGCATCTGCCTATAAGGTCTAGTAAACTGTCCTTCAAAGCATTTGACTTCAAGTCAAGTCACTCTAGGTTGTCTTATTTTACATCTGTAATGTGTAAGAATGTCTCCAAAAACTCGTAGTGCAAATGCAATCACTTTGAGTCTATTTTTTTTCAAACCAAACCACAGGCTTGAGAAACCCAATGCCTGATTAAGAGAAGTGTGATATTTTCTGGAAGGAGCTTTTGTCTTCTCCTGAAGGTGCCCATACTCAGAGGCTGATGCAGCCCCAGCAGGGGGCCAGTCCCCACCCACACCAAGCAGGCAATCTGGAGCATTGCTTTCTCCCCGTGCACCAGTCTTGCTGTTTTGACCCTGATTTCAGACAGATGACCCGACAGGCTCAGAGCCTGGGCAGGTGCCAGGTGTCTCAGGAGCTGTCCAGCAGCCTCACCCCTAGGCCCGGACCCTGTGCTCAGGTTCTCACACAGCCGTTCTCCGAGTTCCAGCCTGCCAGGAGCTCTGTACCAAAATGTGTCTGCATGTGCGCCCTTAGGGACTCCAAACCTCCTCCATTTTTATCTCCTGGCACCCTACCTGTCCCCCTGCAGGGTCAAAGGAGCAACCGTTAGGTAGTTAAAGGCGAGTTACTACAAAAGGACATTTAATTTCATCTTTCCCTGGAGTAAAAGAAGAAAAGTTAAATCTTCAGAGGGCAACCTGTCACCCTCTCTGTTAAAGTATACAACTTGATCGTAGTGTGAAATTCACGGATACAGTCTGTTTTTAGGGACCCACGCAAAGCTCTGGGAACCTCCTGTGCCAAGGCCAGGGGCTGGTGCGCTCCACGTTTTATCACCAGTCAGACAAATGCCAAGCTCCTGTAGCCTGGCCTTTGTGGCCACACGTGATCTGGACCCAATTTCTCTATCCACCGTCATCTCATCCTACTTGAACCCTGTACCCCACTGACCCCCCAGCAGATCCTGCTTTCTGTCACCTTGACACCTCCAAACCTTTGTACCCCAGTTCTGTCTCTTAGGATTGCCCATCTTAACCCATTCAACTCTTTCTCACCTTTGCAGACTCAGTTTTCGAGGCACCTCCCTGGCAAAGCGTCCCCTGCCTCCTCCAGAGTATGTAATGTTAGCTGGCCCTCCCTGCTCCTCCAGGCCCCTTTGATGACTCCATCCATAGCACTTCCCGGGCCATCCTGCCAAAATGAGCTCCCCTGTTCTCTTGTTCTTCATCCCAGAACCCTGTTAATTCCTCTGTAAATGGTGGTATTTGTAATGATTTAGTTACCGGGTTGTTTTGTGTTTCCCCCACTAGCCTGTGGGCTCCCCAAGGGCAGGGCCAAACACCTCCTTCTCTCCTGCCTGTGAAGGTGCCCAGCACAGCGCCCTGGACAGAGCAGACCCTCAACACACACACCTTGAACTGAAATGGCACTTTATCACTCTGCGTTAGAGTCATCTTTATGCTTCTAGCTCTACCAGCAACCCCCTGTGCCTAGCACAGAACTCGGCACACAAGGGGAGACTAGCCTGGAATAAGTGCATTCATAAAGGAATTAAATGAACAAAGAGAAGAACTAACGTGAAGGCAGGGTGAACAAATGATCACATAAAGGGATACCAAATAACCTTTCTGAAACAACCAGTTAGCTGTTACTTTCACTGTTTGAAATAAATATAAGCCTCCTGTCTTGCTTCTGTTCACTTGTACTGCTGAAAAAAATTAAGAATGGAGCCGGTCAAGGCTAACCTTTAAAAAACAATCACCACAGAAATCTAATGACTGGAGTAGCCTTTTAATGAATAGGCAAGACATCGATATCAATTTACATTAATTAGTAAGGCTAAGATACCCTCTCGAAATGTCTGCTTCCTTAACCTGCTAGATTTGTATCAAATATCACCTCTTGGTGTTTCCGAGTTTCATATTTTGAAAAAGTCTGAGTCACTGTAGCAACACTCAACTGTGTGTGTGTGTGTGTGTGTGTGTGTGTGTATAAAGGGGGAACTACTGTTTCTTTTCTACTCCTCATACAAAACTTCACCTCTGACACCAAATATGTGGGCATTTTTTCCCCACACCAACCAGTTCTGTGACACAAGTGGGTGACCTACAATTCAATTCAATTCAACACTATCTACCTGGAAATAGCATCAGATCCCACATGTCAAGGGCTCTGTCCCACAAGACCGTCCCCACTCTCCCTTCAGATGCCAATCTCGAGTCCAGGCCTCCAACACCTCTGACCGGCTATAAATCAAGGGTTCCCGTGACCCCTTCTGGGTTTCCTCACTTGCCAGAATCGCTCACAGAACTCGGGAAAACTATTTACTTACCAAGGCACCAGTTTATTACGAAGGAGGGAACTCAGGAACAGCCGGTGGGAAGAGGTGCACCAGGCAAGGTGTGGAGGAAGGGGAGTGAGCTTCCATGCATCTCTGGGCTGCCACCTCCGTGTGCTCGGCAACCAAGAAGCCTCTGAACCCCACAGGTCAGGGATTTTTATAGCAGCCTCATCACGTAGGCATGATCATTGATTAACACAATCTCCTGCTCTTCTCCCCTTCCCAGAGGATGTGGGAGGAGGGCTGAAAGTTCCAAGCTTCTAATCACGGCTGTCTTTCTGGGGAATAAACCCTGCCCTGCAGCTATCTAGGAGTCCATGAAGATTGTCTTCATCAGAACAATAAATGCTCTTGTCACCCAAGATATTCCAAGGAATTTAGGAGCTCTGTGTCAGGAACAGGGGTCAAAGACCAACTATTAGAACAAAAGATGTTGCTTTTATCACTTAGGAAAATATCACAGTGATTGTTCCATAATAGATACATATTTAAATGCTCATGGTATTAAAAATACAGTAACTACTTAAGTGTCTTCAATGTAGTCTTCAGTTCTAAGTAAAGTAACCATACTTCCCCAACCAACTTCCTAAAGTCAGAGCATAGCACCTGATATAAGACGGATGACGATCAGAAACTTTAAACGTGGGACTGCCCTAGAATGGGTTGCCAGCACACTCATAGTATTTCTATTTTTACATAGTTTGTGATCATCATATTTAAACAGTAATACACCAGGTTTTTTCTCTCATTATATTACTTAGCAAACATTTCTCCAGGTTGCAATAACCTCTTTACATTTCCTCCCCCAAAAGTTGTTACCCTCCTGGGCTGCAGTTTTCTCACCTGCAATCACATCATCTCCAACGAGGAGTCCCCCAGAGCTCGTGGGAGGAGGCATTCCAGTGAATTCGAAAGAGCACGTGGGCGTTGGGGTCACACACACCTTTGTGGAACTCTGGCTCTGCCGCTTCTTTGTTATGTTACCTTCAGCAAGTTACCTGTCACCTTTGATCCTCGGTTTCCTCATCTGTAAATTAGAAATAATAGTGCCTTATGCAGAGGGTTGGTATACGGATTAAATGGCTTTTAAAAAACGAATGTGTAATATTTAGTCCAGTGTTGCACGCACAGCAGCTCTTAATAAACAGTGGCTGCTACTATTGTTGCCGTGTTGTTACTCTTCACTTTTCCATTGAGCCATGTATCATCATCACTTACCCCTTACCAAACGGCTTCTATCCCTTCCTCTTATGGGTAATTCGACAATGCACATTCGCAGACATACAGCTTTTTCTTCCCCCCAAGGTCCCCCTTTAGATTAAACATCCAGGACGAGTCAGCGCGACCACACAGTCTTTTGCTGTCTCTGCCTGGTGAGCTCCTGATTCTCCCAGAGCCTCCCCTTTAGAGAGCCCTCCTGACCCCCAGAGAGAATGAATGTCCCTGCCGCTGTTGACCTAAAATGTCCCCTCCCTCATAGGCACTCCTAGGTGCCCTCCCTCTAATCCAACTTCCTCGTGGCCCCAGAAGGGAGTTCTCTTCGGGAAGGCAGAGTCTCTTAATGACAGGCAAGACTGTAATTTGGTAGAAAGATAAGCAATTAAAATATTTGTCATTCTCTTTGATCCAGCAATTCCACTTCCAGGAATTTTTTTTCTACAGATGTACTCAAAAAGGCACAAAATGGAATATCTAAGATTATTAGGGCAGCATTGCTTATAGCAGTAAAAAATGGGAAATCACATAAATGTTCATCAATTGGGGATTATTTAAATAAATTATGTAACATGCATGCACTGAATACCGCAGACAGGTGAAACTCTTTACGTGGTAAGATGGAGCATTCCCAAGCTATATCTCTATTTTTCATTGATAAAAGCAAGATACAAAGCAATGTGTATGGCACATCAGCATGTGTGAAGAATAAAAAAAACAGAAAGAAAAGATACACGTTTGCTTGTACTTGTGTAAAGCACTTTGGACGGATACATAAGAAACTTGCAGCACCGGTCACCTCTGGGGAGAGTATCAGTGGCTGGTAGAGAGGGACAGAAAGGAGATATTGCAGTGTATACCCTTTGCTGCCTTTGAATTTTGAAGCATGTAACCATATTATGTATTCAAAATAAGAACAATAACAATCAGAGAACACACTTTTGGAGACACCAAAATGTCTTCATAAGTGCTTATTGCTAAAGGGATGGCAGGAGAATTCATCTTCCGGAGAAAACTGCTCCCCTGTTAGGGAAGGAAACCTTCTAAGGGCCTTTTGGTTGTGCAAAGCCAAAGCCCGGAGCCCAGTCTGGAGGGGAAAGGTTCAAATCGTCAGAAAGTAAAGGGTGATCTCTTCAGGTGAAAAGGTAGTTCTGATTTTAAGTAATTCTTCATCTCCTTGGGGGTGGACGGGAGAGAAAGAAGTTGGGGGCATTGGGAAGTAGGCGGGGAGGAAAGGAAAGAGAAGGAGCTAAATAAGGATGAGAAACGAGAATGGGCCTCCAGCACCAGGAAGCTCTCCATGAAGGTGTAGGGCTGAAAGCTTTTAGAGTAAGTGACGGTTCGGGGGAGGAAGCCAAATCTTGCTGGAACGCGCGTGGCAGGACGAGAAGCCTCGGACTGTTTTCACACTAAAACCGTTTGCAGTCACCTCCCTTTTCTTGCCAACCTACCACAATTGTTTTTTCCTCATCTGCTGTGCATTTTGAACGTTGAACCCTCCCTACCCTTAAGAAAAGGGAAACCTATTCTTTTTGGTTTGGTTGTATTAATTGCTGATGAACCAGGCTCTAGATTTAATAGATGAACAGTTTTCTGTTAAAGAACTAGAGAAGATCACAGGAACTAGAAGAGAGAGAGAAGGAAGTACTATGGAGGAGGCCAGAAAAAGGGAAAGATTTTTTCAAAAGTAGAAGGAGGTCAGAGAACAGGAAGAGGAGAGGGAAGCGATAAGGACCCCACTGGCCTGGGAGTTAGTCTGGGGCAGTTTACCAAAAAGGAAGAAGACAGGAAGCTCAACTGAGCCAGCTGAATGCAGCTTGCAAATAAGGCTTCAAGGGACGTTGCTTGAACAACAAGGGGACTGGGCAAGAATTACGTCATTGTCACAGATCATTCAGCCATGATCGGCGAGAGAACCTCCTGTGGCCTGCACCAAACTTTCCCATATGCATTGTTCTTCTATGGGCAGCTGGTGAATAGGTTGCTTCATTAGCATTGATAACTCATTGGATGCCTGCCCAGCTGGACAGATGCCCATCCATACCATAGAACTTCAACATGAACCTGCTCCATTACTCCAGGTGACGTAATGTCCTAGGACAAAGCCCATAAGCCCAAGCAAGGGAATGGGGCCCTGGACCCAGTGCAGTGGGGATAAGAAAGCTCTGGGCGTCTGTACTGGTGGGGGAAAGGGAGTGAGTCAAGTAGGAAACAAACTGAACAAGCTTAAACCCTCCAGAGATGGGACAGTGGTTAATGACACTGCTGTTATGCATAGATAGGGACAATCTGGGTGGCAGTGTCTGGCAAATCTTACAACATTACTCAGCTGCTCAAAACCTTCTAACAGCTACTCTCTACCTCTAGGGTAAATGCCACAATTTTCAGCCTGGTGTACTAGTTAGGATAGGCTAAGTTAGCCTGCAGTAACAAGTTAACCCCCAAAGCCTAATGGTTTAACACAACATGAATTTATTTCCTGTTCATGGAACATGTCCCCTGAATATGCTCCACAGAATTATGCATGGACCCAGAATGATGGGGGGGGTCACTGTCATGGATCTACACCAATTAGAACACGTGGCCTCCTTGGTCACTGTGGCAAGACAGGAAAGCTAAGGGAGGGCTTGCTTTTTTATACTTTAGCCCAGAACTGACACATGTCACTTCTTACAGCATGTTGGTGAAACCAGTCACATGGTTCCCACCAACTGCAAGGAGACTGGGACATGTAGAGAGTGGATGGATATCTGGTGAGCAATAAATCTCAAAATTCTTAGTGATCTGGCCCCAGGGTCTCATCCAGCTTCATTTCCTGCCACTGCCCTGCTTCCCGACGCATAACCCACTTCTGGTCGTGGGAGTCTTCTCTCCCCTTCCCAACCATTGCCTCCCCTTTGCTTATGCTGGTTCCTGAACACAAAATGCCCCTTTTCACTTTTCCCACCTGCCAACACTCTATTTCATGGAAGCCCAGCTTAAATTCATTGATTTTTAGTTCGGCCACTTAGCTGTTTGGATACTATACTTCCATCGGCACTCAGGGTCTGTGGGACTGACTTCCTGGCACATTCACAGAGCCCGTCACCCAGTGGACACTAAATATTTGTCAAATAAATGCTCCTAACTTTAGAATTTCCCAAATAATACTTTGTCTTTGTCCACACCCATCTGCTCCCCCTCCCCCTCCCGTAGGTTGTGTGCTCCGGATGGTACAGACTGGACATTGTATCTCCATTTCCCTATTACCTACTGGCACTGGACATTTGTTCAGTAAGTGTTTGGAGGAGAATTGATTAATTCGCCTTCCATTTACTTTTGAATGGTGATTTAAAAATAATTGCAAATGAAATTAGCTGTGTGTGTTATCCTTCAATTTAAAAATTTACTCTAAAAATAAGAATTATATTTTAGAATAAGAAAATAAGAAGCAAAAAAGGGAAGTATTTAGAGAGTAAATTGCACAAACACAAAGGCACTTCTGGAAGATGCAATCACTGGTGTGTGAGTTTTGTAACAGCATCTGTTGACAAAAGTATTAACGTTCCTTTGTGCTCCAGTAACACTGGCCAGAGCCAGCGAAAGCAAAAGGGACCCCAAGGCTAGAAACATTCTGGCCTCAGGATCTATGGGGATCAGGGCTGTGGGGAACACACACAGCCCTCTTTACTTCTTTCATCTTTCTCTAACATATACTTATTATTCCCTCTCACTAAAATGCAGCTTTCTTTACTCCTCAGGAAAAAAACCATTCGAACTTGAACCATCAGCCAACATCTGGGAGTTTCCAATTCCCTCCCAGGGAGCCATATTCTTTGACCCAGTTTCAAGACCCCAGAGAAGGACTCTGATTGGCCCAGATGCTCCAATCGCAGGGGAGCAGAGCGGAAAGTCCCCAGGCGTGGCTGTTTTCCACCGTGGCCATGATGCAGGAACCGGGCACCAGAAAACAGGGGCTGGGAAGAAAAAGCAATTAGGGTTCACTGAAATCAGGAAGAGGGAGAACGACTGTGGAGGAAGTAGCTTCAGAGAGAGATAATATGGATAAATTTATATCCTCTGAAAAGAAGGATGATGAGGTCACATTATCTGGGAAGGAATTAAAACGTTAGGAGCCACATCAGAGTTGTCTCCCACTCTCCTGTGTATCTCCCTGCAGGTCTTATCAATTCTGTCTCTCAAATCGTTGTGAAATAGCTTCTTCATTGCCTCAGATGCTACCTTAACATCTTTGCACTGGACTGTTGCAACTGTTCTCTTAACTGGGCTCAGAGCTTCCCGAATAACCTCATTATAATTACCCACCACCAGATGGCCTCCAAATGATCTTTCTTACAAACAATTCCACCATGTTCCTACCTAAAATTCTTTTTTTTTCTTTTAAAGAGAGCAAGAGAAACATCAGTGTGTGGTTGCCTCTTCTGTGCCCCCAACTGAACCTGGCCCCAAACCAGGCATGTGCCCTGACTGAGAATCGAACCTGTGACCCTTTGGTTCACAGTCTGGCACTCAACCCACTGAGCCACATTGGCTAGGGCCCTAAAACTCTTTTAAAAGCCCCCATCACTTTCCAAGCTTCTTAGAACCACCTTCAAGACCCTCTTTGATCTCGCACCACCAGCTTCCTCTCCTCTCTTTCCTAGAAACCAGGACTTTCCTCCTACCCTTCCTACCAGCAGGCTATACTTTCCTGTCTTCCCAAGCATTTGCTCTCTGTTTCCTCCACCTGGGATGCACTTCCCTTCTCCATTAGCTCTGTCTGGTGATGCTACTTACCCTTGACAGTCCAGTCAGGTGTCCTCCCTCCTTCTGCAGTGCCTCCCACATTGTGTCCATTTTCAGCTGTGGATACATGTGTCTCCCCTGCTGTCTTCTTTCAGAAGAGTAATCACGTCTCATTAATCTTTAATCCCCAGTTCCAAGCCTAGGGTCTGATCACAGTAGGAATCCACAAATGCTTATGGGAGGATGTAAGGAGGAAGAGAGTGTACAAAGGAGGGAGTGTACAAAGGGGAAGGGAAGAGGAAGGGAAGGAAGGAAGGAAAAAGAAAAAAGCAGGGCCCTGGCTGGTGTATCTCAGTGGGTTGAGCGTGGGCCTATGAAGCAAAGGGATGCTGGTTCAATTCCCAGTCAGGGCATATGCCTAGGTTGCAAGTCAGGTCCCCAGTAGGGGACACATGAGAGGCAACCACACATTGATGTTTCTCTCCCACTCTTTCTCCTTCCCTTCCCCTCTCTCTAAAAATAAATAAATAAAATATTTTTTTAAAAAAAGAAAAGAGCAGGGAAGAAGGAAGGGAGGGAGGGAGGGAGGTAGAGAAGAAGGTAAAGAGAAAGAATAGATGGATGAATTACGGAAAGACCTAGGGTTCTAAGTTGTAATACTTGTTTTCTCCACTATTTTTATCTACTGCTGACTAACTTAGACAGGTTATGGCCCTTCTTGGAGGCTCAGTCAGCCTTCGTGAAATTACATCTGTCCTACCCAACTCACAGGCTTACTGGAGATCAAATAAAGGAAAGAATATGGAGGCACTATGCTCACTTCCGTGAAACTGTCAGTAATCATGAGTTGGCCATCACGTGAGCATTTACTCTCCCGACTAACTGAAGACTGCAGTCTTAGGGGACCCCACTTCACTGGTCAGAACTCCCTAGCGTTGTGGGGGGGCAGGGCTGGGGGCCTGAGGCAGCTTTTTAATGACTTTATCGGTGACTCATTACCAGAACCTTGTGAGTCAGATGGAGCTGACTTAGGGGTTCATTAGGATCACAGTGTAACAAGTGAGTATATTTAACTCATTATTTTATTTTGGATACGTTTGTACTCTTTTTAAATCTTGGGTGCTCCTTTTCTTCTGATTTAGATGAATAATAAGAGATATCCACAAACAGCCTTGGCTGGTGTAGCTCAGTAGACTGAGTGCTGGTCTGCAAACCAAAGGGTCGATTTCAAGTCGGGAATCGATTCCAGTTCGATTCCCAGTCGCAGCACATGCCTGGGTTGCGAGCCATGTCCCCAGTGGGGGCCACGTGAGAGGCAACCACACATTGATGTTTCTCTCTTTCTCTTTCTCCCTCCCTTCTCCTCTCTCTAAAATTAAATAAATAAAGCCTTAAAAATACATTAAAAAAAGAAATATCCACAAACAGGACAATATTAATTATTTAAACTCAAATAAAAATTTTTCTACTCACTTCTCTCTTAATCTCTTCAATCGGCTTAATTGAAAAGTGACTTGAGCCTAACATTGCAATGGGAGATCATGAAAAACCGCTTCGGTTTATAACTACTTATCTGTGTGGATCAAGATTTTCTCAAATCTATGTAACCAAAATAGAAGGCAGAGGGAAATGAGAAGTGGCACAGATGGAGGGCTACAGTTGTCATGTTGCATTTGTCCGGTAGACCAGGTGGGGCCTGTGCTAGACCTGCTGGCCTGGGAAGAAACAGAACAGTGTGGGACAAATGCGGGACCACGATGCAGCAAGGGGTCCCTTACCACATGGGAGTGAACGGGCCCTTGAGTACTGGCACAGGTTTTATGCCAGTGCCATGGCCTGAGCACCTCTGGTCTGGCTGACTCCTGACTCCCCAGGTTGACTGCATCGACCACGAACTTGAATGTGGCCCTGTGAAGACTCAGGGGCAGCAAGCAGCTGCATCCCCTTACTTGTATCCTGTCTCCTGTCCATCTTCTGCACTGCTTGTTTGCTTTCCCTACTCAACCAGTAGAACCTGGCCAAGTCATCATTCTCCCCAGTCTTTGTACCCACTCTAAACCTCACTGTTTGGCCTGAGTCAACTAGATAATGCAGCTCTGTTTGAAATCGTAAGAGATTGGAAGCAACCAATCAGTCTTCTATTGATGGCATTTGGGTTGCTTCCAATCTCTAGTGATTACGAAGAGAGCTACACTGCATAGCTTCATAAGTACATCTTTTCACGTTTTTGCCACTGCATCCCTGTGGTAGATTTCTAGAAGTGGGATTGCTGCATCCCTGCACACCTATCAGAAAGACTGAAATTGAGAGAACAAAATGACAATACCAAATGTCGATGAGGATGTAGAGCACCTGGAATTCTCAAACATTACTAGTGGAAAAGTAAAATGGTACGACCACTTTGAAAACAGTTTGCAGTCCCTTATAATGTTTAACATATATTTACAGTATGACCCAGCCATCTCTTTCCTACATATTTATTCAAGAAAATGAAAAGTATACTCACACGAACATTGTCTGTACCTGAACATTTATAAAAGCCTAATTAATAATTGCCAATAACTGGAAACAGCTCAAGGATCCTTCATCTGAGGGAGTTATTGTGACACATTTCAATAACTGAATATCACCCAGCAATGAAAAAGAACAAACTTACAGTACACTACATTATGGATAAATTTCAAATGCATTATTCTAAGAGAAAGAAGCCCGATTTAAAAAGCTACACACTCCGTAATTCTATTTATATGACTTTCTCCAGAGGATAATCCTATAGGGACAGAGAACACATCAGTGGTTGCCAGGGACTGAGATAAGAGGATGGTTTTACTTCTAAGGGGCAGCGTGAAAAGATTTCTTGGTAAAAGGCGAAAGATTTATATGACCTGAAGAGAGACCAGAGTATAAGATTTCTTGGGGTGATGAAACTATTGTACATCTTGACTGCTATGGTAATTATTCTACCATATGTGTTTGTTGAAATTCATAGAATTGTACATGATAAAGAGTGACTTTTTACGATATGTAAATTACACCTCAATGAACCTAACTTTTAAAAAAAGATAAGTGCTCAGGTAAAACTGCTAATCAGTGCCAAAATTCCTCCCCGCCCCCCCCCCCACGGCCCCCGTGGTAGGATGATTCATGGCTCCCACATATATCCAGATCCTAATTCCTGGATGTTACTTTATACAGCAAAAGGGACTTTGCAGGTGTGATTAAGTTAAAAATCTTGAGAGGGAGAGTATCCTGGATTACCTAGGCAAACACTAAATACAATCAAAAGTGGTCTTATAACAGGGAAGCAGGAGATTTTACCATGGAAGAGAAGCCCATAAGACGACAGAGCACAGAGAGTTTCGATGATACTACATTGCTGGTCTTGAAGGTGGAGGAAGGAGCTATGTGTCAAGGAATGCAAGGAATGAAGCTCTAGAATGTGGAAAAGGCAAATAAACAGAATCTCCTCTGGAACTTTTGAAGGGAGTACCAGCTCAGCCAACATCCTGAACTTTAAGAGAATAATTTCTGTTGTTTTTAAGCCACTAAATTTGTGGTAATTTGTCACAATTGGAACCAATATGCCCTCCATAGAGACTGTCCTGTTTTTGCAGTCCCACCAGAAGTGTAGGTAGGGAATGAGGAAAATTTTCCCCAGAGGCCCCAGTGCACAGACACGACCTCGTATCTCATAGGCCGGAACTGTCACATGGCCACTCATAATCAAGCTTCCTCCTACCAGGGGTATCCAACCTTTTGGCATCTCTGGGCCACACTGGAGGAAGAGTTGTTTTGGGCCACACATTAAATACATTGCAACATGTAATCACAAAACAATCTCATAATGTTCTAAGTAAATTTACAGTTTTGTGTCGGGCTGCATGCTGGTCACCCCTGTACTTAGCCCTTGCCCTGGGGCTGCAACATTCTCTCCTGACCCTCATAGCATCTGAGCCTCCCCACAGCAGGGTTCCGCCCTCAAGGAAGGGGAGGGGCATAGCTCTGAGTTGGCCACCAGCAGCGCCTATCTCAAAAATTATTTGCAGAAGAAGAAATTCCTCAGTTGAATACATATTTTATAAGAGTTAAAAACTCCTGGACTAGATTCTCTGAGGGGCCATGAGCTCTAGCCTCCCAGGCCAGGGCTTTCCCTTGTTTGGCCCCATCTGGCTCTGCCCAACTCTCTCCCCCTTTTTCCAGGGGAGGCAGGGCCCAGCTGAGCTGTGGCTGTGAGTCACCAAGGTTACACAAGGCTCTGTGAGCACACTGGCCAGTCTTCCTTTAATATGTTCCACTTGCAGTACTGACTCAAGTCCTCTTAAGAGAATCTTTTCTCTTTTCTCCCTGTTTCAGCTTTTCCCTGATATACTGTCCTAACATTTCAGAGCTGCAAAGGCCATTAGATGTAGGAGTAGTAATAATAATGCTAATCATAGTAATATATAATAACTATTATTATTATGGTCATTGCAACAGCTACCACTTATTGAGCATTTACTATGTGCCAGGCACTTTGTATGTATTATTCATTTAATCCTCAAGTCTTCTTGGTAGAATTATCACTCTGTCTGATAGATCTTGAAACCCATGAAAAGAAAAGATGACTTATTTGGGGTAAATTCTGGCAGCAGGGTTCAAGCGGAGATCTGTAGACTCCACGGACTTTTAATTTTCAAATTCCATGAAGTCCTTAACCATTCCTTCTACAGATGAGAAATGAGAACTCAGGGTGACGGGGGCGGAGTAGAGGCAGTGCTGGGAGGCATCAGCATCTTGCTCAGTTCACATGACCAGTGAGTGGCCAAGTGAATGACTGCCCCTCCAGGCAACAAGCAGCTCATGTGCGATTTTCTCTGTCCTTGGCAGGAATCAAGTACTTACAAATCATCAGTAACTGAATTTAACAAGAGAAAAGATGTATGCCATTTTGCAAAATGAGTGTAATGAAAACATTTCTCATTGTGATTGTCTAATTTACCTGGCAACATTGGGGGATTTTTTAAAAAGTGTAGTTATAGCCCTGGCTGGTGTGGCTCAGGGAATTGAGTGCTGGCCTATGAACTAAAGGATCGCCAGTTCGATTACCAGTCAGGGCACCTGCCTGGGTTGAGGGCCAGGTTCCCCAGTAGGGTGCATGGGAGAGGCAACCATACATTGATGTTTCTCTCCCTCTCTTTCTCCCTCCCTTCCCCTTTCTCTAAAAACAAATAAATAACATCTTTTTAATAAAAGTATAGCTATAGCACAAAGAGAGCCTTACGATTTATAAAATACTTTCAAATACTTTCGTGTGATTCTGTTGCAGCTCTGGGAAGCAGGAAGGTATGATTGTCCCACTTCGTGGATGAGGAAACTAAGGCCTGAAAAGATTACATTACTTGCTCAAGGTCTCACAGACCATTACGTGGCAAAGCCAGAGTCAAAACCCAGGCCCTGTCCCTTGTAAGGAAGCTTTTTGGCTATGAGGGCCTGAATCCAAGGGCAGGGACTTTTCCTATGAATTTTAGACTCTTATTTTCAAGTTAAAAAAAAATCAATTAAGTTCATAGCAGCACAATTTACAATAGCCAAGTGCTGGAAGCAACCTAGGTGCCCAGCAGTAAATGAGTGGATAAAAAAACTGTGGTATGGCCCTGGCTGGTATAGCTCAGTGGATTGAGCACGGGCTTGTGAACCAAAGGATTGCGGTTCAATTCCCAGTCAGGGCACGTGCCTGGGTTGCAGGCCAGTTCCCAGCAGGGGATGCATGAGAACCAACCATACACTGATATTTCTCTCCCTCTCTCCTTCCCTTCTAAAGATAAATAAATTAAATTTAAAAAAAACTAATACATTCTTTTAGGGACTTTCAAAAAAAACAACAACTGTGGTACATTTACACAATGGAATTCTATGAAGCAGAGAGAAAGAAGGAGCTCCTACCCTTTGCAACAGCATGGATGGAACTGGAAAGCATTAGGCTGAGTGAAATAAACCAGGAAGTGAAAGACAAATACCATATGATCTCACCTTTAACAGGAACCTAATCAATAAAACAAACAAGCAAACAGAATAAAAGCAAAGACACTGAAGTAGAGAACGGGCTGACAGTGCTCAGAGGGGCGAGGGGAGGGAATTTCAGGGGAAAAGGAGAAGGGTTTATAGGAACAAGTATAAAGGACACATGGACAAAAACTAAAAGGAATGGAAATGGGAGGGAGGTGGGGAGCACTGGCTGAGGTGGGTTGGAATGGGAGTAAAACACAGAAAACTGTACTTGAACAATTAAAATAATTTTTTTCTAAAAAAGATTTTTGGCTAAGGTGATTTTTTTTACTGAGCTTTTTGCATTGAATACATTATTTTAGGGAGAAATTGCATCTTTTCTAAAGTATATTTTATTATGTTATTATAGTTATCACAATATTTCCCCCTTTACCCCCCTTTGCCCGGTACTTCCCCCTTCCCTACAGCAATTCCCCCCATTATTTCATGTCACTGGGTTGTACATGAAGTTCTTCAGCTTCTCCATTTCCTATACAATTCTTACCATCCCCCTGTCTATTTTGTACCTACCGTTTATGCTTTTTTAATCCCTGTACCTTTTTCCCTATTCTCCCCTTTTCTCCTCCCAGCTGATAACCCTCCATGTGATCTCCACACCTATGATTCTGTTCCTGTTCTAGTTATTTGCTTAGTTAGTTAGTTTGTTAGTTTGGTTTTTTGACTCAGTTGTTCAGAGTTGTGAATTTGTTGCCTTTTAAACATTCATATAGTTTTGATCTTCTTTTTCTTAAATAAGTCCCTTTAACATTTCATGTAATAATAGCTTGGTGATGATGAACTCCTTTGGCTTTATTACATTTTCTGGGAAGCACTTTGTCCTTCCATTCTAAATGATAGCTTGCTGGATAGAGTAATCAATGTTGTAGGTCCTTGCTTTTCATCACTTTTAATACTTCTTGCTAGTCCCTTCTTGCCTGCACAATTTCTTTTGAGAAACCAGCTGATAGTCTGTGGGTACTCCTTTGTAGGTGACTCTCTGCTTTTCTCTGGCTGCTTTTCAGATGCTCTCTTTATCTTTAATCTTTGGCACTTTAATTATGATGCGTCTTAGTGTGTTCCTATTTGGGTCCAACTTGTTTGGGACTCTCCGTGCTTCCATGTCTATTTCCTTTGCCAAATTCAGGAAGTTTTCTTTTCATTATTTTTTCAAATAAGTTTTCAGTTCCTTTCACTTCCTCTTCTCCTTCTGGCATCGCTATGATTCAGAACTTGGCACTTTTGAGATGTCCCAGAGTCATCTTATTCTCTCCTCATTTCTTTTGAACTCTTGTTTCTTCTTTCTCTTCTGGTTGAATGTTTATTTCTTCCTTATGGTCCAAATCATTGATTTGAATCCCAATTCCTTCCCTTCACTGTTGGTTCCCTGTAGATTTTTCTTTATTTGACTTAGTGTAACCTTTATTTCTTTCTTTATGTTGTTGCTGTACTCAATGAGTTCTTTGAGCATCTTGATCATCAGTGTTTTGAACTCGGCATCTGATAGGTTGGCTATCTCTATTTCATTTAGTTCTTTTTCTGGGTTTTCTTCTGTTCTTTCATTTGGGCCATATTTCTTTGTCTTCTTAATTTGGCAGCCTCCCTGTGTTCCTTTCTGTGTATTAGGTAGAGCTGCTTTGACTCCCTATAAAAGGCACCTATAAATTGTGTGGGGCAGAGCCTTAGATAATCACCAGGGCGGGGCAACCTACTTCACCACTTTGTGGCTCTGTGGTGGGGGGAGGGCTCGGAGAGGGGACTGTACTGCCGCCTCACTTTTGGGGGTTTGCCTTGCACTGGCCCTGTTTCCAGTCACTTCATCCACTCCTCATATGTGACTGGCACCCTTCCAGCTGTTGCTCTGATATTAAATCCCAGAGTGGGTGGGTTTGCGTATGTTTTCAGACCATGCAGGCCCTTTAAACAAAGCTTCCTGAAAATCCTGCAGTTTTTTCCCTTGTGCCAACCCCCACTGATTTTTACAGCCAGAATTTATGGGGATTTATTTTTCTGGCACTGGAATCCTGGGCTGTGCAGTCTGGCCTGGGGCTGGGGTCGCTGGCTCCCAAGGACTCCCTCTGGATTTTTATCTACCACACGTGAATGTAGAACCACCTGTGTCCATTTTGCCGCTGCCACCTCTCCACGCTACACCACTTCTTCTTGCCTCTCTGCCCCATCTCCGAGTCTCCACTCCTCTTACCCATCTGGATGATTATGGCTTCTTTAAATCCTTGGTTGTTGAACTTCCGAACAGTTAGATTTTCTGACAGTGGTGGGTGTTACGTGTTCTAAGATTTAGTTGTAATTCTTTTTTAAAAGATTTTATCTATTTATTTTTAGAGAGAGGGAAAAGGAGAGAAAGAGGGAAAGAAACATCAATGTGTGGTTGCCTCTCGAGTGCCCCCTAATGGGAACCTGGCCCACAACTCAGGCATGTGCTGTGACTGGGAATTGAACCAGCAACTCTTTGGTTCTCAGGCCAGCATTCAATCCACTGAGCCACACCAGCCAGGGCTAGTTGTAATTCCTTTTGTGGTTGCATGAGGAGGCAAAGTGTGTCTACCTATGCTTCCATTTTGACTGGAAGTCCAGAAATGACATCTTTATATCATGAGTCTTCCCACCCTTCATCCTTTATGCCTCCAAGGAGAATCTGAGACCCTCTGCATTTTTTGCTCAGTTTAATCCTTTACAAACTGGTTGCTAATTTGAATAACATGTTCAGTTCTGTTACGCTATTTTTCTATTTGATTATATTGCATTATTTTTATTTCTAGTTGGTAACTTGATACTTGGTTGAACATTCCTGTTGCTTCCAAAAGCCTGTTAGTTAATTTGCTTCAGGTTTCAGGACAGGATTATACCATCTGCAAATATTTAAAAAAAAAAACAACAAATCCTGTTCTCCTAATTCCACCATAAGTGCTCCTTCTACCACATGACACTGCATTTTCCCACTACTTTCCATTTTTCCAGATGATCCAATGATTCCTTTAAGTGCCAAAATATTTTGAAATATAACTGCTTGAGTTGAAAATCTTTCTCAAGTGAACTACAATGTGTACCAAATGGCTGTCGTTTTATCTGCACAACACCTCTCCCTCCAATCTTTTGATAGAAGCCCCCCTCTTTCTTTGGAGAAACGATCCCTCCCACACCCCAGGAGGTCCCAGCCAAATCACCCTTCACTTGATTCCATCCACATGCCCCTAAACAGGCCCCAACTCCACCACATGCTGACCCAGGAGACGCTTCCAAAAATTTGTCTTGAGAGAAGGGCGGAGAAGGACTTGGGAGCAGTGTCATCTAGAAGACAGGCCCTAAGGAGGTGTCCATGAGTTTTGGCCTGAGGTTACCCTGAATTCTGTGTCTCCCAAAGCTTCATTGTTCAAGTGCTCCTTTGATTCCAGGAACTCTACCCAATATCCACCAGCCCCCGCATACATTCTGTTTGCTTCTGTTACAGATGAGCCAGATATCAGTGCCCAAGAGTGGGATGCAGATAATAGACTCCGTTATCCATGGAATTGTATCCTTCCCCAAAGGTACATTGAAGTACTAATCCCTGAACACCTCCCAATGTATACTTATTTGGAAATATGCTCTTTACAGAAGTCATTGAGTTAAAATGAGGTCATTAAACTGGGCCTTACCCAATATCTTTAGTGTCCTTAAAAGGGGGAAATTCAGGCACAGAGAAAGACACATAAAAGGGAAGGCCATGTGGAGACACACAGAGGGAAAAGGCCATGTCGGGACAGAGGTTGAAGTGATGCACCTACAAGCCAGGAAACTCCTAGAAGTGGCCAGCAACCAGAAAAGACATGGAGAACAGCTCCTTCCCTAGAGGCCTTAGAGCACAGGGGGCAGACACAAGGCCCGCAGGCTGAATCCGGCCCTCACCTTGTTTTATCCAGTCCGGCACCATGTTTTTACCCAGCAGCTGTGCCAGCTCTCCCTGAGCTCTCACTTAACTGTTAAGGAGCAGTTACATTTATACAGTCCTAAAATTGCATTTAGCCCTTTGAAGGCTGGGGTGGCCCCCGGTGAAAATGGGCTTGACATCCCTGCTTTAGAGGGAGCACTGCCCTGACGATACCTTGATTTCAGAGTTCTGGCCTCCAGAATGTGAGACAACAAACTTGTGTTGTTTTACCAAATTTACGCATAAAGGATTTGTGCAAATGTGATAAAGGATTGCTATGCATTGAACAGATTCCATAATTGCATAGTGATACTCAACCTCCTTTTCCCCGAAAAAGAAAAAGGTGGAGAGAGCTCAGCTCTAGGAAAGATTTTCAGCTTAATAAATATAGAAGAAATTAGAAAATTACCATTTGACAAACACCACAGTAAGAACTGATTCATCATCAAATCATCATCAATAATTTAGCATCACCAATGGATGCAAACACCACTGGGTGAGACATCGATAAACAGAATATTGACAGCCTTGAAGTCATCTCCCCAGAAATTACATACTAAAAAGGAAAAGGTACCTCCACAATAGAAGCCTGGTGGACACCACCCCAACCAAGTTGTGTAAGAAAACTCAGTTCAGTCCTGTGTGTCTCCTTTACCATTCACACAGAACACATCACTTTGGTCATCAAATGCCTGGGGCTTTTCCCCATACCCAACAGTTCTCTGCCACACCAGCTGGGTGTCCTATGATTTCCCTCACTTCTAACACTGTCCTACCTGGAGATAGTGTCAGATCCCCACACCTTAAGGACAAGACTGCCCCTGCCCCGCTTCAGATGCCAATAGCAAGCTATAGGGTCCCTAGGTTACCCATAACTTCTGTCCAAATCGGCTACAAACTAGAAGTTCCCATGGCCCCCCTCCCCACGTTGGGTTAATTTGCTAGATGGTTCACAGAACTCAGGGAAAGACCTATCTTTACCAGTTTATTACAGGATATGATCATGGATGCAGATACAGAGACACGCCGGGCAGGATCTGGGAGGGTCCCTGAGTATAAGAGCTTCTGTGCCCACGGAGCTGGGGTGTGTCACCCTCCCATGTGGACGAGTTCACCAGCCTGGAAGTGGCACCTGTACCTTTGGGACTTTACAGGGGCTTCACCACATGGGCGAGATCAATTGTTAACTCCATTTTCAGCCCTTCTCCCTTTTCAAGAGAATGGGGAGTGGGGCTAAAATTCTAAGCTTCTGATTGCGGCTTGGTCTTTCCAGTAACAGCCCACATCCAGGTGCCATCCAGGAGTCCTCCCAGAGTTGTCTCATTAGCACAAAAGACACTCCTGTCACCCAGGAAATTACAAGGGTTTCAGGAGCCCTGTGTAGGACCCAGGGTCATAGACCAAATATCAGGACAGGAGCTGCTCCTAGAGTTCTCATCACTTAGGAAATTACAAGGATTTCAGGGGCCCTGTGTCAGGAATGGGAGCAGAGACCAATATATACTTTCTATTATCTCACACGAGCGATCAAATTTAGCTTTGCCAATAATGGGATAAACTGACAGCATGTGTCTCCTGCTGTGATGCACTAGAAAGACATGGTATCATCCAAATGGCATTTTTTGTTAAAAAATGAATAACCCAATTGAATGAGGAGACATTTGACAAACTCAGGTTGCAAAACATGTTATTAAGCAACTGGCCTGGACTCTTAAAAATGCCCATGTCATAAAAGAAAAAAAAGTGGGGGAAATTGTTTCAGGTTAATGAGACATAGAAATTAAAGAGACATAGAAATTAAATGCTTCTTATACTGCTGGATGAAAACTAAAAAGCTATAAAAAAACAGAATCAGGCCAGTTGAATACATTTAAACATGAACTGATATGACTGTATCAATTGTACACTTATGGAGTGTGACAATAATGTCATGATTGTGTAGGGAAAAGTGTTCTTATTCTTTGGAGATATGTGCTGAAGATTCTAGGAGTAAACAGTCATCATAACAGCAACCTTCAGACTGTCGAGGGGAAAAGGCGTGTGTGTGTGTGTGTGTGTGTGCGTGCGCGCGCGTGCACACAGATGGCACACAGAGATAAAGCAACTGTGGCAAGATTAGCAAATCTAGATGAAGGATATATGGCTGCTTTCTGTACTGTTCTTTCAACTTTGCTCATTATCTGAATTTCTTCAAATTATAAAGCTGAGGAGAAAATGGAGGTAAAATAGTGCCAGTCTCCTAGAAGCAATCTAATGAGGTAACATTAATAATGTGTCCGGTGCCCAGTAGATGCTCAGTAAAACATAGCTCATATTGCGAGATAATAGTTACCTAGGATCAAATGAGTAAATCTTTGCAAAGCATCACTTATTAGTCATTCGATAAACATAGAATCAGCAGCACCTCATATATGCAAGGTCTGTGCCAAGAGTAGGGGACAGAGGGAGAATATACATTCTCATCTTACAGGGAGCTCGTAAGGGCATGTACAAGCTGATGATTACAACATAGACAAATGCCAAAAAAGGGATAGCGAGACTTGACAAACGACAGTGACTAATTGCATCAGGTTAAGACCAAGAACTTGGGGCCAGTTGTCCACTTCCTGTTTGCAGGGGTACAATAGCCAGCAGGTTGCATCTGAATTTCTGGGTGCACCAACAAAATCCCAGATATACCAGGTCACGTCGGAAGTACTGAGTTCCTGCTTCTAGAATGTCTGGACTGAAGCTGGGATGGACTCCTCTCTGGCTCTGGGATGCCAGAGCCAGAATTCCTGAGCTGGAAACGCCCTGCCCAGGCTCCAGCCACACTGGCCCTTCTTTGGTTACTCCAGGTTTAACCCTGGTCCACCCTGATCAGGCCTTACCAGGGCTTCCCTCATCTGTGACCAAGGCTAATTGCCCCCTCCCTCAGATTGCTTCCTCAGAGGGCTTTCTAGAATATTCCCAAGGTTCCTGCTCCCCTCTGGGTTTCCTTTCCTCATAGCTCTCCTCAATTTAAATAATTCATTGTTGCCAAATGATCTGTGCTGTGTCTGAAGTCCTCATTAGGACTGTAAGCTCCAGGAGGGCGGAGGCTGCCTCATGTTGGCATTGTCTCCCCAGCACCTGCAGGGTGCCCAGTATGCATAGATACAAGGTATGAATCGGAGAATCCAGAAAATCTCTGTGGGTTTTCAGAGAAGGGAACACACTTTTTTTGGGGGGTCTCATAAGTGGCTCTGTGCCAGGCAGTCTACATTCATCATTTTACTGATTTCTTAAACACATTCTGAGACAGGGAGATCACTAGCTCTTTTTTACAAGTGAGAATAAGGATTTGAGCTCTCACATGTCTTATGAAAGGCCTGACGAACGCCAGCAGTGCCAGGATTCAAGTCCTAGGTAGTTTCAAAACCTGGGCTCTTCCTCTTCCAAGGAAAAGTGATTGACTGGCCCCCACACGGCCCCCCTCATACCTGCAGCTGTGTCTGGTCCTTTTCCACATAAACTTTGGCTGCATCGCTGGCAATCATTCATGAAGATCATGATGGCAGCCGTGATAACTGCCGACATTGATGTCGACATTGTGCCAAGGCCAACAAAAAGCCTTTGAACACGGCACATGCATAGGCATTGTCTTTTTCAACCCTACAACTGGTCTAACGGTTGGTGAATGCCTAAGTAATTTCTGATATGTTTTTGTTTGGGATCTTGTGTACATTCTTCTTTTGTCATTCAAACTCATTTACAGTGTTTTTTTGTTTGTTTTTTTTGCCATGTAGACATTTTAGCCAAATTTGTTTTACTTACTAACTTAGTCATGTAGTCCACTTATTTATTTTATATTCTTACAAAATATTTAAGTGTTTGGTCTATTGGTGATGAAGTAGAAGTTTCTTTCTTCTTTTTTTTTTTTTTTTTAAGCGACCTAGCTAATTACATCATTTCCAGTGACTGACACAGACTCGGGTTGGCTCCCAATCCCTCCCACTGGTATTCAGAATGAAAGCAACATTGGTGGCAGGGGGTGCAAGGAAAGACCATTTATTCAGAAAGAAGCCAGGAAACGCTGAACAGAGTCCCAGAGCTGCCCCTGAATCACAGAGTGGCCTTGGACAGGTCCCTTCTCCACCGGGCACTTTGCTTGGGAGTTTACAGCTCTATCCCAGGGGTGGGGAATGTGAGGAAAAGTTGCCTCTGGCGCTGATAATTATCCTTCTAAGAGTCCTGAAGAATGCTTGTGATAAAAAGAAATCTATTTTTAACCCGAGTGGCAAATATTAAAAAGACTGATATTACTCATTGTTGGCAAAGATGTAGGGAAATAAACTTTCCTGAGCTGCTGCTAATGGGAGTACAAATTGATTCCACGCTTTGAAGAGTGATTTGGTCACATCCATGTAAAATGCACACTTTCTTGGAGCCAGCTCTTCCACTTCAAGGAATTTGGAAAAGTGGAGAATGGTATAAGGATATTCACTGACATAGTCATCATGGAAAAAAATTGGAAACAACCCAAATGTCTACCATTCAAAAGATGATACATAAACAACGGTATAAAGTAATAGTTAGGGCTTTGAATTCCAGCTTCCCCACTTCCTGGCTATGTGACAACAGGCAAGGTACTTAACCTCTGTGTATTTTTCATCAGTAAAAATGGAATAATAGGGGCACAGACTTGTTTTGAGGATTAAATGAGATATTGGTCAATTACTTACAACAGTAGCTGACACAGAGTAAGCAACCCCAAAATATTAGCTATTACAACCTACACATGTTCAGGAGAAAAATTGTGTGTGTTTATTGAGTGTCCTTTCAGTGGGATGTTGGGTGTCATCTTTGGGGGTATGTGATTCTATAGGGGCCTGAGTCTTTACTGTCTTTGACTCAGCTATTGCACAATCCTATTAACTATAGAAAAATGATAATAATGCAAATTATTCTTGCCCGTAGAAATATACATTGATTTTGTCCCACAAATGTACAATTTCAGAGATGATTGCAAGCATCAATTTACTGGTTAAAGAGAATAATACATGTCAAATCTATTAGAAAATTTATTTCTGCAATCCTGATTGTGTGTCTGTGTCTATGTCTGTGTGTGTATGTTAGTCAAATCACCTTTGAATTGGTTTTAATATATTACTGGTTCCTTTTGCTAAAGACTAATTTGAACTTTAAGAAAACATTCATCTCTCTAGAGGGTCTATGGGAGGGGCTAGGGCTTATGGAAGTTCTCATACTCTACAGAATGGGAATCTCGAGCGAGATTCCACCCTACAAGCTGGAACCCTACAGGCCAGAACCCTACAGGAAGAACTCCATGTTTATAATAAAGCTCTATGGTTCTAACTTCCTTTTCTCTTCCATAAATATCCCACCATCTTGAAACAGGCCAGAGTGTGTATATGGCTTACCATGTCTTCATGCACTGGGTTGCAGCCCTTCCTTTTTCTAGAATAAATCCTTTTTGTTGACGAAACACCTAGTTGATATTATTTTTCAGCTGACAATTTATTAATTACTAAGTTAATAAAGTCTTTGACATATGTTCATTTTATAGTGTCATGACTCACAATTTTACCTTTTAAAATTATAAATGGGGACTTCTGGCCAAGATGGAGGCGTAGGTAGAGACACTGTGCCTCCTTGCACAACCAAATTTAAGGACAACAAAGATTTAGAAACAAAAACACGACCAGAACAGACAGAAAATTGAACTGTACCGAAGTCCAACAACAATGAACCATTCATCCAGACTGGTAAGAAGGGTGGAGTTGGCAGCCAGCGGAGGGGGTCCCAGCAGAAACAGGAGGTGGTTGGCAGAACCAGGTGTGGGGAGGACTCCAGCAAACCCAGTGAGACACGCAAGACGGGTGGCTGACCGCGGACACACATTCGTGGGCAGATAAACCAGGCAATAAAAGGGCAGTGAGACAGACCGCGCAACCCAGGGCCCCAGCAACAGGAAATAAAGCCTGAAAGCACCAGTTGAAAACACTTGTGGGGGTCGAGGTGCCGGCCTCACAGGAGAGTTCCCAGCCTCACAGGAGAGTTCAATGGAGAGACCCACAGGGTCCTAAAATGTACACAAGCCCACCCACCCAGGAACCAGCACCAGAAGGGCCCAATCTGCTTGTGGGAAATGGTAGAGGGGACCAAAATCCTAGAGAGTGCAGAACAAGCACCATTGCTCCCTCTCTGACCTCGTCCCCACATTCAGCGTCACAACCCAGCGACATGGGTTGCCCTTCCCTGGTGAACACTTAAGGCTCTGCCCCTCATATGTAACAGGCATGACCTGACCAAAAATGGCTCAATCAGAAGAACAAATCAAAGCCCCAGAGCCAATACTTCTAAGCAACAAAGAGATAGCCAACCTATCAGATGCACAGTTCAAAACACTGGTGATCAGGATCCTCACAGAACTGGTTAATTTTGGTCACAAATTAGATGAAAAAATGAAGGCTTCACTAAGTGAAATGAAGGGAAATGCACAAGGAACAAATAGTGATGGAAAGGAAACTGGGACTCAAATCGAGGGAGTGGACCATAAGGAAGAAGGAAACAAACAAACAGAAAAGAATGAAAAAACAAGAATTCAAAAAAATGAGGAGAGGCTTAGGAACCTTCAGGACATCTTTAAACGTTCCAACATCCGAATTATAGGGGTACCAGAAGGGGAAGAGGAACAGCAACAAGTGGAAAACTTATTTGAACAAATAATAAAGGAGAACTTCCCCAATCTGGCAAAGGAAATAGACTTTCAGGAAGTCTGGGAAGCTCAGAGAGTCCCAAAGAAGTTGGACCCAAAGAGGAACACACCAAAGCACATCATAATTACATTACCCAATAATAAAATGAAGGAGAGAATTCTAGAAGTAGCAAGAGATAAGGGGACAGTCACCTACAAAGGAGTTCCCATCAGACTGTCAGCTGATTTCTCAAGAGACCTTACAGGCAAGAAGGGGCTGGAAAGAAGTATTCCAAGTCATGAAATCCAAAGACCTACATCCAAGATTGATCTATCCAGCAAAGCTTTCATTTAGAATGGAAGGACAGATAAAGTGCTTCTCAGATAAGGTGAAGTTCAAGGAGTTCATTATCACCAAGCCCTTATTATATGAAATGTTAAAGAGACTTATCTAAGAAAAATAAAATAAAAATATGAACAGTGAATGGATAGCAAACTTACAGCTATTAACAACCACACCTAAAACAAAAGCAAACTAAGCAGACACCTACAACAGGAGTGGAGCCACAGAAATGGAGATCACATGGAAAGTTAGCAACAGGGGAGTGGTAGGAGGAGAGGGAGGAGAAGGTACAGAGAATAAGTAGCATAGACGGTGGGGAGAAAATAGGGGGAGGGCAAGAATAGCATGGGAAATGTAGAAGCTAAAGAACTTATGACACATGGACATGAACTAAAGGAAGGAAGGTGGGGGGTGCGCAGGGTGGAGGGGAACGAAGGGGGGAATGGGACAACTGTAATGGCATAATCAATAAAATATATTTAAAAATAAAATAAAAAAGAAAGAAAGAAATAGCTAATAGATGTGTGAAAGGTCTTCAATTAATTAAACAATTAACTAATAATTAAAGAAATGCATCACAAAACAAAAAAATTATAAATGGTTCTAGTATGGTCCAATCTTCATTATCAAGATATATGTATTTTTTTAAAAAGATTTTATTTACTTGATTTTAGAGAGAGGGGAAGGAAGAGAGAAAGAGAGGGAGAGAAATGTCAATGTGCAAGAGATACATTGATAGGTTGCCTCTCACACTCTCACAAATAGAGACCTGGCTTGTAACCCAGGCATGTGCCTCAACAAGGAATCAAACTGGTGGCCCCTCAGTTTGCAGACTGGCACTTAGTCCACTGAGCCACACCAGCCAGAGCTCAAAATACATGGCTTTGTACAGCATCGGGCAAAAGTAGGTTTATAGTTGTTTGTATGGAAAATAATACAATAATTAATAAATAATAATACAAGAATAAACTTTGTGTTTCGCATACTTGAAACTGTAAACCTACTTTTGCCCCACCCTGTATTTCTTAGAGAAAGTCTAGAAGGATGAATAAAAAAATGTTTATGAAGGGTCACTCAAGCAGGAGTAGGTAAGTAATAGTTTCAGGTGACTTTTACTCTTCACACATTTCTATATCATTCAAATATTTTTATGCTGAACATCTGTTTTATGGCAAGTTAAAAACAAACCCTATTTCCCTTTTTAAAAGACAAAACAGCAAACCCTCCTGCTGGAACCAGCATTTGGGGTGGGACAAGTTTTATGAGGGATCAGGCGTAAGGTTCTTCCTCCTTCTATAGAGCTTTGTGGTTGATTATTCACATGAGGAGACCAACTGGGAAGCCAGGCAGCCAGCTCAGTTCCCGCAGGCCTGTATTTCCCGACAGAGGGCCCTCAGGCATGGAACAGTCTGAAGTGGCAAAGCATCAAAGTCCTCTCCAGGACTGGGCTCCGGTGGTCAAATATGAGAGCTGGACTCTGGCTCTTTCAGCCTTAGATCTTGAACCAGTCAGTTAATTCAGCTTCAAGGCACAGCCCACAGAATATCGGCTCTGAAAACAACTCACCTAAACCAATCCTAGTTTTCTACCAATGTTTAATGGAACCCACAGAGGTCACACCACAAATTAGGGTTCTTTCCAGCACCAGAACCCCAATATCCAGAGTCCTGGCCAAATGTGCTTTTACCTCACCATACTGGGCAGATTGTGAGGGGCCTCCAATGCCAAGCCAAGGAGACTGGCCCAAGAGAACAGGCATGTTTGAACAGAACAAGTCAGGGCCAAGGTAGGGGCTGGCTGGGCTAGAAAGGGAGGCTACTTTTACAACCTAACCCCTACCAGACCTTCCATGGACTGCCTTGGCCAAGCTGCCTGGCATTTAATTGCATTTGAGGGAAAAACTGGCTGTTCTTTGTTTGTGGAAAAAGTATCAGGGGGGCTTTTGTTATGCAAAGAGAGATGGAAACCCTCCTTGAAATGGAGAATTTAGGACAATAAGGAAGCAGGAAGGAAAGGTTGCTCTCCTGGTGAGTCTGGAGCATTAAGACTGACTTTTCTTGAGGCTGGAGTTGGGCTGGGTCAAGGGGCCTCTCTGAGAGTCCCTGCCAAGAACTGAGGAGAGGGGTGGCCCCTCAGGACTGAAAAGGCCAGGCCAGGCAATAGAACAGATTCTGGCATCCTGTCTTAAGTTCCTCCTTATTACTATTTCCCAGCCTGGAGGCCCCAAACCTCACAATTTTTACCATTTTAATGAACTAACCATACTATTGCTGATTTAATATTTTTCTGTAAATATGCTAACTTTTTAATAACTTAAATATATTTTATATAGCACTTATATGGCTACCTCAATGGGAAATCAATGGCATTGCCATAAAAATAAATACAAGGAAAATAAAACAATATCATTAAACTTGAGCTACATTCTGTGGCCTGCTCTTTGTTAGAAAGAGAGATTGGCACACATTAGAGAACTTTTCAAAGGGGGTCAGAAACAACCCCAGGCTTTCTTTGATGGAACCAGAAGGAACGGAAGATAACTGAAAATAGAATACTGTCTCACTATGAGGGTCAGTTACTTTAATGCTTCTTTTGTGTGAAACAGCTGAAATGAGCTGTGGTTCCTCCACAGATACTAGCCAAACATTGGGCCTTGCTCTCCCACCTGTTAGCTGAATTACCCTGGAAAAGTGCTTCAACCTCTTTGAGCTTCTGAGTCCTCACCTGCTGAATGGATACGTTGACAGAACCTATCCCCAGGCTTCTCTGACAGGTGATAATGATGAGGATGATAATGATGCTAATGTTGCCAGTGGAAATCAGGCTCCCTGGTGAAGAAAACAGGTTCACGCTCCCACATTTATTAAACTCAAAGTCTAATTCCCTTTGCTCCTCCTTCTTATTAATAATGAGGTAACTATCTACAGTAACACTATCAGAAAGGCTGCAGTAAAATCCCTTAGGCTGAACCATCTGCTATTGTGTGTTCTTTTGGGGAACTGAGAGAGGAGTCTGGGACTTTGCTTGATGGAGTGAAGAGGAACAGAGAACAGCAGCAGACAGACCAGTAGAAGAGCTGCCTGGTCAATACATGTTAGCTTCCATCAGGGTGGTTTTGTGGAAAATGGAAGCATTCCCCAGGTTCTTGGAAATACCAAAGAAGTAAAACTGAATAAAGCTACTGGACTTCCTGTTGACAATAATGGTTGAGTATTAGAGTAAAAGGTGTTAAATAAAAATTCAACTGAGTAATTTAACTGCCTACTTGACTTTATTCAACAATGTATGAGTCAGGCATCCTCCCATTTAGCAAAAAGAAGGAGCTCCAAACAGCTGCAGAAAAGAAAAGGTTTTTAAAGGCAGAAAGGGATGGGACAAGGAAGTCATAAACAAAAGAAAGGATTATTTCAGGCAAGATAAAAGGGGTCTATTGGGTGAATTACCTCACTAGTGCTGACCGGGAAATTCCAGACTGACCAGTTAAAATTATATTCCTAGGGGAGGTCGAAACTACAATTAGGTTAGGTATCAAGTCTCAGTTTGGCAATGTGGATTTAACACAAGTGACTCCATTTGGGCCGGTTGTTTGTTTTTAAAAAAGGGTAACCTCTAAATAACAGATAATTTGAGGACTGGAGGAGATGAGTATTATAATTATTGTCCTCTATTTTACATACACGAAAAATGAGGCTCTGTGGTACTGGGTGACTGCTAAAAAACTCATACCCTTCATTCTTTTCAAGATTTAAGCAAATGTTCTGAATATGCTTAGCCATAGCTAAACTCTGGGTCTGAACAGAGGGTGGGTAAATATATCTAGTAAAAGGAAAGATGAGGAGGAGCATTTGCAAACCAGTATGGACAATATAATCTTAAGTATGTAAAAGAAAAGCCATCAAAGATATATCTTTCTGCATGTGCTCCCACATTTGCAAAGGCTTAGAAATAGATCTGGTAGCAGTATTAAGAGCTGGGTGGAGTGGGATGGGGAAAACAGGCCTTTAGCTTTACCTGTGTTGTTTGAGGTAATAATAACAACAAATTTCTATACTATTTGGGTTGTTAAAATTTTTTAAAGAAATGACTGTTATGGGCTAAATTGTACCACCCCCAAATTCATATGTTGAAGGCCCACTCCCAGCATCTCAGAATGTGGCTGTGTATGGAGATCGGATCTTTGAAGAGGTACTCCAGCTAAAATGAGGTCATTAGGATGGACCCACTTCAATATGGCTGGTGTCCTTGGAGGAGGAAGAAATGCAGAAATGTAGGACACACACTGAGAGAAGATTGTGTGGAAACATCCATCTACAAGCCAAGGAGAAAATCTTCAGAAGAAACCAAACCTGTGGTACTTTGATCTCAGACTTCTAGACTCCAGAATTATGAGAAAACAAATTCCTGTTGTTTAAGCTGCCCAGTCTGTGACATTTGCTATGGCAGCTCTTAAAGGAAAAATATGTGTCAATGACACTTGTTAAAGATGGTGAGACAAACTTGATTCAGGACCATAGTGATGGGTATAGGGACTACAACGGGATTTCACAGTGGGGAAGAAAGGTTAGGCTCAACTCCAAGTACAGCATGGGCAAGTGGAAGTTTATGGCCAGGGAGCAGGGTGGGGTCAGTGCATGGAAAATTACTAAAAGGAAACATGGAGGGTAAGGGGGAGTTCTTGCTAAATTGACATAACAGGGTTTCTGCTGAAGACAGACATCACTTGAGAAGTAGGAGAGGATGAAGCACCTGATTAGATATTGAAGGTGATCAGATACCAAAGGTCAGGGGCTTGGGTTAAACGGACTTGGCAGGATTCTTGCCAAAACTAGTTTTTTCAAGGAAGTGCACAGATGTGGTTAGAAGAAGGTTCAAGAAGCAGACTAAAGTTTGCTCAGGCAAAGAATGTTTGTCCTAGCCCTGGCAAACGAATACAGTGACCAAGGTAAAGTTCCAGACTCCCAAGAGCTCCTAGCCTAGGAGAGAAGCAGTGAGTGGTACAACCTCACTGTGATGCCTGGAGAACCAGGAGGTGCAACATGCAGCCTCGAGGTGCCGCGGAGCCTGGGGTGGGAGACACCATGATGCCTGGTAGGGTTCATAGGCGAAGTGGCTTGTGAGCTGGGCCTGGAATGAACAGCAGAGAAGATGGGGTGAGGGCTGTTGGGGGTGGAGAGCGGGGGAGATGGGGGACTGTTTCTCAAGAAAACATGTAAGCCTGGCAGTGAAGGTCTGTTTCAGGTCAGGTTGACAGGGGAGCTACACCTGAACACAGGCTCCACAAGGAGGGCAGGGCCGGGGAGGCAAATGTAGCTAGAAGTGTCTTCTGTAAGCTATTGCCACCGGCTGTGGCCATCGTGGAGGGAGTTGCAATATCATCTTTGCTCTGTGGGGAGGCCATCCTGACAGTCCATGAAGCCAGGGTTAAAAAGTGACGGTCTGAGTGCCTTCCAGGTCCACAGAAAGGTTTTCGTTAGACTTACCTTGTTATTTTTCAAATTAATTGAATGTCATAACATTCAATTATAAAATTCAAGTATAATAAATTATAAAAATTAATTTAAACAATTTGTTCAATAATTTGTTAATAGAATTAGAATATGTATGTTATTAATATATTAATTTTAGGCAATGAACAAAATAAATCAATATATTATAATATATTTATATGTAAATAAACATATTAATAAGTTGAAAGGGCTCATTAAATTTCAATTTTTTAAAAAAACCTTTTAACAAGTGTTATGGGTTGACTTGTGTTCTCCCCAACTATCCAAGAAATGCTGAAGTCCTAACTCCAGGGACCTGTGAATTCAATCTGATTTGGAAATACGGTCTTTGCAGAAGGAATTAGAATGTAAATTAAGATGAGGTCATAATGGAGTGGGATAGAGCCTCGATCCTATATCACAGAGGTCCTGCCCTGGCCGGTTGCTCAGTTGACTGGAGCGTCATCCCATGCACCAGGAAAAGGTTGTGGGTTTGATACCCAGTCCGGGCACACGTGGGAGACAATGGATCAATGTTTCTCACACTGATGTTTCCCTCTTTCTCTCTCAAATCAGTGAGCATGCCCCCGGTGAGGATTTAAAGAAACATTCTATATCACTGATGTCCTTATAAGAAGAGAAGAGACACAGACACACAAGGGGAGAATGCCCTGTGGCTGACCACAGAGGCAGAGATAGCAGCGACGCAGCTGTAAGCCAAGGAACAAACGTGATGGACAGCCACCAGCAGAAGCTGGAGGAGGCAAGGAAGGGTTCTCCCTAACCTTAGAGGACGCAGGGTCCTGCCCACACCTTGACTTCAGGTTTCTAACCTCTAGAACCATAGGAGAGGTTATTCCTGTTGTTCTGAGCCACCTGGTTTATGGCACTTTGTACACAGCAGCTGTTGGAAACGAATACAAGGAACCTATATGCCTTCCTACCAGTAACTGGTTGGAGCTGAGCAAAGGTGAATCTCTTGCTCATTGCTCCCAAGGTGCAGACTCTGCAGCAACAGCCCAGGGGAGAAAAGATGTGAGATCTCAACTACGGCAGGAGCAGAGGATGGTGGGAGGGAGGTGATGGGAGGTTGTGAAGAGCTTTGTTTTTAGAAAGTCATTCTTTACCTCATGGAAGGGAACAAAGTAACATTTATCATTACATATTCTTTTTTATATCATTACCATGGTCAAGGTTCTATGGTGAGGTTATGCCATTTAATTCTTCCATAATGATATGTAAAATCCCCACTCTATAGACAGAACATAGGTTCTGAAATGTTACATGACCTACATTATAAGAACTGATCCCTTCCTGGGCTCCTGGCAGCCAGGCACTGAGCTGAGCACTTTTTTTAAAAATAGATTTTATTTATTTATCTTTAGAGGGGAAGGGAAGGAGAGAGGGAGAGAAACATCAATGTATGGTTGCCTTTTGTGTGTCTCCTGCTGGGACTGGCCTGCAGGGAACTGGCCTGCAACCCTGCAACCTAGGCATGTGCCCTGACAGGGAACCGAACCGTGATTGTCTGGCTCAGTGGATTGAGCAGGCCCGCGCTCAATCCACTGAGCTACACCAGCCAGGGCTGAGCTGAGCACTTTATGCATGAACCTCACTGAAGGCTCACTGAACCTCACAACACCCTTTGAGGTAGGTACTGTTATTATCCCTAATTACCACCTCCACCCCTATGGAGATGAGGAAACTGGGGCACAAGAGGCCAAGTAAGTTGCTCAAGTTAATCACTGCTGAATCTGCATAAGTACAGCAGCCTGTGTTTTTGTTGGATGCAAACTCCTCACTCTCAGAGGAGGTACATGCTTGTTGGTAAAGGACTTTTTTTCATCTTTTCATTCATTCGTTCACTGATGAATGCTGTTATGTTTTATGCATTTCTGAAGAAGGCAGCTGGGTGTAGCAGAGAGAGCGTAGGCTCGAGTGCTCGGAGACTTGGGCTGTGGTCTTAGCCTGGGCTTCAGCGTCCCCCTCTGTGAAATGTGGGGGCTCTAATGGATGATCTTGAAGTTACTTCTTGTGTCAAGAGTCTACAATTGCATGATTCCCCAACTTTGGGAAGAAGTGACCAATTATTAACACAATAGCTCAAAATGCTAACTTGTGTGCTAATGTGTCAGCAAATGACAGAGCCAGGATTTTAATCCAAGTCCACCTGACTCCAAAAGCTTCTCTGCTTCCTCCTGGGTTGGGAAAAGAGAGAAACTAAAAGAAGAGACTGAGAAATACTTCTGTGGAACCAGATCTGGGTGAGCCACAAGTGAGACCAATGACCAGGGGCCAGGATTTCCGGCTCTGGAGGTGGCCGGGCGTGGGCCTGTTACACCCCCTTGTGGAGCACATCCGAACTGCTCTGCTCTGTCAGCTCTTTCATTTTGGTACCAAAGTAGAGGGACAGATTAGGGGGATGAGGGCAGATTGGGTGTGTGTGTGTGTGTGTGTGTGTGTGTGTGTAGGAAGTGGTTTTCCCAATAGTTTTGAAAACCATTGACCCCAGCTATTGTCAGTTCCCAGTGAAGCCCAGCTACCCTGTATTCATTTATTGATGAAACTTGTTAATTTTTTCTTTCTGTTTTCACATCTTGTACCAGGTATAAAGCAGTGAACCCAACAGAAACAACACCTTTTCCTCCCTAGCTCAAGGTGGGAGATGTCAGACAGTAAATCTGCAAAACCCAGAATAAATATAAGGCAGAAAAGAATTCGGCTTTCCTCCTACCAACTTCGTTCCTTAGCTTTCTCTTTGATATCTGGAGGGGAAAAGGATCTTTGGCAAGACCAAAGAATGAGTGATAAAGACTTTTTTTCAAGCATAATAATGTGTTAAAATTATGTTTATCCGCTCTTAAAAGTTTCATTTGTCTAGCACATACGGTGTTCTGGGGATTCTAAAATATTTAATTACTCATCTGTACTAAAATACCACAAGGAAGGAGATAGCTATGCCTTTTGGGTGATAACTATGCCTATTGGGTGATATTGATTATTATTTTAAACTGGTTATTTTAAAAAATATTTATTTACTTTTAGAGAGAGGGGGAGGGAAGGAGAAAGAGAGAAACATCAAGGTGTGAGAGATACATCGATTGTTTGCATCTCATATGCTCCCCAACTAGGGACCTGGCCTGCAACCCAGGCATGTGCTCTGACTGGGAATTGAACCAGCCACCTTTCAGTTCTCAGGCTGGCACTCAATCCACTGAGCCATACCGGCCAGGGCTAAGCTGGTTATTTTTAAGAAAGAAAAGTCTCAGGAAAATCCTTTGACCTTTCCCTGAAGCCTAAAAGAATTTAGAACAAGGACCTGCCCAAGGAAGGAACCTATCATCATAGAGCACTGCAGTTTAATATGAGCTAAGTGTGATAGACAGGGAGAAACCTAGTAAGACCCCTTTTATCCAAGTTCTCTGTGTGCCCCATCAATTACCAAACACTTGCTTTCATCTCCATGTGAATTGCTTTCCTCCCCTTTGAAGTCCCAAACCACAATCCCCTTTCTCCTTAGCTCAAGATGGCATATAAGTCTCAACTGCCTAATTTGTCCTGGGGCCCTATATTCTTAAGAAACGCCTCATAGGTAATTAAAGTTGGTTATTTTATCCCGTTGAGCTGTCTCATGTCAATTTGATTATCAGACCACCCAGAAGAACTAAAATGGAAAAGAGGGAAAATTCTCCCCTCCCTCCCACCCGCCTCTCCTCAGAGGAGCCAGGAAACAATGTTCAAAATCAACCTTGAAGGCTGTAGGGGCCTCCTCCAGGAGGAGCAGATGCCTAGCATAGCGAGCAGGGGGTGAAAATGAAGGGTGGGGGCTCCAGTGGAGAGATGCTGCCTACATTTCTAACCTTCCCAACAACCCAATAAACTCAGGGCCACCATACCCATTTTATACATGAGGTGTGTCCACTGACCCTTCCTATCTGCCAATACAGGGGCTTGAGGAGAAAAACAGGAATGGGGTCCTAAGGGGCTCCCGTGGGCAGGAGAGTGCTATGTGATTGTGTGTGGGTTTTTTTGTGTGCAGTGGAGGACCTTGAAAGGGGGTTGAGGAAGAAGAGAAGTTCCCTGGCAGACTCTGCGGCCCCTTTGTCTGAGAAACATTGGATTGCTCTCTGAGATCACGTAACCTTTCCACGATACAGATCAGAAAAATGAGGCCCAGAGAGCAGAAGTGACCTACCCAAGGTCACACAACTGATTTCAGCTGATTTAAGTCAAGCCCCCCATTCTCAAGTCAATGTATTATTTATTCTACTTCCGATCCTACTCATCCTCAATTAATTAGCAACCTTTATCTGTGGAAGCATTTATTTGAAACACCAGGCCACCAAAATGCCATCACCAACTTTCACTGTGGCTGAAGTATCTACAGTGTGAGCCAATCACTCAAGGTTTGAAGACACTGTAAGACTTATTGTTTAAACAATAATCTTTCTCTTTTAATTAGAACATTGTTTTTAAATTAGCTGTTGCAACCCCAAAGCAGATGGCCCTGGGTTTGAGTCTTCACTTTACCACCCTCCAGCTATGTGACCTTGAGCAAGCAAACTGACCTCTCTGTTCTCACATCTGTAGTGAGAACAAGGTTGGGACTGAAGGGGTGGTAAAGCATCCCCTACCTTGTAGTGTAATTGTGAATACTAAGTGCTGAGCATGGCACTGGATTATGTGCTAATAAGCTCAACGAATCCTTTCTGTGTGCAGAGAGGGAGAAGTACTCTAAAAATCTTTATCATCTCTCCTCACAAAATCATACTAGTAATGAGACCCCCTCATGGGACTGTAATATCTAGTTTATGAATCATATTCGTCTCTGTGGTCTCATCTGAATCCTTACCCCTTCTCCGTGAGGTTCACAGGACAAGCACTGCTACCTCCACTTGGCGGAGTGTAAGGCTGTGGCTCAGAGAAGGCACAGGGTCAGTCCAGTAATAAACAGCTCTCGGCGGCTGGCCGGCCCTCTGGAACTGAGTGTGTTTGGATGAGGAGGGAGTCCACTGTGGTAGACTGGATTACTCTCCACCTATGTTTACCTCCCTGGAGGAGAATTCTGGGCCCCAACTCCATCAGCGTGAGGTGGTAAGCCTGCCTTGGCCAATAAAATATGAGTACACGTGATGTACGTCACATTAAAACAGAAGCTCGAGGACCCGGCATGCTGTTCACCATGTCTCTTCTCCTTCTGCCACAAAATCTGGCAATTTTCCAGAGAGAGAGAGAGAGCGAGTGCGCCATCAGCCTGGGTCCTGGAGGAAAGACGTGGAATAGGGATGCAGTTGACCCATAATGGACACAGGGGTGAGCAAGAAGTAAACCTTTGTGGTTGTTAACCCACTGAGATTTTTGGGTCATGTGTTATACAACAAAATCTAGCCTCTTCTAACTAATATATCTATAAAGGCAATATCCTCTCTAGGAAACAGGGAGTAGTGATGTCAGACTCTAGATAAATATTGGCTGGTCTCTGGTTGTGTGTGAGTGTTTGTTCGGGTGGTACACTGGGGGTGGGAAAGCGAAGACCCAGCCCAGTTGACCCTGGACTGAATTCTGGCCGATCTTCCACACCAGCTCAGCCTGCACAGGCCTGTTTCCCATTGTTCCCCGTCGCTCCCACTCTCTCCAACTGTTTTTATTATTCTGCAGAAACCCTTCTGATCTCTGTTGAATTCCATGATAGCAAATAAAGGCGTCCCCCCCCCCCATCTCTCTCTCTCTTTCTCAATTCATATGGAGAAACTGCTTCAGGAACTGTTGATTGGTTCTCAGAAATAATCATCACAGCTACTGTTTCCAGAGGGTGTGTTTACTACCAGGCACTCTGCTATGAGCTTCTCACACTTTACCTCATTTTCTCTTCACAGCTACCCGAGGAATTAGATACTACCATTTCCTCATTTTAGAGGCAAGGAAATGAAGAATTAGAGAGTTTACAGGACTTATCAAAAATAATACAGCTAGTAAGAGGCAGGGCTGGGACTCAAATCCAACTGAGTAATATTGGGTAATTTCTGACTTGGCAACTCGGGTCTTTCTTCTATCTGTGGCTTGTATTATACTCGTTTTCTCTGCTATTTCTAAGCCTTACTCTTTGCTCACCATGGACGAAAGAGGGGAATCCCTTTTTCCTAGTTCTTGTTTCAATGAGGAAGTTTTGTTTTTCAGTTTTTTTTTTTTTTTTTTCCTGAGCACATTCTGGGTAGAGGAAGGGCTGATCTGCTGAGTAAGTTGGAGAATACCTGGTGGTACTCAGCCCAGCATATCCTTCCCCACAGGAAGGAGCTGTCTCTGGGGCTCCATCCCACCCCCGCCCCCAACCCCTGGCAGGGCGCCTATCTTAGTCTTTGCAGCCTGGTTCTAGAATTCACTGTTAGCTACCTGTCTAAAAGCCTCTTCCTCAATCTGATTTATATCGGTATCACAGGTGATCTTTTGGCCTCCGTTTGCTTCTTTTTGTTTTATTCCTCAGCTTGATGAGAAATCAGGCAAGACTGCCAGTTACTGAGAGTCCCCAGGGAGCCCAAAACGGGCTTCTGAGAAAAGTACGCTGGTGGGAAAGCTTCGTGGTCTACTGCTGGTTTCAGGCCTTGCTCTGGTGGCTTCAGAGTGTAACTTTAGCTTCCCTAGGCCTTCAAGCTGTAATGCCTGTCTACTCTTATAAATATATATTTTAAATATTTTATGTATTTATTTATAGAGAGAGGGGAAGGGAGGGGGAGAGAGAGGGAGAGAAACATCAATGTGTGGTTGTTTCTCATATGCTCTCAATCAGGGACCCGGCCTGCAGTCCAGGAATGTGCCCTGAGGGGAATCGAACTGGCACCCCTTCAGTTCACAGGCCGGCACACAATCCACTGAGCCACACCAGCCAGGCCACCTGTACGCTCTTTAGCACAGAAAGATGGTGTGGCAGAAATGGCTAGTTGTTTCTCAATATCCATTCTTTTCTTCCTCTATTAATCCTCCCCAGGATAAAGACTAAATTTCCCAGCCTCCCTTGCAGCTAGCTGTGGCCACAACCCCTCCACTTCTCCACTTCTCTTTCTTTGTTTTTTAAAAAATATGTTTATTAATTTTAGAGAGAGAGGAAGGAAGAGAGCGAGAGACATCAATGTTAGAGAGAAAAATCAATTGGTTGCCTCCCATACACGCCCCTGACCAGGGGTTGAACCTGCAATCCCTGGGGTATGAACCTAGGTACATACCCTGACTGGGAATCAAACTCCCAACCTTTTGGTGTATGGGACAATGCTCCAACCAACTGAGCCACAGAGGCCACTTCTTTTTCTTCTTTCTGCCAACTAGAATGGGACATGATGATGGCAGCTGGAGTATGTATTTTCAACCATTAGATGGAAGCTATCTATTTGGGATGGCAGTGTAGTAATCCCCCCAAAATTGCATAGAAACTGCCACCTTCAATGTACCATATCAGCTCTTGACTACCTGTCTAGTCTTCTATGTGAGAGAGGAATAAACGTCTAACGTGTGAAAGCCATTATCATTATCTTAGCTATAGCATTTAAACCTGTATATCTTAACCAACTCAAGTAGAGACCCAAGAATTTGCTTTCCAATCTGGGGGAGGGGAATAGGGCTCTGGTAGAGGCCTAACTGTGTACTTGACTGTGTGAGGGAATCAGTGAATGAGGAAGAATAAAAGAATTGGGCATTTGTTGAATGCTTACACTATTCCAGATAGTGTGACTGATACTTTCCATTACACCTTTTCAGTTGACCTAAGTGATTCTTTAGGGGTAGATCTATAATCCCATTATTAGTTGAGGCTCAAAGAAACTAGGTGATTTGACTAAGGTCACAAACCTAATAAAAAGGTATGCCGGAAATGGAGGTGAGGTCTTTGTGCTCCCAAAACCATATTCTTTCCTCTATAGCAAACCGTTTACTCATTGTCCCCTCCCAGCAAATATGATACAATACAGCACAATAAAATCTTATCCCTGCTGGGAGACAACCCTCCATGGGTCTCTTGTGCTTTTGCACATGTTGAGAGCAGAGGCTCTGACTGTCATTTGTCCTAGACTATCTTTTTAAATGATGTTTGTAGGACAAAAGTCCATAATTCCCCTCCAGAGCAAAGGACAGAAATGCTTACTCTTCACTATAAAAGATTTGGTTTCTGTAACCAAATCTTTTTCCTCTCCTGTGACACACTGGGTGTTCAGCTATCCAGGAACTGATGTAAACATGCTGATGCTTATGCTATATGCAGTGCTGTAAAAATGAAGTCCTTTGTCTCTGACCCAGGAAATCCCATGTCTTCTGCCTGTATCCATGGAACTGCGTTACGCTACGTTGTTAGCTTGCACCTGGGGCAAGTTCTCAGCGCTTGATAGCACCTGCCATGTTTGTTGCCATGGTGAGAGTCACCATGTTTACCACAGTGTGTCACATCACACGTGCTTTTAATTTACATTATTTCAACTAAATGTACAAAGTCAACAAACCAATAGAGCAAATTTAAATACTACCCTGCCCTCCCTTATTCTAAATAAGTGCACGCCTTGAAGTAAGCACGTGATGAAAGTGTTGAATCTGCTATTTTCTTAGTGGGTCTTAGTTTTCATGTGGATTTCATGACTTGGTCATCTTGACACACTGAGTATGATTCTAAAGTTCAAGGATGCATATTTTTTCACGTAACATGGTATCTAAATCTAAACCCCGTCTTCTGGTGGTCATTCAAAGAGACAACTATCAAATTAAACACCAAAGGAAAACAAAGAGAAAATAAATCAGTCTCCAGTGCCAAGTTCTCCTGGGAAATTTGCAAGTATACGTTTCGGCTTATGTGACTTTTGTTGTTGTTATAGGTCAACTTTAGAAGGTCAACCCTTCTAAACTATGACTCCAGAGGATCACATTGAGGGGGGTCAGTATAAGGTATGTGGCTCTGGGGAGAGGTTATTTTAATGATGGTCACAACATTTCTTTTACAATTGAACATAGCATGTACATATCCTTACGTTTATACATTACTTCTAAAAGATTGGAATCTAATCCTTTTTCATATCCAGAGATTAAAGAGTCCCATACACTTGATTTTGACTTCTTGGTCAGTCTGCTAAACTTTGAAGTATATCAATAACCATTTATTTATTTTTCTTGTTCTTTTTATTGTTGTTCAAGTACATTTGTTTCCATTTTCATGCCACCACGCACCCCACCCAATAACCATTTATTTTTTATTAAACCAGTGATTATAAATTATTTGTTTTTACTTAATTGAATTAGGTATAACTGAAAGTTAATCAACTACATCTGAAAGCATTAGTTTTTAAAAACTAGATAGCACATGCACATACTAATAAATCTGAGAGTACAAATTGTATTGGTTCTGCTATATCTTCAATATTACCACAAAAATTGGGACAATGATATTTTAATATCTGATTCTGGATTGGTGGCAACTCCGAAACCACTATACAACAAGGGATAAGTATAGAGATAGAGATAGAGAGAGAGAGAGAGAGAGAAATCTACAATTCAAGATATGCCTCTGAACCAAATTCTAAAACATATGAGGAAAATTCACAGTTAAGATTAACCCTATAAAACCAATAAGGAGATGAATTAACTTGGCTTCAATGAACATAATAAAGAGATTTGAAAATGACTTAAATGTTTAGGGTCTAGAAAAGATAAAGAATAGAATAACACCTATTTTTACAGGAGATATTATAAAAATATACACAGGTAGAAATGAAACAGAAACAGGTGGACACAAATCAGTACCTGGAGTGATCTCATGCATCTCACCTAGGACTGGGTGAGCCCTCATACATTTGCTGCATTTTCCAGCTGACTTCCAGCTTGAACATCTCTTCATTGTTCTCTAATCTAGGACTGGGGAGTCAAGATATAAATGAACACGGTGGGGGCAGTTTTACTCCCTCTCCCTCTAGAGCCCTCCACCATCCCATCTAAAGCCCCACGTGGTCTCTCCCCATTTGTGCTTTCCTGAGGAATCAATGGGCAGAACGGACCAATGAGCCTGCTGCTCAAACATATATCAGGGGTGGGGAGGAGTTGCCCGTCTCTCATTCTGCAGGCACGCCCGAAACTTATTTTTCTTAAAGGCTGAATTCCGTCCCATATCCCATTCTTTCTCTCCACTGTTTGGTGGTGATGGTTTGTCTGTGGGGAGAGAGGTGGGACTGGGAAATGAACAGGTGGGGAGGAGAGGTTGTTATGGAAGGGCTGGTGGAACAGTTACGGCTCTTCCGATGCCCTGCTGGAATATAGTTTTTTCCAACCACTGGCAGTTCTTTAAACGCAGAGCGTGGGCTGCTGTGGACATTTTGGTTCGGATTTGGGCCTCAGCAGCAGTTTCAGGACAACGGGAAAAAAATCCCTTTCAACATCCAGTCATGCAAACACGGGTCTAGTTCCTCCTTCTAGAGATAATTCGTCTCTAGGCTCTTCCTATTACACACAATGCTGCAATGAATATTTTCAGTATAAATGGCTTCATATAAACAGCTTTTTAAAAAAGTTACCTAGAAACCCTGACAGATGTTTGGCATCCAATGGATATTCCTCTTTATGGTGCAATTGGTTACGCACACACAGTCTCTCCTGACTTTAAAAATTCTGTGGCTTATCACAAGAATTGACGATTTCTACTTTAATTGCATTGCTTACTATGTGACAGGTACTCCGTATTCACTACAGCGTTTCTCTGTAATGGTTCATCAAAGTGTAATGTCTTTGACATAGACTTAAGCAGCAACTAGGGATCTACATTTAAGCTGCTACAGCGCACATAAGGGTTGAAGTATGGAGTGGTGCTTCGGAATGGGAGTTCTGAAGTCATACATGCTTGAGTTCAGTCCCAGCACTTCCAATTTTTACCTGTGTACCACTAGACTTGTATGTCACTCAGTTTTCTCATCCATAAGATGGGGTAAATATAGGACCAATTTCACGGTTGCAGGGATTAAATAAGAAACCAAGCATTATTCTTAGGATACTTCCTGGCACACAGTAAGCAATAAGCAATAGCTATGCATTAAGGTTTCAGTTCAATAAGCAACAGCTGTGCATTAAGGTTTCATTCAGTTCAGGTGACAACTGGATATACAGAAACTTTCAAGTCAGGCCCAAGTTCATTGCTACACAGGTAATAGCAATTGGTTCACAGCTTTCCCTTTTATTTTGCTCATTTCTTGATTTCAGAGGCGTTAAATTGTGACCACAAATGATGTACTAGAACTAAAGAGTATAGGAAAAAAAAGCACAGGCCTATAAGGACCTGGAAGGGATTTCAATATTACCTTAGATTATCTTGCAATAACCATTCCCATGTGTTAAATTTGTATTTTCCTAGCATTTTGCATATCTTACCTCATTTAATTTTACAAGGTCCATGTGATATAGATACCATCGCCCTTATTTGTACAACTGAGGATTTGAGAAATCAAGCGGCATGCCCTTAGTAAATTGCAAAACAGGGATATTCGGCCAGGTCCTTCCCTAGGTTGCCATCCACTCCCAATGACATCTCACTTATCCAAGATAGAATTAGCTCATGAAAAAACCTTGAGTGCCCAGAGCGAGCCTGAATTCCATTTTGGAGTGCTGAGGCACAGTGGTCTTCTTGGACAGGCGCAGTGCCTAGGGCCCACAATACTTTTAGGGGCCTACAATACTTTTTAAAATCAGAGAGAAAAATGAACTTTTAGGTCGAAGAAAATGTTTTCCTATATCACATTGATCTATTCATCTCTATACCAACACAGTTGTAAAATATGAATTTTATAAATAGACCCTCAAGCAACAGGCAAAAGTGCCCAGGATCCACCAAGTCTTGACGGGGCCTTGTGCTGGTTTGCGCTAAGCTTCCTGAGAAGGTGATAATAGCAGCCCAAACTGGAACAGGGGAGGTGATGGGCAGAATGTGAAAAATGTGGTCATGGGCTCTCTCCTCCCACAGGAAGTTAAAAGAGACAGAAGTGAAACACAGGGCAGAAGGTGCCACTCCTAGCTGTCTAATCTGGGTGAGACAAGTGACTCGAGCCATCTGAGCCTCAGAGTCGCCATCGATCACACGGGGTTTTGCACCTCATGGGGTTGTTGGAGAGGGACCTAGTGTGACTTGCTCACCGCCGTCTACAAGTGCTCAAGAAACACGTGTTGAAGGGATGCAGTAATTATGTGCTTGGCACAGGGGCTGGTGGTAAGCGTCCAATGAGTGGCAGTTGCGGGCATTAAAAAGAGTAGGAAGTCTTCAGAGAGACAATTGCCTTAGCCTCACAGGACCCAAACGTACCTCGGGGTAGCGTCTACGCGGACCTGAGCAGTAAACTGCGCTTGCGCGTAAGTGCTTTTCCCGCCCCCTCCCCCCCCTGAAGCGCGAGAACCAGTGAGGCCGCCCTCCTCCGCCACGCCTCTAGTCCAGAGGGGAGGACTGGGGAAGGGGTGTGGCTTAGCAGGCCCGCCCGGCCACCCTCTTCCGGGCTCCGCCAGCTGCGCGCGCAACCTCCTCCCCCCATCTTTTGTGGTCCGGCCCATTGCGAGGGTGACAGGAAACCCTGTGCAGGGAGCGTCGCCATCTTGGACCTGCCCGAGGAAGATCCTGAGGGAGCTGCAGGAACAGTCGCCGCTACCGCCGCTTCAGTCACCAGCGCGTCTGCACCTCTTCCGCCAGCCCGCTACTTGCCAGGGCCTCGGACGACCGCCCCCGCCCCTCTCCGGCTGCCCCCGCATTCCTCTTCCTCGTCTGACGCCCCCCGTCCCGCCCGGAAAGCTGCCCAGCCACCAGCAACCCCCCAGGTAACCCAGGCCTTCCACAGTGTCCGACCGGCCGAGGCCTCCTCGCTGGGCTCTCGGAGGGCCGCGGGGTGGGGACGACGGCGCGCCGGGGCCGCGGGCGGGTGGCGCCGCAGGGCAGGCCCTGTCAGGCCGCGGCGAGCCCGGGGTCGCGGTGGGCGCCGCCGGGCCGGGCCTGCCGGGACTTCCTCGCCGGGGCCGGGGCGTCCCCGCGCTGCTGTCTGGTCCTCCCCGCGGGGCGGAGAGCCTCGAGGCGTGCGGGGAAGGGTGTGCTCGGGCCCGCCTCCCCCGCCGGACCGGGCAGACTGGCCGCCGTGCGGGCGGCTCGGACCACCCCCGCGGTGTGGGTCCGCGCGAGCCGCGCCGCCTCGCAGCTCGCGAGCCCCAGACGTGGCAGTCCCCGTCCCTCAGGCCGCGTCTGGCCCTGAGTACAAAAGGCAGCACGCCGGCATCTTGGACTGGCGCCGGTGCCCTTGCCGGTGTGGGCGGCTGCCTCTGCACTCGCGCTCGAGAAGGGGTCCGCGGGTCCGTGCTTGCGCGGTTCTGGCTTGGGCCCTGTAAGGCCCGTGGCCTCCTAGAAGGCCCCGAGCCCGGAGAGCATCCAGAGGTGAGGAAGGAGACCAAAAGTTTTGTCTTTTCTAGAATTGAAAAGAAGGAACAGGCGTTGTTTCGATGGTTTGCATTTGTACTGTGTGCCAGGCACAGATTTACGTGTCTTCATACAGGTTTATCCTGCTTCACGTAGCTCATGGTGACAAGCCGAGTTATCGCCATTGCACAAGTGAGGAAACTGAGGCTTGCAGTCGCGATGGGACTGCTTAAGGATGGTGCGTGCAAATGGGACTCTCCCTGCACCGTGGCCGGTGTTTACTACACTCGAGTTAGGCCGGGGTTACAGACCTGACCATTTCAAAGGTAGCTACAGCTTCATTCCTCCTTTTCTATCTTTGCATTGGATGACAGCGGGTTGCCCCTTTGTAACCCAGAGTCTGTCGTGTGGGCCACTACACTGCCAGTCGTCGTTCTCACGCCTGGAGGAGAGATGGCAAGATTTCCAGTTTATGTTTGAAGGAAAAAACTGGGGTTCCCGGAGGCCAGACGCTTTCCTGGTGGCTCCTGGTGGCTCCACAGCAAGGGTCAGAGCCCAGATTTGAACTCTTGTGAAGTTTATCGCTCATTTCACAACTGCCTTTTATTCAGATGTGGTTATTTAGGACAAATTCGATGTTGCACTAATTCAGTTCCCGCTTCTTCTTGCCCTAAGAGTTTCCAAAGCTTTTCCCTCAGTATTCTGCTTAGGCACTTTTACTTGGTCATGCCTTGAGGTGTGTAATATGTAATGCACTATGAGTTCTCAGTTAGGTGACCATAAGCATGTTGCCTAACTTTTCAGACTGTGTCCTTGCCTATACTGGGGATAATAGTACCTATATTTTTTTGTTGTTGTGAGGCTTAAGTGGGGTTAAAAATTAAAAACCCTTAGCACGTTGCTTGGCATTTGGTGCCCCATCACCTGTAACAGTGCCGGGCATTGGTGCATGTAGTGAGTGTGTAGTATTTGTTGACTAAATGAGAGGACCATGGCTTTGGAGAGCTGTAGATTTACACCTGAGCCCCAGTTTTAGCTTTTCCTTTAGTGGTCTTTTCCTTTAGTGGTCTCTGGCAGACCTGGCACTTCTCTGAGCTGGCTTCTGAGTCTGTAAAACGAGTTTTTAGTATTAGAGATTACTTACCAAGTAGCTGGCATGTGTTAGGCACTCAGTGAATGGCAGTTATTTAAGATGTAAAACTTTAGATTCTAATAACCTAAAAAAATTCCTTGGAATTAAAGCTACATTTTATAAAGCTACATTTTTTGCTTTTTATATTTTATGTTAAACTTTATGGTTGTGTGCTTCAAATACACAACAGAATTTAGGGTGTTCTTACAACTGATTTTTATCACAGTTATTAAATATCTTTGCATAGTCTTAGTAAGATACTGTACTTGGAGGAAACCTTTGGTTGAGACAAGTAGAGTGTGTTTTAAACATACTCTACTTGTCCTAAGGGCTACTCAAGGGCTATTGAGAGATGCTTCATGTTTTATCAGTAAAAAAGCTTGAAACTTTTTTTTATGGTAAAATGCCAGGCATGGCTGGAGACAGCACTGTATAAATAGAGCTGTCAAAGATGTGTGCTTTACTTTTTAAATACTTTTATTGTAGACAATTTTAAACATAGTATATAGAATAGTATGTTAAGGCTTCGTATACCTGTCAGCCGGTGTCAGCAATGATCAGCAATCTTGTTTCTTCCACATATACCTGTACCCTCCCCACCAAGTTATTTCGAAGCAGATCGCAGACATCATGCATCATTTCATCAGTAGAATTTTCACTATTACTAATCCTCTCTTTCAGAGATAATCCTCTTAACTGTAGTAGTAAGGGCAAGGTTTTATTTGTTTTTCTCCTAAGTGCTTTACGTAAATGAACAGAGGTGCAGTGTTGGAGTACTTTATCTCCTATTCATAGCATCATAGTTACCCGAGACAGTCTTGCTATTGACATATTGAGGGAATTCAAGATTTTTTCTTACTTACATTATTGATTTGTAGAAAAGTGTGTAACATGAAATAGCTTGTCAAAAGTGAAGTATTGTGTGTGTATGTGTGTTGAAGGTGAGTCTCAGAAGTGGCTGATTTGTTTTTGGAGGTTGCTTTACTGTTGAGGAAATTGACTACTCATTTTGGTTAAATTATTAGCCTGATTGAAGTAAGTTTTGTGTCCACTTGGCTGACAAATCAAGTAGCATTCCACTTTACTGGGCCTATGAACAAATCAAAATGCTTCCATTTGTGAGTTTCATGAAGGCAAAAGACAACATAGTTTTGCTTTTGTTTTTTAATCATTACTATATTGTCAAGTCTAGCATAAGGCTTTATGCTTAGTAGATGCTCAACAAATATTTTTATATTGGAATCACAAAAGCAGTTTGTCTTGATTCTGGTGTTTTTACAAGATACCTTGCATGTAAAAAAAAGTCTCAACAGTGAGGATCTAATTTTAAATCACCTGAAATATTTAGTGGTTTGTTTTTTTTCCCTGCATTCTCTTGAAACAGGTATGTAAAAATTACATAGTAACATCACGCGTTCTGCAGAGTAGAGTAAAATAGCTATTAACAGTTGTGAAAGGATCAGTCAGACGTGGAGCATAAGTTAACAAAGTAAGGAGGCAAACTTCAAAAAAAACAAAGTGGAAATACCCTTGCTCATTGGAGTGCTTTTTTGAGGCTGATCATATGATTGACTTCATATAATGTTCCCTATAGTATTGCTGAATGTGGAAGTAATGTTGGAAATATTATGAAAGGGGGTTATTTTGATTTATTTTTGTAACTTGTTTTACATCATAATTGTATATAAAATGCTTTAAGTATATTTCGTAGTCCTTTATTTTTTTCTCTACTTTGAATATTAGAATAACACATACTTATACTCTCAGTGCAGGGATGGATAAAGAAAGTTAATAATTTCTTTCCTTTTTCTAGTTTCAGGCCCTATGTTCATTTTTTTTACAGTTTGATGTGTGTCCTTCCATAGTATGTGTATATAGAATTGAGTGTGTGTGTGTGTGTGTTCAAAATGGGCTATGCTATCACATCAAACTCAAGCTTTCTTTTTGTTTTAACTTAAAGTCATGGATATTATTTCCAGGTTAATACATATATTTCTAAGTGGTTTTTAAACTAGGTGTATATTGTTTCATAATACAGATGTATTGTACTTTGTTTAGTCATTTCTCTTGATAGGAGAACTCTTGATAGGAGTTCAGATGGTTTCCAGGAGGTTTTTTACTGTAAAATGCTGCATTTAATGTATTTGAATCTGTAACCTTGTGAACTGAAACTTTTATTTCTGTAGACTGCTTTTAAATGGGTTTCTTGATCAAAGGACAGTTTGAAATTTTTTAAAACTTTTATTTATTTTACTTTTAGAGAGGGGAAGGGAGTGAGAAAGAAAGGGAGAGAGATATCAATGCATGGTTGCCTCTCATGTGGCCCCAACTGGGGATCTGGCCCACAACCCAGGCAAATGCCCTGACTGGGAATCAAACCGGCAACCCTTTTGGTTCACAGCCCATACTCAATCCACTGAGCTACACCAGTCAGGGCTGGATACTTTTTGAAGATTTTAAAATATATACTGATTATATCCCAAATATAAATGTTTATGTCCCCATAAAAATGTCATGGTAATTCAGACTCCCACAAGCAAAGTGTATGAGAGTGCCTACCTTCACATCTCTACCTGTACATTTTAAAACCCACTCATTTATATGTCTGTATAATTTTATTTGGAAAGGTATCTGATTCAGTGTACGAAGATCATGGAGTTCTGTTTTTGGCACAACAGTGATTATGTTTAATATGCATTTAGTAACCATTTAGATCTATATGTATTAGCCTTTAAAAAATCCATAATTTTGTTAAGTGAAAAAAAAACCCACATTGAAATGTTTTGGGCAGTAGCAAACTCCAATTAAAAAATGTGTTTCTCAACTTAACTGTGGTATGTTTCATGTTCAAGAGATGAGGTTGCAAAATCCTGTTAAACCAGTATTAAGCATAGTTGGTATTTAAAATGGGCCACACAATTATTAGTGTTTATGCATTTAGTAAACATTTCTTTTAGTAGCCAGGAAGTTTTGAGCTGAATTTTACATGCACTGATAGTAAAAGTGTTACCCTAATTTGTTAGTATAGTTATCCTCCATCTTTCTCTAATTTTGAGCTTTTGCTTTTATTTTTATCAGTTTGTATATCTATGTGCCTTTAATAAGCTGCCTTAGAGAAAACTGTTCTTTGGAATTAGGCCTGGGTTAAAGTACCAGCTCTGCCATTTACTAACTTTGTAACACTGGCCAAATGTGATTTTTCCTGACTTCAGTTTATTCAGTTTTTTACATGGACACGATAATGATTTTGAAGAGGTGTGAGAATTAAGTAAGAATTACGCAAAACAATCAATAATAGGGAAAAGTACAGATCATCACATGGTTCTTGACAAATGTTACTTCACTTCAGAAACTTTTTTGTAAGTAGCTATAATATGAATTGTTTTCACTAATTATCATTTATTCATGTTTATAAGTCCTGATTACAGTGCAAACTCTGAACGTAATTATTTACTACTACTTATTCATAATATTAAATTAGAACCGAGTGAGTGAACCGAGAAAGATTTGTATCCCAAAGTGCCACTCTAGGGTTTCATAGATGTACTTATAGGTACATTTCATAACTGTGAAGGAGGGAGGAAGGTGTAGTGGTGAAGAGTGGGGTTCTTCACAGTCAAAACAGTCCATGTTTAGTAACGATTTGACCAATTAGCTGTGTGACCTGGGTGAGTTACTTGCCTGTTCAGTCTTTCCTTATCTGTAAAATGAGGATAATAATCACTGTTTTATTAGGATAGTAGTAAGGAATTAGATGAAATTGCGTGTAAAGTATTTATTATTTAGCACATTCCCTGGCTTATATTAAGTGCCCAGTAAGTGGTAACCATACACTTGCATTTGCTATTAGTTTAAATGCTGTTCATCTATTTGATGATGCCTGTTGTCTGAACGTAATGCTCTTTTTTCCTTAGAGAAATCAAAGGCATTAAAGGCAATCTTACGTACATGTGAACTTCATTGAAATGCCTTTTGTAAAACGTGGAAGATAGTGCGTTTTAATCATACCAGTAATTGTGCACTAGTTATAGAATTTTATCAGGATTTTTTAATGAGTGGAAATTATAGTGTTGAGAGGTGTCAGACTCATGTTTTCGGAGCATTTGAACTAGATTGACATTTCTTATGCCTTTTTTTTTTTTTTAACTTTTGAGTATGTGAAGCAGAGGTAGACCCCTTAAGTAATAGGGGAAAAACGTTTTTTCCCCTTCCAAAGCTAGTTACTGGTTAAAAATGTGTTTCTCATCTTACACTTTAACAGTGATGTGTTTTGTGTTCAAGAAATGAGGTTGGGAAATCCTTGGTTAAAGCAGTGTTAACTGGTTAATATACAATATATAGATCATGTATCATAGAAATAGACACTTGAAACATTTATGATCTTATTAACCAATGTCATCCCAGTAAATTTAATAATAAACAAAGGGGGTCATTTGAATATTGTTCTACTGTAAATGCATAATTTTGAGTGAATGTTATCAGTAAACTACAGGAGTATATTTAAAACTAACTTAGTGTCTCACCTTAGAGTGAGAATGGTAGGACCTACTGTTTTAGTGGCTACAGTGCTGGATATTTTCTGCTTTCCTTGTTACTAAAATTAGTAAATTTGAGTAATCTTTTAATTTTGCTGTTAGGGTTTTCACTTGTAATTTTAAGAAATGTGAACTAGAAAATTGGGTGGTGAAGAAGAGATAGGCACTGGTATTGGATCTGAAATAGTGATCATTCTCTTACTTGGAAATAGTTGATAGCGAGTAATGCTTGGAAATTTTTAAAAACATTTTCAAAATTATTCATCTTAGATATTTAATTAATGAATGCTTATGTAATAATTAGCAAGTACACAAATTAGTACAACTAGAACTGGGTTGTATTTTATGAACAGTCTTTAGAGCATTTCAAGTAGGAATTGATATTGTTAGACGCCATAATTTTAACAAAATATAAGGAAGCAAAGTATGTGCAGCTACAATTTTCAGTAAGAATAGGGAAAAGGAATAGGAAAATCAGAAGGGGAAGAACATGAGAAAAACAGTAATTTAAAGGTTACTACATTATTTTTTTCCCCTAATTCTGAATGGGGAGAAAAAGACATAAATTAATTAAAAGAAAAGAGTCTGGAAGGAGTATGAGTTAAGACATTATAACCTTTATCATTTTTAATTTGAGAAATGATTTTTTTCCTTGTATTTGGGATCTGGTTCAGAGATCTAGTAAATAATTCAGACCAATTTTTGCAATAGGACCAAGCTTATTCTTAAACATTTTGAGTCCCCAGTGTCTGGGAAAAGGGCATCAAGATGATCAGAATCAGAGTTAATCTAACCAGAAAACCCCCTTTTCTGAAGGAGCTGGTTAAGGGAGTTTTCTTTGATGTTGAAGACTGATTATAAATGTGTTTCAAGTCAGGCTGGAATAGGTAGCAGGGCATCCACCTTTGTTGAGTGTAATCCATACAGCTGAGAGGAAGACTATATTATCTGAAGTAATTGTCTAGTAAGTTACAACTTCCCCTTTCCTAATAACAATAATTCACTTATTTTACATATATACTTCTTTTCTTCTTTAAAAATTTATCTTTAGAGGGGAAGGGAAGGAGAGAGGGAGAGAAATATCAACATATGGTTGCCTCTCTTGTGTCCCCTGCTGGGAACTGGTCTGCAACCCAGGCATTTGCCCTGACTGGGAATCGAACCCCAATCCTTTGGTTCACAGGCCCCGCGCTCAATCCACTGAGCTACACCAGCCAGGGCATATAGAAATTTTTTTTTTGAAATATATACAAGAAGGTGCTAATTTCAGTAAATGAATTTCTCCAGTCATAACAAATATATAGCTTTTGTAATTTAACAATTGGCCAGAGCAGTAGAAATTATTGGAAATCAAATTTTTTAAAATGAAGATTAAACCTTCATATATATATAATTTTTATCTTTGCTTAAACTGAAAACTGATTTGAGAATAATTTTATTGGAAGATATTACCAATATTAGAATTTACCTCTTCTCTAGCACCTAGCAATGTCAAGGCATTCATTTGAATAAATTGAAGAGTTGTTTTTTGAAGTTATTAAAAGTAGGAAAGAAATTAGAATTCTTCAAGTTAAGTCATCTGAGGTGAAGGAATGGGCTGTGATCTTTTGAACTATATTCCAATACATAAACTTTCAAATTTTACAACCACAAGTAGTATTTTATGCCATTATTTGATAGTCCTCAAATCCTACGTTAGGTTGAATCATATGAAATTGCTAGTGAATGACTTTTTAAAAAAACCTGCAAGAACAACAGTTTCATGTGGTTGTATCTAAATCTGTAATTACTTTGGATTAGAAATAATGAATGCTCTTTCTTTGGATGCTGTGCTAACCATTGATTTAAAGTAGAGTAAAAAAGTTTGTGTTTATAAGTTAGTGGTTACTTTTTAAAAACATTCTTTTGTCTTGGCTAGTGTGGTTCAGTGGATTGAGCACCAGACTGCGAACAAAAGGATCACCGGTTCAATTCCCAGTCAGGGTACATGCTGGGGTTGCAGGCCGGGTCCTCAGTTGGGGGTATGCAAAAGGCAACCACACATTGATGTTTCTCTCCCTCTCTTTCTCCTTCCCATCCCCTCTCTCTAAAAATATAAAAATAAAATCTTCGGAAAAAACCCCATTCTTTTGTAAAATTTAGGGTTCTGAACAAGTAGTCCATCATTAATTCACATGACCAATTACTTAAGTGAGACCTTAAGTGGGGGAGAAGACTACTTAAAATGATGCTTAACTTGAATTTATAAAGATTTCCTTGTTTAACATTTTCTAGAGAACATGTGTTGTTGGATATTTCCTAATACGAAATATTGGGATTGTTTTGATTTCGTTTCTTACATTTCCACAGAATAATACATGAGAATGTTAACGCAGTGTTCATCCATGAAAATGTGTGCATTTGATCAATTTGGGAAATGCAGGTTTTACTCTTCCAACATTTGGTTTATAATCAGTGTGCTTTATTTTATATATCTTTAAAGGATAGCAATTATCAGCTTGGATAACTTGTGTATACTTTTCTACTGAAGTAACACAGTTTTCTTTATTTTTAGTGCCACCATGGCAACTGCACCATACAACTACTCTTACATCTTTAAATATATTATTATTGGTAAGTTTATTTAACTTACACTCTTGTTCTCCAAAGAAGGTTATAATATACAAAGTATTTATATATTAATACTTAATGTACCACTCCAGAAGAAGTAGATGCTTTTCTCAGTGCAAAATTATTAAGATTAATTTTTGTATTAACAATGTACACTTTGTTTTGTGGCTCTGGGTGCTTTTGTAGTACAGTGCTGGGTGTCTGAAGTGATGTTCACTGTTCTTGAAGCCACTGAAGACTTGTTAATATTGGGAATGAAATTAATTTCCTAGGAGTGCTGATAACATTCCAGAAATTTAATGAAAGCCAAAAATTGATAGAGAACATTGATTCAGAATAACTATAATACACATAAAATATAATATTGGCAGTTTTCCCTTTAAGTTTGAAGAAGATTTTACTCAAAAGACAATGTTGTTTATCCAAGTGTAGTTGAAAGAGCACAGTTTAAAGTACATACACTTTCTAATTCTTCACATGAGAACAGTTTGTTTTAATGTTGAGCTTATGTGACTATATTATAATGCTTCCTTCATCAAAGGTTGATGTGACTCACATCATACAGAAGTGACTCTGTTCTATAATGGTTTTCATATAGTGTACATTCTTTCCTTTTGTGGAATTATGCAAAAATATAAGATGAGATAAGATGGGATCTAGAAAATCAGGCTTCTAAAACTTATTTCTGCTTTTGTGTGCTGCTGCCCTGTTTGTCACTCCTAGGAGTCTTTTGCTTTTATGCATGATTAAGGGGGAGAAGATATAAAACTTTGAAACAGTTCAAAGTAAAAACACAATTACAATTTCTCTATTAAAGAGGCACTTCCAAGCCAGTGGCTGTTAACATAATTTATAACCAAATTCTATCACCACTAAAAGTTGGGAATAGTGAATTTGTACATCACAGTGAAAACTGACCTGTAGGATTTTTTGAACTCATTATAATAAATTAAGGAAATACAACTTTTCTGAGTATCCCAGAAATGTGTGATATTGTAAGGGATATAGCAATCATCGTATATAATTACAAGAGTGTAAAATTGAGAATTGTAATTGCCACTTGAAATTTTTTTTTAAACAGGGGACATGGGAGTAGGAAAATCTTGCTTGCTTCATCAATTTACAGAAAAAAAATGTAAGTTTAATATGACAGGTAAAACATTAGTAAATTCTTTATTATTATTTTACTACTTTTTAAAGTATTATTCTCAGTGTACTCTATGCCTTTAAACATAACCTTTCCCTACATATGCACCTTTGTCTTGAGGGAGTGATTTTATTTTCAAATAAGTGCAAGTAAAATGAAATATACCCACATATATAGAGTGTTAATTTTTATATGCCATATATCATGATTCACTTCAGATTTTTTAATAAAATTTTAATTTTTAAAAGCGTATACTGTAATGTCACATTTAAATCTTATTCTCTGACTTTGCAGTATAGAAATTATTAGGGGAAATTTGTTGCATGTATCATTTGCTAACTAATAATAGATTGGAAATACTTAAAATGGAATTCTGTATTCATGACTTGATTAAAAGATTCAGAGAGCAGCTCTGTGTTAGGTGGTATTATGTAACTGACAGGCTAAATATAGTTGAAATTGTTTATATGTAGTTGAAGTTATTAGTTGTTTTTTTTTAAATATAATATTTTTTGAAGCGTCCAGTGGTCTGTGTATACTTGTACCAGAGAATAGTGGGTTTAGGTTTCCAGTGGCCTAATTATAAGTAAAGGACTAATGAATTTGTCTTATTGGGTTAGACATATATAACTTGTCAGTACATAACTGTAAATATATATCAAATGTGATTTTCTTTGAGTTGTTAATGATATTTTCCAGAATAAGAATTTGACTAGTAACTCTTAAGAGTTCTAAAAAATATTGATTGATATGTCATATGTAAGGATTGTCTGGGAGGATAAAGGGTATAACATTGGTGGTATGAAGAGTGTATCACAATCTTTATTTTTAATTAGCAGATTCTTTTAGTTCAGGTGTCAGCAAACAAGAGCCGGTAGGCCAATCCAAGTCACCAACCACCTGTTCTTGTACAGTTTTGTTGGAACACAATAAGTATGCTCATTTTATGCATTGTTTATGGCTGCATTTGTTTCAACAACAAAGTTGAATAGTTGTGGCAGAGACCTTTTAGCCTTCAAATCGTAAAATATTTGAAAATATTATAGAAGTTTGCTGACCTATTCTAGTCCATTTCTGTATTTGCTGATTTTTTTTCTTGTAGTGCTAGCTTTAGTCTGTTTATAGCCAACAAGCATTACTGTCATTTGGTTCATGCAGTGGATTTTTTCCCCACTGGTCTTAATTTGAAGCTTTCTTGAAGTTGGAATATTATATTATATATTTTTTTCCTCCCTAACAGTTATGGCTGATTGTCCTCACACAATTGGTGTTGAATTTGGTACAAGAATAATTGAAGTTAGTGGCCAAAAAATCAAACTGCAGATATGGGACACAGCAGGACAGGAGAGGTTTAGGGCTGTTACACGAAGCTACTACAGAGGAGCTGCAGGAGCACTTATGGTGTATGATATCACTAGGTAAGATTAATACTTTTTCAACCTTCATACTAGAAAGTATCTTGAAGTGTGATGTCTTTTTTATTGATTTAAGCATTCTTTAGTTTGTAATTGTCTGACTATACATGTGCTTATTTTGGTTTTATGGTTTCTTTAAATTGCTGTGTAAGACTTGACATAACATGTTGATTTCCTTTTCTGAAACTGGGTGTGACTTAAGAATAACTTTAGGAGATGTTTGTGGAGCTAACAAAAGAATACCATTGTAAAAAGCAGCATCAGTCGAATTGAGGTGAAATAATATTTTGTACCAAACTTTGTTCTTTTCCTTTCAGTAGAAAGCAGGGAAGGAAGTCTTGAGGAATTAATTACTCTACTCAGTCTCTGGTGTTAAAGTTTACACTTTTTCAAAATTAGAACAAACAAGGAGTTAAGTAGTTTTACTAATCCAGGGGTAGATTATATAAAGTTCTTAACTTGCATCTGAAGGTGTTTGAATATTAAATCCTTTTTTTTGTTCTAAAATGGGCTGAAGTAGTTTATAGTGATTCAGGCAGTGAGATTAAATTTATTTCAATTTGGCTACTTCTGGAAACTCAAAGCACTTTATACAAAGTAACAAAACTGGACTGTAAATATTTGACTTTTGGAAAACATGGAAAATTGTGCCACTTCATTAAACTTGTTTTTTTTGTCTGCTGTAAGTTGGAAAATTGTTCTAAACTGTTTGTTTATCTAGTGTAAGTTAGAACTGGACCACCTTTCATGTTAATGCAGAGTGTCAGTCTAAAGCATTGTGACTCTGACTTTTGAATTGTGAGGTTCCAGGAGTGAATAAGTGGAACCAAGTGATAGACTTTCAAGGATATTTCCCTTTGGGAAATGTTTTAAGCTGTTTCCCAGAATGTTTTCAGGGTTAAAACAGTGAAACAGCTTTAGTTAATGCTCTTCATATAGCCAGGCAGGGATCAATAAAATAGTTTTGTGGGAAACTTAAAAATCCTAGCCATCTGTACAGGACATCTTTTTATGAATGAAGCATCCCTGAAGACTTCACATAATTAAAAACCCCATGAATTAATAAAATTTAGATATGGTGATGTGTACTTATCGTATATTAATTGTATAGAGTTAATGGTTTGCTTTGCTTTTTTGGTATGTGTCTTTTCCTTTTTCCAGCTTTATTGAGATATAATAGACATATAACATTGTGTAAGTTTAAGGTATGAGTGCGATGGTTTGATACATGTATGTTTTGCTTTTAAACATATCTTTTAAGGGTAGTAAATACTTTTGGTAAAATGTGTGTTGGTTTTAAGTTATCAAAAGTACTTCTTGCGGGAGCCCTAACTGGTTTGGCTCAGTGGGTTGGGTATTGTCCTGCAAACCAAAAGGTTGCCTGTTTGATTCTTGGTCAGGGCACATGGCCTGGGTTGCTGGCTGGGTACCCTGTTGGGGGTATGTGAGAAGCAACTGATGGATGTTTCCTCTCCTTCTCTTTCTCCCTTGCCCTCTCACTAAAAATAAGTAAGTAAAATATTAAAAAATAAAATATACTTCTGCTGGAAACAACCCACATGTCCATCAACTGATGAATGGATGGATGAACAAATGTGGTATATGTATACTATGAAATAAAATTCAGTCATTGAAAAGAAAGAAATATTGATACATGCTATACAGTAGCTGAACTTAGAAAACATTTTGCTATGATGCCATTTACATGAAATACCCAAAATAGGCCAGTGCATAAAGACAAAGGGGATTGTCAGGATATGGGGAGTACTAATGGTATGGGTTTCTTTTTGGTAATGAAAATGTTTTAGAAGTAGATAGTGGTAATCATTGCACAGCTTTGTCAATATTCTGAAAACTACTAAATTGTATACTTTAAAAGGTTGAACTTTATAGTATGTTCATTATATCTCAGTAAAACCGTTTATAGTCAAACCTCAGTTCTCGAACCTCTTCCATCTCAGTCTGGTTCTTGACAAAGGTTTTCAAGGAAAAAAATGTCTCAGTTGTTGAACAAAACCTCAGTTATTGACCAGACAACCCTTTAAGCTTTAGATAGGTGATTTCTTGACTCTGATACGTCATAGCAACATTGGTGTTGCAGCCATGACCCTGTTTTTTTTCCCATTAATCCTTGACATTTTGCAAACTTGAAAGTGTCTAATAATACTTTTTATTGGCATTAACTCTAATCGTTAAAGGGTACTCTCCTAAATTGACAGCATGGCTTATCATGGCAGTTTGTTTGGCTCTATCAATTGTTTGATATAGCTGATGTCCGTGACAAAGTTAGGGATACTTGAGTACTTTTTTTTTAAGCTCTAATAGTACCATGTAATGAATATTTGGATGATACTGTAGCTGTAGATTTGAAATTATGATGAATTTTAAATTAATGAAACAATTACCAGAACAATTAGCAGAACTTACGGTACATGTAAATAATATGGTTTTCATGATCTTGATACCACTTAAAGGGCTGTGTGGATTTTCCCATTTACTAAGTGCTGCCAATTTGTAATTCACCCTTGCTACCAGCTTTAACATTTTAAAATCCATCAGAATCAGTATAAGTATTTTTGGGCTATGTTAAAGGTTTTTTGCACAAAGTAAGATGTTTGTGTAAAAGCAAGGTGTGGTACTACAAGTATTGAGCAGTGATAAGGCTTGTGTTTTTAAAAAATGATATTTGACTATCATTTACTTACACATTTTAAAATATTGGGAAAAGCTGTTTTGATTTATGTGACTTCTTGACAGTTTGGTGGTTAATTTGTGAATGATGTGATACAGCACAGTAAAAAGAGAGTCTGAGTAAGGAATTCTTTTCAGTTCCCATTAGGAGAGAATTAAATGTTTAGAATATTGAATTTCATATATGCACTGGCAGCTGGAGATTATGGAATATCCTATTCACATGGCTAAACTTGAAACATTTTGAGGACCCATTGTGTGTAAAGGTCCTAGGCCTGACTCTGAAATCATTTAAATCTTTGTGGGCTTCTGCTTCCTCACCTGTTAAATGAGTAAGATGGATTAATGTTCTGTGAATATGTATAAATCAAAAACATTTTTAACCTATAAAATTTTTATTATTTTGACCCCTTCAATAATGCCTGGTTAATATTATACTTTATAATATTGTAAATTATTTGGATTTGTTTGCTATTTCAGGGCCTTCTTGTCTAGTGCAAATGAGCCTGTGAGTTTTTAAACACTTGCTTGGAGAAAGTGGACAAGTAGGGCAGTTTGAATCCCAAAATGATTTAGCTGTTCATAAATAAGAGTACAAAGTTAGAATAAATTCACTCTCTGATGTCTAGGAAGTTGAATTTCCAGTTACCTGTATTCAGTGCCCTTTTAAAGCCAATTTTTGTGTTGTTATAATTACCTTACTCTTTAAGGAAAAGTGTTTTTTAACATTTTTAATAACTTTTTTCTTTTCACTTAGAGTTGACATACAATGTCTTAGTTTCAGATGTACAACATAGTGATTAGACATTTATGTAATTTACAAAGTGATCACCTCAGTACATCTAGTACCCACCTGAAACCATACAGTTATTACAGTATTATTGACTGTATTGCCTATGCTCTGCTTTATATCCCTGTGACTATTTTTCATAGCTGGCAATTTGTACATCTGATCCCTTCCCCTGGAAAGGTGATTTTATACCAGCATATCATATGTAGCATAACTAACTTGGTTTTTAATTTGAAAAATTTAAAGACAAATGCAAATAAAAGCATGTGTTTGCATTCCACAACTGTTGTTCTTTAGGGTAACAATGTAGTCAAAGGAAAAATACTTTTTAGGATTTGCTGATTAAAGCCTATATTTTAAATATTTATTAAAGTTTCTTTTTTTCTACTGAAATGATAATTTTAAAATGGCAGTCACAAATATAAACTTTAATTTTTGCAGAAGAAGTACATATAACCACTTAAGCAGCTGGTTGACAGATGCAAGGAATCTCACCAATCCAAATACTGTAAGTTAAATGATATCAATTATACAGAAAATTTAAGATCTAAGCTAACCCAAAAAAGGAAAGTCATTTGCTAGTGGGATTTCTGTATTTGGGTACTAAGAATGAGAATCTTTTGTTCTTAAATTAATTGAAGAAAACATTTTATCACATTTTATACTTGGCTTTTTGTCATGTTTGTGGTTAGGGGAAAAAGTGAAAGTTATGTATGAATGGGGTGGTGATCTCATGTCAAGTAGAGACTATGAAATACGAAACTCATTTTAAAAGAGATCTCCATTAGTTTCATAAAATGTTACCACTGGAGGAAACTGGGCAAAGTATATAAACAACCTCTCTACATTATTTCTAACAACTGCATGTGAATCTATAATTATCTCTTAAGATTTCAGTTAAAAATAGAGTTCTGCATGTTAAAAAAAATAAGATTCGTAGCCAGACTGAGATGACACTGAGATTTTTAAAGGCCAGATACACATGCTCTGCAGTATACAAAGATAAATGTGGGTCCTTGGCCCATAGAAGGTTAATTAAAGTCGAGCAGAGAGATTTCATGTGAGACTATAAATAACTATGCTGAAAAGCGGAGTGAAATATGAGTTAGAATAGAGTGACTGGTGTGCTGATGGAGACCCAGGATGAGTAGGGCCATCTGGAGAAACCAGCTTTATAGAGGAGGTAGGGTGTTTGAGCTGGGACGTCAGGGGTGATATTTCAGTGATGGTGTTGAGGGTATTCTAGGGACAAGGGATGAAAGGCACTGAGTTGTGACTAACTTTGAGCTTCTCAAGAACAAAACCTATCTCAGTTAGCTTTGTACCCCAGCACCTAGCAGAGTTCTGGTTCACTAAACATGTAATCAGTGGTAACACAGGCTTTTATCAGGGAACAGCAGTGTAATCACATTGAGGGTCAGTTAGCATGGTCTGCCTGTTTTGAGGGGGACTGTGCCTAGAACTTTCATATCTAATGTCACATTAAACTGCACTGTAGGTACACACACACACACACACACACACACACACACACACACACACATATATTCCCTATAGAGGAATGTTCATAGCAGCTTTGTTGGAACAGCCAAAAACTGGAAATACCTCAGTGACACTGATAGGTGGCTAAATAACTGGTACACCAGTGCTATAGAATACTCCTCAGCCATACAGAGAAATGAACTGTTGATACATGCAGCAACTCAGACAGATCTCAAGGGCATTATGATGAGTGAAAAAAGTCAGTCTCAAAGAATATATTCTGTATGATTCCATTTATAAAGCATTCTGAAAAAGAGAAAATCGTGGAGATGGAGAACAGATTCATGGTTTCCAGGGGTTAGCAATGAGGGTGGGAGGGATATGGACAGTGTGAGTTGACTATAAAGAGGGCAACACAAAGCATTTCCTTTGTAGTGATGGCACATTTCTGTATTCTGATTGTTATGACACAGATCTATAGCTTCAGTAATGCATGAAATACACACACGAGAGTGTGTAAAACTGCTGAAATCTGAATATGGGTTATATAGATTGTACCAAAGTCTGTTTCCTGGTTTTGAGAGTGTTCCATAAATAGGTAAGATGCTACTTTTGGGGAAGCTTGGTGAAGGGTATATAGGACCTCTCTACTCTTTCGTAAATTTTAATGATTCGATAGTTATCGCAGATAAAATGTTTTGAAAAACAAAAACCCTCATTGTAGAGGGTCCTTCAAGGAGTGTAATAAAAAATTACGCCTCATTAATGCCTCTGAAATCTTATCAGATCTTTAGAAGAAAAAAAAACTCATCTTTTAAGGTCCAGCTCAAAATTAACATTTTCTACAGTTGTTGCCTTTGATTTCTATGTGGAAATTACAATTGTTCCTCCTTATGTGCATTCCAAGACACCCCCTGGTTGCCTGAAGTCATGGATGGTATTAAACCCAATACAAAGTTTTTTTTGTATACACATATACCTGTGATACAGGTTAATTTCTAAATTAGGTACAATAAGAGGTTAACAATAATTAATAATAGAACAATTATACTGTAATAAAAGTTATGTCAATGTGGTCTCTAATTAAAGTTATCATAAACTTGTGATAATGTGTGGACTGCAGGTAACCATGGAAAGCAAAAAACTGGATAATGGGGGACTACTATATATACTTGCATATTTTGTTGGTGGTATATATTATACCTATGTCTTACTGGTATGCCTTTCAGAATGATAGGAAGCACTGTGTAGAAATTCTTAAGGAATTGGGAGAGGAGGTGATGTTGCTAAGATTACTCAAGATTGCTTGAGTAATCTTACAGTTGCCCTGTACTATGCCATTGTGATCTTACCAGCCTTGGCATTAATAAAAAAAGGATTTCTCTTTAAGTGTCACTACCTTCGTCTTCAAAAGAACAGTGGACTATATGTGAAAACTTCTTTCTCTCCTTGGTGGTCAGTTGTCCACACTGCCTGAAGAATGCTCACTTTCATTGAAGTACTTAACTGTCCTTGCTCAAGGTTTACATTTCAGATCAAAAGTTTATTTGACACCATTTTTTGGAAGTGGGAGAGCCAAAGGCCATACCTTCGCATGAAAAAATGTTGATGGTAGAAATCCCTTTTAGTTGAATGATTCATTCCTAAAGTACCTGTATTTGGATTAGCACATATGTTTAGAAGGGGGGTGGAGGGTTTACCAGTTGGTGTCAAATAAATATATAGTCAGAGACAATCTATAAATCTTTACCCACCCCAAGCCTCCTATCCCAAGGCTGCACACATTTTTCTTAGAACTTTTCAGAGCTGCCTTTAACTTTGGCCTAACTTTACTTGTATAAGAGGATTAAAAAGTGGGTATAGTTGTGTGACATTTTGCCTTGGATTGGAACTCATTGCATATGTGCTTCCCACTGCCCCCCTTGGATATACGGACATTTGTTACCAGTTACTATGAACTTAGTCCTGCCTATGGATGGTGTAGGTAGGACAGTGTCTGAAGGTCACAGGGCATCCTACCTGGGTTCTAATGTCCTCCTACCACAAACTTGCTAACTCACCCCCAGCAAATCTCTTGTCCTAATTTGAGCCTTAATTTTCTTACTTGTAGTATGAAGCAGTTGGAACTAGTAGTTTTAAACTTTTTGAACTTTCTCTTTAGGGGCTGTCCTTGTTTACAGCATTTTGTGTTTAACTTCAGTGCATTCACAGGTCCCCTCAGCTTGTCCTTAGTAATCTTCCTCAGGTAAATTATAATCTTTGGCCTAGAGCAGGTATGCCTCATGGGCTTTTTGTTTTTGAATGGCTTGCAGAGCAAAGAATGTTTTTTACATTTATAGGTTGTTGAAATATATCTTCTTGGGCCTTTACAGAAAATTGGTGAATCCCTGGCTGAGATTATTGCTGAGATTCCTCTTAATAGTGATGGCTTCATGATTCTATAGTCCTGTCTGGTGGATAATTGCTAGTACTTTTCTTTTTAAACCAATATTTTTTTTTCTGTTAAGATTTTTGGGTTTCAGAATTTTTATGGTTGATTTAAATGGTTGCTTTGGTTTTAAGATGTCTTTCTTTTGGTCACACATTAGGTAATAATTCTCATAGGAAATAAAGCAGATTTGGAGGCACAGAGGGATGTTACATATGAAGAAGCTAAACAGTTTGCTGAAGAAAATGGTGGGTTTCTTTTAAGACTTTTAATGGCTTTTATTGGGGGGTGGGGGTCACACTTGGGAGAATTTCTAAGGATTTTGGATCCTGCAGATTATTTGACAATTATTTTTTAATGCAAACTGCTCAAATTTCAAGGATGAGAAATAGCAAAATGTGTTTGAGAATTAATTGGGCGGAGAGTAGTACACTTATTCCCTCCATCTCACACTCATATTCTTTCATAAAATACTGAAAGCTGATGGGAAACTCATCCAGATGTTGCCTAAGAGAATGAGGTAATTTGAAGTGTCCTAATCATAGTCTGAATTTTATTTTTAGGCTTATTATTTCTTGAAGCAAGTGCAAAAACGTAAGTATGCCTAAAATTGTATCATTTTAAATTACATACAAATTTCTCAAAATAGAATCATATTTATGAAACAAAAATATATACACATACACACAATTGACCCTTGAACAATATGTATATGAACTGGGTGGGTCCAGTGATCAAGGATTTTTTTTTTGAGTTGATCTGCATAGTTCAGTTGACTTCTACAGTTGAAACCCATCTTGTTCAAGGGTCAACTCCATCACTGGGAATTCGAATGCTCAGAGCATATTTTTGACCGAGAGGAAGGTCAGTACCTTTAAATACTGTGTTGTCCAACAGTCACCTACATCTAAAATATATAATATATAAATGCATAAATAATATTTACGGCTATCGGAATAGTAAGCAATTCTTTGCTTCCTATGTGACATTTCAAAATAACACTTGTTCAAGGGTCAACTCCATCACTGGGAATTCGAATTGTTGTCCAAGAGTCACCTACATCTAAAATATATAATATATAAATGCATAAATAATATTTACGGCTAGCGGAATAGTAAGCAATTCTTTGCTTCCTATGTGACATTTCAAAATAACACTTTTTGTTACTTTACCTAAAAGATTATACTTTGATTATGCCCATTGGTAATTGATGTTAATGAAATTGTGTGAACATTTAAAAAACGTTTGACTTTCACAACTGAGGTTGAGTTTGGCATCTTGGACTCAAGCTTGGTCAACCTGTTTAATATTTCTGACCATGGTAAAGAGCAGAAATACTCAATGTCGAAGATTTAAATTAGAAGCATAGGTAACATTTCTACTGGCCATCCCATGTCCATTACCAAACCCCGGGACTTTCATCATAGTTCTTCATTTATTAAGGCAAAAATTCCTGCACTGGTAAGAAGCTAGCTCTCTTTTGTTCGTCTGTACTGTTTGTCCTAAGAGAATTGAACGGAAGCATGAACGTGTTACCATCATTTGATAAAAAGTGTAGTTCATACTCAGCTAATCAGACTCTACAAATCCTGGAATCATGTTTGCGTGTTTGGAGATATCATTTCTGTTTGGAATACACTCAATTATTACAGAAATGGCCTATTGTAATGGTCATATATTAACATACTAGCATTTAAACAACCTGGACACATACAGTTATTCAAATAGGGTTTGTACAAACTACTATTTATATGCTTTCCACAGAAAATATTTTCCCATGTTGTTCTCTTAGCTCAGTCTTCTGGTAATCTCTTTATTAGATGACAATGGCTAAGTTGAAGACATCATGCAGTTGACTAAAAGGTTAGCAAAAGGTCAGTGTATAATGTCTTATCTTTTGTAGAAAACTATGGTTCTCGAATAAAGCTGTCAATTGCCTCTTAGGGGAGAGAATGTAGAAGATGCTTTCCTTGAGGCTGCCAAGAAAATCTATCAGAACATTCAGGATGGAAGCTTGGATCTGAATGCTGCCGAGTCCGGTGTACAGCACAAACCTTCAGCCCCTCAGGGAGGCCGGCTAACCAGTGAACCCCAACCCCAGAGAGAAGGCTGTGGCTGCTAGTGACCTCTTTGCTGTGGCTCTCATTTGACCTTTCACCTCTGTCTGTTGGAAGCAGTACTTTTTACTGCCTCATTGTCTTCTGTACATCTTACTGGATTTAATTAAAAAAGAAAAAAAACAACTCTGTTGTAAAAACAGTTTAACACAATACTAAACTGCTAAACAACTAGATGTAATCAGGTTATCAAAGGCAAGTAGAGTAATCTCTCCTGCATGGTAAATCTAGACTTTTTTTTCCCCCTTGATTGTCCTCGTGATAGGTTATGTCACCAATACGTGATTTAAACTGAGCACTGATGCTGGACTTCATGATTTTTACCCTTCCCTCTTTTTGATAAGGCTTTTGTCTCACTGTACGGTTTAATTTGATATCTTAAGCCTTTCTCCCCATCTTTAACTGTTCAAAGTATGACTGTTGTAACCAAGAAGTTTTATTGCTGTGAAATGGCTTCCAATGATAGAGAAGGGGTTCTGTAACTGCTTTTGTTTTATTTTTGATGGATCAACTCCCGGTTGTGTGGGTGGCATTTTTTTGAGGAGGTTTGCTTCTGTCTTAGCCTTGCACAGGGAAAATACCCATTTATTTTTTCTCTTGTGCTTAATTAATAACTTTATCTTTTTTTACATCATTTTATCCTTTTCTCTTTAGCAGAAAGTAAATATGTATAAAATTTGAAGGAACTGAACTAACAGTACATTCTGTGTATATTATTTTAATTAAGAAAATAAATTGATTACTGGCATTGGAACAGTATAAAATACCAGTTTGTACAGTATGACCTATATGTGACCATGTTACTCCCTTCCATTTCACACAAGGAAGTAGACTCAACTGCAGTTCACAAGTAATACTGGCTCTACCCTCTGGTGCTGGCAGCGTTTGGGGACATTATGCTGGAAAGAGCTCCTTAGCGTGAGAGGATTAACACTAGCAGATTCTGTTCCATCTTTGCACTGTGGCTTACCTGCTGATTTTCTTAACTGTTCTTGTGCAATCGACAATGTGCTAACCTGCTTTTCTCTTTCTGTAAACATTTTGCATTACAGGCTGCATTTCTTGCCTTACTGTATAGAAAAAGAAAAAAGGCTGGGTTTATTATTGCACATTTTAAGCTTTTATACCTTTATCTTCTTGGAATGGTGAGATTCTGAACTGGACAGCCAGGACTATACAGGTCTGCTGTTAAGGGATTTTAAATTGTGCATTTTTAACACTACAGTGAAATTATTTAAGATATCCCTTGTGTTTTTAGTGTGAGGCACTATTTTTTGTCATGTTGGCATAAATTGTTTTGTAAAAGGGAAAGTAACAGTGTTTCAGTGTTTGTGCTGATACAAATTAAGTTATTACTTTGCACGAGTTGGTTTGGCCACTGAAAGAATACAGTATTGCAAGGGAAATAGTCTTATCTCTTTAGACAACAAACTTATGTTTTACCAAGTTCTTTACTTCTACTTCTGTTGGTTGATTTCTGAGTTTGTGGTTCAGGCTGGGAATTCAGAAGTTACTGAAGTGTAGGAGAGGTAAACCTCCATATATTATATAAAATGCACTCGGTTCAACTGCTGTGTTTAAAATACACATTTTAAATCCCTCTTTACAGACACTAAAGTTTAAAAAGACACCTTTCTGGGTTATAAACATGTGGTAGTACCAGAGTATTGTAGTCAATGTTAAAGCCAAAACTGGAATGTGCAGAAAATAGGATTTGGTTAATTTGTGGACTCATTTTTATTTTTGTCTTGAACTTTTTTATAAAGAAGATTCCTGGAGTAGATTGGTATATTCTGTTGAAGACTTACAGTGATCCATTTTGCTCACACCGTTGTATCACAAGGGACCCAGGGACCATGACCTGCTGGTGTGTGTATATATTTACAAAGACAAAACAAACAAACCACCCACTGGGATATAAGGTAACAATCACAAACTAAAGACTGCAGCTTGTTTAGGTGCAATACCCTGATTTCCAAAGTTAGTTACAGTCGGTCTTATTGTTTTTGTGACAGGATTTATTCAGACTGCTGTACTCTTCATTTGATGTAACAAAATGCTATTAATCTAAATATTTGTAAATAAAGTACCTGTATCTAGATTAAAATTGTTTGTATTATTTTCTGAAATGTAATAGGATTTTATGTATTCTTCAGTTAAAAAATTATTTAGCATCAGTTTTCAGTTTTTATTGCAGAATTGTCCTTACATGTTGATAGAGAAGTCTACGTACATAGCGTATAAATCCACATCACTTGGTAACAGGTTTCTAGCCTTGTGTTCCTATCATACTTGCAGTGTTTTCAGCTAGCCTTTTTCAGTGTGGGTTCAGCATACCTGGTGCCTGATGTTCTCCCTTGACTGTATTTGGGGCCAAATTCTGATCTTTGCATGTGTAATCCCCTGTAATAAACTTGGGTGCTCAAAAATAGAGGAGCAAATTGTCATTGTAGCATTCATGTGCCCAACACTGGGCAAGTGCACTTTGGGGAGACTGTGAAATTCTTTTAATTTTTAATCCATGAGAACATATTACTTGTGTGGTCACATGCTTCTCTGGGTTACTCATAGCCCTTGTACCTATTAAGAGAGGCCCTCCTGACTAATAGGTGCTTAGTACTTTTTATGCATTAGACATTCCATAATGTTCGAGTATTTTCCATGGATAATAAAATGCTTGATTTGGGGGGGGTTGATGATGTTCACATAATATTAGAGGTAGTAAAGTTTCTTTGGAAAAAGGTCTTTTGAACCAGGTATTTGGCTTCATACACATTACCTCACCTCTTTCATTCCAGAAGACTTAAAAGTTTTAAGAACCTTTCTCCATCCCCCCCATCTGTTGTTTTAAGTATGATTTTTTTGCGTGTGAGGTTGACTTCATTACCCTTAAACAGAACACCTAATGATCACCTTCCACTCCTGTTTATTTGGGAATATACAGTGTTCATGTGGCAGTTTAGAAAGATGTTTTACCTTCACATTGAGCACTTGGATAGAACAAGAAAATATGTCCCTGAAGGATTTCAGTAACTGAAGAGGCCAGGATTTTACAAGCATTTTTCTAAAGACTTGTGAAAATGAAACAGAATAATGTAAATACAAAAATTCTACCAAATTTTTGTTTTGGAATTAGATGCCTTCTAGAATTTACTCTGTACTAGTAAATTTTGTATTACTTTCATTGTCTTGTAACTATATCCCATATCTTAATGGGACAGTTGTAGCCAAACAACTCTGTAGGAATATAGCCTCAGTAAGTGGTAAGGGACTGCTACACTGCTGTTCTGTATTGTGGTTAACATAGCACACTATGCATTATGGGTCAGGCTGCCTGGGGGCCTAGAAAAGTCCTTGGAACAGTTTAAAGCCTGTCTGTTCCATGTAATCTCATACTTCACCTATCCCATGGGAGTAATTCTGTTGCCACACATTTAATTTTGACAGTAGTTGCTACTCTTGTGTTTAGAAAAATAATATATTTACAGACCAGGAGTTAAGCCATTAATTACAGGAATGTAAAATTGTAAAAGTCTAAACATAATTTGAACTTACCATTGGATCAGATTCTCTCAAGTACAAAATTCTTTTTCCATCAAATAGTTTTGATTGAGGAAAGCACCTGAAATGTAATAGTTTTATAATAGATATTTCCTAAGATGAAATATATTGATAGGTATAACATACTTCAACCTCCAGCCAAAAGATGGAAAACCATTTGAAAGATTGTCATTTCTTAGAATTATGGTAATAATATGATGGCTTTACTGTAGATCTCTGAAATGTAAAGTCAGAAGGCAGCCTCAAATTTATTTTACCTTTTATTCATACGAAAATAGATTTTAAGCAAATCCAAAAATAACTTGACACTTAAAAATGAAGAGGGGCCTACGTATGTATATTTTTTCTTTGTAACTACAGAGTTTAACAGTTTATAGATTCAAATTTGCAGTTACATTCATCATTGGTTTTATAAAAACATTTCAAAGATTTAAAAAAATGCTCAGCCATCTAGTACCCTGGTTTAAATTGTATATAGCTATTCCCATATGTACAAATGATTTACAAAAAAACCCTGGCCTTAATGGTCCAAGTGAGATAAACCACAGTGGAGTTTCAGCATCTGAAATCACTGGATCTTGATGAACCAAATGGCATCCCAACTATGAAGTTCATGAGGTAGTGGAGAAGGTCTTTCCTCATATTTATGTAAGACAGTATTCCTCATCTGGCTGAACCATTTTTTTCTCTCTATAGTAAGACAAAGAAAAAAAGGATAAATTCTTCCAACAGTAAAAACAGGTCTTCACTTAACAGAACTAGCATGACAGCAATAGGTAAAAAATGTATTTGAGTACCTCTTTGGGAAAGTGTTTTAAGATGAACCACTATAAAATTATCTGAGAAAAAAGTTAAAAGATACTTTTCCTAAGACGATGATAAACTACAGTTCAAGATCTTCCAACTGAAAGTGCTGGTTAAGAACTATTTGCAACAGGTACCCTGTGAGCAGAAAGCTGGGAATGGCATCAGTGTCGGTAACTGTTTCCTGATTTTGACGGACCTTGTAGAACTTGGTGGAAGGAGCTCTGAAAAGGTAGATAAGGTATTAGGCTCAGAAGCTAGCCCCCTAACTCCAGTGTAGTAGAGGCTTTTGTCTCAGAGACCTGGATTACTACCCCAGATTCCAAAATAATGGTAACAATCTTAGCCCTATCCATTGAGCCTCTAACCCTCATCTGTTGCTCTCGTGAATTTAGAGCACCAGAACTCTTCTGGCTGCCACGGCCTTCTAATCATCGACCCTGGCTCCCAAACCCTTATACAATAAATACATCTCCCACTGCTGGAGGCAGGTGGTCTCATCTCCAAAGCCACCTGACACTCTCTTCCTTAAGGCACACCCTGAGACCCACGATGGTTTGGGTCTGTACCTGACTTAGGTCCTACCATAGAAGGTTGCAAAGTACTCATACTTAAATCTTGGCTCTGCTGCTGATCAGCTTGTGCCTATTAAGGAGGCAGTTGTCCTTGAATGTTCCTTGTGGCTCAACCACTCAGTATACTGCTCTGGTAAAGACAGGTTAGCACCTAAGTCCTGGTTTTGTCTTCTGTGAGGCTGACATCATTTTTCATTTTACACAATTTCCTTATCTGTCTAAAGAGATAATCCTACATCCCAGGATGTAAAGACTAAGAGAAAACATATGTAAAGGGTTTGGTACACAGTAGGCACTCAAAATGGTAGCTATTACCTGTCTCTGATGGTAGTACTGTGTTACTATTTACCAACCCATGAGTGTACTTTATGTTCCTCTTAGAAGATTAACCATATCTAAGTCACTCAGGAAGCCCTTGTGAAATTCATGGTTTTTGAAAATAGACTCTGGGTTAAGAGGTCTGTGTTCAAACTTTGCTGACAAATAACAGTAGGCACAGTCACCTTCCCCCAGTATACAGGGGACGGACCGACTACACCTGGATTCGCACTGGCCTCCCAGGTCTAAATGCTGTACCAGCCAGCAGAGAATGTGGAAATGGAGGGCGTCAATAGCAGAATGAAGCATGTCTCTGACGGGTCATCCCATCTCCAGTTCTAGTCTGTTTCCTAGGACCTCAGTTTCTACATCTACTAACCAGTCAATTGCAGTTTTTCTAGGGACCATGACAAAAACGGGTCTTAATTAGGATAAGTTTTCCAGAGATTTGAAGGTGGCGTTTTCTCTCTTCCTGAGTCTCCTCTAGATTATATACCCCAAAGCTTTCAGGTGCCTTCCAAGTTTAGGTCAGACCTTGCAAAGAGCTTTTACCTGGCTTGGTCCGAGCTGACAGTCCTCTGTGAGAGAGGAAGATTCCAGCTGAGACATGTTGGGTGACGTGGAATCTACGGACGTGCTGGTGACCAGTTCCCCTAACGCATCGACTTGTCTCCTCAAGCTGTGTAAGGTGCCCTCTGTCTGCTGCTTCCCTTTGATTAACACTTCCGCTTGCTTGGACATGCAGCGTCGAAGCTGGGCCTGAAAGTGGTAGGGTAAAGTTTAGGGTTTTATACAGAAGAAATGTACCAGAACTATTAGTAGCTTCCTCACGTTTAACATTTGATAGGCAAGTCTCACTACCATAAAGTAGGAATGGCTACTGAAAATGCTCCTGTCCTAAAATACTAAAAACAAAAAATCTGGAGGCGCATACTACTGTTAGTATACGTGAACTTCTACCATTCTGTGCTGCCATTAAGTGGACCTTTTACTCAGCCTCTTGTTCCCACTGTAAGTGTGCTGAGGAACCCTACGTCCCTGGATCCCCCCGTTAAATTACTGCCACCTCTCTTCCTTTTCTGCCCACACTCAGAAGATTGGTTTATACCTGATGTCTTTAGTGTCTCCCACAACGGCTTTAATCCTCAAGCCCAGACTACTTTCTGGCTTCTCAGTGCCGCATCTTTGAAATGCTGCTCCCAAAGCCTACAGGGCACTGTCCCACAGAACTTCCCGCCCTGAAGGGAGTGAGCACATCTATTCCGTCTGATGCTGTAGCCACTGGTGTGTGTATCTTCTCCAAAGACACATTCTGTCTTCTCTTGTTCTAACTCACTTCACTTTACAGCTCTTAACCCCGGCCTTTAGGTCAGCACCAACCACTAACTCCTGGATTCTTTTCAGCTGCCTACAGATAAACGGGTTTCCCTGGACGAGTAGCAAGGCCTTCAAATTCAACATGCTCTGAGCAAGGCCTTCGTGTCTGACACCCGAGCCTGCTTTTCCTATACTTCCAACCTTTCCCCCAATCACAGGCCTGTGAGCTGTGTTATCATTCTCCATTTCCTGTCCCAAATGCTTAGTTTCTGTCAGTTCTTGTTGCGGTGAAGCAGTATTACACAGGTTAAAGAGTGCTGGACTTAACAGCAGAATTCATGGTTTTGAGCACTGTTCCTGCCGCTCACTATGTGATGCCAACTTCTCTGAGCTTCAACCACGGAATCCATACAACTGCTGTGAGCCCTGCAACGCAGCCAGTTTGACAACAGTAACTGAATGCAAGCAACCTCCCCCACTCTCCTCACAATGCCAAGAAACAGGCTACGTATGTATTTTGCGAAGGACAACCTTGAGTCGGTCCTCTCGGTGGCGCAGTTTTTCTCGCAGTGCTTCTCCCCGCCAGTGTTCATCCTTTTTCAGGTGGAAAGGGAAACATCAGTCACCACACATCACTGCCAGTAACCAAGCAGCCCTTCCCTCCTCCTGTCCTCCCCACCCTCAAGTCTGACTTCCGGCTAATCGGGGGGAGGTGGGAACCAAATTATCCTCTACAACATCCAGAGAATAGGATAAACACTTACCATTATGTGAACTTGGGAAAAATTAGGTTTTTCTTCAAAAGGTGATGGTCTCTCACTCATGGTGAATGGAAAGTTCTCTTTCAAGCTTTCCAACCCTCCTCCTAGGTTTTCATTCCTTTCCAAAACAGCTTCCAGATCTGGGGGTAGTTCTGGAAGAAACTGATTAAGATTCTTTAGGCTGGTTCTGATTTCATCTTTCACCTCAGATTTCAGCGTCCTCATTGCTTCACTGATTTCCATTTGTCTTCTCTCCAAGTCGTTTTGGTTTGCCATCTGAAAAGTGAGAGTCAAAGGCCACACTGGTAAAGTTTGGGACTGACTTAGAATTGAACTGTTTAATGTGTCATGTATTTAAAGATCTACAGATGTCCAAAGCTTGTGGTTTTCAACTACTGAAGCACCTATAAGCTGCTGAGGAAAACACTTTCACTGCCCTTTTGAGTGCAGTGACTGCCACTTGGATGAGCACAGGCACAGCACTTGTTGACAGTGTGGCACTTGCAGGAGTCAGTCTCTGGATGAGACGCAGCAGGTTTCAGACTCACTGCCAGTAACCTTGACCACATGAACTAGAGCAAGTTCACTCGCTACCTTCTGAGCCTGCTACCTTATTTCTACAAGAAGATAATACCTTGCATTAAAAAATGAGAACTAGGTGAGAATTTACATGAAACACCTCAGTAGTACCAGATAAATGACAACTAGGAGAAAAGGGCCATTTGCTGAAACAGGTCGTAAATGATCTAGATGATAAAAGTGAATGTTGTAAGGGGCCTTAGAAGTGATCTCATTGAATGCTTTTGTTCTACAGGTGAAAAATCTGGTGGTTTGAGCAGTCTAGAGGTTTCCTCAGGTAGTATAGGAGGTGTTGAATACCTGAGACTACTCTATGTGGCTCTCTCCAAAAAAAGATTATTGAATATAGTCATAACCACTGTTAATTGCCCTTCGAAGCTTGCAGAGGCTTGGGGACTTTACATACATTTTTTTTCTTGAACCAAAGTGGGTGACTTTAGGGGGTGGTTTAGAGACACAGATGAAATCGAACGACCACATGGGGTGGTCCAAAGGACAAACCAGCAGGATGAACTGAGTGGCCATCGCAGCCCAACAAGAGTTCTGGGTGGCCCGGATGCTGACACCGGCTAAGGGACATGGGGGGCGTCTAGGAGGAGACTCTCCAGGCTGAGTGGGAACTCCTCTCACACCCTGCAGGGTGGCGAAGCTTCCCCCGGAGTCACTTTTTCTTGCCCAGGAGTTTGGCTCTTACAGACTTGTTTCTGACGTAAAATCTAACATTTCAATACATGTCTTTGGGATATGACAAAATTTTATGCTAAACAACTTCATTTTTCCCTCAAAACCAACAAGAAAAGTCTATTTTGAACAAGTACTTTTTTTAAGACTACAAAACCAAATTTGACTTCACAGACATTCTTATAGTCAGCTTTCACAATTTCCACAAAGAAATACTCCTCTTTAAGAGCCATTAGAGAAATGAACTCTGTCCGGGGCCCTGGGCGAGTGTGCCCCGATAGTCCTCTCGGTCCGGGACCGCTGGCGGGGGCTGTGGGGCACACCTGTTTCTTGAGCTCCGTGTACTCGTGCTGCATCTGGTGGAGCTCCTTCATCAGGCGCCTGGCCCGTTCGTGGTTGTCCTGGGCCACCTGTTCGATTGTTGCCATTTCCTTCTGCATGCAGCTGTTCTCCTGCTTTTGCTCCTACAACGGAAGGGGGAAAATGACTGTGGCCCAGCATGTGGAGATGTCACTGCTGGCTTACTCACTCACTAGCTGTGTAACTTCATTTCCCATCTGGGCCGCAGCTTCTCTAGCTGTAAAATGCGGGTAGTTCTACCTGCCTTCTTTAGAAGCTGTGGTAGAGGCGAGGACATACCTTCTAGGAGTCCATTAGCCCAAAGTCTGAGTCCTAGATCTGCAACATTCCTTTTGATAATAAGTTACTTTCCCTTTCTGAGCTACGTTAATTATCTGCAAAGATTAAAATCCAGGTAGCTGCACATCATCTTTACAATCATGTTGCCCTCTCATTAGTTGTAAGGGTATCTATCACCATCTGGAAAACACACAAGATTTAAACATGTTCCATGTTTAAATGTGCATGTTCCATGTACACCACAGGGCTTCATGAACTCCCCGAGAGTCAGATAACCCATCCTGTGACCGTCCCTAATGCTGCCTGTCTGTCTCCATCCACCATAAATTGATTTTGAATTCATCTGAGTATTACCTCCCAAAATTTATTTCAGGAATAAAAACATGCTTAAACGGGGCTTCCTGGTTTTAGGATAATGATTAATTAAAGCTAACATTGACCGGAAAGGGTAGGCTGAGAAAACTCAGTGAGCAGTGACTGCAGCTGTGTAAATGTCTTCAGATACCTTCCTTCCCCAGAGCCGCTGCACCGCCTCCCCCCCGGGGAGGGTATGCAGTGACATGCTAGCTGAGAGTGAGTGCTCTCTGCTTTGTGCTAACACAGCGTGTTCACGGGACGGTCTTTCCGGCCAGCCTGATGGGGCTCCTCTAGGGCTGCAGCCCGGACGCAGGCAAAATCAACCATCAGCTTTAAGGACTAATTATGCCTAAATACACCAAAAGCAACAGTTGGGTTGACAGGTAATCTATTTCCTCTACCCTGAAGCAGTGTTTCAGGTTCAACATTTAAATGCATCCTTTGCTCATAAACTGCTCGGGCAGCAGGTACTCACGAGGAGATTCCTCTCCAGCTGGCTCCGCTGGACCTTAAGCGCTTCCTTCAGGCCGAGAACCTGTTTCTCAGATTTCTTCCTCTCGGTCAAGAACTGGTTCCGCAAGAGGCTGAAGTCTGCCCTCATAGAATCTGTCTCTTTCTGGAGAGCCAGCAGCTCATTTGACTTTTCCACTAATTGCTGTTCCCGTTCTGAAAGCTGTTGTTCTGAAATGAGCATTTTCAGTACTTTAGCCAGAGGGCCTGGGCTGGCTGCGGGCGGAGCTTTCCTTCCCACACGGGCAGACTGCACATGAGCGAGGAGTGATGTGCCACACGCCCCTCCCTCACCGAGTCTTCCAAGCCCCCCCAACCCCGACACACCAGAGGCCCAGACGAGGGTGCCTCTTGACATAACTGGTCTTGGGGGTCCTGACTCCAACGTGATAGCTACTGTGTCCTTTTTAAGTCTTTGACTCAAAAACAGCCCCAATCCTGAGGTGCAGGGAACATGGAACATGCTGCTGAAGTGTTTTTTTATAGACCTTGATTTTAATCAAGGGAGGCAGACCAGCACTTACTTCTTCCTTCACAGGAGGCGGTCCTGTGCAAAGAACACAAAATTTGGAGTGGTATGAGCCCTAGTTCACAGGGGAGCCTCTCTCCTGGTATTCAGTGGGCATCACGTATGCAAATACATCGTACACAGTGAGACTCAATGAACAATGCTCATAAATAACAGTGACGGCTAAAACAATTTTTTCTTATCACCCTCTTTAGAGTAACACCCTATCATTTCACTTTTTACACCTCTGGCATTGTCATGCTTCTCTTTAAAATTTTTGTTGTTGCTGTTGCTGTTTCACTTTCATAATGAAATGGTTGGGTCTGGGGCAATCAAGAATTCTCAGGGAAAAAGGAATAATAACCCTTTCAGATCCCCAAGTCCACTGAGTTTACTTGGAGGTGGGGGGAGGGGACAACATTTTCTGGTCATTAGTAAACCCTGCAGAAAAAAATAATAATTTATTGGTGTTAGAACAGTCATTTACTCGGATTCCCATGTCAATTTCATTTATATACAACGTAAAAGAGAACAAACAGACCTAAAGGCAAATACTTGTATCTTGGTATCTGTCAAATTAAATATTGTTTCTTTCACTGGTTGAGATGAAATGGGTAGTTTTCAAAGCTTATAAATAATGTACTTCATAGAGCACCTTCTGGCACTCCCTTGCCTTAATGTCCCACTTTCTTGGGACAGCATTCTCAAAGAAGACAATACGGAAAAGCAGAAAGGCTTACCAGTCAGTCCCAAATGCCAACAGATGGAAAGCCACCATCATAAAGACAAAGTATTTCCTCCCCTTTCGCAGGCAGGGCTGGGAGGACCCCATCCAAACATGCTTTCCTTTCTGGGCCATGTTTGGGGCCTGGATCTCACGCACACACTTTACATGACACTGGACAGCCCCCAGCCCCCAAGTGTGATGTTCCAGAACACATACGGGTTTGGGAGAGCGACTTCTCCAGGGCCTCATTCCACCTTTCCTCTTCCTGCAGGGTCCTGACACGCTCTTCTGCCACCAACAGCTTTGTGAGCACCTGGTCCAGTTTGATTTTCTTGTCTGTTAATTCCTTTTCCAGCTGGTGCTGCTGCTCCTTCAGTGTCACTTTCCTGGCTTCTAATTTTCTTTCTTCGCTTTCTTGCTCTTTCTGGAGTCTTTGAAACATCTAATAAAGAACAACTTTAGTTACTATCCAGTAACAAATAGTATCTCAAATGAGGTAACCTTCATGGACACTAGGTATATTCCAGTTCGACAGAGAGTAAGAAATGGCCCATGGTGACAGAGTGAACTCCTTGTATAAAGATGACCAAGCAGGGACTTGAAAAAGATTTGGCCAGCATCTCAGAAGGGTATTCAAGCAGCAAATGACATGTAGCCATCAAGATTCTTTATAGCAGGGGTCCCCAACTCCCAGGCCACGGACTGCTAGTGCTCTGTGGCCTGTTAGGAACCCTGGAGCACCGCAGGAGGTGAGTGGCCGGCAGACTGGCAGACTGGGGAAGCTTCCTCTGTATTCACAGCTGCTCCCCATCACTGCCATTACCACCTGAGCTCCACCTCCTGTCAGATCAGTGTGGCATGAGATTCTCACCGGAGCAGGAACCCTACTGTGAACCGTGCATGCGAGGATCTAGGTTGTGTGCTCCTTACGAGAATCTAGTGCCTGATGATCTGAGGCGCAGCTGAGGCGGTGATGCCAGCGCTGGAGCGGCTGCAAACACAGATTATCATTAGTGGAGAGGTTTAACTGCACAGAGACTGTAATAAATCAATTGCTTGCCGACTCAAAACCTTATTACTGTGTGGCAAGGGACAATTAAGCTGCATCTGGTGGCAAGCTATAAAGCCATTCTCCCACCAATTCAGTCCATGGAAAAACTGTCTTCCATGAAACTGGCCCCTAGTGCCAAAAAGGCTGGGGACACCTGCTTTATAGGACCAATGTTCTAAGGTCATAATACTAACACTAAGAGAGAGTTGGTTGCAGTATCCCCTGGTTACACAAGAGCAGGTAAGGGAAGCTAGTCCCATGGGGTACTTCTCAGCAGGATTCTGCCAGGGGGAGAAAAGCTCACACGAGTGACAAAGTGTTTCCTGTTGCATAAAATCTTAAGTACGTAGTACCGTTTCTTGTTGGGCTAGTTTGGCTTTGTTTTCTTCAATCTCATTCTGGAGCACTTGAAGCTGTTGCTGCTTTGTCTCCCCTTCTCTCTGGCAGTCTTCGAACCTCTTTGTCCACTCACTGATGTCCTTCTGCAGCCTGGTCTGCTCACTGAGCAGTGCGTCCTTATGCTTGGTGGTGTGGAGCAGGTCCTTTAGGTGAAAGAATACACTGAAACTTCTAACAGAGCCATCTTTACTAGAAGCAGCTAGTGCCACTCCAGTATCTGCCAAATCTAACAAAATGAGATAAAAATAAAAGTTCCACATCCTTTATTATCTCAACAAACAACAAACTTATACCAAGGTTCCCAGAACTCAACCACTGACCTTCTTTTTAGTACCTATAAAAATAAGATGACAGATGTCAGAACCTCAACAAGAGATTCAGTTCTGAGTTTCAGCTGCATTGTCACTAACGTGGGAATAAACAATGCCCATCTCACAGGCTTGCTAAGGATATTAAGAAAAACTGTGACTTCTTATTGAAAATGAACCTAAGTCATGGTTTTATTATCACGTGAAATATACAGGTTAAAAAACTCAGAAAACAATACATCTTTCTTCAAATTAAGCATTTTTTAAGTTACCATATTTCTAACAACACAAAAATATTCATGAGAATCCATGTAAGATTTTTAAAGACAATACTTTGATTTTACATTTTATACATCTTAGAAACACAGAATTCTAGAAGTAGAAGAGAATTTAGTTGTCTAATCAAACCCGTAATTTACAAAGTGGAAACTAAGGCCCAGAACTTGCTTGAGGTTCTTTGAAACCCAAAATATAACACTATTCTGCTGTGGCCAGGTGGCTGGCTCACTTGGTTGGAACATCATTCTGTGTACAGACACACACACACACAGAGTTGTAGGTTTGATCCTGGTCAGGACACACACCTAGGCTGGTGGTTCACTCCCTGTGAGGGACCATAAGAGAGGCAATTGATTGATATTTCTCTTTCATCAATGTTTCTCTCTCTGTATCTCTCTGTCCGCCCCCCTGCCCCGAAAATCAGTAATATATCCTCAGGTGAAGATTTAAAATACATAATATATAAACACTATTCTCAAAGGACAACACCAAAATACTCTTAAGTAGATCATCAGAAGTATAAGGGTCAAGAATCCACTCTATTCAACATCTGAGAAGACAGGGACCCAGCTCTGGCAGTTACTCAGCAGCTCAATGAGTGATGAGATCTTTCGTCTGTGCCACAGACAAAAGATGGTCCATCTGGTCCCTGAAGCTTCCACAGGGACTGCTGAGGGGTCGGGCTCTGGTCTGTCACCTTATTTATTAATTCTGAGTAAAATGTTTGAATCAAGAGTTCTAGGGCTAAGATAAATTAGAAAATCACTGTTCTGCATCAAAATTTTTGTGTATGTGATGTCTGTGCTGTATAAATGGCCCTATGGGACCCGATGGTATGAAAAGGAACCGACCTACCTGATTGATATTTCAACCAATTGTCTGCATGCCTTGAGGGTACTACTAGAAGTTCACACTTTAGGCTCACCTGTTTTGTTAGGTTCAAATGGTCTTGGACATCAGCCAGTTCTTCCTGTAGTGAGTTTAGTGCCTCTCGTTTTTCTATAGAAATAACATTTACATGTATAAGAAATACATACGTATACATTTTCCAGATTCCCTTTAGCTCCCTCCAAAAGTAGGGGAAGTGAATTTAAATGTATTTCTGAAAATGTGTGACTATGCCACACTATCTTTTTAAAGACCAAAGAGAGAGAGGTACATGCACAACCCAGATCTGGGCTCAAAGCCTAGGATTGTTAAAGATCTTCATTTTGAAAACTCAACAAAAAATTTATATGGATAATGCCCAGTGTTGATGAAGTGCATGATTTACAATCAGGTACTTTCAACACCGCTGGTAGAAACATCAATTTGGTACAACCTTTCAGGAAGACAACTTGGGAATAAATTTTCTATCTGTGTTGGTTTTGTCACTTACTAGCTGTGTGAACTTCAGCAAGACACTTATCTTTCAGCAAATGACAAAGAAACTGAAGTTCCCTCATTTATAAATGGGTAAAATAAAAATGTTAGGATGGTTAAATGAGAAAAATGTATACAAAGTACTTGCATCATGTCTAAGACATAGTAAGTAATCAACAAGTACGTTATTAGCTAGAATGACCTAGTAAATTCTCCTAAGTAATAAGTAATTATGAAGATTTGGTAATAAAGACATTATTTGCATCTTTATTTTTCTTTTTAAAGCTATATAAACAAACACACACATCCACAGAAAAAATCTGGAAGGATATTCACCAAACTGTTAATAGGAATTATCTCTGTGGGGTGAAATAATAGTAATTTTTATTTCACTTTTCTGCTGTTTTTAAAATTATTCTTTAAGAAGTGAAAATTAGTTTTAAACAGGTGTAGATATTCATATACTATGTATCTCACCCACTTACAGTATACGATTCAGTGACTTTCAGCATGTTCATAGTTGCACAATCATCACAATCTAGATTTAGAGCATTTTTGTCATTTCTAAAAGGAATCCCATGCCCACTGGCACGAGTTATTCTACAAGGTCAAACAACTAAAAGATGATGCTAACGGAGGGCAGAAGCTCCTGCTGAGCTGCCCCTACCTCGGAGCTGCTGCTGCACGGCTGCCACGTCTTTCTGAAGGGACAGCTTGTCTCGGTTTGAGCGGTCTAGATCCTGCTGCAGCTTTCTGACACCCAATTCCAGCTTCTCCAAGTTCGATTGCTCCATTTTGCTGTTCTCTTCTGTAGCTGCTAAAACCCTACCATCCAAGTAGAGAATAGACAGACTGTCAAATACTTAATGTTCAAGCATACATAAGAGACAATGGAGGATCAGTGCTAACACTTTCATAATGCAATTATGGAATCTGAATGATTATAAATCTTAAAAAAAATCTAAGGCCCTTCAACTCATTTTCATAAGAAACCTTATTTTCAGCTTTCCAAATAGGACATTTTTCAAAAAGTAACTCACTAAATTGGAAGTTTTATAAAAACCAAGAAGATAAACATGACTAACATTAAGAATTCCAAAAATCTGAGTGAATAAAATGGATCTCTAACTTCTGATAAGTGCAAAAGCAAGAGGCACGACTGTCAAACAGCATCTGTCCACAGGTAGACGTGCATGAGCATGCATTCTTTCACATAACTGGAAGCACACAGTATGGCCTTGGTTTTATCTGGCTTCTTTCACTGAGAATGATTATTCTGAGATTCAGCCGTGTTGTTGTATCAACTCCATCCCTTCTTATTGTTGAGTAGTGGTCCACAGTAGGGATGTACTATAATTTGTCTGTTTACCAGCTGATGGACATTTAGATTGTTTCTAGTTTTTGGCTATGGCAAATAAAAGCTGCTATGAACATTGGCGTATAGCCTTTGTAGGGACACAGGCTTTCGTATCTCCTGAGTAAATACCTAAGAGTGGAATTGCTAGATCTTCTGGTAGGTACATGTTTGAATTGTGTTTGTTTGAATTTTTAAGTAACTGCCAAACTATTTTCCAAGGCAGTCTTATGAACATTTTACACTCCCACTAATCATACATGAAAGTTCCTTGCTAACATTCGGTATGGTCAGTCTTTAGTTTTAGCTGTTCTAATAGGTGTGTAATGAAATCTCATTGTGACTTTAATTGCATTTCCCTAATGGTCCATGATGCTACATATCTTTTTATGTGCTTATTTGGCCTTCATGTATCTTCTGAAGTGAATTGTCTGTTCAAATCTTTTGCCCATTGGGAAAATTAGATTGTTCTTTCTCTTACTTGAATTTTGAGCGTTCTTTATATATGTATATTCTGGGTGCAAGTCCTTTATAAGATGGATACATGGTTGCAGTCTCTGACATGTCTTTTCAGTATCTTAACAGTGTCTTTTGAGAAGGTTTTAAATTCTGTTAAGTCCAATTTTATCAATTTATTCTTTTGTGGATTATGCTTTTGGTCTTACAGATAAAAAAAACAACTGCCTAACCCAAGGTCACGAAAGGCTTCTTCCTAGAAGTTTTATGCTTAGGTCTTGCATTTATGAGTTAATTTTGAGTTAATTTTCATATATACTCTGGGGTATGGTTCTTGTTTTTTCTTCTTTGGTTTTGGATACGCAATTTTTCAGAAACAAGATCCTCTTTTCTCTACTGAAAAAGATGTCTTTGCATCTTTGTCAAAATCAGCTATCTACATATTAGTCAGTTTATTTTTGGACTTTCTATTCTGTTCCACTGATGTGTATGTCCATCTTTATAGCCGTAATGTGTTGTTTTCATCACCATAACTGCATACTAAGTCTTGAAACTAGGTGGTGTTAGCCCCAAGTGCGTTTGGTGTCATAGCTAACATGTTTTAGATTTTATCCTAGGTCCTTTGCATTTCCATATGAATTTTAGAACCTGACTGTCAATTTCTATTTAAAAAGTCCGTTGGGATTTTGATTGTAATTGTTTTGAATCTACAAATCAATTTGAGAAGAACTGAATCATAACAATATTGTCTTCCTATCCACAAAGAAGGTGTATTTCTTCACTTATATATATCTTCCAGCATGTATTATTTTACTTAAAAAACACACACAAAACAGGTTATTTAAGAAAATGTGTCTGGGAAAAAAACATAAAAGGGAATTCACCCAAAAAATGCTACTGGTGCATTTTATTGTGATACTGAGTTTGTGGACTGTAAAGTCTATTTTCCAATTTTTTTAATAGTGTGTTTATAATGTTCTAGCTTTTAAGAAGTGAACTTGAAAACTTGTTTGTTCCTACCCTCACCGTTTGGTTTGTGCCACCTTCTTTTCCCAGCTGTCACATTCCTCTTTGAGATCTTGCTTTTCTTTACACAGAGACTCAATACATGACTGTAATGCTCGGGTCTCAGCAGTTATTCGCTCTACTTCCCGTCTGTCCCTCTCGAGGAGCTGCTTCTGCCACTCTGTTTCCCCTTTCTGTCGCAGGGCTGCCTGCTGCAAATTCTCTAACTCCAGTTTCGCCTAAATCAGATAAAAGATGACTCAAACATACTGAAAGACCAAGACTGCAGTTTGGTATGGGTAAAACAGCTTTGCTTATTACCTCCAGCACTTCAACCTGAGTCTTCTCTAACTCAGACATTTTTTGGTCATGTTGTAGCTTCAAGCCTTGTAGCTCACTGTTTTCAAGTTGCAACATGTCCAGAATATTCTTTAGTTCTAACAGAAAGAAAGCATGGTCCATGCTATTAAATGAACTTGGAGACATTTATAAAATAAAACAGAACATAATTCTACTGCCCGATACAAGAAACAATAGATAAAACATACTTGTGCTGAAATAATGGAGCTAATTAATCGTATTCTTAATTAAAAAAACCCTTTAGAAGTATTACTAACCATTAATTTTTAATAAAAACATTAATAGAGATCTAGTTCTAAAAGCATTTATCCCACCTACAAATTTTAATCAAAATAAATAGAAAAAAACTTTAAAATACATAAGTCGAGATTTACATAACAAATTTTTGTCCTTTGAAACATAGATTTTTAAATAGTAACTTTTTTCTGATTATAAAAATATTTGCTAACTACAGAAAATTTGAAAAAAGTATAAAAGAAAAAACCCCGTAATCACCCCACATCTACTACACTCAGTCGGACACACTTCCGGAGCACATGTGCACATGGGTACTGTTTACAAATGAATTTGGACCAGATGCTACATTCGGTTTTCATCTATTTTTTCACTCTTCTCACCAGCATTTTTGCATGTCATTCAATTTTTAACACATGGGCTTTTAAATTGGTCATTTGCGTCTAAATTTTGTCATAAATTTTGCTTCAAGTAACCAACTTGGGCAGCTTAATTTGTGAAACAAGGAAATACAGGCTTCTCTTAAAAAAATATTCCTGTGGTGTGCATGTATGTTTGCCTTCTCTAGAAAACCAGAAATGGCTAACTGTTTCAATGGGTGTGAATTTTACAAGTCCTGAAACACTGGGAGAGTGTTCCAATTTATACTTTGAAAAGTGCTCTTTCTTCACTCCTGGGTCAACAATGAATATGATTAGTCTGCTTTTAAATGAACTTTATCAATGTAAATGGCAGAAAATATCTTATTCCCTTTATAATGTTTTTCTTTGCTTATTAGTAGTAAGGTTAAACTTTAAAATAAACCAGGTTTATTTGACAATTTGGTATTTCTTTCTGTGACCTGGAATACAGACATTTCCAACCTGAGACTTTATATGACTGTTTTCCTTTAAACTTACCAGTTTTATGTTTAGACATTTGCCCTAAAACTACCTGAAGATTTTCTTCTTCTTTTTCAATTTCCTGCTTTATGAGAATAAGTTGAGTTTTTTTTTCACTAATCTGCACATTCAGTTCTCCTTTCTGAAAACTCAGTTCTTCCAGAAGAGATTTTACTTCCTGTGTGAAAATAAATAAATAAAATTCTATTTTTAATAAATTCACAAAATTATGAATGAGAATTACTTTAGTATCAGTTCTGTTATTAACTGTCTCATTTTATAGAAATTCTAATTTGGAAACAAGCTCATTTTTGCCTTTTATGTCCAGAACAGCACTGTATTTCACACTAAAATAATTCTGTATAATAGAAGAAAGTAACATACTATCTTCAGTTAAAATGTGTATGTAATATTTGCCTCATTTTTGCCTTTTATGTCCAGAACAGCACTGTATTTTACACTAACATAATTCTGTATAATAGAAGTAACAAAGTAACATACTATCTTCAGTTAAAATGTGTATGTATATTTGCCATGTGCAAGGCAATGTGTCGTAGAGAACATGGCTAATTCAGGTGTATCTCCTGCCCTCAAGGGGTGGCTTAGTGCCTTGTGGGGAAGTAAGGCTGAGAACACAAACATGATCAGGAAAGGCTAAGATACCCTAGGAAACATGCAGAGTGCTGCTAAACTCAGAAGACAGAGTCCTTCCAGGGTAAAGGGAAAGTCTGTGAAGTGTTAGTGGTATGAACCTGGACCACGAAAAATGGGTAGGATCTGGACAGTCTCAGAGAGGGAATTCCTGGAGAAGAAATGGCATGAGAAAGGCAGAGGCAGGAAACCTTGGGCACGTCCAGAAAAAGTTATGGGAGAGCTACACTTAACAGCCACAGCACGGGTATATAACACACCACCGAACAAATGTTACAGAGGGGTCAAGATTCAGGAATTTCTATTTGCATTTGGGGTGGAACCAAGAGAAGTATCTCAAAATAAACCTACACCACTACCCTAGGACCCCTAAGAAAATCCACAGGAAAACATACCCTGATATGACTGCACTTCTCAGCCACCTCAGTTTCTCCCAGACTCAGAGCTTCCTGGAGGTCAGCTTTGGCCTGGACCATGCTTTCTTGGAGTAGGTGCAGCTCCTCCTTTTTATGCCCTAACTGCCTGTCCAAGACTGCCATCTCCTGCTGCTGAGCCGTCACCTGCATTGAAGAAAAGGGAAGCACACAGACCTTGACAAAGGCCACACAGCATTCGTGTTGAGACAAAGTGTTTAGTCCAGCTGGAGGTTGTGGGAGAAGTTAGGAGCTAGCCTAATGCTAATTATCCTAGCTGGAAGAGTCAGGAAAGCTGGGCTGGGGAAAGAGGCATGAAATGCCCAATAAAGACATTGAGCTCACATAAGTAAAATCACTCAAATCACACTAAGAACAAAAATAGGGTAATAATGATCCCTGAGCTAATGGCTGTCAAAAAACTTTCCTATCTATACCTTATTCCATTTGATAACTACTTTGGCAATGGAAGCTAGGCAGGGATCTTAAAAATTTATTCATTATGTAAATTTAAAAATTACTTACAATTTTAAAAGTAACATATTTGTTTATAGAAAATGCAAACATGAAGAAGAGAGAAAGTGGAAAAATCTTCATAATCCCCCCTTATCAGATGACTACTTTTATACTTTGGTATAAAAATATAAACGTAAGTAAATGTTCATAAACACATTTAACATAAATGATCTGAGGATATCCTGTCCTGAGACTCACTTCTTTTACGCAATAATACATTTTATTGGGCTGGGATTAAAATTTGGGTGGACTCCATTCTTACTCACTAGGATATATAGCCTCATTTGTGCTTTAAACTTTTAAAAATATTTTCCAGTCTTTTCAATAATGAGACATGTATTACTTTTTATACTCATCACACAAATGTAGGTTTCCAAGCACCATGAACTGGTTTTTCAAGGCATCTGTTGCCACACCTGGCTTTTCAGCTTCTCCAGCTCGGCCCTCTTGGCCTGCAGAAGGGTCTCTGACTCTTCAAGGACCTGCAGGTGGTGATCCTCATTGCGTTCTGCAGTCTCGATGTCTTTTTGCAGTTTCTGCAGCCTGTAAAGCACACAGTAATAGAGCAGATCCAAGTGCAGACTGATCCCCACCCCAGTAAAGTCCCCTGAAGCGCCACGGAGGCCACAGTACTTACTCTTCAGTCAGTTTTTCCTTCTTCTTGTTTAGACACTGGAAGTCTGAGTCTTTTGCTGCAACAACTCTGTTTATTTCTTTCAGGATTTCTTCTTGTTCAATTTTGTGTTGCTCCAAATCCTTTGTGTCAGCCTGGATCAATCTAAAACATTGTTTTATTCCCTTAGACCAAACATGCACAATTTATCATAAAGCAATTATTATCCTCTTAGAACTAAACTTTCAGTTCATCTCACTGATTATATCAACAGCTGAGGGATTCCACCTACCTGAGTTGCTGGTTGGCTTTGACAAGGTTAATAGCAGTCTCCTGAGCTCTCCTTTCTAATTCCTCGGCATCTTTCTCGGTTTGCAATAAATTTCTCTTGGCATCGGTGAACTTTTCGACAGCATTTTTTGTCTGGAAAAGAAACTGTCATTAAAAGCAGTTCAGCTACAGTACTCTGTCACAGCTATTGGTAGTGTAAATTGGTATAACTCTTGGAAAGCAAAGCAATATAGAAATACTTTTAAAAATGTTCATTCACTCTGATGCTCCAATTCTCAGGAAAGAATTCAGAAATAATTACCACACAGACATGCTCACTGTATATTGAGATAATCTAAGAGGGCAAATAATAGATTCAACAAGTGATAATGTATCAACACAACAGAACACTGCAGCCTTTAAAAGAGGATGACAATGCAGAAACATGGAAGAATGTTAGTGATATGATGTTGATGGAAAAAGATAAATTTAAAATGGTACAGGTGCTATAGGAGCAACTATGTAAAACTATGTATATCTGTGTCAACAAGGACAGAAAAACTATGCAAAAATAAAAGTAATTGTTTGAGGATGGTGAGGCTGGATGCTCTTATTTAAGAAATAATCTAGCACTGGCTGGTGTAGCTCAGTGGATTGAGCATGGGCCTGTGAACCAAAAGAGCGCGGTTTGATTCCCAGTCAGGGCACACGCCTGGGCTGCAGGCTAGTTCTCAGCAGGGGACACACGAGAAAGCAACCATACATTGATATTTCTCTTCCTCTCTCCTTCCCTTCCCTTCTAGAGATAAATCAAAATTAAAAAAAGAAATAATCTGTAATATCATTACACGTTATTTTTTTCAATTAGCAATACCTACCTAATTAAGTAGCAGTGAAGTGACTTGACTAATACTCCTCCACACAGAGGATCTGGCTACACTCCAGCTATTTTCACGTTAAGTAAAACCTCATTAATCTGAAGATGATTTAATTATGGCTACGACACACAGACATTAGATACTTTTGAAATATTTCAAAATATTCCTATACAAAATTTGGCAAAAGCAGTAATTTTTTTTATCAACTTGGTTTCTCTTTGGTTCTAAAAATAAATGGCTTAAAACAATGTTGTCAAAGGCCCCAAAACAGAGTGTGGCCTGTACAGCACTTGGTTGAGCAGCGTGACTCGCCATCAGCCAAAAGCCTCAAGTTTTACAGTTGCACTAAATCAGAGGCGCCTGTATGTTAAACTGGTCTTTAAGTATCTTGCATGAATACAAAGGGCCAGCAAGCTCTTGAAGAGCCACAGGTAATTCACTGAACTTCTTTCCATCTCACATGGCTGGTTTCTGCCCCTTTCACTGGTAAAGCACTGGACACAACTCAGTATGTATCCCAGAATGCCCTATTTCCAAGTGGCTCTTTGTCTCCTTCTGTGTCAGGTTCTAACATGTCTGGCACATTCCTTACAAAATGCAGCACTTTCTCCCTTCCTCTTCCTCCTTAGCAAGCTGCTTCCCTGAGTCACTTTTGGAGCATGAAGGGAAAATAACTTATTAGCCTTGGTTCACTTACTATCTCTATCTCTGCCTACAACCGCTATCATCCATTTTCTTTTATACACCAGTGACATATTTTTCTCTAATCCTGCTCACACTTGTTTTGTCTCACAGTAATGCAACATGTGACAGGAGGAACAGATCATCTGAAAAGAGATGAGGATATTTTTCCATTCTTATTAAAACCATCACTCAAAAGCTTTCTTTAATAGATACTTCATGTCAGTTCTTCAGTTATAGATTTCTACTCTTTACATCAGTCCATGTTTGAATGACAATATAAAAACAGTAGTTCCTGAGGTTGCTCCATGCAGGTATGGAACTTCATCCTGGAATTCTCATCTAACTAAAAAAACCTCTTGGTGGGGCAGAACTCTGTGTAGCCCTGGACCAGTTACCAGCCTTTCTGAGACAGTTCTGTGAGCTGGGCCAACAACCATCTCACAGGGATGCCAGGAAGGTAAGATGAAGTGATTTTTATAAAACGGCCAATGTGTGGTAGAAGGTAGCTCCTTTTCCTCTCTGACTTCCTTCTGTGTTGCAGTCTCAAGACTATTATCTCAGACCAAAAAATACTTGATTTTATATCCTTATCAACACAGAGAACGAAGTAAGACTAGGAGTCCTAGAAGGTCTGTTGTTGCTTTATAAGATTGTAAGATTGATCTATTTAATAAATACAGATATCAAAGCCCAAATAAAAAGAGACCCACATAAGATAAGGAAGTAGCATGTGTTAGGAACTAATGACTTTAGGAGCTTTAAATATGCTACTTCATTTAGTTAACACTAAACAGCCCAGGTATTCTTAGCCTGACCTTATGAGTGAGGAAAGCAAAGCTCAGGGACTTAATGACGTGACCAAGTTCTCATAGCTCCTTAACTAGCAGCGTCCAGCCTGAAACACAGCTGTCTGGCTTGGGCAACAGTACTCTTAACACATTTTCTTTCTAACCCTTCATGCTGATGACAGAAAGCTGTCTCACCCCAAACCACAAGTGAACGTACTTTCTCTTCTGTGCATGAAAGTTCACTCTCAGCTTCTGCCAGCAGTCGGTCAGCTTCCCTGAGTTCTGTTCGACGTTTCAGAAGAGTTTTCTCAATGCACTCAATTTCATCTACAATATCTTCATGGTGTTTGAATGATTTTTCTATTTCTAGTTCATTCATATGACTCCCCACATTTCCATCAATGAAGTCTCTTAAAAAATAAAATTAAAAAACACACATTAAGAGATTTTAAATGTTACAATATAGACACTTGCAGCCTAAACCAATGTTAATATTTCTATTTTTCAGTGGTATAAGAATAAAACAAACAACTAACACAATAATGATCCATTACTCAAAATTATCCAAGACACAGTTCACCAGCTGCCCCAAAGACTACCTAATTTTGTTCTGCCAGAGTAAAATTATGGTGATGCTATCTGACAAATCAAAAAGCATGACACAGGGTTCAGTAACTCTAGACTATCGTGTTAAAATTACTTAAAAATGAGACCATCTACAGCAGAAAAACATAAAAGTAAATGCAGCAACATATTCACAGATTATCTGGAAATGAACACATAGACTGGTTTTTACTTTTTCCTTTCAATTTTTATGTTATCAAATTCTCTAAGATGATCATTTATATTATACTTTTATACCTGGGAAAAGCAGTGGATGGAGATGGAAGCACTCCTATCCTCCTCAAACCACAACCTGCCCACCCCCACCCTGGCAGGTATGGCTCCATTGGTTGGAGCATCATCCTCTAACTGCAAGATGGCGGGTTCAACTCCTGGTCAGGGCACATGCCTCGGCTGTGGGTTCAATCCCTGGTCTGGGCATGTATGATCCCTAGTCCGGGCACATATTAGAGGCAACCAATCAATGTTTCTCTTTCCCTCCCTCCCTCTCTCTCTGAAAGCAATGAAAAAAATACCGCCAGGTGAGGATACAAACAAACAGAAAACCACTCTCCCACATATACACCTACAAAAATAATAAGTATAACCATTCCCTGAACCATCAAACATCTAGTCCCAAGGCTCCTGCTTTTCCCTGCCAGGTCTACTACAAGGCAGAGACCTGGCCTCCTCACTCCCCTGTGTGTCCTCCACAGGTCTCCCCCTGGCCCTGGTGCTTAGGCCAGTCTGGCTTAAATGACATAAGCAGGGGAAGTACCGTAATTCATGGAGTACTGCAGAAGGTGGGCTTCTACACAAGGGACCCATTTAGCAGATACTGCATTCGTTCACAGGCCCTACACCAGGTGCTACGGAATGGAGAGAGAAGCCTAGCTACTGCCCTCCTGGGCTCCTTAAAACATGCTGTGAACAGTACTATGCCCAAGGCTGCCGACCCCAAATTGTGAGAGCCTGAGATGAGAAAGACCTCGTGTAAAGGGGGATCTCTGCTCTTTGTCTTGAAAGACAGACCGGAGTTAGGCAGGGGAGTAAGGAAGCTATTCCGGGCACAGGACAGTACATGCGACAGTGGGGAGGCAGAAGAAAACGTAGTGCTTGGGGAAACCACAGCAAAGTAAGGAGAGCCACAGCGAATACTGTGGGAGGGCAGGATAAAACAGGTAGGCAGGGCTCAGATCTTGGGTGAGAGGTATATTCTGATGGGACTAAGAGTCACATAGGAGAGAGGCACTGTGAGATTTGTAGCCAAGCTGACAGACAGGAGTTTAGACTAGATGAAGCAGGCCAGTGCAGTGGAGATGAAAGTAGGGACCAATGTGAGACCTCTTTGAATAGAACCAGCAGAACTGGGAGATTAGCTGATGCCTGGGGGAGTGAGGGAGAAGGAGATGCACATGACACCTGGCATGTTGTTAGTTAGGGTACCTGGGGAGAGGGAAGGGTTGTACCATTCTCCATGAGGGACTAGAAGAGCTGATTTGCATTATTGGCTAAAAGAATTTAGGCTTACACTGTCTAATATAGAGGTCACCATGTGGATATTAAATTAATTTAAATTAATTCTGTTCCTCAGTTCCATCAGCCATATCTCAAGTGCTCAATAGCCACATGCGACTTGTGGTTACTGCTTTGAACAGTTCAGATCTAGACTATTTTCAAGTTCTATTGGACAACACTGGTTTAGACTACCTTAGTGGACAAATGTTATATTCATCTGAATTATAAAAATGAAATGGCTAATAACTACTTTCGGTGTTGATGCTTCTGAATGGTTCTATGTAATTCTTCTACTTCATGTTCTAAGTCTTTCTTCTCTTGCAAGAGACCATCAATATTATGATGCAGTTCTTCCATTTCTTTCTCAGGTTGCCGCTTGGATACTCTCATCCACTGTTCCCATTTTTTTGATTTTAAATGCTGCATTATGTCTTCCAATCTAGAAACTTCACTCTCCTGAATAAAAAAGAAAAATGCAATAATGAAACATTACATGATATTTTCCTTCTTTCCTGCCAAAAGCTGAGATTAACTGTGGTTAAAGTGGTTATGTTTGACCTGAAAATGGTGGTAGTTTTTAAGGCTTCACTATAAAAAGGAAAATTAAGCCATTTTTTCATATACCATAGATGAAATGGGTGGATTAATAAAGCTTTTAACTTTTCCAGCCATGTCCAACCATGGTTGATAAACATTCACCAAATACCTCGCATGGACAATCTCTGCCTCCAGAGTTCAGCGTCTAGAAGAGACACACAATGAAGTCTCTCCCTCCTCTGGGCACATGGAAGGGAAGCCTGGTGAGAAGGCTGACCAGAGGAAGAGGGGTTCTGCCTGGGTTTTGAAGAATAATTGAAATGGAAAAGACCTAAGCTAAAAAATAACGTGCAAATATAGGGAGGTATGAAATTGTACCTGGAAAACTACTGAAACAGCTGGGTACTACTGGAGGGTAAAAGAACTAGCTTAAGAGATTCTCAAACGCTGAACCGAAAGAACTGCTATAAACTCAATGTGCACCGAAAAACTGCAAGACGATACGCATGCCTGTCATGTTAACCACGTAAGTACACACAGTCCTGAAACTAGTCTGACTGATTAAAATGGGACTGGTGCCTGGCACCCAGGTGTCCTAGTCCTTCTTATCAATCTGCTAAGAAAAGGGAAAAATAAAGAGCTCTGGGTGTCTTATGTTAGAAGGAGGAGCTTGTAAAATACATTTCTTTCTCTAAAACCTAAAAACTTATAAAGTAAACTAGTGATTTGGAAATAGTAATTTCTTGGAATCTAAACTGAGAATATGAAATACTGTAAAAATTACACACACCTAAGTCAACCATAGCGCCTACAAATAATGTGTGGTCATACTATTTAAAAACATTTGTAAAACCATGGGAAAATGCTTGTAACATTAAGTGGGAAAAACGGATACAAAATTGTATGCACACTAAGAACAAAACTAGGAAGAAACGGAAATAATGATCAATAAATCTCACCACCCAAAAATAATCCCCACCAAAACCTGTGTGCTGTTCATACATGTACACACATGTGTATGCATGTACCCACATATATACGTGTGCATGTGTACAAATACAAGCACCAGTACACGGCTATATTTATATATACACATTAATATAGTACTCATCGGTAGAAAAATATATAATAGACTTTCTAAAAATGGTTACTTTCTGACACCCTGGACTCCAAGACGGTGTCAGTTGTACCATAAAAGGAGAAGAAACTCATGGATGTCAAACTAGGGGAGCTGCCAAGCTGGATACTGATGTGGAATTTCATCCCAAAGGCTTTGCTGAAGTGTTTCAAAGAGGTTACTACTGGGATTATAGGTATGTCGATGGGAAGAAAGGGAATGCTGCTGGAGTTTCTATGGTGCTGGCAGCTTACGTACTTTTTAACTACTGCTGTTCTTACAAG